>NC_135723.1:61079639-61734442 GCF_964656455.1 Halichoerus grypus
ATCTTCAGTGGCCATGCCATGCCTTTAACATAAAGATGCGTGGCACAGATGGCACCAGCTGTTCTGGGGATCAAGACTTCCGGCTCTAGTGTGGTTTTTGTTTAATTGTGGTAAAATATACATGACATAAATTCACCATCATAACCACGTTCCAGTGTCCAGTTCAGTGTGGTTAAGTATATTCACATCATGGTGCAACCAATCTCCAGAATTCTTTTACCAGCTTGCAAAACTGGAACTCTCTACCACCTTGACAGCACTCCTCGTTCCCCATCCCCCCAGCCCCTGGCAACCACCATTCCACTTCCCGGCTACTACTCCCGGGACCTCATGTAAGTGGAATCATACGCTATTTGCCTTCCGGATACCGGCTTATTTCACTCAGAGTAACATCAGCGGACACTTGGGTTACTTCCACCTTTTGGCTATTGTGAATAATGTTGCTATGAACAGGGGTGTAAAAATACCTCTGAGGCTTGGCTTTCAGTTCTTTTGGGCATATACTCAGAAGTAGAATTTCTGGGTTATATGCTAATTCTATCTTTTCAACTCTTTGGAGGAACAGCCATACCGTTTTCCATACCACCTGCACCATTTTATATTCCCACCAACACTGTACAAGGAAGGGCTCCAGTGTCCCCACATCCTCAGCAACACCGGTTATTTTCTGCTTTTTTGATAGTAGCCATCCCGATGGGTGTGAAGTGGTGTCTCATTGTGCTTCTGTGTTTATTTTTAAATATGAGTTTAATTCTGAGTTATCCACAGAACGGTATGCCGTTCGCCAAAACGCTGAGCTGATTGGGTTTTCTGAAGATGCCAGTCAGAAAAATATATCCCCCTTCGTACATTTTCTGTTTTGTGACCGATGCCCACATTTATTCATGAAACACAAGGACATTTATTTGTGTGTTTTTTTTTTTTTTATTGTATGCTTGATGTATTTAGAGACAATTCCAAGGGCAAGCACTGGATAGGGAAGTTATCTGGTTCATAGATATTTGTACAAAAGGCTGTTAAGACTACACGGTCAGTTCCCACTGCAGGAAACAGAAAGATTTTCTTTTTTATTATTCCCTGCCAATAGCATTTTCCAGCTCACACATTTAACTTCTCACAACATGACTGCAAACATGTACATACTCATTCCCATGAGAAATCTGCATGTGACATTTCGGAATGTCTGAAGTCAGCCGGATCAGGCACGTTTGCCACAAGCCGTGGGAGGGGAGCTGGGACTTGGGACTGTGAAGAATGAAATGTCACAGCCACAGGGAGGCACAGGGTGGTGCTGGGACAACACGTGCATGTGACCCGCCACACAAGAATGGCCCAGGCTCCCCTCCCTCCTCCTTCCATGTGCTTCCTTCCTAAAGCTGAGAGCTCAGCTGAACACCTCCCCTACAAATGACTTAACTGTTCTTTAGGCAAGAATGCAGTTCGTGGTTCCCTAGCAGACACATTGGTCCCACCTGGCTTCCCTGCTGGGCCAGCCAGAGCGGTGTAACACGTGCACTAAGGTGGGACGATGTAAGTTAGCGAGCAAAGTGGTTTGCCTGGTTGGTAATTATTTTTTATACCTAACCATTCACCCAGTAGTGAAGAAACTTCACTGCTAATATCTAATAGGCATACACCTGCTCTGTTAGCTTGTAAGAAAGACTCTTCCTAATAATAACACTGGGTCTTATGTTACTGGGCACTAAAGAATCACCATAATTTCAAGTATATCTTTATTCTACCTAGAATTCTACCTAGAATTCCAAACCAACCTCCAAGAATGAAGAGCACTACTCTGCTTTGCTAATTTACTTTTATTGCAGCCTCTTTCACCTTTAGGGGATGAGGGCTGTCTTCATCTATGGTAAATCCCATCTACTAGACAAGACTAAGTAGCTTATGTTTGGTTATGGGGCATGGAAATAGGGGAGAAATTCTATCCTGGCCATGTCTTCTTTCTGCACAAAGCATGCACAGCTCCCCCATCCAAGTCTTAATGGATATTCCAATGGTATTTCAGGAAGCTTATTTACACACTGACCTTTAAACATTGCTTTCATAGTTCATCTTGAATACTCATTTCCCCACACTGCCTTTAGAAAAGCAATCCCTGGTAAAGAAATCATCCACGTAATGATAAGCATTTTTCAAAAGCAGAGTCTGTTAGGAGCATTTAAAAAGAAACATCTTGCCAACAGCCTGCTCAAAATCCAACAACATATTTTAAGCAGTTGACCTCAGTAGATAAAAGTCACTAGAAGTGAGTCCAGCCGCATCAGCAGGTTCCCTACTCTCTTCTTGTCTTTCCCTACAGCCCCCAAGGCACAAAGAATTCGTCCACTGCTATTATTGGGGGTTTGACTGTACACAGACCCCGTCCGAGCGGGATGGAAGCATCCCAGCCCCATTTAACTTCTGCCAGGCTGTGCCATGGAGGGCTGCCACGCCCCCTGGTGGTAAGACAGGGGCATCACAATTGTGACGTGTACAGTGTTAGCTAAGACAATTCTCATTTAGGGTTGACCCTTCTTTGAGATGCTGGACAAATGTCCCCTAACGGAAGTAGCCATTGTATTTCCCACTTCACAGTGGCTAGGGAACGGCATAGGCTGGATGGGTGATCCATGACCTTTGTTTGGCCCATAACAATGAAAGCAGGCCTCTGTGTAATTTAGTCTCACTAGACTTCTTTTGATAAAACCCCGAATCACCTTGGTATCTCAGACGTGTCAGGTCTGATGAAATGTTTCTATAACAGGTGGAGGTGAAACCACGTGGTGAAATTTTAGGGTGGCTTTCCACATCACCTTGTCTTAAATAACCACTGAGCAGGTGGACTGAGGAGGGGCGAAGTACCTGTGTCACGAACCCCCCGAGCTTAGCATCTGTAAACTGATGCTCTGAGGATGGCCGCTCCCTCTAAGAGGAGACCCTGCGTTCATCAACAGGGAAAGCCCTGGATGAGACTCAGCAACTACAAGTCACCACGAACGGCTGTGGTAACTCTGTCGACCCAAACATCCTTCCCATCAGCTAGCGCTCACCGTTTATGCTTTCACAGACAGAATTCACAAAACTGCTGGCCCAAAAGCTCGTGGCGCTCTGATACCCACACCCTTAAAGGGAGGTCAGTAGAACAAGATGTGTTCAGATAAGCCCCATGGCCCTCCGTGCCCACATCCGTGTGTGGGACCCCGTCCCTTCCAGCCCGCCTGGCCTGTTGCGCACCGCTCTCGGCGCAGAGTCACTGACCCTAGGTCACTTCAAAGATTACTGACGCTCACAATATTTCCACTTGCAAATTCCTACCAGTGACAAAGCGTGATTGGGCCCAACTGGGTACGGGTGAGGCCGGAGTAAGGAAGGGGCCGTCCTTCCACTAGCGGCCACACCTGCTTACGCGTCTGTTCATCATCTCCGCCCCCGGAGCATTTCACAGTGCTTGAGAGTTTCAGTGGCTGGGGCGAAGCCCCCCTACACCTGCCCCCTGCAGCTACCTTCATTCCAAGAGCAGCTACTGGGAATAAAGGGAAGGGCGGGGAGAGCCAGCTGCATCCTACGCAGCTTTGTGGGATTGAACAAGCTGGGCAGGAAGGCTGGGGTTGGATCGCCACCCCGCAGCGAAATGCTTCTGCATCCATCTGTCACCTCCTTGCCCTCTGTCTTCCCAACGCTGAGCCCATCTGGTCCTCACACGCCCGTCTATGCTCTGGTGGTAAGTCAAATCCTCCGTGTGAACACGACGTTGGAAACAAATCAGTTTAATTAAAGTCTCTGCTGAGATCATGTAGTCGCTGCTCAGATTCCAGCTACTTTAACTGAAATCTAAACAGTCAGGAGTTTCTCCTTTTCTTTCCCTCGCTAGCTGGGGAAATTCGCAGCCCTGTGGGGTGGAACTGTGCCACAGAGCCATTTAATTAATCCTGACGTAGATGGTCATCACCAAGCCCGAAATCGTTTCTACACGAAGCCACGTCCAAGGGGGGGCGTGTGCGGGGAGAGCCGCAGGCCTCTGGGGAGAGCCGCGCGGTGACGCAGGGAGGCCCCGGTGTGGCTGCCTCCGAGTCTCTACCGTGGGCGCCTCCAGCTGACTCCCCTAACCAGCTCTCCTGCGCAGGGGCCGTTTGTGGGTCCCCCGCACACGAGGCGCAGTGTAGAGAAGACAGGCTCTTTGGGATCACGGGGATCAGGATGAGCTGGGACCACAGAGGGGCCCCCTTTGTTCCTCCCCATTGGCTGTGTCCCTCAGCAGACACATCTGGAGAACTCTGCATGACAGGCATGCACCCATGTGAAGGGAGGCCTGGAAGCTTCTCCCTCAAGTACACACACGAGAGCCCTGGGCCTTTTGTTAACCCGGAAGAAACCAGTACTGAAAGAAAGAATAAGACCAAAAGATTTTGCTTTTCCTGCACACTTAGCACTGTGGAGCCCCCTTCCAAGGCCTGATGAACCCTCGTCCTCCGTGAGAAGGCTAATGTGTCCACGGACACTGAGATGCAATGAGAGCAGCTGAAAATCCACAATTAGTCATACAATCGAACGACAGGCAAATGGAGACGCGTTACATTGCAAAAGAAGGGAAGCTACGTGGTAGGAGAAGGGGTCGTTGTTGAGCTTCAAGGCAGAACACAAGAGTGTGACTTTAACACATCTGAACTTTCTCATTTTACTCACACAGGAGAGTGGCTTGTTTTGCTGGTAATTTAGTAAGGTGGGAACGTTTAAATAAGAAGGGGAAAGGGAATGCTTACTTCACTTAAAGAACTTAATCTCCGTGTCAACACAGTCATAGAAAAGATCCCCCACTTCGGTGGGGTCCAGGGGGTCAGAGCTGGTCAGGATTTCTTCCATGGCCTCCAGGCCTTGCTTCTCTAGTTCCAGCATGGTCTTTCTCAGCTGGCGACCTTGCTCCTGAGGAAGGACGGAAACAGCGCGGGTCACTACAGTGGACAAGAAAGCCTCCCAGGGGCCCACCCACCCCATGCAATCTCTTTCCCCACAACTGCTACAGGGATCATTCTAGAATGCCAGGGTGGTTATGGTACTCCTCTGCTTGGCGTCCTTAGGTCCTCACTGCCTTCAGGATAAAGTCCGGCCTCCTGAGACACACTCAGGAGAGGCCTTGTGTAACATACGAGGCTCTTGCTTGCCTCACCTCCTGCCATGGCCTCCACATCTCCTTTCCCTTCAGCCAGACTGAATTAACTGCATTCTTCCAACCCACGATACTGCGCCCTGCTCTTTCTCAGCACTTGTCAACTTGTACCCATCTCCAGGCTTCTCTGAACCTTTCCTCTGGGCTCCCTGTCGATGCCTTTACTTCGGCCATGGCTGTTCTTTTTCTGTCTTATACGGGTCTGTCGACTTGCCTGCGTCCGCCATTAGACCATGGTCTCCTGAGAGAACTGAGCTCATCACTATGCTCCAATGCCTGGGTCACAGCAGACATTCCCAATAACTGTTTGTGGAATGAATAAATGGATCAGCGAATAAACACGTGCCACACCTATCCCCCAACTCACTCTCGTTCTGAGGTGGGGAGATTTCTTCCACTCACTCATGGTGGATGACCGTGAAAAGCTTTCATTTGCCCAGTTCGTCCCAGAATGGAGAAGCTGCTGTCACCACACTCACCACTTCCTAACACGGCTTTGACTCGAACCAATGGTCATTTCTCAATGTCAAAGCCCACCCAACCTCATCAGTCTCATCTCTCTGACATATTGTGTAGAATAGTTCAAGCACACGGCCCTTTCTCCCTCTGCCTTCTAGTTGCCAAACAGCCATAAAACCATGCACCAAGGGGCATTTTTCTTTGGGGCTTGCTGTCCTCCGCCTAGAAAACATGCCCAGTCGGGAAGCGAGGTGGACCGCCCTGAGCAAAACCCCGTGCAGCGTGGTGGCCGCGCTCACACTTCCCGGGAAACGTTCGGCAGGCACGGTGGACGTGAAAACACCGTGACTTTGACACGTCCCAGTGCTCGTTTCTGTGGCACGGAAAAGCAAATTCTAGGAGTAGCGAGGCTGCCTTCTCTGAGATTCTTTCTGAATTCCCCTGGATTTACTGTTGATGTTGCCCTTCTTTCTGTGCTTTTCATAGAGTCCACCATGCTAAGCAGGAGAAAAGAAGCTCACCCAGTCCACACAAATGTAGGCACCAATTTATCTACAAGGTGTCCCTTTCTTCAGGACAAACGGGACCTGTTTCAAGTTGTTAAATACATGCGTGGGAGGCAGATGGGCATTTAACTACCGTGTTCCTTGCCCTGCCCTTCAGCAAAACAGAGGCGTGGGTTTTATAGGTGACCCATCACTAATGGCTGCCGTGGGCAGAGACAGGGCGTGTGTCTTGTTTGAACTGATGTCTTATAACTTCATTTACCAAAGCTTGGGCAAGGCTGGGGTGGGGTGGGGAGTTGCACACTGAAGAATAACTTTTTTAAAAAACTGGAAATTTGAGAATCTTTTTTTAAAACTTTTTAAAATTATAGTAAAATACACATAACATAAAATTTTCTGTTTTAGCCAGGTTTAAGTGTACAAGGTCAGTGGCATAAGGACATTCGCCTTGTTGAACACCCAGCACCACCATCCATCTCCAGAACTTTTTCAAAGGATTACTTTTTTTTTAATAACACAGGATTGCACCTTTAAATAAAATTTTGCCATCTTGTACAACTTTCTACCCCCAAAAGTATACAAAGATTTTTAGACAGCAGGAAAGCAGTTATCCCTACTAGAACGGCACATTTCTGTTATTCCCAGGTAAACAATAAATGAAAGAGGGATATTTCAAGCCCACTGAGTTCTGGAACAACATCACAAGTGGAGGCTTTGTTTCATTTGGATTCTAGAGACTGGCTGGAAAAATTAACAGCAGCCTTCTAGGAAGGGCCTTGGGTATCTGGATTTCTGGAAGGAGGCAAGCTGGTGAGGAGGAAAATGATGAGCTCCATAACCGCTCCCCTGCCTCCCCTCTCGAGGCCTTGCCCCTCCCCACCCCACCCCACCTCACCCCCGCGGGCCCGTTGCCAAGCTCACCTGGTCGCTTTCAATGACAGCACGTGCCCACTCGTGGGCCTTGTACAGCTCATGCCGGCGGTCGGGCTTCTCCAGGAACCGAGGCTCCTTTTTGGCAGGGTCGTTGTCCCCAAAACAAGGAGACTGTGCTTTGGGGACAAGTTTTACGTCATCAACAAAGATGAAAGGCTTGAATATGGACCTGGAGAGAAAGGAGGGGTGCTTCAGCTAAACTGAGCTTGAGGCTTGAGGACACCAGACTGTCCTTTCATTCAGCAAACACTGCCTGAGCCAGCTCATGGTGGGTGGTGGGTGGTGGGTGGGTGCCAAGACAGAGACACCACTGCATATTTTAGTAAATATTTTAGTAAAACTGTCATTTACCAGCTGCAAGTTCTTCTATTAACAGCAAGGAGACATCAAAACAGACTTGCTTTGTTCTGGGAAGACCATTTGAGAGGCCCCTTTCAGTTATGTAAAGTCAGGCAAACAGACACATAGTGTCCAGAGAAGAGGGTGCAGTGGGCCATCTATCGGCATTGAAAGAGGTCTGCCTTTCTCTACCACGGCTCGCTGGACAGTGGCCTCCTGGGATGGAACGCTCTGAGACCCCATCTCTCTCTCTCTCTCTCTTTTTTTTTTAGGTTCTACCTTTTTTGCAGATGCCACAAATGTTCCCAGAGTCCCCCGAGAGGACACACTGCAGAGAAACAGAAGCCCAGCTGTGTGAAAGAGGAGCTCTGGGCACAGGAGGTGACTAATGCAAGAACTCATTCAGCTCTCTGCCACGATGGTGTACCTTCGGAAAAATGGCTGTGTGCGCACACACATCTGTGCATACCTGGGCACATGTCCACACACACAAACACACACACACACACACACCAACAGAGCCATGTTTCTAAAAAACGGCATCCTGGGATCCCAAGCCACCAACAGGGCATGTGGAGACCACAGCTGAGTGTAACATAAGGAGAGAGCCTCCTCCTCTCTGCACCCAGAGCAAACAGTGCCGGATGAAAGCAGCGCTCCCGGGCCCTGAGGGTGGGCCGCGTTCGTTCAGCCGCACCGTGGGGCGGCGCCGCAATAACAAGAGGAGAGAGAAGACTACATGCAGACTCCCATGGGTACTGATCGCATTGGGGTTCTTTTCTCTCCCCTTAGCAGGTGCACCTCGGCCACTCCATGCCTCAGGTGGGATGTTGACCCCTGGGCCTGAGGGGGCCACAGCGGCCGGGCCGGCGTGCCACACAAACATTTCCAGGTGTGCCGTGATCTGCAAAGAGCCAGGAACCAATGACCCTGACTACCCAAACTGTGTCGTCGGACGGGAGACATCAGCATCGCCCTCGGGCCCCACCCCCATCCTGCCGAATCAGAATCTGCATGTGAACAAGGTCCCCCGGGGACTCCTGACACCCCAAGTCTAAGGAGCACAGCTAGGTTTCCCCAGCTATCCGAAGGTAGAGTGTTCCTGAAGGTAGAACATTCCTCGGAAACCTCTCATAAGCCAAAGTGGTGTAAGGCAAAGAAGCAATTACCATTTCCTAAAAGCAAAAATCCTCTTGGGATTTCTTGTGGTTAGTGAAAACAGGTACCGTACTAAGTCCATCTCTCATAAAAGTGAAGTGGGGTAAAGCAAACTTACAGATAGTAGGAGAAACCTGTAATGAGAAGTGACCTCTTAGATTGGTTCCCTGAGGTTATCAAGAGAAGGAGGGCTCAGGAGAGGAAGGAAGAGCCTGAAGTCACTCTGTAAGACTGGGCTCCGGCTAAGGTAATGTGGATATTAAAGCAGTGAGACCTTCATGCCTCCCGCTGGTAAAGTGGATGGCACTGATGAGGGATAGGTGCCAGGTACCCTGCTCTTGCAGGGGATGCGGACACTCACAGGAGACTAGACCCATCTCCTGGGAAGCACACAGCATGCCAGCTACTTCCACCAGGCCAAGGCTGCCCAAGGACCCGCCCCACCCAGGACGGAGTGGGGCTACCCTGCACAGAGGGATCACAAACTGCCAATGGCCACCTCCTACAGCCGCTTGAACATACATCAGTCCTTTTCTCTTCTACTCAGTGTTACATGGATGACCCTGAAGGTGAAAGCAATCGATGCAAAGCTTTTAAGGGTCTAAAGCAATTCTGATTATATAACGTTGAATTATCCAATGAGTCACGCGGTTGATTCTGCAGAAGGGCTGCTATGTGAGGGGGTCACTGGAAAAGGGTAACGGAAGGGGGAGAAGGAAGCAGGAGGGAAATGGCAGGAGGAAGGAGAGTCCCGCACAGAGCCACCCAGAACTAACTGCCTCTGGGTCCTTCTGGTCTCTGACCTCACAGCAGGCAAGCACCCCACCCTTCAGGGCTAACAGCACGCGGGGCTCTTGAAAAGTCCGTGTGCATCATACCGTCCACCAGCCAACGTTCATCTGCAGCCTCCCCGGCCAACGCAGAGACCCTTCTGTGGGAGACGGGGCCTGGGCTCCTGCTGCACAGCCCGGAGCCTGTGCAGTGCACATCTCAGCTGCAGGGCCTGGGCTGGCCAGAAAGGGCCAGAGCCATGACCTCCACGGGCTAACACTGAGCGATGGGGCTGGCGCAGGCTCGACCTCTGGCAGGGCTTTACTTGACCATGCCTCTCAGGGCCATTCTGGCATAGTGGCCCCGTGGGCGAGCACCGTGGCTCTGGGGACCCTGAGGGGCACAGTCTGGGAGATCCCAGATCTGCCTGACTCATGAGAGTGAGGCCCCACTGGGACTGAGGATGGGCTGGGCTCAGGATGAGGGTGGGCGTCCCCTCTCTACTCTGACCAAACATGGGGACACTTGTGTTCCCTCTCTGTCCCTCATCTGGACTAAAATGATCTCTAAGGTCCCTTCCAGCTTCTAAACCTGTTATTTAATTTTTCTTTGTATGTCGTGCAGCCCATGAACTTGTGAGTCTGACTTCAAGAAGTTCATGGTAAGCACAGTCGTGGTCTTCCACATCCAATATCCAGGATAATAGTGTAGTAAAGGTCAGAATATTCCATGTAACTTCAAACCCATTCCACACCCGCTGGAATGTGGAGGTTAGTTTAACATCATCAGTGAGGGTGTCTGGTGGCTTTCTTAAGACAAGAGGCGCCATATGTGTATCCTTCCCATCTATCGGTTTTCTTTTTTAAAATAAGTAGTAAATATGAGGAGGTTCCCATAATACTCTAAAGCAGCCAAAGCTCTCCACGGATTTTTTTCCCAAAGTCTGTGAGGAAGCTGGCATCCTCAACTGCTAAAAACACGAGGCATAGATTTGTCGAGTGGTTAAAGGGAGGTATTTTGAGATTGAATAAAAATTACTGCTGATGTCAAACTGCAATGATACTAATATTTATTTAAGTCAGAATGTGGGAATTATAACTCAGTCTTGATTATTTGTGCCTACGTATCCAAAAAAAGCAGAATGTGGATAACTCAGTGGTCCCCAAACCTTCTGATTTCTTGCCAAGCCTTATAGAAAATCACACTAAACTTCCAACTAGGTGAGGAGAATCTCTGCCATTTTCCCACACTTAAAGCTCAAAGGGTAGCTTCTTAAATGCCCCTTGATCAAATGTATGTTCACTAATGGCCCAGAAAGTAAATGACGTGACCAAGGTCACATGTCCAGCCAGTGGCAAAGTTGAAACTGCCACTGGAGTCATGAGGCACCTCCCCTCCCAGGCCACCTGCACAGGGCAGGGCACACTTCGTCATACTGTGGAGCTCTGCCAGGCTGTCCCAGGGATGGCTCTGAGGCAGGACACAGCTGAGGGGGCTCCAGAAAGCCGGTTCTGCTCTGTCCTCGGTTTCGGAGAAGCCACCTACCCCGGAATTCGCTCCAGTCACTCAGCCCCTCCACAGTGCGCTGTGACAGATAATAGGCCCACAAGGGGAGAGCGCTTCCAGTGGCAAAGGGCAGCCCCGCAGCCTGGTTAATGAGGAGGTTTATAGCTGGCTGAGCTGCTCTGAAGGGACAATCCAGCCTCATGAGGGACAATTAAACAGAGGAAGCCATGAGCAACACAAAAGAAACCACGTCACCACAGCCATCAGCTCTCCCTGAGACAAATCTCAGGTCTAAGACGCAGTGTGATGACAGGAAACACAGCAGGGGCTTCCACGGTCTGGCTCAGAGGTCTGCAGAATGTTAGCCTTGGTTGACACTTGGAGCCAAAGCCAAGAAACACGCTCCCCTAGAGGCATCTTTGCCTTATCCGTCCTTTCTGTCTTCCAAAACCTCATGATAGATGCACTGAGCCAGGGTTAAAAAAAAAAAAAAAATCTGTTTTCCTTTCAAAACACAATTACCATGAAAACCCCTACCATTTTATAGTGTATCATAATTTTCAAAGTGCTTGCATTCAGTTCTCCTGGTACTCCTATTTATCCATTCATTTACCAGTAAATATGTGTTGAGTGGTGACTGAGTAGCAGACACCTGTTCTAGGTGCTAAGGATACAGCAATGAATAAGGCAGGGCAAAAATTCCCATCCCATTTTACAGATGAGAAGACTAAGGCTCACAGCAGCTAAGTGCTTGGTGCACAGGCACGTTCCCAGTAAGTGGCAAATGGAGAACTACATTCAGATGTCCAAAGCTGAGGTCAGTTTTTCCCCACTACTTCTCACCATTATATATCCTTCTGTTGGATTTTTATACACATTGTGCAGAAAAACAAAACACTTTTTGTGCTTTGGGGTTTGGAATTTTTGTTATCAGCGGCCAGCCAGCACTTCTGACCTCAAACATGGCTCTGTTCTCACCAAAGGTGCAGACAGTCCCGTGGCGACTAAGCCAGGCTTATGCGGTGCCCTGGAGTCCCCGGCAGAGCCGCGGAGGGGAGTCTGGCACACGGCGGGGAGAAGCACAGGCTCCCGCTCAGGTGAATCTGCTAAACTTTCAACCAAGCTCAGAAGAACCCAGAAGAGCCAGTTTTCTCTCAATTGCAGGTGTCCCTGTGCATGGGTCACTCTGGCTCTTCACTGTGAGTCACTTTAGTCACACAGTCACAACCACATCTGGCTGAGAGCAGGACCTACCAGTGAAGAGCCTTTCTGTTTAGAGGAAAAGCGAACTAGTACTTTCGGAGCATGACAAGCTTAGGGCTGGATCCAGATACTCTGGAAGGTTTTGAAGTCAAAATTGTAGGGTGGGAGAGAGATGGTGCTGAATGGATCTGGGATGAAATTGCGGGGGGGGGGGGGGTGGCTATTTTGCATGGGGCCCTCAGCTCTGTGGCCGTCTGAGCCCTGCATGGCACCAGAGCTGTATTTACACAGGCTGTGGAGTGTCTTCACCAACAAAGAGGTGCCACTGGTCGCTACATTTGAATTAACCAGATGAGACAGTCTCAGTTAATCCAATTCAGCCTCTCAAGCTTAGTACACCGGGAGAAGAGGAGGAAACGCGCGTGCACGCACACGCGCACACATACTCCAGGTCCCTTGCATCTCCCCTGCTCTTTGCCACTAGTTAAAGAAGTCCAAACACCGTATTTTCCTAGAACTTTCTCTCTATTTTCTATTTCCTAGGCTTAAGTACACAGCCTAAAACAATTAGAGAAATGGGTTAGGAAATAGCCTTCTAATATTTAAAATGGAAAATTTTTAAATTTTCTCCCCCTCCTGGTTTATCCATCCAGTACGTTGAGTATTTGTGGGCTTTCTCAGAGCTGGGGGCCTCTGGGTGATGTGCCGCTTGGACAACTGTATCTGAAGCAAATAAGCCCTGACCCACGATGTCTGCCAGTTTCTGCGGTGTAACCCATGGCAAGTTCCCAGTGTGATGCCACTGAACACAGGGGATGGCAAGAGAGGCACATAATCAGCTCTCGCTGGCGCCAGCACCCTGTGGGACTCCGAATGTCATGGTCTCAAAGTGCTAAGGGGCCTCTCTACTCTTTCCCCTTCCAATTCTTCATGTCGCTGAAACTTTGGCAAGTGCCGGCTTCCACCAAGGAAATGGCTTACAAAGGCCAGAACCAGAGCGCTAACGCCAGTCGGTGTCACAACGTGGGTGACAGAGGCACCGGCTGACTCAGCAGAACATTAGTATTACAGAATCTGCCTTCTCAGTAAAATTAATGAAAGGTCTTTTGCATCTCCCTGTATCTCTCAATCTCTGACTTCTGCATCTCCATCCAGCTCTCAAACTTGCATAGTACCTGGCGCATACTGGGAAGGAAGGAGAAAGAGAAAAAGAGAATGCGAGAACAAATTATTTTGAGAGAAGGATCTGTAATGAATGCAGTGAGCAAAGGGCAGAGACGTGCTGAAGCAGACAGAATAGTTCCAAACATGAGTTGGGAGGGATAAAGAACACAGTCTTGCTCTAGGATCATAATCTTCTGCAAGCCCCCTGCTCTGAAATGATTTCCTGAAATCATCTCTCTAATGTTTTTAGCGTCAGCAGAAGCCAGCTAAAATTTCCCCGG
The DNA here is from genome assembly GCF_964656455.1 of Halichoerus grypus. Taxonomy (NCBI): domain Eukaryota; kingdom Metazoa; phylum Chordata; class Mammalia; order Carnivora; family Phocidae; genus Halichoerus; species Halichoerus grypus. Next base: position 61,093,118 of record NC_135723.1, read on the forward strand.
TTTACCACTTAAAAGCCCAAGAGTAGGTAATTATGTTTCCTGCTGACAAAATACAAAATGTTAAACATGCCCAATTAGAGAGACACATGGAAATGTTCAATGTGTGATAGTTCTCATGGTCACAGTAAGAAATGCTGCTCACTTAGCCCTGGAAGATAGAAATGAATGTCTTCCAGAAAGCCCTTAATCTTCTTTAAGGTCTTTTCAATTAATTTAACCATGAATAATTTTCTTTTAAAAATCACTTGAAATTTTCCATATTCAATAGGAGAAGGCTATTTCCCAGCCCAAGTTTAGAACTGTACGAGACCATGTACTTCAGTCTAGGAAATGGCATTCCTTATATTAGTGCCCTGGCCTCACAGAGCCCTGTCTTCTAAGCACAGTTGGAGCAGGTGCCTGAGACATCAGAAGCAAAAGGGGTGGTACAGGTCTTCTTCGGTGCAACCCACTCCCTCAAAGGCTCCTGGTCCCCAATGAACATGTCCAAATACGTTGGCAGAGCATTCCCGTCACTTTAAAGTAGGGCTCTAAGTGCCCACATGTACCCCTGTGAGCCAGCAGAGTGTTCTCAAGACGCGGCTGATCCACCAGCGATGGGGGCATGCTGAGTCAGAGTCCATGAGGGCAAGCCCAGACGACAGGGGAGGACGAACCCCAGAGCTGGTGGACCACAAAGGGGGCGAGAGCGGGGCCATCCATGAGACCAAGCATCGAGCACTGGGAGATAAGATCAAGAGGAGGCAGCTGGGATCAAACAGGAGCACATCCTGGGAGGCTGGCTGGAACACCGTGGAGCTGAGGCCAGCAGAGGGGCCACGCAAGGGTGGCTGGGCTCGTTTACTGGAGGAGTGGGGGGTGGAGGAGAGACGGAAACCTAATCTACAATAGGACACTGCTTCAGGGCTCTCTGCATTTGCGCATGTTCCCTCTACCAAAATGTCATTCCTGCTTTTTGTACCCAACACTCTTCCTCTTCCCAGAATGCCTGGCACTCAAGGGATCCTTCCTCCGTGAAGCTTGCTCCTTCATCATCTCCTCCAAGCCACCTGTTACCTTGTGCATACTTCATCCCTAGTACCCAACAAGCATGATATTTGGTATATAGTAGGTGCCTAATAAGTTCTGTTGAATGAATAAATGAATGAAGGAAAAACTAAGAATAGCTTATACTGAATTTAATAGTCAGGTCCTGCTGAAATTGATATTGGCAGTGGTTTAAAGGTAAGGCTGAGAGGCGCCTGGGTGGCTCAGTCAGTTAAGTGTCTGACTCTTGATTTCAGCTCAGGTCATGACCTCAAGGTTGTGAGACAATGCCCCGCGTTGGGCTCTCTGCTGGGTGTGGAGCCTGCCTAAGATTCTCTCTCTCCCTCTCCTGCTGCCCCTCCTCCCCACCCTACTTGCACACACGGGTCTCTCTCTCTCTCTCTAAACATAAAAAAAGAAAAAAAGAAAAGAAAAAGTAAGGCCAAAAGGTCAAGAGAGGTACTGGGCTTTCCCCTGAGTCATCCAAGAAACAGTCCCTAGCTAGATGCCATCACTGTCTTATATTCCTGGAACAATAAGAGAAGAATAAATATGTTCGGCTGGAAGGAATGAAATTGAACAGCTACAGACTTCCTGGTAGCACTCAAAGATTTGACACCCAATATCCAAACAGTGATAATGGTTTTCAGCCAATGGAACCCCTAAAAATTACCAGGGAAACTACTGGAATAGAAAGTCTTCTAGAGTTTTCCAGGCTGGGGATCAGTCTTAGTTGACAGATTCCTGAGCCCACCTTAAAGATTCTGACACAATAGGTTTGGGTCAAGGCACCTGTACTTTTCAAAAACTCCCCCAAGTGATTCTGATAATGAACAGAATTAGAAACCATTGGATGGTTGTGTCTAAGCCACTGACGATGTGACCTGTGGTATATGGGACTGAACACTACCAGGGAGAGGGACAGCTGTCTGCCTGGCAAATCAGAGATAGTCTTAATAAAGAGAAGTTAAACCTACTGTGTATTTACTTGGATTATCTCATTTAATCCCCCCAACAAGCATACAAAGTCGGAGCCAGTGTTATCCTCATTGTACAGTACAGACACTCAAGCTTACAGAGGTTAAGTAACTTACCAGCCACTAAGTGAGACACATGGAATTCAAAATCCTGGCAATTTATTCTAGAGGCTGTGTTCTTAAACAGTGAACAATACAACCCCTTTGCTGAAGTATGTGGGCAGAAAGCAACCCCCTGAAACACAACGTCTTAAGGAAGCGGCCAATGCACTTGACATTGCTTCCATCTGCACGGCCTCTGGACCATTTTGTCCTCTAATTTATAGGAACTGACTGCTTTGATAAATCTTGGGCATTTCTGCATCTGTCTCACTGTGTGGTTATTTATGTTTGCATCCCTCAAATATAGCACAACACCTGGCCCATGATATCAACTCAATACATATTTGCTGAATTTAAAACAATCTGATTCCATGAATGTCATAAAATGATGTGACTAAGGGCACTTGGGTGGCTCAGTCAGTTAAGCGTCTGACTCTTGATCTCAGTGCGTGCGGATCTTGATCTCAAGGGGCATGAGTTTGAGCCCCGTGCTGGGCTCCATGCTGGGAAGGGAGCCTACTTAAAAAAAAAACAAAAAACTGATGTGACTAAAGCCAAGAGCTTCCCTTAGTCAAAGTTCTTCGTGCTCATTGGCCACTCTGACCACAACTGAACAATGTGACTCAGCTACAGAAGGGGAGGTACAGTAACATAGTATATACTTATTGGATGAGCTTTCAAGGGACGCACATACTCTCTGCCAGCACAGCTGTGTCTCAGACAAACCTGGAAGGATCTGGGGTCCCAGTGAAGTAGTGAATGCATGGCGAGCTTCTGTTCTGAGGCAGAACAGACACTACGCTGGCTGTGGTAAGGAAAGACTCGGAGTCTACACAGACTCCACTGGCTTTGTCCCGCAAGATGTCGATCATAGTCTGCACAGTGATGCTTTCTGTAAAGAAAAAAAAAAAAAGACAGAAAGAGAGAAGCTATAACAGTGGCAGGTTGTTAACCAAAATCCATTCATTCCTTTTCCATTTTAGTAACGGAACCCTTGAATGGATAGCTGGGAACATTAACTGCCCAGCTACAGACTACATTTCCCAGCTTCCCTTGTGGCTACGTGTGACCACATGACAAATCTTGACCAATGGGAGATGAAATGATATGTGCAACTTTCTCATCACCCCCATAGAAAGGACAGTTTGCCCTTCACCTTTCCCCCACTTGCTGCTGCCGAGGACATGCCTGCAAGTGGACCACAGATGGAAATCCTGCGTTCAAGCAGAATAACCCACCAGCCCTGGACTATCCATATACATCTAGACTGTAACATGGGAGAAAAATAAGCTTCCATTGTCTTTAAGCCATATTATTTTGGAGTGTCTTTGTTGGAGCACTTAGCAATTCCTCAACAAATGCAGTACACAATAGAATGATATCCACAGGAAAGTACATGCCATCTATGCACACCACTAAGCAAGCTCTCTCGTACACTCTTGCTGGTTAGAGTTAATACGATATTTGGAGAATGGCCTCTGCAATGGCAGAGATTCACATAGAGAAGTATTTAGAATATTCAGAGCCATTATGACTATTGGCTCTGACTTCAATTAAATGTGTCAACAATTCCTTAACTACACAGGACCCCAGCTTTACATTTTCTCTCTCTGATTATAATTCATTAAAACACTATTCTTACGGTCTGTGTTCAGAAAGATGGAATCAAAGCATCACATAGGGAAAAGGTGTCTTAAACTTCACTAACACAACTCAAATCCTTTTTGTAAGTTCCTATTTATAATATGTCATACCTAAAAATATTAACTATAAAAGCCTTGATTTCTTCAACTACCTAGTGCTCAAATGTTCTCATTGTCTCATAAATGAGTTTATTGATTTAAATCAGGATCCAATAGGTTAATAATGTCTCAAATCTCCCCTAATCTCTGCCTCTCGTTTTACTTCCTTGCATTTTATTTGTTGGGCCGTTTCTCCTATAGAATTTCCCACAGTCTGAACTATGCAGATGGCACCCCCTGGTGTTTCATTTAATGTGCCCCCATCCTCTGTATTTCCTGTAAACTAGTAGCTAGATCCAGAGGCTTCATCAGATTTAGGTTTGATGTTTTGGCGGGACTATGTCACATCTGGTATTATATACTTTTATCAAGCTAGTTTTCTTTTTAACTCTTAGGGTTTTTTTTTTTTAAGCTCTCATTTTAAAATGGATACTTTCTTACCTTCCTACCCTGAATCCATTAATTAAGCTCCACAGCAAAAGTCCTTGAAGTGTTCTTCTATATTAAGCGTCAGCAAACTTTTTCTTAAAGAACCAGATAGTAAATATTTCAGGCTTAGGGGCCACACCATCCCTGTTGTAACTCACTGTGAAACTGGGCTACTATAACATGGAAACAGCCATAGACAATCCCTAAATAAGTGTGTATGGCTGTGTTCCAATAAAATTCTGGCTGCCAACGGGTCATAGTCTGCCAACCCCCATTCTGAATGATCACAGGTTTAACTTACAAAACACAAATATCACTGGCAAATATAAAATGTGGCCACGGTGGCTTCTTTGGAAGGGTTTCCACTCAGACACCAAAGTAACAAGCTATCCAGTCACCACATTTACCTCAATTTGGATTCTGATTGAGTCAATAACTGGAGGGAAGACAGAGGGTTTGGGAAGAGAATTCAGGTCAACAGTTCAACTCAATAAATGTTCACAGAGCAAAAGACTATAATGGGCACCACAAGGGGATCCCACGATGAATAAAGGACAACGCCCCGCCCTCAAGGCCCAGCAAGCTAATGAGAGAGGTAAACACAGAAGACAATAACTCAAATATACAAAGGCTGAGGTAGAAGGAAGGCTGCAATAAGTATCATAAAGACACCGATGTTTAAAGGTGAAGTAACGTCAGAAGGAGAAGAACCTTCCATGGATAAGGAAGCGTCCTACAACAAGAGATACATGTCGTCACCCTGCCGGCTCCTCAGGGCCGTCAACACAGGTCGGTCTCTATGTACAGGGTCTATTGTCATCTCCTCCTCTTTGCTCACCCTCCTAAGATCAGAGGAGTTCTCTGAAATAGCTACAAGACGACAGGTGTGAGAGGGAGAACCGTAAGGGATATGCAAACTCACCTTCTTTCTTGTCTATGCTGTCTTTGCCTGCACAGCAGTCTAGATGGTCATCAGCTGAAGAAAAAACTTCAGAAAAATTGAACTCATCCTCTCCCGTCCACCAGCCTTGACTCTGAGCATAACTCCTGAGTTCAGGGTGCTCCGCATCGATCTTAGTGGTGAGTGAAAGCTGATTGCAAATGCACTTCACTCCCTCTGGAGAGAGTACAAAGCCCCGTTAGTTGGAAATGTGCTTAGAAAGACTTAGTCAAGAAATGGAAATTTACAGGGAATCCCTTCTCTGCAATTCAACTTTAACTACAGAGAGGAATCGATTCTATTTTTGAAGACAGAAACACACAATCCTTGGTCCTCTTTTAAGGAGACCTCCCAGAAGGTTTGACCAGTCCTGACAGGGCATTACCACATTTTAAATGAGCAACGGTCACTTGATCTACAATTCACATTCGAAAGGAAACATGTGAAGCCCTCATTATGGCTAAATAAGCCCCAAGCATTTATTACTTACAAGAAAAGTGAACGGTTTCTTGAAAGAGACATGGCACGACTAACAAGACTTATGAATGTCACAACTGTGGAGTTCTCCTCCCCAATTCAGCCTTCCTCCACTTGAGGAACACTCTACGCCACCACCCTCTGCCCAAATACATCATTTTTGGAAAATACAAATATGAATACTTCTTCATTCAGCTTTTTTTTTCGAGCCCCAACATTTAGAAAAACACAATGGCACTGATAATGAGTGCTTCTAAAAGAGTGGAATGCACCTGTCAATATATGTGTCTCTGAGTCTATCAGGGGTGTGTGTGTGTGTGTGTGTGTGTGTGTGTGTGTGTGTACATGTGTATCCATGTATATGAGCATGGAAACTCTATGGGAATATTTTTCTCATAAAAATATAAGTATGACTAAAGAAGTCTAGAATCAGAAACACCTGCACTCAGAGTACACTGGGCTTGATGGAGGAGGGTGAGGCCAGAACTTCTCGCTCTGGCTCCTCCCAAGCCTCAGCCACAAATACCCTGAGGACGACTTGGCCTTCAAGCTTCCAGATGCTGTCTAGAACACTAAGAAGTTATGAGTTGTAGTTCAAAAAGGCCCTCCATATTTGCTGCTTCCAGGGAGCATGCTGATCTTCTAAATTCTTGGAGAATGAAGTAGAGAGCTCAAACCACAAGCTGCAATAAAGCCATTACTGCCTGAAAACCAGTTCCTAGAGACAAGGCCAGTACTGGACGGAGTTCTTCCAGTATGTTCTACTTCACTGACTTATTCTTCCAAAACAAGTATTCCTAGCGGATGGGCATTGGCCCTCTGCCATTCATCTTCTCAGAGGACAACCCAAGAAGAAAACTACTTTAAAAAATTAAAAATAGGGCGCCTGGGTGGCTCAGTTGGTTAAGCAACTGCCTTCGGCTCAGGCCATGATCCTGGAGTGCCAGGATCGAGTCCCACATCGGGCTCCTTGCTCAGCGGGGAGTCTGCTACTCCCTCTGACCTTCCCCCCCTCATGCTGTCTCTCATTCTCTCTCTCGCAAATAAATAAAATCTTAAAAAAAAAAATTAAAAATAAAAAGTAGCTTTGGCCTAAATAAGTGATTTTGGCATTCTTCATACTAAGCTATCAAAAAAGTCTTGTGAACAACTCCACAGACAATATTTTCCTCAAGGGCTGATTTATAGTAGATGTTTGCTTTCGGGCATGTGAGCATTCAGGGGCCAGACTCACGAAATCCTACTGCTATCACACTGCTGTGGGGGGTGAAGACATGAAATCAATGAGGCCGAGGAATGGCTGGGGTTTTATGTCAATAGTTGGTGAAAGACAACACGCATTTTGAGGAGATGGATTTTTTAAGCTATATCTTGAAGGGAAACTAAGCTTTTGAAAGGCAGGTATAGATCATAAAGTTTTAAGTTCTACTGAAAAGCAACCTATGACGGCCTTATCAGCATGGACCACTAGCCCTCTTGATGGAACCATTTGATAGTAAGGCTTCGTCCTAGGAGAACGTTTTTGGGAAAGGAGTTTGAAGCTCTTGCACGGCAGGAGGCTTGGTGACCCGGCGGCCCACCCGGGCCCCAGCAGTCCTGAGGGCACACGTGGGTGGATGCTGGGCACGCGGCGGCGCAGAAACTCTCCGCGATCGTTGCAAGGGCGCCCTTGTGAGAATGTGGAGAAGCTGCCCTCCTCCAGGCAAGCACCGCAAGCCAGCCTCATTCGGGACCCAACATACCCGTCATCCGCTGCAACCCTGATCACCGCACTGACTTAGGCCACAGAAAACAACGGGCTTGATTCTCAACTATTGCAGTAGCTCTTCTGCTTCTAACTCAGGTGCGACTTGGTTCCAATCCCCCCTAAGGCAGAGATGGAAAACAGGTTTCATCCCTAGCATCGATTCTGAGCAACTGGAAGAGACTTCCTTGCAAATTCAGTTGAGAAAAATACAGAGGCCAAGTATAGGTCCCATACGGGAGAGTGTTATGTGTCTGCCACGAGCACAGGCGGGGAGAAATGGCAGCGCCCGGTCCATGTGCTTGTCATTCAGTCCTAAGGAATGTCAGTGGGGCTTCACTGGCCAATGCTCTCCTAGAACTCTTTAGTCCTCTCGGAAACCCTCTAGCCCATTCTGGGATGCCAGCCGCTCCCCGATATGAGGGTGCTAAGTGATGAGACAGGATAACCACAGCCCCCTCTAACATGTCCTCCCTCAGAACCGTCTCAGAACAAATGCTGCAGGGAGCACGGAGCAACCACTGAATGGGCAGTCCACCTTCCGAGTGCATTCCCTAGTCCTCTGCTTTTCTAGAAACACTGTCTCACAGAGAAATGAGCTTGTCGGCCCAGAGGCAGTCAATGGTCCCCACACGGATCCAAATTCCTCTTTCAGAGGAACATTCCAAGCACAAGGAGCTACGGGGCTGGGGGTGACGAGGGGCAGCTCCCTGTCCTGGTGGTTCGTTGACTGAATGGAACGGGAAAAATCACCATTCCTTTGGCCAAGTCAGAGTAACCATTTGGGTCACGAAACTGCTGGTAGTCAAAACTGGGTCCTGCCCAGAAAGGAAAGACAAAATAAGAAATGTCAAGGGTGTGTTTCCCAAGTGCTGACATCCCCGCGCCCCAGGTCTCTCCCTAGAAGCAGAGCCCAGAAGACAAGGTCTGGCACAGAGAGGGTGCGCGTCAGCGGCGGGACTCCTACGCGTCCGGGCAGCACCCGCCTCGGCCGCCACACCCACGCGGGCTCACCTGTGATCTGCTCGGCAGCCCAGTACTTCCCCACGGTCTCCAGCACCCAGGCCTCCTCACGATCCACGATCAGATACGCGCTTTGGAAGCTGTGGCAGGAGTCTGCGTCTTCATAGTAATTCCCACCTTGCCCGTGTTCTTGCAACAAGGCGACGATGACATCTAAGGCTTCTTTAGCTGTCGTTCCTCTTTCTAAACCAAGCCTGGAGCAAGAAAACCGGAGGTATACCTCAGTCCCTTGCTACCACGTGGTTTTTGCCACGCCAACCAAAGACTGGGACGAAGCCGAGGGACGAAGCGCGCCGACACGCGTCAACACGTTCGGTCCGCGGGCCGAGATGCAGATCACGCCACTTGAACGCAGAATACATCTCTCCCACGTTCAGCTCAAAATCATGGGGGTGTTTTCTGTCTTTGGGCACACCCCTCCCACACAGACGGAAGAGTCAGGAACCCAGCGGCTTCTCCCTCGTGAAGGGCAGCTCACCCGCCCTCTCGGTTCCTTTTCTAACTCTGGCTCCCTTGGCACTGGCCAGCTCAGCTCCAGCCTTATCAAGACCCCCTTTCTGGGGCTTATCCCCCCTCCTGCCTCCGGGCAAAAGGAAATCTCATACGCCAGGCATGTGGGTTGGTAATAAAAGTGTTCCATAGCCAGCCACTGTCCTCGGTGCATATAATTTACTCAGAGATCTCACTAGGAATGGGTGCCTGGTTGGGACATCCGTGCTTTTCAACATCTCTCTCCTCCGACCTATCAGCCTCCCTCTACTGCTGTGGCTTACAGCTTCCCTTATCAAAAAGTACATCCTTCTTCTGAAGTGACACAGCAGTCTCCTCCCAGCCTTCCAATTAGTTGGCCCCCTAAAGAGGGCACAGATACTGCCCTCTGCTCGACCCTGGGCAAGTTGTGTACTATATTTGAACTCAAATTTATGTCACCTGTAAGTACCTACATCATCAGGTTGCTCTGAGGACAGGTTTATGAGATAATGAATGTGAAAATATAAGCACAACTGCCCAGGCCCACGTAGGTGGTGGGTACGTTCGAGAGGCAGCCCCCTCTGGCAGAAAAACAGTGACTCAGAGAGAGAGAGAGGGAGCCAGCTTCCAATTCTGGTTGTGCCACCCACTGGCAGCATGACCTTCGGTAACCTAACCTTTCTGAAACCTGATTTTTTCATTTGTCAAGTCAAAAAGGCAGTACGTCCCTCTCAGGCTGATTCGAAAGAGGATGGCGCATGATACGTGCTTAGCACACGTCCATGTATCCATCTCTTCCTCCACATTATAATTCTGGGGCCAGGAGCCCAAGAACTTCGGAGCAGAGGCAGCGGTGCCTGCTAAGATGGTCGTGTGAGCCAGTTCTCGGGGAATTTACAACAGACCAATCGTTACTAAAATTCACCCGGCTTGATTCTTTCTGAAGAGACTTTCCCCGTGCTGCCAGGGAGAGGAAAAGATTATGCTACACACGTATTCTTGTAACAGGCTTATTTTCAGTCAGATCATTATATATCAATTCACTGGGCAGTTCTCAATTTTAGTTTATTTAGGAAGACTTGGTGACAAACCACTGATTTGGAAAGCTGAACCCTAAGACCTTAGGAGAGTGATAAAAAATAAACTCATTAGAAGATCGGATTAAGTAGACTTTTCTGTTGGTCAGTGTCATCTTCTCCAAAGAGGAATAGCAGAAGCAAGCACTCATCTGATCTTGAAGATCCAGAGCAAAGAAGTGTGCTATGAGCACCTCTACAGGTCTGCCCAAGCTGTGCCCCCAGGAGGGCCCCCTTCCTCCCTCCGCAGGTCCCTGGGAGCCTCTGGTCACATTGCCCCATGCATGCATTCCAAGCAGAAGCCTGTCCCCAGGGCTTCCGTAGGGCTCCAATTTGGCCATGCAAACATGTGCTAGGAGCATGTGCTACCTAGCCAGGGGCACCCCGCCTTTGGAAGCTGTGACTTCTTTTGTGCGGTGTCTAGCTCACTGTCCCGCTGTTCCGCCTGCTGCGTTCCACCCTGAGACGCCCAGTACATGCACTTGCCCTCCCACGCTGACTTCTGTGCCCTCCGTGCACAGCATCTGCAGCAGGACCTCGACACTCATCCACAGACACGACTCTGATCTCACTCTCCTACCCCCGGGCTGGGACCATGGGCAACGATACTCCTTTGTCCACCCGGCCCCTCCCACCTCGCCTCGGTGCCATGGGGCGAGGACAGGACAGCCTGCTCCACAGACTGCGAACAGCAGCGGGGTTACATGCTGTCCAGCCCTGACGGGGGGCAGAGGTGCTAGGGCTACAGCAGTCTAGGGTCATAAGTCACCCGATGTCAAGACGTCTGTTCCAAAGCCTTTCACAGTGGTCTGGCCTCTTAGATGGGGCAGATTCATGCGATTCAAAACCAGAACAGCATCTTTCTGGCCCCCATGCCTACTTCCACACTGGCTGCTTCACCTCATTACGGGCATGACCAGGGCAGGCAAAGGGATGAAATTTACTGGGCCAAGGTTAGAGTCTCGCTCTGACATCAGAAGTGTGTGCTTGGTCCAGGTTTTTCTGGGTCTTGGAGTTAGCTGCTCCCAAATTCAAATTCTTGTTTCATGGTAAATCCTTGGAAGAATCCCTATTTGCGGCCCATGACTCTCACACACGTATGTCAAGCTCACTGGGCCCTTTCCTGAAAGGTTAACAGACCTGTCCATCGGTTGGTGGAAGCTACAGACCACAGAGGTCTCAGCGTAAATGTGCACTTCCTCCCTACACAGCCTACAAAGGGTCAAAACCTCTACTCCTCTGCATAGAATGTTGGCTTTGGGAGGTTCTTTAGAGGTCATCCAATCTAAGGCCTCCCTTCAAACAAATGTAGAGACTGTGGGCCAGAGATGTGTTATAACTTGGTGTGTTCACACTGAAAACCAAGGCCCCTGGCTCCCAGCTTAATATTTTTTCAACTTAGTCATGATTCTATTGCATTTCACGATCCCAGAAAAAAGAAAGTCATTTCAGAATGTCATTTCATTCCAGCCCCCCCTCTCCTTTGGTCATTCAGTCCAAACCCAGCCATTGATCAGCGAGCACAGGCCAGGCACACAACTCTTGGTGCTTGTGACGCAGCAGAAAACGAGCAAAGATCCCCATCCCACCAAGCGCACACGCCCGCTCCCCCCTGTAACACAGAGCAGGGAAAGGGAAACAGACGACGGAAACGAAGAGGGGACAGGAGGGACATATGTCTCTTCTTTTTTCCTTTATATCTTATGTATTTTATATGATTCCTTTCTTCTTTCCTATAATTTAGATGTATTTCAAACCATAAACTTCACCCACTTAAAACATACAGTTCAGTGATTTTTAGTATATTCGCAAAGTTGCACAGCTATCACCGCAATCTAAATTTGGGACATCTTCAACACCCCACAAAGAAGCCCCATGTCCCTTAGGAATCACTCCCCATTTTCCCATCCCCAACCCCAGGCAACCACTAATCGACTTTCTACTACTATGACCTTGCCTCTTCTGGACATTTCATGTAAATGCAATCATACAATATGTGACCTTTTGCATCTGGCTTCTTTCACTTAGTATAATGTCTTCAAAATTCAAGCATGTAGCACTTGGCTCGTTTTTATTGCTTTAATAATATTCCATTGTAATCTACTCTCTTTTTTCTATCACCTTGAACTTCATATCAAAAGGCACACGTCTTCTTTGGGAGGCTTGTGTTACAAAATATGAGGTCTGGAGGAACATAAATCCTGTCCCCATTCCCCGCCTGTTGTGAGCAATCATTCCAAAGAATCACCGTGTACCTGACCAGATCCATCCCCAGTAAGGCTTCCGTCTCCGCGGCGGGTTCTCTGGCATCGATGGCTTCATTGGCTATGCATACTCCGTGCTCGTTGGCCCCCATTTCTGCCCCCCAAAGCCAGGCAGGTCTGCTTATCACAATGGCATGGGTCCTGGGGACTTGGTCGATTGAAATGTAAGTGCACTGAAAAACGAAGACAGGAAAGAAAAGACCATCACCTGCCAGGATCCACTTAGTTTCCACCCTGGTACTTACACTGACCCACCACATGAGTTACAAACAGAGCCCCAAAAAATGAAAGGCCTCAGGAACACCAGACTTAAAAAACACCCCAAGTCTCAATGCAGCTCAGAGGTGTCTGTGGCGAGTTGCGGTTTTGCCAACCAGGTGTCGGTCTCTGGCTCAAGCCCGGTTTACCCACAGTGCTCACGGATCCAGCAGTCATCTTCCTCAACCAGGTGTTCAGCCAACCTGTGCCCCAAATATTCTGTCTGGTCAATTCAGTAGGCACAGAGGGCACCGGAGTGTCACACATACATAGCTATTTATTCTCATAGGCAAAAAAATCCTTCTGGATCAGTGGTTTTCAAACTTCTTTAAAGTTATAGAGCCCTACTATAGAAGGAACTTTACCTGGAGGCCTAACATAGAAAGTGGATTAAAGGGAAAATGTGTTGCCTGAAGAACGGGGGTTCTTATGCCCCTGGCAATGATCCCAAGGGCTCCCTGGAACCCAGTTTGACAACCTCCACAATTGCTCTAGTGGCAGAAAAGGGAACATGATGATAATATTTAACATTTAACGAATGCATTAAATGCTCTCCTATACACTGTGCTTCCCTGTCTGTCTCATTTGATTCACACACTAAGCCTGTGCGGTGGACACACGAGGAGGCTGTCCTGAAAGGGCATGTCTCTAACTGTGGTCAGGCCTGCAAGACATACCCCTTGGTGTTGTATATCCAACCTTCTCCAGGCTGCCGTGTCTTTACCTGGAAAACAAGTGAGCTACTCTAGATCAAACGATTTTTCGCCTCAGAAGCCTGCCTTCACACGACTTCTTACATAGAAGCGTGAAGACAATAAAAGTGGTCAAAGTGTGTTGAGGCAAATGGAAGATGGGGCATGGGACGAGCTCACTCAGAGCCTGGCCTGCTGGTTCATCCCTCTGCCTCCCCACATTGGGCCCATGGGAGAGCTCCCTTGGAGAAACTGGAAAACCACTAAGCTAGGTTTTCCGTAAGGGGCCTCCTGACTCTGGCACTCTATCAGTCTAGGACATCCTCCGTGTGGTGGATGCAGCATGGAATTCAGGGCTCTAAATTACACAGAGCTCTTTGGCTCTCGGGGGAGAATTTTATCAGCGGCAGCAACCGTTTACATTTTAAATTGGGCACTGAAAAGCCTTGGCTCAACTGGGGCCTTGGATCTTTTTCTGATTCAAGACCCAGTTATATCGACTGAATGCAGCCCAGAAAGTTATTTTGCATTGATTTTCCATAATCTCTAAACCTCAGGTAAGAGCTGAAACGAGTGTGGCATGCACACTCATTGATCAGGTGACACACGTATCCTCATAATCCCTGTGGGGTGTCGCTCTGCACTGGGATAATGTTGTTTCACTTGATAAATATTGGTAAACTTACAGCTAATTAAATCAAGAGGCTGTCAAGAGACTCTTGAGTTTTTCATGGCAAACTGATAATAAAATACACTCTTGAAATGTTTTCCCCTATTCAGTTCCCAAAAGTTGTTTACTTTGAAAAACGATTCTGTTAGAGCAAAAACCTAGCCAAAGCAGCAAACAAACTATGGTCCTCTGTGCTCTTCTAATTTGTAATTGAAATTCATATCTTATAATTGTGTTTTTTCATGTAAAAAGCAGTTCAGGCATTTGACCAACATTTTCCAAAACCCCTGTGCACACTGAGCTCCAGTGACAAATTCTGTCTTGAAAATAATGAGGAAATATGGAAGGAATTTAAGATTTTTTTTTTTAAGATTTTATTTATTTGTTTGAGAGAGCGCGCACACAAGCAGGGGGAGGGGCAATAGGAGAGGGAGAAGCAGGCTCCCCGCTGAGTGGGGAGCCTGACAAGGGGCTCGATCCCAGGACCCTGAGATCATGCCTGAGCCAAAGTCAGACGTTTAACCGACAGATCCACCCAGGCACCCCTTAAGATTCTTAAGTATAGATTTATCATAAAAGTTTTTTTAAGGGAAGGAAAAAAGTAAAAATAAAGAATGGGTTTATTTGGGGCGCCTGGGTGGCTCCGCCAGTTCAGCGTCCGACTCTTGCTTTCGGGTCAGTTTGTGATCTCAGGGTCCGGAGACTGAGCCCCACGTTGGGCTCCATGCTCAGCAGGGAGTCTGCTTGAGGTTCTATCCCCCTCCTTCTCCCTCCCCTTCTGGTCCTTCCCCGGCCCCTCACACGCACTCTCTCTCTCTCTCTCTCTCAAATAAACAAATAAATAAAATCTTAAAAAAAAATAGAATGGGTTTCTTTATTTGTCTTCAAATTCGTTTTTACACATTCATTTCCATATCACCATTTACAGAGCACAAACCACACACAAGGCATTTTGTGCTAAGTGCTACTGGCAGATAAGTCAGTAAGGATGCCCAATTCCTGTCCTCTCAGTTGGGAAAGAAGGAGAAGGTACACATGCAAATTACCACGGCCACCAGCCCAACCTCAGTAGCTGTCACTGAAGCTGTATCGCCTATGTCACCTAACGTAGACTGCATCTTCCCCTTCCTCCCACCTTGTACATCTGATCAGTCTGATCCTGCCTTTTTTTTCACATTCCATTCCATTTATCCCTCTCCAAAATACTGTACAATTGACTCATGTACTGCATATGCTGTTCATTATGTCATCTCCCCCAGCTACAAGGTAAGCGCCATAAGGGCAGGGAGATATCTCCGTGGTTTAGTTCACTGATATATCCGAAATCTGGTACACACTAGGCATCAACAGATCTTTTTTTGAAAGAATGAATGAAGGAATGAAGGAAGGAATGAATGAAGGAATAAGTGAGTAGCAAATATCAGAGGGACATAATACAGGGTCAAAGAAAGAGGAAAATTATCCAAGTGACAGAGGCTTTATCAAGTGGTGACATCTGAGTTGATCTTGAAAAATGGGCTAGACATCAAGGTATTCCAGAAAGAGGTAAGAGCCAGAGAAGAGAGAGAGATGGGGATGTCAAAGGTGTGTTCATGATCCAGGGACACCCTCCTCTGTGACGCTCAGGGTAGCTACTGCGATGGCATTGAGTAATAGGACTGCAAGAGCTCAATAAGTACTGACTGATAAAAATGTTGAAAACTGAATCCAAAAGACCATATGGTCTTCGTAGGAGTTCAAAATATTTGCAGCCAACTTGACACTTTTTTGCCAAACTCAGAATGAGGAGGAAGAAAGGAGATGCCCAACTAGCCAGATGGGCCAAATCAGCCCCTCCTAAGCACTCGGCTGAAAGCCAAAGCACCAGATCCCCTCATATGCTACAGAACGGGTGGGTAGGGAGATGGGGGAATGGGGGGGGGCAGTGTGCCCAAGCCTCAGTGAACCTGTAACACACACCCCTTAGGGCATCTCTGTCATGGACTGCAGCAGCCTGGGCCTAACAAGGACCCTTCTGTGGCTGCAATTCACACACACTCCATTGTGTTTGAAATGTGACTGATCACACCCAGGTCAAAGCAGATGGTCACGCTTGTCTCATATAGATTGGTTATCTAAGATCCTAGTCTGGGAGCAAACCTCATAAATAGGAAATGTTTACACAAGAGGTAATTAGCTAAAGTTTGTAAAGTCAGCCATCTAGAACGTGAACTCTGCAGGCAGTCATTTCTTTTTACAATAAAATTCACCGACCTTCACAATTGCCACCTCATTAATGAGGCAGACAGTAAATGCGATTTGAGGCAGCAGGGACGGTCTCACCAGGAAAAAAAAAAAAAAATCCAAACAGCACCTGAAATCTTCTTTCAGCATGACAAAAACAATTTAGTATCAAGTCAAAATTCATTGTCAGATTTCTAGTAGAAAACAAAAAGAAGAAAGAACACGTTCACCACTCAAAAGATCAATCTTTCCAGGGATGGTTCTGGCCTCGGCTTTGGTGATGAAGCTGTTTAAGAGGTCTGCAGAGAAAGAGGAGCAAACCGTCTTGCTGCCCTACGGCCACTCCCACCCTGCCTTTAATAAAACAAATCTGTCAGCTCGCACGACTTCGGGGGCCAAGGCCACATAACAACATAAGGGTGTCCAGAGTGGGGCACATGGTGAGGCATGCTTCTAAATGTCGGCACTGCCTAATGCTAATCGTCGAGGTTTTAAAGGGGCCGCCTGCACCGAGCCTGTCACTCTCTCAGGTGGCTCCAGGGGACCCGTGCCAGGTTGGGAGAGAGAAAAGATGAGCCTTGACAAAGCCCTAGAGACAGAGACAAAAGACAATTCTTCTGCAGAGCAAGCCCTTTCTTATTTTGTGTGATTGTGTCAAAAATGAAAAAGCAAAATCAGCTTCATGCTGTCGCCTACCCTTTGCACATTCCAGCACACTCTCTTTCTGGACATCACCCAGTGAAAGGGGAACAGAGACACTCACACAATAGATGTTTCAATTAAAGAAATGCAACCATTGTGCTTCCTACTGTACTCAGATGGTGGAACACAACCCTGGCAGCACCAGGGAAAACCGCTCTGAAATGAGCTGATGAGTCAGCCCAACTTCCCAGGGTGGGGGAAAAAAAGAAAAAAAAAGAGCAGGGAAAATGGGACGCTTTGGAGGAATATTTTTAGTTTTAGAAAATTTGCTCCTAAGGCAGCATTGCTAATTATCACTGAGGTTTTGGGGGGGTTTGTTTTTGTCTTTTTTATTCCAGTGTCTTGCCTGCTACTTGACTGGTTTTTGAAAATGCGCCCTTAAGGTTCATATGATTCCAAATAAAGACAAAAAAAAAAGAATGTCGGCCACATTTTAGAAGAGCTGCTTTTTTATTTCCCTGAAGCCATTAGATCTTTGAGGATGGGCGGTGCAAAGGCCTGGGGTCGGAAACAGGGTTGGAAAAGGGGACGCCGGGAGGCAGGCCCCC
Organism: Halichoerus grypus; assembly: GCF_964656455.1. Lineage (NCBI taxonomy): Eukaryota > Metazoa > Chordata > Mammalia > Carnivora > Phocidae > Halichoerus > Halichoerus grypus. Next base: position 61,110,482 of record NC_135723.1, read on the forward strand.
GCTGAGCCACGCTCCCAGGAGGTCAGGGAGACACGTTTGGCTTCGCACGAGGCTGGAGGCTCCTGCCACCCCTGGGGCCAGAGAGAGCCGACAGGAAGACTGGCACACGGTCTGCCCACAGCCATGGAGCTGTGCTTAGCCCTCTTCTATTCCAGAATAACCTGCGCTCTCCTACTGTATAGGACAATCTTCAGAATTAATATTCAGACACTCTCCCCCGCAAAACACATGTACATCCCACAAACCACAAATATAGCTGCCATCTGGACAATGTTACTAACAATGTTACCAACTCTCATTAATGGGTAATTTTCTATTCTTCTTACAACTATTTTTATCCAGGAAGAAAAAGGAAGTGATCTACCAAAAGACTGCCCCAAACTCTGAAAGTTATATAATCTCACTGGGGATACTGAACTCATACAGAACTTCATGTGGAGGAAAATATAAATAAATTAAAACACACTTTTTTAAAAAAGGAAACAATGAAGACTTTAAACTTTAAAGAAAGGGGTAAAATGGAGATGGGGTTTATTATATAATAATAAGAGACTCTTTAAAGAAGCATTATGTGTCAAACCTGACCTGGCTATCAAGAATTCTGTCTCGGGGGGCGCCTGGGTGGCTCAGTCGTTAAGTGTCTGCCTTTGGCTCAGGTCATGATCCTGGGGTTCTGGGATCGAGCCCCGCATCAGGCTCCCTGCTCCGCGGGAAGCATGCTTCTCCCTCTCCCTCTGCCTCTGCTTGTGTTCCCTCTCTCACTGTGTCTCTCTCTGTCAAATAAATAAATAAAATCTTAAAAGAAAAAAAAAATTCTGTCTCAACTGAGGGTTGCTGGAGGGGTGGAGAGTGGGGGGATGGGCTAAGTGGGTGATGGGCATTTAAGGAGGGCATGTGTTGGGATGAGCACTGAGTGTTGTATGGAAGTGATGACTCGCTAAATTCTACTCCTAAAACCAATATTACACTATATCTTAACTAACTTGAATTTAAATTAAAAGAAAAAAAGAATTCTGTCTCCACAAATTGGGATATAATTATTCTCTGGGGGCACCAAGTATAAATGATGTCAACTTTACCTGAAATTCATTGTTTTCTGGAACAGTATTCTAATGTTGGATCCCTTGTTTCTTAAATAGAAGATTCAACCATATAAGAATAGACACACATACCCATCTACAGGCATACGTGCACACACACACACACACGCACACGCACATGCACACGCACACCATGCACTCACAGAACATCACAATCCAGGAAATTATTCATCTGCTTCCTTGATACTCTTATCTATAGGAAGGAGCAGGGCTTGAGGAAAAGTTGAGATGAGTTCTGTGATGCACAGTGGTACAGCATCCTCAGAGAGGACAGAGGGCCTTTCACAAATGGATACGTGTTTATCTATCCTACTCCGCATCCAAAAGTGACGTTGTTAAAAAAAACAAACTCAGAATCCACAAGAGAAAAACTAAAGAACATAAAATAAAATGCTCCAATCTTCTAACTGTGCAGCTAAGCAAAAATGTGCAGTGTAATTTTAGAAACTGAGGAACTCTCCTAAAGGACCCTATTTCTTATTCTTCCAGCCTCAAGCAAAGAGAACTTGCCATAGAATAGAGGATCGATGGACAGACTGAGGGAAGGAGGAAGGGTGGGTGAGTGGACGACCTGGAAGGGAAGACTGCCTGGAAGGATGGGCCAGCTGGACGGGAAGGCGGGTCAGTGGATGAGTAATCAGGATGACTTTTAGCACAGAGTTATTCCCAGAAAAAGAATTCTTGGAACGTCAAAACTCAAGTATGAGGCTTCTAGGGAAACTGCAGAATATGTAAGTTTAAAATGTTGTGAAATGGCTGAGAAATAGATGGGGTTTTATGGGAACTTCTCACTCTTCATGGTTTAGAAAAATAATTTCCATATGCTAATGAGAGCTTTTATGAAAGTTACATGATACTTGTTGTGGATCATAAGCCCAGCTATGGAAAAGAACCCATCATTCTGTACTTGGGAAAGTTACAGGTGTAACTGTAAGGGAACTAAAGGAGTAAGAGTAAATTTGAAAAGCAGATTTAGAACCATATGCTAAAGACAGGAGTTTGGGAACTGAGACCTGGAGTCATAGAATCTCTCAACACTAGTCAATGCTTTAAAAAAAAAGATAAAAGAAAAAGAACTCTTTTCACAATGTTCTCCTTAGAGTTTACAAAGTACTTTCAAATGTCAGTTCCCATGTGCTTCACAAAAAACTCTGTAAGGCAGACACAGTGGGTTTTATGATCACCATCTGGCAAATGAGTAAACTGAGTCTCAAAGAGGCTCAAAGACCCAAGGTGCAGGAAATGGGGACGGCAAGACCGGAAGCCAGAACCTCTGCATCTGGGGCCCGACTCATTCCACTGGTTTCAGGCAATCGTAAATTTCCATTGATTTATAATGGCAGAACATGCATAAAGCACTACATGTTCATAGAAGGAGGGCAGTCTAAGGGCACCAGAGTGGTTCAGTCAGTTAAGCATCCAACTCTTGTTTTTGGCTCAGGTCACAGTCTCACGGGTCATGAGATAGAGCCCCAAGTCGGGCTCCACATTCAGCAGAGAGTCTGCTTGAAGATTCTCTCCCTCTGCCTCTCCCCTTATGCTCTCGTTCTCTCTAAAATAAATGAATAGATCTTAAAAAAAAAAAAAAGGGAGGGGAAGGACAGACTAGAGGGAGGTGGGGATATTGGTATTTAGGCCTTGAAGGATGCCTAAGTATCTACCAAGTAGATGAGAAGAGGGGAGAGGAAGGACATTCTTAGCAAAGGACAGAATGAACAAAAGCACAGAGAAATGCAAGTGTGTTATTTATTCAAGAAATGATGAGCAGCTCAGTGTAGCTGGAACCTATGGTACAAGCTGAGAGAGGAAAACTAAGAATGAGGATAGAAAAGTAGCAGGAAATTGTACAACCCTACGGAGGGCAATTAGTACAAAAACTTTACCCCATGACCCAGCGATCCTGCATCTGGAAGTGTATCTAGAGACTATACTTGCACGGGTGCAGGATGACTCATGTTCAAGGTTCTTCAGGGCTGACTTTCTGGACTAGCAAACAGTCCCAGTGTCTACCAACAGAGGACAGACTGAAAAATTATGGGATAGCTCCACAATGGACTACTGTGCATCTGTAAAAAATAGTAATAAGGACAATCTCTGTGTACAGATGTAGAAAATATCTTTAGAAATTATTATTAAACAAAAAAAACATTGTAGACCTTTTTCGTGAGTTTGAAATTTTATATTTAAAAAATCAAGTTTCAGAATAGTATATATAATGTGCTACTTTCATGAAAAAAGTGAGAAAATAAGGCTAAGTATTCATATTTGTTTGCATTTGCATAAAACACTAGAAGGATGTGCAAAAAATTAATAAGAAGGGTTATATGGGATGGGAATCAGAGTGAACAGCAATAAGGGGGAGTAAGACTGCTCACAGTAAACCTTTTCAATATCACTTAATCTTTGAACCACATGAATACATTACCTATTCAAAATGTAAAATTACATTAAAAAGCATCTTTACTTTTTAAAAGTATTCCAAATGAGTTAAAAACTATGTCCATACAAAGACTTGCACATAGGAGGGAAGCAGGGCTAAGAAACAAAACAAAACAACAAACCAAAAAGAAAGCAAAAAAAAAAAAAACCAAAAAACCGAAAAACCTGCACACAAATGTTTACAGCAACTTTGTTCATAATTGCCAAATCTTGGAAGCAACCAAGATGTCCTTTAATAGGTGAACGGAAAACTAAACTGTGGTTCATCCAGACAGTGGGATATTTTTCAGCACTAAAAAGAAATGCACTACCAACCCGGAAAAGATATGGATGAACTCTGAAAACATAACTACTAAGTGAAAGAATCCAGTCTGAAAAGGCTACACGCTATAGGATTCCAACTACATGATATTCTGGAAAAGGCAAAAACTATAGAGACAGTGAAAAGATGAGGAGTTCCCAGGGGTTAGGAAGAGATAAACGAATAGGCAGAGCACAGAGGATTTTTAGGGCAGAGAAAGTATTGTGTATGATGCTATAATGGTGGATACATGTCATTATATACATCTGTGAAAACCCATTAAAATATACAACACAGAAAGCTAACCCTTATGTAAACGATGGATTTTAGTTAATAATAATGTATCAATGCTGGCTCATGGATTATAACAAATGTACCACACTAACGCAACATGTTAATGATAGGTAAAGCTGGGAGGCCTCAGGATGAAGGGTTAATATGGGAACTCTCTGTACTTTCTGCTCATTTGTAAACATAAAACTGTGTTAAAAAAGAAAAGCCTGTCAAAAAATTTTTTAAAGATTTTATTTATTTATTTATTTGACAGAGAGAGACACAGCCAGAGAGGGAACACAAGCAGGGGCAGTGGGAGAGGGAGAAGCAGGCTTCCCGCGGAGCAGGGAGCCCGATGCGGGGCTTGATCCCAGGACCCTGGGACTATGGCCTGAGCCGAAGGCAGACGCTTAACGACTGAGCCACCCAGGCGCCCAGAAGCCTATCAATTTTAAAAAAGAGAAAGGGAAAGGGAGCCCGGTGCCAGTCAGGACGAGTTCCGAATGGCATACAAATCAGCCCGGACTCTCCTCCTGTAAACACAACCGTTTTTAAACAAGGCAGTGACAGAGTTGTGCTCTGAAAATTCTGGTGACCCCGAAGGCTGAAGGATCTACGAAAAAGAGAGCCAGCGACCAATAAGCAGATGATAGCAGAAGGGAGATGGGGGTGGTTCTGAACGAGCAGGGGCCCTGGGAGGAGACAGGAACTCGGGAGCGTAAGCAACAGGACTTGGTGGCAGCCGTCCTCGTGCATCCAGGGATGCGTGGGAAAATGAGGGTCAAAGTTGCCCTCTGGTTTCTAAATTAAACTATGTGGCAGACAATGGTGCTGACAGAGGCAGATGAACAAACGAGAGGGGGAAAATGAACCTGGTGTTTGACCTGTGACGCTATTTTATTACGTGCAGAATACGGATGTGGAAATGTACAGAGGCAGCTCCAAACACAGGTATAGGCAACTCAGAAAGGAGGTCAGGTTGCCTTGGAAACGAATTCCGGTAGGAATCAAACTGCACTTATTTATGCCAGGGGACATCATTGAACCTCCCCAGTGTAGGTGAGTGATAATGTAACATGGGTTAGCAAGTGAAAGAAACCTAGTCTATTTTCTACCCTGACTACCCGTGAAAGTAAAATGCTGAGTTATTTAGCCTATCCCTCCCAAAAGAAAACACATTTTTCTAAAATATCTATTTCAGACATATTTATAAATGGCTTTTGTATGATGCTGTGGTCACTATGGCTACTAACAAGGGACCCCAAAATTTAGTGGTGTAAAACAGCCATGTATTATGCTCATGAATTCGAGGGCTCAGGAGTTTGGACAGGACGCCACAGAGATGGCATGTCTCCACTCCACAGTGTCTGAAGCCTGGAATTGTCTGAAGGGACATTCACTCACACATCCGGCAGTTGGCTATGGGCTGACACTGGTTGTTGGCTGAGGGACTTCGGTGCCTGTCCCTGTGGGCCCCTCCCTATGCTCTTCATATGTGGGCTGGTTTGGGTTCCTTCCAGCACAGTGCCTGGATGCTTAGGGTCAGATCCCGAGACTGAGAGACTCCGTGCTGAATTCTTTTAGGACCCGGCCCTGGAGGTCACATGGCATCATTTCCTTCCAGGCTACACTGGTCAGAGCAAACACAAGCCCTCACCAGATTCACGGGGGGGTGGGGGCCTAACCCTCACCTCTCCACGGAGGAGTGTTCATCACACTGTAAGAAGTGCATGTAGGACGGGATTGGCTGCAGCTATCTTTGGGAAATTAAATCTGCCCACATGAAAATCAAAGTATTGTTTCAGTCGGTATGACTCTGAAAAAAAGCAACATTAAGGGAAGACAGACAGGGAAAGTCGAAATAACTCAAACCTGCAAACTTCACCTACGCCCAGTGCACTCGGTTCTGGGAAGAGAGAAACATTCAAACCCAAACAACATGGACATTGAAACAGTAATGAATACCCATTTAAAAACCAGCACGATCGAGCACCTGGGTGGCTCAGTCGGTTAAGTGTCTGTCTTCGGCTCAGGTCATGATCCCAGGGTCGTGGGATCGAGTCCTGTGGCGGGCTCCCTGCTCAGGGGGGAGTTTGCTTCTCCCTCTGCCCCTCACCCCGCTTGTGCTCACTCTCTCACTTTCTCTCTCTCTCTCAAGTAAATAAATAAAATCTTAAAAACATGTATATTTAGGCATTGCTTACAACATTAAAAAATAAATAAATAAATAAATAAATAAATAAATAAATAAATAAATAAAATAAAACCTAGCATGGTCACCAGAGAACCTAGCACTCTTCTCTGCCTCTACAAAAGAAAAGTCCTGAAGTTTAGGGGCTCGGACCCAGTTAGTGGTGCAACATGAGAGGAGAGTGGTGCTGAGAAAGTCCTACGGGAGACAGGCTGTCACTGCCCCAACCGCACACAGTCCATATGCCAAGTCACACTCCGCGCTGCCTGGCTGTGTCACCACCTCTGCTCAATGCACCTAACGTCAGCAGCTCCTCACAGAGCTCTGTGGCTCTTTGGTGCTGCTTAGTTGCCTTTAAAGGACTGAAACAGATAAAGATTCAGATAAGAAAATAAAACACACATTGATGAATACCCCTTTAAAACTCAGCACAATTACCAGAAAAGAATCAGTTTATCTCAGAAAGCATAGAACACCGGGGCGCCTGGGTGGCTCAGTTGGTTAAGCGACTGCCTTCGGCTCAGGTCATGATCCTGGAGTCCCGGGATCGAGTCCCGCATCGGACTCCCTGCTCAGCAGGGAGTCTGCTTCTCCCTCTGATCCTCCCATCTCTCATGCTCTCTCTCTCTGTCTCATTCTCTCTCAAATAAATAAATAAAATCTTTAAAAAAAAAAAAAAAAAAAAGAAAGCATAGAACACCAATGAGTAGAGGTTTATGTCAGTGGAAAGAGCTCGTTAATTTACCTGCCCCCAATTTTTTTCTCTATATTCTTCATCCTTTAACAAACAACTACCATTGAAACACACACACACAAATAAATACACCATAACCAAGAAGTTTATCCCATGAATGCAAAGATGGTTCAATTTATCAGATAAATTGAAAGAAAAAAAAATTAAGTGATTATCTCCATATCACTAAAAAAAAAAAAAAAACCTTTAACAAAATTTAACACCTATTCTTGAGGGTTTTTTTTTTTAAACCACGAAAATAAAAATTGATGTATACTTTTAACATGATAAAACTATATAAATCTCAGCCCTAAAGCCGATATCTGAGTGACTGGAGAATCACTAGAGGCTGCCGCACTCAGGTCAGGAACAAGACAAAGATAACCACTACCGCCACTAAATATTAACACTGAATCCAAGCTATCGGCCAATCAGACAAGAAAACAGAGATGTAAGAACAATCAGACTATCTCTGTTTGCACGTGTTGATAACAACAAACCTGGAAAACCCAAAAGGATCAATGATAAAAGCTGATGAACAACCAATGAAAGAATTTAGTAAAATAGCAGACTATAGAATCGACATAAAATAGCCATCGCAAAAGTTTGACAGTACACTCTGGGAATATGGAAAAACAGGCATTGTTCCATTGTTAGTAGAAATGCAAAAGTACACCACCTGTGTGAGGAAATAAGATAATATCCAAAAAAATTACACACTTATTTACTCTGTGGTCCAACAATCCCATTTTAGGTATCTATCCCAGAGAAGGATTGACAAAAACTGATTTGTAAGTACTCAGAATAGGAATTGATGGATAATTTTTTAACATGATACATTACATAAACCAAGGCCAGATATTGTGACAGATACACCGGGCTATCAGTCCCTTCAAAATACAACAACACATCCGTAACAACAAAAGACTGGAAAACAACCCAAATGTCCAGCAACATGGGACTGATTAAACCATGATACATCCATAGAATGGAACACTCTGTAGCTCTAAATGAGGAATGAAGAATAGTACCTCTATTACCATATGGAGTGATCTCTAAGATATGTTTTAAGTTGAAAAAAGCAAAGTGGACAAAAGTGTACATGGCACACTACCATTCATCTAAGAAAAGGAAATGGGATAAATGAGTGTGTGTGTGTGTGTGTGTAGTTTATTACATACATAGGTAACTTTTTAAATGGAAGGACAAACCAAAAGAACTTTGAAAACATGGAACATCTATAGGAGAAAAAGTAAGTAGAGTAAATGAGACAAAGCTGGATACCAGACTTCTATGAATACACCTTATTTTGTACATTTGACTTTGGAACCATGTAAACATTTTACTTAATTATAAAACAAGGGCTATAGCCATGAGTGTAGTATTATTCCCCATGTGATCCTGTTTTTAAGGCTGCGAACAAACCTGCGTGGGCTCAGGAATCAACAGAACCGACAAGCCAGTTCTGGCCGGTGAGCCAACTTAGGGAGAGGTGCGCTGGGCCACGCCGGAGGAAGGGAATGCGCACCAAGGAGAGACCGTAACACGGGGCTTACCTCAACCTTGCTCTCGGCTTCATGATCAGCAGCTGAGAAATACATGACCTCCTGAACTTCATCCCTGGGCCGAGCTGAGTTTTTCCCAAACACCACCAGCCCGTCCTTAGCACGCGGTGGGAAGGCCACGAAGCAGTAACTTGGAGGAGGGGCAGCCATCCTGCAAAGAGAGAGAGAATGCCAGGGGCGGCCTGGAAGCAGCTGTGACGTGGGACATTCCAACAGTGAGTTCTTCAAACACACTGCACCAGTGAACATCGTCTTCGTATTGAACTGTGTGCAGCTAGCGCATTAAGAGACGCCAGCTGGGGGGCGCCTGGGGGGCTCAGTCGTTAAGCGTCTGCCTTCGGCTCAGGTCATGATCCCAGGGTCCTGGGATCGAGCCCCGCATCGGGCTCCCTGCTCGGCAGGGAGCCTGCTTCTCCCTCTCCCACTCCCCCTGCTTGTGTTCCTGCTGTCGCTCTCTCTCTCTCTGTCAAATAAATAAATAAAGTCTTTAAAAAAAAAAAAAAAAAGAGATGCCAGCTGGCACGTGAAGCTGGGTGTCCGGAGTTGAATTACAGAGCCACCGAGACCAGATAGTGTTTAGTACTCCATGGGAGTAAACGAGCTCAGATTTGCCACAAACTGCAGTCAGGGGCAGCCAAAAGCTCAATGACGTAAGAGAAAAGAAAGGAGGTTATTGTTCCCGGCAGAAAACACAAACAGACTGCAATCTGTCACAGTAATAGAAAAATAAATAAATACACTTGTAACAGTGTCCCATGCAAGTGTCTCGGATCTAGAGTTGTGTGGCTTCCACCTAATGGATTTGGGGGTAGTGATGGGGAAATGGGTCTAGAGAGAAAGTGAAAGATACTCCCCCTATTTTATATATTTTTGCTCTACCTCAATGACATGACGCTCGGGGATCTCTTGGTTTTCCTCCAACCTCTTCAGTGCTCCTGGGCTGGCTCGTTCTCTTCGACCTGGCCACTGAGCTTCCTCACTGCTTTACTCCTCTTTCCTCATTTCACGCTCCTTTCTCTCTGGGAAAGCTCATCCATGCCCATTGGTCACTCATGTGGCTGTGACCTACACAGTCAATCCCAGCTCAGTTCTCTCCTGGAGCTCTGAACCCATAGATCCAAATGCCTTCCTGATACCCAAAGCTGATTTCATCTTCTCCCCCAAACATCCAGAACTCAAAAACTATCTTTATCATCTGCTTCTCTGTTACCTAGCATACCACCAAATTCCACCTGTAGACTTGATCTTCTAAATCCCTTTGGAAACTCGCCACTTCTCCCCATCTCCGCTACCACCACTCTGCACCAAGCCGCCATGTCTAGCCTGGATCCCCATGGTAGTCTCTTAAGGGGTTACTGCATAATCACTATTATTCTCCCTCCAAAACACTGGCACATGGCAGCCAAAGCGATCTTTTTAAAAGAAAGATTTGATCATGTTAGTCTTGTCACTCTGCTTAAAATCCTTCAGAGGTTTCCCATGGTTCTTAAAATAAAGACCAAAATCTGATCAAGCTCATGCCTCCTCCCCAACCTCACCTCCTGCCACTTACCATTCCACACTCTCAACTGCAGCACCCAGGCCTTTTTCCAGCCCCTCTGATCCTCACAGGGCCTTTGCACATGCTTCACTCCTCTCTCTGAGCACTCCTCTCTCTGTTCCCTATACCAAAACCATTTTTCCTAGTTAACCCACCCTCGCGTACCAGCTCAAACATCAGTCGAATTTACGTCACCATACTGTATGCTCTCATAGAATCCCACCTTTTTCCTTAATAGCAAATCCCAATCTGAAATATTTGTGTGATGATTTTATTACCAACAATCAATACTTGGTCTTTCCCCCCAAAGTCTAAGTTATATGAAGGGGAGAGGACCATGTCTCTTTTGTACACCACTGTAAACCCAGCTATACACAAGGTCTTCTGCAAGGTAGCTTTTCAAAAAATAATAAACAAGTGCTCTTTTCTTCTTTCTTAAAACTGAAGCCAACCATGCCTCTGTACCCGGGTAGAATGCCCTGCCCTTAGTCTGTGCATATCCTTCAGGATCTGATTCAAAATCCCTTTCTTTCAGGACGCCTTCTATAAAGGAATCTGCCATTTTCTCAGCATCCATATGCACTAAAGCATCCAGTTTGTTCTAGGATGATGTGCATTTGTTTCTTGTAAATGTACTGCTTCAAATGTTTCAAATAAAGATCCCTGAGGGCAGGGCCCAGACCACCCAACTACAGCAGCCCCTTTCCCAACCCCCTATTATGGGCACTCAACAAACATTATCTATTAAACCAACTATCATTTTTGTGTCATCAGTTATCCGACTTAGGTGTGTTTTATTTTACGATTCCAAAATATGAATGAGAAGGAAAGCAACATTCTCAGCAAAGCCACTGGGGTTCAAAACTCACCCTCACCACCTACTACTGTGTGACCTTGAGCAAGTCACTTCACCTCTCTGGGCCTAGGTTTTCTCTTCGGCAAATGTTTGGCCCCAGCCCGTAAGTTTATCATCAGTATCAGATGACATGATGCTTGAGAACAGATTTTGCAAACTGTGGAGGCTACATGAGTATAAGATATTTTATTTGGGTTTAGACTGTTCAAACAGAGCAGCATCTCAACATTTTTACAGGGCAGGCAACCAAAACCAAAACATCTCATTCATAACTGGAGCAGTTATCATTCTGAGTTTGGAACCATTTTTTTGAGGGGCCCTATTGCTATGTCTGCATCCAGCCTGCTTCATGTTAGTCTGCCCCGGCACACACACATTGTGCAGGGCGGGCCCCTCCCAGGGTCCTGAGAAGCGGGGGAGCCCAGAGCTCTGAAAATCACTCCCCCTCTCAGCTCAGAAAAATCTCCCCCCGCCTTTGTGAGAAAGAAAAGGCAGGAAGCTCAAGAAACTCCAGTTCCTTCTCCCATTATCCTTTCCTATTTCCACAAAAACGCCATTATCTTCAGACTTGAGGGGTAGGAAGTGATCAACCAAGACTCTGCATGTGTAAGAAAAACCTAGAATAATTATAAGATAAAATGCATTAATAGCGAGTTCCTAGAATTTCAGGGTGGGAAGAATTGCTGGCTGAGCCAGATAAAGTGAAAATCCAGACAATAAGGTGGAGAAAGGGTACATTCACCTGTGTCTGTCTGCCTCCCATGTGTGATAGGACTTCCCTTCCTTCTCCATCATTGGGTCATTTCAAAAGTGCTGGTGTCTCATCTATGAGCAGAACCTTACTTTACTTGGCCCTTAAAAATAGTAGCAATCCACTGGTCTTGCATTTATGAGATATATCTATAGAAAATAAATAAAAGTCGCAGGGTTTTTGACTAGCACCTATTCTATTCTTCAGCCAGGACATCTGCCTGGTTAGCAAGTCATATGAATCACGTGATCATGATCTGGATGTAGGCAATAGAAGCCCAGGGATATGTGGGCCCAGGGAGGCTGGCTTTTCCATTGCATCTTGAGAAAGACTGGGAATACCAGAAGGGAGCAGAATTTTAATGTCTATTTTTTTTAATGCTAAATGAACTAGCAAACTGTGTAACATAACCAGTAGCAAACTAGCCAAGGATAATTGTCCCTTTATTTTTCCTGGATCACCATTCTAGACACTGACTAGCCTCAGAGATGACTTGGATCCTTTTCTACTCTCTAGATCAGTGCTGTCCCAAAGAACTTTCTATCTTGATGGAAATGTTTGATCTCCACTGACCAATATGGTGGCCATTAGCCTCATGCAGCTATTAAAGTATAGTTAGTACAATTAAGGAACTAAATTATTATTATAAACTGTAACTAGCTTAAATTTAAATAGCCACACATAGGTAGTAGGAATGCTATTGGACAGAGCAGTATTACAACTTCCCAATAAGCCCGGAAATGAAGATTTTCATATGAAGCCTTCCAATGATCCCCAAAGTGTTTCTTTGTGAAGCCCTCCACATATTCTAATGACAAAATATGCTACCATCTATAAAACTGAATTAGCAAAGAGGAGGTAATACACTTCCAGAAGACTGAAAACAAATGTTAGGAAGTAGCTACTAACTCACCAGGTGGACTGAGTTTAAGTAAGCTCTTTTCTCCAAAAGCTAAAGGTAATCATAGCCCTGGATGCCAATTCCATCTCTCTTGATGTGAGTCTCATATTCCTAACTCTGAATACACCATGAGCATGTTCCCCATCGCTGCCTGCAAATCTTCGGGGTACCTCTCCAGTCGATTCCACTCTTTACCTCCTAAATGAACTTTTGAGACCTTCACTTCTCGCCAAACCTCCACCTACCTCCTCTAAGTGGACATCTCACCTCCTCCTGCACAAAGAAGAAATGGCCAGGGGAGGGAGACTGTTTCAGAGGTACGATAAGCAGCTTTGAAGGTCCTGTGGCTGGAGGAAGGGCAAGCAGCCAATAAATCAAAAAGCCAATGCAGCTGAGGCCAGAGAGAATGGGGAAGAGGCTGGAGAAGCAGGTAGACAGGCCGGTCCACGTTAAGCCTTGCAGACCACCGCAAGGGCTGTAGCGTCTATCCCGTGATAGACATGGAGGTCTAACCCCACTGAAGGCTTTTAAGTCAAGTATTAGGTAGGGACTGGAGCCGGTGCACAGAGACAACTTTTCAAAGAAGGTGGCTTTGAGAGAGAAGAGACAGCTCATTAGATGTAAATGAAGGGGTCAACAAGTAATTGTATTTCTATGTATCTACCCTAAGAAAAGATCAGGAACATGGACAAGTTTCATGCACAAAAATGTTTATCACAGTGGTATTTATACAGATGGAAAACTGAAACTTAATCGTCCAGCATCAGAGTAATAGCTTAAAAATTCATGCTACACCAATGCTATAAAACCATTAAAAACATTTGCAGAGAATTTTTAATGGCATGGAGAAATGGCTGGGAAGGAAGATCCAAAATGAATTACTTTAATTATGTAAAAATACACATAGAAAAGACTACAAGGAAATGTGCCCAAAATATTAACAGTGGTAGCCTGACCACTGAATTCTAATTTTTTCATATTTTCCTTTGATTTCCAATTTCCCTACAAGTATTTATACTTACATAAACACAAAAATGATTTTTTTCAAATAAATGTAGTGGATAGCACCAATTTGGGAATTTTATTTTTTTTTTAAAGATTATTTATTTGACACAAAGAGAGACAGATAGAGAGCACAAGCAGGAGGAGCAGCAGAGGGAGAGAGAGAAGCAGGCTCTCCGCTGATCAGGGAGCCCGACGCGGGGCTCGATCCCAGGATCTCGACATTATGACCTGAGCCGAAGGCAGACGCTTAACCGACTGAGCCACCCAGGTGCCCCGGGAATTTTATTTTTTTTAAAGATTTATTTCTTTATTTGACAGAGAGAGAGAGAGAGAGAGAGATAGGGAGGGGCAGAGGGAGAAGGAGAGAGAGAATCCTCAAGCAGACTCCCTGCTGAGAGCGAAGCCCAACGAGGGGCAGGACCCAGGACCCTGAGATCATGACCTGACCTGAAATCAAGAGTCAGACACTCAACCAACTGAGCCAGCCAGGCCCCTGGAATTTTATTTTAAAGAAAACGCTTTGGCTCTACTTCTATGTCCTCATACATCTAAAGTTTCAAAACTGACCAATTCTTATGAGTTATAGTTAGGATGACACTTGCTATTGAGCTCTAATTGACATATATTATATTAGCTTCAGGTGCATAATGATTCAGTATTTGGATACATTGATTCAGTATTTGGATACATTGCAGAATGATCACAGTATGTCTAGTTAACATCCATCACCACACATAGTTATAGAATGATTTTGCTTGTGATGAGAACTTTTAAGATCTACTCCGTTAGCAAGTTTCAAATATGCAATATAGTACTATTAACTATAGTCACCATTCAGTGCCTGACATCCCCCAAGACTTATTTATTTTGTAAGTGGAAGTTTGCGCCTTTTGGCCACCTTCAGTCATTTTGTCCATCCCTCACCCCCCCAAGGATGAAATTTTTTATTCAGCATTATTACAGTTATTCTCTGATACTTTCTTCTACTTTTTTCTACAGCCTGCCTACTTCAGTGTTGCTAAAGGAGTAATTTTCATTACTATTATGCACACAAAGGGTGGGCAGGCCTCTAACAGCGCTATCTCCTCTATTAAGGCGGGGGAAAAAAAAAAATAGGCCCTTCAGGAAGTCAATTCTCTGCTGACCCCAAGATGCAATGCTTCTGAAAGTGATTCAGGGAAACTCCATTTTGTTCCTATTATCTGTCAAAATACTAGTTACCATATCAGATAGTTACACTACAAAAGAAAAAAGAAGCCTGACAAGTTGACACATCTATATACTGTATAAAACATGCATTTTGAAATCTTTGTTTACAAGATTTTTATAAATTATTAAATTGTTCATGCATGACACCAGAAACTAAGATCTTTTTCCTCCCTTTCCCTCAGTAACCTGATACAGTATTATGATGCGATATCCTCCTCCACAAAGAAAAGTAAGCTAAAATTCAATGAACTCCCAATCGCACATGCTAATATAGAAACTTACTGCATGAAAAAGTGTTCACTGTTTATATTTGGCTTTGGAAAACACAGTATGACCATTTGATAACGGATTTTCTATCATAATACTCTCTACTTAAACCAGCATTAAAATGAGTAGACAGAACTCACTCAGAAATAAAGCTATGATCGATGGCTTTTTAAAAAACTTGCTTGTTTGGGGCACCTGGGTGGCTCAGTCATTTAAGCGTCTGCCTTCAGCTAAGGTCATGATCCCGGGGTCCTGGGCCCCAGCTCAGTGGGGAGACTGCTTCTCACCCTCCCTCCCATTGCTTGTGCTCTCTCTTGTGCTCTCTGGCTCTCTCTCAAATAAATAAAATCTTAAAAGAAAAAAACCCAAAACAAAAACTTGCTTGTTTTGAGATGCAATTCGTAAGCCATTTTCTGAGTCATGGGGACCTGAGGAGCGGGTGGGGAGCAGCATTACACTCCAGGCCTGAAATGGAACCTAGGTGGATTTAAAACCGTGTTTTCCAAACTGCATGTTGTGGCCCTTTTGAGGGTTACGAAATCATTTCAGTGGATAGGATCAGCGGGTTTTTTTGAATAGGCAAGCATTTTTTTAATAAAGGAATACAGGCAGCACACTTAATAAGGGTAAGTGTTGTTACAAGAACCTTTAAGTTCGGGTATATACACATACACGTGTAAGTGTGTGCACGTACTGAGTTGAGATACAACATCTCTCTTACTGTGGGTCTCATGCAAAAATCTTTAAAAGCAACAGCTTAAAGGGTAGGTCTACTGAATAAGGCTTCTTTGTGATAAATACCAATTAGGATTCTTGCCAAGTTAGCGATAAACTAATAGTCCTCATTCATGAAACACTCCAATTCAACTCCCGTAGATGGTTAAACTGACAGACATTTCCTAAGATGTACTTGCTAAGAATATTTTAAAGTACATTTATCTGTAACCTGTACTGTATATTTTCTCAAACTGGATTATTTTTCACGTTCTATGCTGCGGGAAGACTGGAGGCTGGGAGAAGGATGTGAGTGGCAATTATTAAAACATCAGGTAGCCAGTATTGTTTCTGTGGTGGAGAAAAGGAGTCAGATTATTCACCAGTTGGAATGGTAAGAAAAATTCCTTCTCCCAGCCCCCGCCTTCAGCCACATCTCTGTATGAGCCGCCCGGCTTCCTTTAGATGAGCCCTGTCCAGGAGAAATTTCTGCAATAATGGAAATGTTCTTTGTCTGTGCTGTCCAATACAGTGGCCACTAGCCCGATGGGGCTACTGAGTACTTCAAATATGGCTAGTGCACATGAGGAGCTGAATTTTTAATTAATTTAAAATTAAAGAGGTAACATTATACTAAGTGAAATAAGCCAACCACACAAAAACAAATACTGTATAATCTCACTTCTTTGAGGCTGCTACAGTAGTCACATTCATAGAGACAGAAAGTAGAAAGGTGGTTGCCAGGGGCCGGGGTGGGGAGGGGGAATGGGCATTGTTGTTTAACGGGGACAGAGTTTCAGCTTTGCAAGCCAAAAAAGTTCTGGAGGTTGGTTGCACAACAATGTGAATATACTTAACAAAACTATACTGTGTACTTAAAAACTGTCGTTAAGATGATAAATTTATGTTATGTGAATTTCACCACACTTAAAATTTTTTTTTTAATTAAACAGCCACATATGGCTAGAGGCGGCGGAACCGCAACCCCACAGCTTTAGAGATGGTGCTGTCCGCTGTGGTGACGTCCCCCTACGCTCTTTCTAACCACCACTGTCCTCCTTATCAAGCTGCTTTCAGGAGTCGCGGCTCCTCATGGGAACAAGATGTTCAAGCATCCCCGGGGCTCCCTGCACAGAGGCTGGACCTTCACGCTCTGGCTGGTGACTGCAGGCTGCGTGCAGGCTTGCAGGGCTGGAGCTTGGTACCCCTGTAACTAGGAGACCACTTACAGAATGTCTAGACAAGGAGGGAGGAAGCCGCAAGCGAGAGAAGGTCTTTGTCCTCAAGTCCAGTGAGTTGTTATTGCAGGGCATGAATGCTCTGCGCCTGAGTCGAGCAGGGGTTTTCTTTGCCTGACTGCCAAACCGTCTTGCCCTTTTATCTCCGTGAAGCTCCGGAGGGTCTGTCCCTCATCAGTCACCTTACCCAATAAGAAGAAACCCTTCAATTGCCTGAGAGGAAGAAAATGACTGTCTCTATAAGCTAGAGGCTTATTAACTGTCTCGCAAGGAACTGTGACAAAGTGCTTTTACTTGCACACAAAAATGAAACCCAAATGTCCAACAAGGCTTCCTCACTCTGCAAGCTCCCAGTTTTACCAAGCGGACTGGGTAAGCTTAAATCCAGGGTGTGTGAATTACCAGCTTCCAGAAAAGCCAGGGAGACATTATTTTATACTATTTATTGATAAATTCATTTAATTATTGACATTCCTGCTGAAGTGAAAACAGGATAAAGGGTAGTCACTTACGACTTGGTTTTTCTGTCGTAGATCTACTGTTGGGATTGTAAAGAATATATAAGGTGTTTGGGAAAGGAATTATCTAACTAGAAATTGGATGTAAATGCTAACTGAAACCGATGAAAGGGTCCTCAGAGGGTGCCTGGGTGGCTCAGATGGTTAAGCGTCTGCCTTCAGCTCAGGTCATGATCCCAGGGTCCTGGGATCCAGTCCCGCATCGGGCTCCTGGCTCAGTGGGGAGCCTGCTTCTCCCTCTCCCTCTGCCTCTCCCCCTGCTCATGCTCTCTCTCTCTCTGTATCTCTGTGTGTCAAATGAATAAATAAAATCTTAAAAAAAAAAGTTTTTAAAAAAAGGGTCCTCAAGCTCTGCCTCAAAGAAAGAAAGATCCTTCTAAGTGTTTTGTTGAAAGCTCAAGATAGTAGGGCATAAGGCTTTGGGAGCCCACAGCCAGGGAATTCCAGTTTCTAATACTCAATGCCTTGAATGAGGAGCTATTTCACAGAAGAAAGACCACACAGGGTAGTAAGTAAGTAAGCAGGCTTTGGAGTCAACCTAGGTTCGAATCTCAGACCCATCACCTTTCCATGACAGGATAATGATGAGGCTGTGGTGAGGCGAAAATGAGCTGAAACTTGCAAATATGTACCAAGTACTCAGAATACCATCCAGAACACAGTAAGGACTCAGTCCTCAAGAGGATGAGAAAAGGTACGTGAGGAGCGCTGTTCCTTTGTCAAGGTCTGATCTGTTCACACTTCAGAAATTGGCTTTTTCCTTGACGTATCTAAATGCTCTGTCACCTTTTGAAGATTTGGTTCATTGTCACTTGATGTCTTGGCCCCTTCTCTAATTTCAGGGGCAACACCTCCCTGTGACAGTTAACTGCCTTGGTCATCAGCACAGTCTTCAGCTGACATACCTCTGAGCAGCATGAGGTGGGACAGGGGTGGCAGGCTGCACGGTGGTTTGGTTTGGCCCACAATGTTGTCCTAGGTAGTGTTTTTTAAAATCTGAATTAGCAGCTAGCATTTTTATATCTAGAGCTTTTTCATAGAAATTCAGATACTTGACTTCAGAAAACTCAAAAGATCTGGCAACACTGCGTCCACATTCCTGCATGACATCAAGACTGGAGCTGAGTAGGGGCTCCTCCCCACAGTCCCCTCCACGCCCTGACACTGAGGCCAAAGACAGTGCCACCTAGCCTCATCCTAGGGCTATTGCTTTTCTCGTTCTTTCTTTTTTCAGTGTTGGGTCAGCTGTACTCATTTACCATGCCTACTTGGCCCTGCAGCCCCGTGTGTACAGAAGCAAGAGAATGATACACTTTAAGACAAACAGACTCTTGCTCATATCTGACTCCACCCACCATCTGCAAGAAATAGGCAGGTTATGAACTCTCTGCACCAGAATTTCCACATGTGAAAATGGAACTAATCCCCCATACACAACATAGCACTTGCATTTATGTGAGAGCATATGGAAAGCACCAGGTCCTGTGGCTGTATACAGTGGGTGATTAATAAATGTTTACTTTCCTCCCTCTTACTCACTGGTGATGGTTTGCCATCATTAACACCAATCCCTACTATGGCTCCTCACCCTTTCTCACCAACAGTTTACACCTGGCACATCAGACACATGGTCCAAAGTGTAACTAAAATGTGCATAAAGAATCAAACTGGAGTGATAGAGCCTCCAGATCTTAACCATCGGTTTACAGAGAATGCAGATGACACCAGAGAGAGGCAATCAGGAAAGTCTAGACTGGGAGAAACTATAGGACAAATCTGATTTCTTCAGTAACAACAACAAAACCTGCAAGGAAAGAAAGATTAAGAGACAAAGTTACTTAAGATATATATCAGCCAACTGCATGGAATTTATTTGGATCCTGATTTAAATAAACGATACAAAAACTTTATAAGACAGCTGGGGAAATGTGAACACTGATTGAATATTCGATGATATGGAGGAATTCTTGTTTTAGATATTCTGACATTATGGTTATGTCTGAAAAAAGAGCCCGTATCTTTTAGAGATACATAGTGGAATATTTCCATGTGAAATGATATAATGAAAGTAATCCAGTGTGGGAAGAAACAGTGAAAGTCCAGATGAGACAAGTTTGGCTATGTAATAAAAATGGCTGAAGTTGGGTAATGGGTACACAGTGGTTTAATATACTGTTCTATACCGTATATGCTTGTAATTTTCTATAATAAATAACTTTTTAAAGCAAAGCACACGAGGGGTGCCTGGATGGGTCAGTTGGTTAAGCATGTGACTTTTGATTTCGGCTCAGGTCATGATCTCAGGGTCCTCTCTCTCTCTCCTCTTCCGAAATTAAAAAATAAATTTTTAAAAAATAAATAAAATAAAATAAAGCACAGCACATGATGAGATGTTCAAATTTCTTTTAAGGTTAGAAATAGCAATGGACTGATCTAATACGGGGAATGTTTTCTTGGAGTTATTACTCGTAACTTGTTTGGGGCTTAGATACCTCTTTGAGGGAGGATTATTGGAGTAGGGGGATGGAGAGGGATCTTAGTTTGGTTTGGTATGTTAGTGCAATGGGGAAAAAGGTGAGCCTCTGGTTCCCACTACCCTGCCGTATCTCTTTCCCTCAAGTTTCAAGATACCTGTCTCTGCTCATCAGACTGTAATTCCCATGAAGGCAAGAACTCTTACATAAACCCTTACTTCCCTGGCACCCAGCGCACAGACTGGCACATAATAAGACCCTGAAAAATGTTTGTTGAATAAATGAAGGGGAAGGGACATATCTATATTTTACTTTCAATGAGAGAAAAAGAGCAGGAAAATCTCATTTTGCCAACGGGCTCCCATGCTGTGGTTCCATGCATGGTACTCATATTTGACCACGCATCAAAATCATCTGGAGAGTTTGTTAAAATGGCAGATTCCTAGGCACACCCTCCTTGTAGATTCTGTTCAGTACATCTAGGCTGAGATTACAGGCAGGAGATTTCTAACAAATGCCCAGGTGATTCTGACGCAGCCAGTTTAGACTGGTATGCAATACCCACAAGTGCAGGTTATTTAACCTCTTTGCTCCTCAAAAGCATTACTCATTCTTTCTGCCTGGCTCTTTGACTGTGGAAATTTGCAGCACACACGTGACAGTACTATGAACCCCCTCAAGGCATCCACCAGCCTCAAAGGCCATCAACTTTCTGCCTTCTTCTCTCTCAATTTTATTTTTAAGGAAACCATTTAATTTTAATTGAATGTTGCTCAATTCAGCAACAGCACTGGCAGCAATACTCTCTGCCTTCAGGACAAAGGAGGGTGAAACCCATCTCTGGTTAACTTGAGAAAGCAGGGTTTTCTTTTCCCTAATATGACAAATGGAGGAGTAGGAGGCTATGCTTTCCTGGTCTCTAGCTTTAACACAGGGAAATCAGAGTGCATGATCATCAGGAAGATTTGGATTGTTAATTGTTATTTCAATGTTTTGCATTTTTACTACTTTAAGGAAGTAAAGTTTCATCCAACTCTTTAAAAATGCCTTTAAAAAAAAAAAGTTCTTCATTGAACAGATCCAAGATTGGGCAACTATCATGACTCCTCTGCCTTGGATAGAAAGTGAGAATTTGAGCCAGAAAAAAAAGAAGAGTTAAATATAATCTCAAGTAGCTGAATATTTCTAAATCAGTAAGACGGCTAAGAAATATCCTCTGTATACTTTTTTCTTAATGATTGAAATGATCACAAACTTAGTCGTTACTCATTCCAAACATACTATAATAAAGGTTATTAGCTAGAAGAAATGAAAAGAGTGTCTATTTAAAAACTGCAAAACTGGGGTGCCTGGGTGGCTCAGTCAGTTAAGGGTCTGACTCTTGGTTTCGGCTCAGGTCATGATCTCAGGGTCATGAGATCGAGCCCAGTGTTGGGCTCCATGCTGGGCATGGAGTCTGCCTGAGATTCTTTCTCTCAGGGTGCCTGGGTGGCTCAGTCAGTTGGGCATCAGACTCTTTGTTTCAGCTGGGGTTGTGATCTCGGGGTTGTGGGATCGGGCCCCACGTCAGGCTCTGCACTGGGCCCGGAGACTCTCTCTCCCTCTCCCTCTGCCTCTCCTTCTACCCTGCCCCCCATTCTTGCACTCTATCTCTCTCAAATAATAAATAAATAAATCTTAAAAAAAAAAAAAAGATTCTCGCCCACTGCCCCTCCCCACCCCGCTCGCAATTTTAAATAAATAAAAATTGTAAAACCAAAATTCCAGGTAATTAATGACTATTCAACTTCATCATAACCCCTGATAATTTAATGGGCCCTGCTGCTTCATTCGCCTCCCCCAAAATACAGCATTTAGATGACAATAAGAATCAAAAAACAAAACAAAACAAACATATGATATGTAATTGGCTATCTATACATATCATGGAAAGCTGGAAAATATATAAAACACAGAGTCAACCTGGTGAAATGAAAAGAGGTCACACAAATTAAATATGGTATCATTCAAATTATGTATATTATCTAAATAGATGATGCAAAAAGATCATAAGGAAATGCAACAAAATTTTTAAGAGTGATAGTATCTCTGGGTTGCAGAATCACGATTTCTTAACCTCCATATATTCAGGTATTTTCAAATTTCCCAAAGCACAGAATTTGTAATGAAAATATTTAAAAAGAAAAAAAAAAAAGAAAAGGAAGAGTTGCAATCAAAATAATCTATTATCCTAACTCACTGCAGGTAATAAATATAGTCTTGCAATAGGGCAGAGACCCGGGAATTGGGGAGAACCGTATAACTCAGTCATGGCAAATGAACTCATGTTTACCTTTGGGCCAAATCTGATTCTGCTTCATTTGCAATATATGGTCACAATGAGAAATATGAGTAAGGCCAAATGTCTAACTTAATGATTCATGTGATAAACTAAGGAAATGTAGAGAGAGCTTTCTATATATAGTCAAATGGAATGCTGTACATCAAAATCTGCATTTATTCATTGAATAAGTTAAGTGGTAAATGGTCACTTCACAAAAGTATTCTTCACATCACTCCAGGAATTTCTCTATAAGGCAAAATATTCTAATATGATGCTTTCCAACTTATAAATGTCAAAAACTTTTCATGGAAACCCCCACATAACAGTCATTGTAGTTGGCTTTGGTAACACTTCCAATGGGTTTGCATGTACTAAATGGCAAGAGAATCCTATACTATTTGAAAAACAGTAGTGCAGATATATATGGTCATTATTTAGTTTGTGTACATTCAAGGTTGGGACACATGTGAATTTAAGGACCATCTGCAAAAACTCCACCACACCCAGTGGTCTGTCCATCACTCTGGGGTATTTAAAATATGGTATCACTTACAAGAAAACTCAGGGCTGCAAGATTGGCAACTATCATGACTCCTCTACCTTGGATAGAAAGTGAGAATTTGAGCCAGAAAAAAGAAGAGCCTTTTTAGGGATTTTATTAGAGTGAAGGAAAGAAGAGAGATTAGTTGAATGGCATCCATTTCTCATGCATATAACAATTTTTTTTAATTGCAGGAAAGAGTAGATAAATAGCACAAGCAAGATTAATTTTCCACTCAAGCTTGCCAAATTAGAAAAATATAGTCATATCAAGTTCATTGTAAGGAAGATGTTTTCCAATATGTGGCAGGTTGGAAGACATTTTCCAGCTTTCACAGTAACACAAAGAAAGCAAACGACTTGTATCACATTAATGATACAGGTTAGACTGTGCAGTTAAGTTAATCTCTCGAAGAGGTTACATTATAGCTTCTTAAGAAAGGATCAGGCAGGCCCCAATTCCATGTACAGTTGCTCCACTTACTAAATTCTTCATCTATAAAGTGTAGCCATGATGTCCACCACGAACTATTATGGGGATTAAATGAGATAATACATATAGCATATACAGAATACAGAAACACTCAAGTCTTGCTCCTTTAACTTGTTCTAAAAAAAACAAAGTTCTTGAGACATAATGATAATGGAGATAAAGGAAGAATGTGTTTGAGGTAGGCAGGTACGTGGTTAGCTGCCAAAAGCATTCTCTGTGGGAAAGATCTGGAAGCTACTAAGCAAGCCACATCTAGGGCCCTTTCATTTCCTTCTGTTCTCGTTTCTGACATTGCTGCCATGGTGTCCACCAATTTGGCAAGGTTGCTTTGAATTATGACCTTCCTATTCCCACCATCTGCTTTCGTCTCCCATCTAAATAATGCATTGTCTATTCTGATCTTTTCCCACGAATGTGATTTGATACGTACCTGTTAACTCTGCAAACCGGGATTTCAAAACTCTTCTCAATCATTCTTAAAATGTTGATTCACATTCTGTCCCTGTAAAAAATTGGCTAACAATTCATTTCCTACAGAAGAAATAAAGTAGTAAGACTTAAATCTTGCTGGTAACCAGAGGATAACTTTATTACGTCTGGCAAAATTTGACTTAAAAACTACTTTGTAAATACCCATTAATGCTAGAGCCATTTGCTGTGTTTTACCATTAGAAAATGTATCCCATTTTATTATCAAAATAAACCTGTATTCGTATATGTGAATATATGCATGTATATATGTATATACATATATGTATGTGTATTCATACATTTATGTAAATATAACTATATACAAAAGGGGGGGAGAAAGAGAGAAAAGAACCTTGAAGGATTAATGGATTAATATCTAACTGAGAATTGGCAGTGAAAGTAAGGATGGGATACAGAGACAGAAGCTTTAAATTTTACTTTATCTAGTTATGTCATTTTAAATTTATAGCAAGCTCATATTACTTTATTGGGTTTTTAATTATTTAAAAAATCCGATTCCTTTAGTGCTTAAGAAAGACATTTTAAGACATTTCATTTAATTCTTTTAGGTCACTAGGGCACTTCTAAGTGCAATTTTAAAAATACACTAAGGTTTTACTTTGAGAGGAGAAAAAGATATTCAGAGGGGCCTCTGATCACTACCTTACTTTAATAGAATTTTTAAGAAGTCAGATCAATTACCAATATGTATTTTGAGCCCCTAACCACCTACAAGCACCTTGTTCAACCAAAGAGAAAATGGAACTAAAACGATGTTTTCAAGGTCTTTACCACCTAGAAGAGGTGCTCATGAACACAACCAAGAGAGAAGGGCAGCAACCCAACTTAAAATAATGATTGGAAATGCTTATAGGAGCTTTCAAGGATATGTAGCTCACCTTAGGGGAGTATATTAAGCACTGGGAGATTTAGGCTAACTATTAAGAACAGAAGAAGGGAACATTAACCTGTCTCTGCTTCGGGTGAAGCTCAAGCTGGTTAGCCCTCAGCCCCCTCCCCTCCCAGTCACCCTGACTGAGTGACCTCACATTCCATTCAGTTCAGCTCACCACCATCCTAAACATGGGGAGCTTCTAGAAGAGGGTGTGATTAATGCTTACGTCACTCTTGCTTTCTTGGATGGCCGGTTGCTCCTCCGTCCCAAAGGAAATGGGACATGTGATCTTAGCCAACTCTTTCACTACAAGAGCTTTGTAACCATCCTTAAGAGTTGCTGAGAAGACCATTCCATATAAGGCCCAGACTGGGGGTAAGGATGACAGTGAGGGTAGAAGAGACCCACAGAACGATGGGAGAGGATGTGCCTATCCTTGGTACAGGGCAAGAACAAAGTGCTAGAGGGTTGTGGCTCATCTACCTCAGAGACAAAGCAAGTACAGATCCTACCTCACCCCCAATAACTGTCTTTTACATTTCTTAGCTCTTCCATCCATTTCTTTCCCAAGTTCCATTGAACTTTTTAAAAATTTGGCAAAATGTTTCCAGAGTCTCTCTGGACCTATGATCCAAAAATGATACTGGCTTTATAGATTCATTTGACAGGAGTAACTAAAATAATTAAAATCACAAAATCTTACATTATTATACATAATAATGTAAAACATGTAAAATCTTACAATCCTACGTATTACTATTATTCTTAAGAGTATGAAGTATTCACTATGTGCTTAGTAACATGCTAAGCAATATATATAAATCTATATAATATATAAATAATACAATAATTTAATCCTTATAATAACCACATCACAAAGGTATCATTATTCCCCCCTTTTTTAAAGATTTTATTCATTTATTTGAGAGAGAGAGAGCACATGCATGAGTGGGGAGAGGCGCAGAGGGGAAGGGAGAAACAGGCTCCCTGCTGAGTGCGGAGCCCAACACAGGACTGGATCCCAGAACTCTGAGATAGTGACCTGAGCCCACTTAACTGACTGAGCTACCCAGGAGACGCTTATTATCCCCTTTTTAAAGATGAGAAAATTGAGATCAAGAGTGGTTAAGTCTTGTCCGGAGTCATATAACAAGAAAGTAGGAGAGAGAGAACCCAGACTCCAGAATGCCCTAACCATCCCAACTCTACCTGCCATCCAAAGGCAGGAAGCATGTCTGTTGGTGTGAGCTTCTAAGCCTATCACTGGCGTTCTGTAGTTTTCTTTATAGGGCTTCTGCCCATTTTCTGATAAGTTTACTAGAGAGAGATGTACAACTCCTCGATGAAGAAAACTGTAAGGCTTTATGGGGACATAGAAGATCTGAAGGGCAGGGAGAGATGACTGTGCTTTGCTGGGAAGATCCAATGCTATATGGAGGTGCCAGTCTTCCCTACAGTAATCCATGGAGTCACTAGGCAGCAATCAATCTTGGATACAACCTGACCAAAAATGATCCTGAAGCTCATCTAGAAAGGATGTGGGACAAGCCAAGAAGTTTCATAAATGAAAACTAATGAGGAAAAAGTAGCCCTGCATGGTATTAAACCATGTTATGAAGTTTCAGTAATTACAACAGTTCAATACTGACACAAGAATAGACAGATTAACAGAGTAGACACTACTGAAATATACCCATATAATGTAGGAAATTAGTGTACGATGAAGGCTGAATTTGAAGGCAAGGTGAAAGGATGTCTTGAACAATAAATGTTGTTGGGATAATTAACTATTTGGGATGGGGAAAGCAGGGGAGAAATCTGTGCAGATCCCCAACTCACTCTTAATCCCCCCCAAAATATTATTACTCAAAATTTTTAATTTTTAGAACACATATTGGTAGAACCAGAGGAAGGCTGGTCTTTTTGTTGTTGTTGTCCTCGTATGCACATGTGTAGAAGTAAAAGTGATCTCAGGGTGTAGTGTTGTAATAAAGCAATATAAATTCTAATAAACCCTTATGTTTTAATATGCCATATCTCATTCCACGGAAATCACCTAACAAGTTGGTGGACAGCTCTTGTTCATCCCATTTTAAAAAGAAGGAGACTGAGAAGCATCTTGACGAATGACTTGCTCAAGGTCACACCCTTAATTAGAGGCAGAACCAGAGCTTGGACCCTGAATGAGATGTGTTCATCTCATTTTGATGTGTTAGATATATTTGTGAAACCAGACATCTCAGACTTGGAAGTTACTTTCCAGTTGTGTCCATGCTGCCTTTCCACCACTCTGGTTCCTGTCCCACCACCACAACCCCTGCCAACCACAATTCCATTGACTTCAAACCCTGGATAACTGCACACTCTGCTTTTTCCACCTCAGAAGTCTCATAACTCAGCAGCCCTAGCACACTTCATACTCATGCTCTCCAACTACCAAGGGTCCCTGAGCACTCCCTCCTGGTAGTCCTTCTCCATCCACTCTGTCTCCCTCCAGCTTCTATTCAAGTGTCTCTCTCCTTACACACCCAGTTCTGTGCACAGTACCACACACCTCAACCAACCTCCACTCTCTGTTAATGATCTAGACCAATACAGTCTAATGAAAGATAGATGCAAACCACATCATATAATCTTATGTTTTCTAGGAGCCACATCTAAAAAAATAAAGAGAAACTGGTGAAACTATTGTTAATAATATATTCTATGCAAACTGAATATATCTAAAATATTACTTCAATATATAATCAATACACAAATTATTAATGAGGTATTTTAAATTCTTTTTTTTCATACAAATTTTGAAATCTGGGGGTAGTTCACACATCTCGGTTGGACTAGCCACATTTCAAGTGCTCAAGAGCCCCATGCGGGTAGTGGCTACTGGCTATTGAATTGGACAGCACAGACGTAGGCTCT
Source organism: Halichoerus grypus (assembly GCF_964656455.1). Classification (NCBI taxonomy): domain Eukaryota; kingdom Metazoa; phylum Chordata; class Mammalia; order Carnivora; family Phocidae; genus Halichoerus; species Halichoerus grypus. Next base: position 61,138,198 of record NC_135723.1, read on the forward strand.
CATTCCAATGAAAATGGCCCCAAACTTTCCTAAGGACTGATTATTGCTGGATGAAGAGATCATGGGTGACTTTCTAAAAATAACTTTGGATTATTGTTCTCCAACAAACACAAATTGCACATGGGTAAGTATTTCCAAACCTTGTGATTTTAAATATCTTTGGCATATCAGGGGAATTTAAGTGAATGAATCTTCACATTCATGTCCTAATGCAAGTTCTTTTTTATTTTTTATTTTTTTTCCAGTTCTTTTTAAACAGCATGTGTGGCATCATCATCAGTCTTCCCTTGCACATAATCATCCATACCTAGCTCCCATCCGCTTCACCATTGCAAATTATTCTTCTATTCCCTGCAACCTGCGCACCTTCTCCTTCTACAGATCACTGGGCTGAAGAAATGGAATGCCCAGAAGAAATATTTTGTATCCTCACCACTTCTGCGCAAATATTAACCCATGCACACTTTCCAGTTTGGCTTTAGTAGATCTGTGGTTACTGGTATATGACCAAGAGAATTCAAATTAAATTCTAGAAAAAGCCTCTCTATCCAGTGCTGCTTCAAAGTTATTTTAAATAGGTTCCTGGGGCACCTGGGTGGCTCAGTCGTTAAGCGTCTGCCTTCGGCTCAGGTCATGATCCCAGGGTCCTGGGATCGAGCCCCACATCGGGCTCCCTGCTCAGCGGGAAGCCTGCTTGTCCCTCTCCCACTCCCCCTGCTTGTGTTCCCTCTCTCGCTTTAAAATCTTGAAAAAAAAAAAAAAGGTTCCTTGTTTACCTTTTACATACTCAAAAGCTATTACATATCCCACTTGGTTTCTTTTAAAAAGAAATTGACCTAATGATTCTCCACAAACACAAGCCACCCATTTTTTAATCAAAGAATGTGTTTTTCACCTTAAAGAATATGACTAAAATTATGTTTTTGGTGCTTAAATATAGAAGCAGTCTAGTCACTGGAAAATGTGGATATGAGGTGCACACAGTTTAAGAAGTTAAATGGTTTGGGGGCGCCTGGGTGGCTCAGCCGGTTAAGCGTCTGCCTTTGGGTCCTGGGATCCAGTCCCGCATCTCATCAGGCTCCCTGCTCAACGGGGGGCATGCTTCTCACTCTCCCTCTGCTATTCCCTCTGCTTGTGCACGCTCTCTCTCTCTCTCTCTCTCTCAAATAAATAAATTAATTAAATCTTTAAAAAGAAGTTAAATGGTTCTGAATTTGGAAACTAAGATGTAGTCACTTACTTTAAATACCCATTGATTTTTAAATTCATGTTACAGTTTGCTTTTGAATTGCTCTGTTTGCCATCCTCATAATGACAGGTTTGTCCCTTTTACCCAGGCTGTGAAAGGTAGCATGTGGAACCCTGACCTGGGCAGTTACGAGACCTGGATTTCGATCCTCACTGCCAGTTGCCAACAAGCTATATGACCTTGGGTGCTGCCCAGTCACCCGGCTGGATTCAGCCTCCCAGGCTGTAAAAAGGGGGTTGACAGCAGAGTGCTTCCAGCTCGCCATTCCTGACCATAGCACTGATCATCCTCTATTCCATTATCCCTGAAACACTTGCCTCCTCATGCATCTCCCCCTTCCTAAATGAGGAGATGGCTGGCAGACAGCAGCAAAACCAGAAAGAAAGGCTGTTAAAAAAAAAAATCCTAGGGTGCCTGGGTGGCTCAGTCGTTAAGCGTCTGCCTTCAGCTCAGGTCATGATCCCAGGGTCCTGGGATCGAGTCCCGTATCGGGCTCCCTGCTCCGCGGGAAGCCTGCTTCTCCCTCTCCTACTCCCCCTGCTTGTGTTCCTGCTCTCACTATGTCTCTCTCTGTCAGATAAATAAACAAAATCTTTAAAAAAAAAAAAAATCCTAAATTGAGTCACCTTTCAAGAATTTATCATTCTCTGATGCCTGGGTGCTTGATCATGGAGCTATATCAGTTCTTCCATTGAAACTTGCTCTAAGAACCTGGTATTTGTTATGTACTGTTCTCGGGTGATGTTTACACTAGACACTCATTTCTTTTTTTTTTTTTTAAAGATTTTATTTATTTATTTGACAGACAGAGACACAGCGAGAGAGGGAACACAAGCAGGGGGAGGGGGAGAGGGAGAAGCAGGCTTCCCGTGGAGCAGGGAGCCCAATGATGCGTGGCTCGATCCCAGGACCCCGGGATCATGACCTGAACTGAAGGCAAACGCTTAAGGACTGAGCCACCCAGGAGCCCCGACAATCATTTCTTTTAAGAGCCACTCGTAGGTATAAAATAAACAGAAGTTATGCATCAAACAGACACAAGCAGCCACATAAATCATCCTTAGTGGAGCCTGGAGAAAATCAGATCAAAATCACAGAGAATTCTAATTAGGTCTTACACCAGCTTTCAATAAATTAGAGAAGATAATTACAGCTCCCCACACTTCCCACTTCACCTCCCCACGACCCTACTGCCCCCTAAAATCTAGCCTGCTGCAAGAATCACTCCCTACCTCTTAGGACCAGCGGCAGCAACACCCAGGACAGCCTTCCTGCTGCCGATTTCCTCACCAAGGCTTAAGTCAGGGGGCAGCTGATGTTAGCTGTGGTTTGTACGGCTTCCGCCTGGCCTGGTTTTTTTCATGCTGCCATTTTGAATTAACATAGGTTTCCTCTGCAACCCATGGCATCTTCTGGTCAGGCTTGGAACACAGTTGGCGCGCACACACACACACACACACACCGGGGAAGCTGGACACAAGTGTAATTCGAGACAATCGCAAGTCAGAATTAAATAGCAAATCCAGAAAGCCCATATGTAAAACCCTACCAACTCAGTTTTGAGTCAGAGCGAATGACAGCTTCCTTAGATGCACTTGGGTTTAATGGAGATTTTAAAGCCCTAAATCCGAGTTCTCGTCAATTCCCTAAAAGTTCAAGCTTCCCCCCTGTTTTGCAGACCACACTAGTCTCAGACCTCAGCAGTGATGACGCCAAATAATCAGCGCCTGGACATTCAAGCGAACCGAGGACTGAAGTGCATAATCATAGGAGAAATGCACGAGTACCTTCTACCAGTAAGTGTCCTGGCGCCATGGCGTACCTGTCCTGGCACCCCCCACACACACCCAAGAACCTCCCCGAGTGTGGCTGGGGGCGGGGAGGGGGGGGTTGTTGTGTCAAGTCCTGCAGCCCGCATAGACGACAGCAACAGCCCTTAGGGGAGGGCAGTCCCCTGGTCAGGATTCGCGATCGCAAACCGGATGGACGTAGGCGCAGAGCCAGGTCAAGGACAGCGGGCCCCACCAGGCAGCCATGTTCGCGCTACCCGGGTGGCAGGTGCGCTACCTCCCGGCAAGGTGTCAGGCCCACTCCACCACCAGCAATGCCACCACCGAGCGAGCTGCGAACCCCGGGAGCAGCCCGAGAGGTGGCGGGGTTGGGAGAGGGGCACAGGCACACACGCCAGCGGGGCAGCAACTTGGCTACCAGGAAATGGAAACACAGGAAAAGCACCCGGAGGTCAGGGCAAAGGATGGGGTTGGGGTGTACAGCGGGGAGACGGGCTCAAACCAGGCGGCAGTGCCCGCGCCCCGGGGTGGGGCGTCCCTCTCCTGCGCCCCTTCAACCTACTAGCCCGAGTCACCGCCACCCGGGCCGAAGCCACCTCTCCCCCGTTCCCCCAGAGACCCCAGTCTGCCCTAGCCACCACCCGCCGGGTTTCGGCCCGGGGTAGCGCTCCCCGCGGGTTCGGAGGGACAGGGGTTGGCAACGAGGCACAGGGGACGGCGATGGCGGACGCGGCTGAAACGCTCGGGGAGAAGCGGCTGAGGACGCGCCGCGCTCCCAGCCGTGCCCGCCGCGGCTCACCTGCGGGGCGGCGGGCTCCGGGCTCGGCTCTGCGGTGCTGATGCTGCGGCCGCCGAGGGTGCGGGTGCTGCCGCGGCGACGATTACTGCGGCGACATCGGGGGCTGCAGCTGCAGTGGCGGAGGCGACCGTCGGGAGCTCCCCCCTCCCCAGACTCCCGGCGCTCGGGCCCGCCGCCCCCTACGAACAGCTGGCCCGGCTCACGTGACCGCGGGGCCCACCCCCGCCTCCCCCACCCGGGCCCCGGGGCCGCGCCGCACCCGCAGCGTCTGGGCGCCGGGGCTGCAGCGCCGCCCTTGGCCTGGTAGGGGACGGCGCCTGGGAGCAGGGGAGCGGCCGAGAGGACGACTGTCGCCGCGGAAAGTAGCTCCCTCTTGGCTCGATTTTTAGTTCTTGGTCACGGCCGGGATTGCGGCTCTCTCGAAAGGGAGAGCTCGGCCTTTACGGAGCCGGGCCCCACTTCCTCCGCTCGCACTCCCGAACTCCGCAGTAGGCTTGCCACGTGCGGGCCTCGGTGCCTAAGCAAAATTTCCCCACGGAAAACTGGACTTGACTCACAAGTCCAAGCCGACTCCCTGGTTTTAAAGGTGCTGTCCTGCGCCATGTTGCTAAGCGAGACCCTATGCTGAGTTCATGTGGACATCGAAGCCCAAAGAGGTTAAGAAACTCGCCTAAGGTCACACAGCAAATAGCAAAGCCAAGATTCCATACCTGGGGTAATAAATCCACAGACAGGTGACAGGTGTGTTGATGCTGGCATCGAGGTCATTGGTCAGGACATGACCATCCATCTGTTACCAGATCACAGACTCTACCTCTTACAAATTGACAAGAAAAGACCAACTCAAAGGATATGAAGAGATAGTTCACAAGAAAACAAACGCAATACCGCTCAGGCACATGAAAAGATATTCAGGCTCACTTAGCTGCAAATAAAATATACAAGGAAGCATTTTCCATCTATAAGATTAGCAAAAGTAAAAAAGTTTTTATAACCTCCACGGGAGACAATTTTGCAATATGTCCTCCAATAACAAATACATATATAGTCTTTGATCCAAGGATTCCACTTCTGTAATTTATCCTACGGATATACTGATAGAGGTGTGAAGTGATATGAGTACAAGGTCATCCATTGCTACATTATTTGTGCTAGCAAAGACTGGAAGCAAATGTCCATCAATAAAGGACTGTTAAATATATTACAGCACATCAATACAATGGAATGCTATCCAGCTATAAAAGTTTAAAAATGGGGAAGATCTATCTCTATGTCCTGATATGAAAGATTTCCAACCCATATTAAGGGAGATGAGAGGACAGAACCATGTGCACAATACTGTGTATGTTACCATTTGTGGGGGGAAAATATGACCGTACTCATATTTGCAAATGCATGGGATATCTTCAGAAGAATACAGAAGAAACTGTAATAATAGATGCCACCAGAAAGGAGAATTGGGAAACAGAATTCAGGGGAGGCAAGGAGGCTTTTTTTTTTCATGTCTTTTGAATGTTATTCCTGTGCTTGTGGTTTGCCACATGAGTGAATGGATAGTGGGAGAAGGCTGAGGGAATCAGTGGAATACTGCAGAATGGAGCAGTGGTCATACACTCTTGGAGCACAAAAGGACCTTATTGTGCAAATAGTCCAACCATGGAAACCGCCCTTTTACTTTTAACCTATTTCTCTCTTTATGTTAGCATAGGTTTTGGTTTTTTTTTAAAGACTGAATATAATTGGGTCCTGCTTTTCATTCAGACACTCTTTGCCTTTTAATTAGAGTGTTTAGATCAGCATCTCTTAACATTTGGCAATGTCTGGAGATATTTTTGGTTGTCAAAATGGCAGAGGTGGGGGAGGTCTCTACTGGTATCCAGTGCACAGAGGCCAGGGATGCTATTAACACCCTAGGATACAAAGCACAACCTCCCACACCAGGAATTATCTGGCCCTAAATGTCAATAGTACTGAGGTTGAGAAACTCTGGCTCAAACCATTGATATTTAATGGAATTATCAAGATGGTGGGTTATAAATTAACATCTTGCTACTTCCATTTGTTCCATCTGTTCTTTGTTTCTCTCTCTCTCTTTTTTTTCCCCCCGCTTTTTACTTGCCTTCTTTTGAAGAACTGAGGGTTTTTTTAGTATTCCATTTTATATCCATCATGGGTTTATTAATCATACTGTGTGTTTTACTTTCGATAACTCTAGGATTTACAATATGCATCTTAAACCTATCACTGTCTACCTTCAAATCATATAATTTCAGGTATAATACAAAACACTGTCAACAGCATCCTTCAAAGCCCCACCCCTCCTCACCTTCAATGTCATTGCTGTCATTTATTGGAGGTGCAATTTGATGGTAGTGAACTCTCTCCAGTTTTGTTTGAAAAAGTCATTACATCCCTTTCATTTTTGAAACATTTTCATTGGGTATATGATTTTTGGCTGAGAGGTTTTTTTCTCTCAGCACTTTAAAGGTACCATTCTGTTATCATAAAACATTGTCACAAGACTTGCAAAGTTTCTGAAGAAAAGTCTGTGTTTGATTATCTTTCTTCCTCTGTATATAATCTATCCTTTTCCCCTCCTATGACTGCTTTTAAGAGTTTTCTCTTTAACACAGGCTCTGGGGGAAAAAAAAACAGGCTTTGAGCAATAGGATTATGATGTACCTTAGTCTGTTTTTTTTTTTTTTATTATTGTGTTTATCCCACTAGGGTTCATTAAGCTTCTTGATCTGTAGGTTTATAGTTTTCATCAAATTAGGAAAATTTTGGGCCATTATTTCTACACATATTTTACACACTGTACACTGCCCCTCCCAAATTCAGGGACTCCAATTATATATATATATATATATATATATGACCACTTGATATTGTCCTACAGGTCACTAAGTTTCTGTTCTATGCCCCCAACCTCCATCAGTCTTTTTTCTCTCTGTGCTTTATTTTGAGTATTTTATTTTAAATAATTAGTATTTCTTCGAGTTCACTTATCTTTTCTTCTGCAGGCTCTAATCTACTATTAATACCATCAGTGATTTTTTTTTTAAGATTTTATTTATTTGAGATACAGAGAGAGAGCACAAGTAGGCAGAGCGGCAGACAGAAGGAGAGGGAGAAGCAGACTCCCCACTGAGCAGGGAGCCCGATGTGGGACTCGATCCCAAGACCCTGGGATCATGACCTTTGCCAAAGGCAGATGCTTAACTGACTGGCCACCCAGGCGCCCCAACCATCAGTAAAATTTTTATATTGGATATTTTATTTTTCATCCCTTGGAGTTCTATTTGGTTCTTTTTATTTATATCATTCATTTATCTCATATATATTTTCCTTTAAGTCTCTGATCATACTTATATTTTAATAGCTGTTTTAAATTACCTTATGCTAATTCCATCACCTGTCAGTTTTTAATCTATTTGTATGTATTGATTTATCTCCTGCCTCTTTGTGTCTCTTGCAATTATTCATTGGATGCCAGACTTCGTGAATTTTATGTTGTTGAGTAATGGGTTTTTTTTGTATTCCTTTAAAGGTTGTTGGACTTTGTTTGGGCAATCAGTTATTTAAGGATCAGGTTGGCCCATTTAAGGCTTGTTTATAAACTTTAGGACAGGTCTAGTGTAGCTTTAATTCTACGGCTACTTTAGCCCTTCTACTAAGGTATGACTCCCATACGGGCTCTAATAAATGTTCCATGAAATCCATAAGTTGATCCTGGCTGGTAGAAATGTGAACAAGTCCCAGTTTTGCTTGAGCTCTGGAAAGTTTTGGGTGCCCAGCTCCCAACAGTTATTCTTTCCTCAACCTTGTGGAGATTCATCATCTGCATGCATAGACTGGTATTCAATCGATGACTAAAATGCAAATGTCTGAATTTCTTTTCCATTTAGTTTTCTGCAGAACTCTGTCCCACAAACTCTAACTGCTTGGACCTTCCTGAACTCTGATCTGTTTCTTCAACCCCACAAGACAACTGGGCTCTGTTTTGTTTCCCTTCTCTTTGCCGTTTATGGTTCAGGAATTGCCTCCAAGCCAAAAGCTGAGGTAATTGTAGGTCTCATCTCATTTGTCTCCTTTCTCTTGAGAAACAATCCTGTTCTGCCTGCTATCCAATGTCTGACCCAAGTTGTCTTGTGTATTTTGCCCAGTTTTCCAGTTGCTTACAATAGGACGGCAAGTCTCATAGCAGTTTTCCTTCATGGGCAGACGTGGAAGGCTAGGAACACTGATCTTAGTGCCTGTAAGGAACCAAATGTACTGATATAGAACCAACTAGGCCCATTTATTTTATGAACTACAAATGCATAGTTTACTTACAGAAGTTCTTCAACATGCCTAATTTAACAAGAGACATTTATGGAACACCTGTACCAGAAATTGCATTTTTGCTACAAAGATGTAAAAAGCATATCATAGCCTCTTCTTTCAGAAGTCAGAGGCAAGCAAGGAAATTAATTAAGTATAAAGGTAATATATGCATATATTCCATGTTCCTGTCAGGGTAACCTAAGAGCTATGCACAGATAAATATGTTGATCTAGCATACCAGAAATGTGAACAAGTGTGAAAGATGGTCATAAATGAGGGTTATCCAAAGAGACCATTTAAAAAAATTATTGATGACAATGTTGCCTTTTCTTCTAACTGGAGTTATTGTCTAAAGAACCCTACCCTGGGCAATGATTTTGAGGAGCCAAAATACATGTGTAATTGAGAAATCTTTAACACATTACTCATGGAGGTATTTTCCACTTAGTGCTTCTTTTAGTGTATAATTGTAGCAGGAAGAAAAAGATCTGTCACTGGGCAGATCTCATGGGGATGAACAACAGACAGTATTATGTGAACGAGACACTCACAAATGGGTAAGAAAGCCTGTGTAATTGCTTTGTATGTAATCTTATGAGACCCAGAGAAAGAAGCTGAGAGAAAAGCCATGGAAAAATGAGAAAGAAAAGCAGTAGTTAAGATTAGTCAGCCACCTGCTTTAATCCTATGACAACCATCTTTAAGAGGTTAGTTTTCTGAATTTGGTTGCCATAGAAACAAACCTTTAGAATGCCGTTAAATCAATTTACAGAATTACTGCCCATATTGAGTATAGGCAACACCAAGAGATTTTAAGTCTTAAAATCTATTTTTAAATTATTTTTAGAATTTAAATAATCCATCAAGCCTTTTAAATATGTAATTTAGATAGCCATAAATTGTATTTTGGCAAAAGGTACAAAATCCTATTTATTATAATCAGGTGATGGGTTTTTAAGTTCAATTATTCAAATGTGTCATTTCAATGAATGGCTCCTATTTAACTTGAAATAACAGTTCGTAAATGTTCTGGACCTGGTTTTAAGAACAAATGATTATGTATGTTTCACACTCATTGCTGTACCTCCAGGAGTCATTCGTGGGTTTAGCCAACTGTACAGGTAATTTAAAGGACAATTGCTGAGACCTTGTCTTGTGATCATCAAAGAACAGACTAGAGGATTCTATGATCAGACTGGGAGTTTCAACCTAATTCTGTCTTGCTGATGTTTTCCTAGTTTATGTGTGTGGAAAAGGTCCGAGCTTGTTTTTCATATTCTAGTGACACCTGAGGCCACCTTTTAATAGGTGAAAGCTGATCCAGAATTATAGAAGCTGAGCCTCCTATATCTGCAATTTTAATACCGCTGATCACTTGAGATGATATAGGACTTTAAACAGAAGTTATTATTTTCCAACCTTCCAAGAACTAAACAAAGTCTGGCTAAATTGCTGTAGAAATTTGGGGTTCAATTAAAGGAAGACTTCCTTCATGCTTCCAGTGATTAAACAATGATTTGAGAGATTGAGAGAATGTATAAAATTTCTGATTCCAGAGGAAGAGTATTTTATTTTGGACATGCTTCTATTTTCCATGAAAGAGCAGAAAATTGGTATCACTTTGTTTCCTGTTGGATTAATTACCTGGCTTTCAGAGAATTGGGAATAATCTAGGTATATGGAGATGTTTTAGTTGTTAAATTCCTAATTATTCTTCACTCTCCTTTCCATTGACTTTCTACTATTCAGTCATAAACCAAGCTCTAGGTTTTTACTATTATTACATCCCTTATACCATTGATTCCAGCTCTTACATGTGCAAAAGATTTGACTTTTTGTGTACACAGAGTGATTTATTCCGTGGAGTTGGAATCTGTGTCTGGTTCATTTTGATTTTCAAAAAACACCTATCATATTTTTGAAACAAAAATTAAAAGCAGAAATGTTTTACTGTATGAATTTCTCAGATAATCAATTTTTTTTTACTATGAATATAAAGAAAGAATTGAGCTTTAGGAATTATTAGGAAATTTCTAGAATAGGCAAATAGATAAAGTAGTTTGGTAGTTGTTTAGGGAGTTGGGGAAAAGGGGGGATTGACCACTAATAGGTATGGGGATTTCTTTTTGATAAGAAAAATGTTTCTGTTTTGTTTCGTTTTTTTAAAGATTTTATTTATTTATTTGACAGAGAGAGACACAGCAAGAGAGAGAACACAAGCAGGGGGAGTGGGAGAGGGAGAAGCAGGCTTCCCGCAGAGCAGGGAGCCCGATGTGGGGCTCGATCCCAGGACCCTGGGATCATGACCTGAGCAGAAGGCAGATGCTTAACGACTGAGCCACCCAGGCGCCCCAATAAGAAAAACATTCTAAAATTGTAATGGGGGCGCCTGGGTGGCTCAGTCGGTAAGTGTCCAACTCTGATCTCAACTCAGGTCTTTATCTCAGGGTTGTTGAGTTCAAGCCCTGAGTTGGGCTCCACACTGGGCATGCATGCAGCCTACTTAAAAAATATATGTAAAATTAATTGTGATGGTTGTATAACTCTGTGAGTATACTAAAATTTATTGAACTGGGCGCCTGGGTGGCTCAGTTGGTTAAGCGACTGCCTTCGGCTCAGGTCATGATCCTGGAGTCCCAGGATCAAGTCCCGCATTGGGCTCCCTGCTCAGCAGGGAGTCTGCTTCTCCCTCTGACTCTCCCCCCTTTCATGTGCTCTCTCTCTCTCTCTCATTCTCTCTCTCAAATAAATAAATAAAATCTTTAAAAAAAATAAAAATAAAATTTATTGAACTGTACAACAATTATTGTATTACATACAAATTTAATTTTTTAAAAGTACCCTACCTAAAAAAAAAAAAAAAAAAAGACAACCACTGGACATTGCCCAGCTTAGAAGAAATAGGTCAATGATAAAGAGTGAATACTTTTGAAGAATTATTGCCATAGTAATAAAATGTTAGGGAAAAGGAATCCAAGGAGCAGAGTTGATTTCATATTTCAAATGACTTGTAAATTCCTGTTCAGTCATAATGTCAGTAAGAATCAATTAACTTTAGTAGACTGCTTAATTTTCTTAAAAATTATGATACAAAACAGAAAACCTTGAATACTAATGCATGTGGCAAGAAAAAAAAGGCACGTGACATTTTGTAAAAGATTATATACCTTATAAAATTTAGCCAAAACAATGCATGGAAAAACAGGAGAGAACAATTATGTTGCAGGGAAATTTGACAATTCAAGTGGGGATTTCATAGAAAGATCCTTTTTCTTCTTCCCTATTTTCCCGCAAGTAAAATGTTTCTTATTTTATAGAAAATTTCCTGTATTTATAGTAGTCCTCTTATTCTACGCAAGTATATTACCCATTTAATTTAATTTAGCTCCTAACTTAAGTGCTACTTAAAAAAAAATCTAGAATGTCTCAAGCAAAATGTGTTCTGCACAAAATAGCTGCTCAACAATTCAAGGAGATATGATCATAATAGGAAAAAAACCACTAGTATGTGGTTGAATGTTATGATATCCTAGTCTCCTGCCCGGAGGTAAAATTATAATCAGTTATATTAACATAAGATACACTCTGGCAGAGTAAGCCTAACAAATGAATGAGAAAGTGCTCTACGAAATTGGAATTAAGGTCTAAAGGGTCTCCCTACCCTTACTTCATTCTTTATAGTAATGAGAACTGTCCCTCAATGCCTCAGTTCACATCGTGTGTGGCATTGTCTCTCCTGCAACTGTTTACTGGGAAGGAAATTACTTTTATCCTATGGCCGTGTGGAAATTTAAATTAAAGAAATGACTTGTAAATTCCCAGAAATCCCCAAGTGGGATATAATTTAGCTGTTACTACAGACCAAGGGGACAGCATTCACTTTACTCTAGATTTTTAGAGTAAAACCTCAGCAAACATCTCATGCAATTTATGTTTAGATCATAAAATAAAATCAATGTTAGTCTAGCTCCTAGGCACTTAGATTGTCTCTGTAAATCATGGGCTGACTCACACTCACTGAAGTCATCTATTTTATGCCAGAGGTTCTATTAGCAGTACAGGACCACAGAGCACTGGTAAACAAAAGAATCCATGGAGACTGTGCTAGGTGTTGCAGATCTCCTGAATCTTCCAAATGTTTGTATCTGTTTCTTTTCCTTAACAATAACCTATGTATATCAAAATGAGTCACTTAATCTCCTTGGTAAACCAAAGTTGAAGGGATTAAAAAAATTATTGTTGGTTTTACATGGAGAACTACTAGGAAATTTTCCCTAAATTGTAAGTGAAACATAGAAATGTAGGCAAAGTACAGAAAGATTCTAAATTGACCAAATGGAAGTTTAACTACATGGTAAAGATAAGTCTTCAGAGAGGGGAAATGATGTACTACAGAGAGCATGTCAATGACGATCTTCGATACAAAACTACATACCTACATACACACATATGTATGTATACATATATAATTCATTCATTATGTATGTATATACACAGCACATAGTTTATACACTATACACACATACATACATATACATATATTTATGTTTTTAGGAGAATAGTTTTATTTTTTCCTAAATCTCTTTTTTTTTAAAGATTTTATTTATTTATTTGACAGAGAGAGAGAAACAGGGAGAGAGGGAACACAAGCAGGGGGAGTGGGAGAAGGAGAAGCAGACTTCCCATTGAGCAGGGAGCCCAATGCGGGGCTTGATCCCAGGACTCTGGGATCATGACCTGAGCCAAAGGCAGACGCTTAATGACTGAGCCACCCAGTCGCCCCTATTTTTTCCTAAATCTCTTGACCATATATTCTTCTCAAGGGATAGGCTATAGATAATTCTGAAAAAATAATATAGAACAATAATTTTGGGAAAGTCTGGGACTCTCTTCTCTCTTCTAGTAGGAAAGATGTTCACAAAAACATATTTACTGATGATCTAACTTTTTGCTGTTAGAATTCAGAGTCATAAAAAAATTTCTAACTCTGGGGAAAATACTATCTCCACACAACTTATCCTTTTGACTGTATATTCAGTTTTAGGCACAATTAGTTGCCCCAATGACCAACACTTTACAGAAGACAAAAAAAGACTAGTAAGAGAAAAATATAGGAGACTGTATATTCAAGGGCAGGGAAATAGTTAATTTTCTCTCAAATTAAGATTCTTAGACCACCTGCATCAGTATCATCTAGGAAGGGGGTTAAAATTCAGATTCTTGGGCCCAATCCAAGAATTAATCAGAATCTCTGGGGAAAGGGTTCAGGAATCTGCATTTTTAACACATATCCCATGCAATTCTGGTGTACACTAAATTTGAGTGACTACTACATTTCTGCAACATTTAGGAACCAAAGCATACCTCTCCTTGTATTTGAGAGTGGAACTATGAAACCAAGATTTGTAAGGGTCTTTCTCTGCTGTCAGCCTGGAGCTGGAGGTAGAAGAGGCAGGGCTGAAAGCAAAGGCAAAACACTATTTTTTTTTTCAAGATTTTTTTATTTTAGAGCAAGAAAGTGAGAGCACAGGGTGGGGGTGGGGAGGGAGAGGGAGAGAGAGAATCTCAAGCAGACTCCCCAGTGAGCACGGAGCCCCAAGACCCATGGCTTGATCCCACGACCCAGAGATCTTGACCTGAGCGGAAATCAAGAGTGACTTAAGCCACCCTGAGCCGCAAGGCAAAATAATTTTTTTTTTTTAAGATTTTATTTGTCAGAGAGAGAGAGAGAGAGCACAAGCAGGGGGAGCGGCAGGCGGAGCAGGGGAGGTAGAGGTAGGCTCCCTGCCGAGCAAGGAGCCTGATGTGGGACTCGATCCCAGGATCCTGGGATCATGACCCGAGCCAAAGGCAGCCGCTTAACCAACTGAGTCACCCAGCCATCCCCAAAACAATATTTTAAAGAGATAAAAGAATTTACCTTCCAATAAAGACCCCAAAACCAGATGTAAGAATGTATGGATTTCATTGTACTGAAGGGAATATGCAAACCTTACTAAAAAGAAAGCTACAGATATTAAGAGACAGAAGTACTATAATTTTCAGGTTTTCAAATGGGCACATGAATGTATAATCATGCCTGACATTTTAGATTTCAATTCAAACAAAAGTGGGTAAGAAACAAAAACTAAACAAAACACCCTTATGACCAAGTGCTCTCCATCTCTTGAAAATAAGTTCCTTGTTATTTTTCCCAGGGTGACTATTACAATGATAATTCATTTTTTTAATAAAAAGGTGAGAGACGTAGTTTTTCCCATAATACTCCACCAAGTCCCTTTTTCTCCTCTTGCAATTTCCAAACAACACTGAGAAATCATCCATACACTCAATTCAGTGGGGACAGATAGATAGCATGCTGATATCTAATAGCATTGTAGATGTACAGAATATCCTATAAATCATGAATGAGTACAAATTCATTTCCACAAGTAAAGATTCAAATGGCTAATTCCCCATCTGAATCAGAAATCATTGTTTCTTGTTATTTTAATGGCAACCCAGCATTTCATTTAATTAGATAAGGTATTTTATAGTGCTCATTTACTCACTGGGCATTAATCATGATAATGTCCACCTCTTACAAAATAAAATCCCAAACCAAAACAATAGTGATAACTACCACCAAAACCAAACCAAACAAAACCCAACACATACACTTTCTCCAGTACCAAACATTCACTATTAACTACTGCCCATAATGCTCAATATTTAATGCTTATTTCGAAACAATTTAAAAGGAACCACAGCTTTCCTTCCAAATACATCTAAACAGGATAGATAATCAGAAGGACATTCAAAGTGTCACTATACCCCTCTCCTACGACAACTTGTCCATCTTCCCCATCTAGTTTCAACATAAAACCTAGAATAATAGGAACATCAATAAAGCTGCTGAGGAAACAGGCACTTGAAGAATTTTTCACAAAACCAATTATTCCCCAAATAAAGTTTATTTTGAAAATACAACATAGTCATATAAATTTAAATAGGACACATCTAGCAATATTAATGAGTCAAATTATATTACAAGTGAGGTCGCCATTCATGTCTGATTATTCCCATGAATGGAAAGACATAAAGTTGCAGCTAAACCAAAGGCAGATACTTAAAAACAATCATAACTTATTTATTTACTTTCATTTCCTACTTGTGTCTAAATATTTAGATGGGCATTGACGTAAATTCACATGAGATAAAGAAATATGCTACCCGAATAATCAAAATTCTTTTGACTTTTCCTGCTCAATCAGAGAAAGCATCACAGTAATCTCTATACAAGGTAGCACCACATGACGAGGTCATTCTTTCCCAATGAACACAGCATAAGGCTTTCAGCATTGTGGTTCATAACTCCTCCAGGTTGAGGAAAATAGCAGTGACAATTTAAGAGTTTTCTACATATAGCTGACTTCATCAGAAAAAGGTGTTATATACGTTCTTCCCAAGACCTTTATGTTTTAGTGAGGAAAATGCAATATACAACTAGTGAAAATAGCCTGTATATGATATAATAATTATTTGTAATTCTCTAAAAAAAAAAACCAAAAACCAAAAAAATCTAGAGGTAAACAAGAATGAAAGAACTAAGACACACCCCTGGACCCTCTCACAGTACAGGGTTTTTGAGGCAATTCAGTGCTAACCCCAACAATGAAACCAGAGCCATTTCTACTTCGGGGGAGAATTCAAAAGCACCCAAAACAGCCAGTAAACCATCTTCAGAGGATAAGGACCCAAAGACAAAAAACAGCATTGACTGTTAGAACAAACTGAAGACAGAATTAGGCCCAATGAAGTCAAAGGAGGGCAATATAAGATACTGAACTTGGGGACTGCAATCTTGTTGCATACATTAGCTGTTGACCTCGGGCAAAACAATCTCTTTGAAGAATAATTTCCTCATCTATAAAATAGGTACACTAAGATCCACCAGCTTTGTTCATAGGCTTCAGAACAATGAAAATCAAAGACAACGATGCACTTGAGATCACTCTGTAAACGATAAAGAACTATTCTTAATAAATGGAGATTTGGGGGCTTTTTCAAAGTGATAAGGATAAAAGCCAATTTCAGGTAAAATTATAAAATCACCCATTTTTTTTTAACCCAGGACAGATTTCTATGCAACAGTAGCTGCTGTGGGTCTGTGTCATATTTTGATAAGCAGAAATGGGAAATTTTTGATTGGCTTATAAGTTTCGCTCATGATACAATGTTATTGTAGTATAATACGCTAGTTATAGATATTATTCATTAATAAACCAGGAAGGGTCACTGGCTAGACTTAAAAAGTAAGCACTGACTAAATACACTCTGTTCCTCAGTTATAAAATTTCGACACCTTATTACAAAGAACCAGACACATAAATAATTTGTCCTATTAATCATTATAGGTTATTAGTCCCTAGGAACGGAACCTTATACACCTTAAGTCCTGGGCAGAAGGTTTCAATGTATACATATTTATAAGTCATTAACTCTGTTACTCACTTCAGCATTGCACATCTCCTCAGTAGAGCAGTGTCTGTTAACAAGGCCAGTTCAACAACCATTTCCTCTTTGCTTAAACAGACTCAAAGGCAGTTACAGACACACTGTTTAAGCCTTGGGCTATTGCACAAATGTCAGTATCTAACTTGGAGAAAATAAAGGGAAGTAGAAATAGAGGGAGCTGATTTGTGCTATAACCTGGTCTTATGTTGGACATGCTCCCAGCTGCGATATTTTAAAATTACAAGTAAACAAGTAAAACAGAAGGCTTCATATGTGAAAGCAGAAAATAGTCCAGAAGTCTTCTATTCAAAGACAAATTAATTTTTTCTTCCCAATAACTCACCAGAAAGAAATGGGCATTTAGGAATCCTAAGGGCTTCTTCGAATAATATTCAGAAAAATATATAAAAATAAAAAACAGAACAAGAACAGCACATTATTTAAAAGTAAGACTTTTTAAAAAAATGGTTGCCCTGTCTTTAAGGATGCATGCCATATAAAATGGGAACATGTATCTCTATAACTCATCATGTTTATATGTAAATTCTCTGGCAGATATAAATCCATCTTTGTCTTCATCTTCTTTATCAAAAATATCCTCCACCAAAACATCATGATGACTTTCATTCACCACTGCACCATGCTTTTCAAACTCCTTCTTTAAATACACTTTAACCTACAAAATAATGGGTCTCATTAATAATTCTAATTCATAAGATACCCACATCAAGCCAGTTAATATCACAGAGTGGACTGGTAGTTCATTTGATTATATAGCACAATGACTAAACAACTATAATATATTTCTAATGACAGTAAAAGAACTATAAGGAATTTTTTCCCCTTAAAAACAGTTGCTATACTGCTATAGTAGAGACACAGAATATTGCTCAGAGGCAAAGATAAGGCTTATATTATCTGAAAAACACCCAATGAAAGCATATTATCTATTCTTAATTTGAGTCTAAATAAAGCCAAGCATTTGAAAGACTGTAGTCTTTCACTCCATTGAATTATCCAGATCTCATTTTCTAACTAGGGTCAGAATTCCAGATATTTCTCTTAAAATAAGATTAAAGGATGGCATTTTTTAAACTTATATTTTAGAATTTTTTTAATTTTATTATTTAAAAAAAAATCCAGTATAACATACAGTGTTATATTAGTTTCAGATGTACAATATAGTGAGTGATTCAATAATTCTATATATTACTCACGGCTCATCATGGTAAATGTACTCTTAATCCCCTTCACTTATTTCACCCATCCCCCACCTGCCTCCCGCCTCCCCTAACGGCATTTTTTAATTTAAGTAAGTGTCTGGTAATAGTACATGCCGTGGACCTGACTATGATCATACCTCATGACCTTCCAATCTCAGAAATTAAAGCAAAATCCAGCCTAATGAGTGCTTAGACTGAAATTTTCCATTCTCGTTCAGACATTTAAAGATATAAACAAAATACTGCTCTTAATTACCCACTAGATTCACCATAATGCAGTTCAACCTGTATTTTCATTTTTAATCATATCTCTAGTACTCCTTCTGTTAGATCAGTAATTTCAAATCCTTCCCCCCTTATGATCAATATGCAAACATGACATACATTTACTTTTAAGATTCAGGAGATTTAATGAAGTTGTTAAAAAAAAAAAGGATGATTAAAGCTAAATGGATTAATATAGAATGTATCTCTAGGATATACTGTGTGAATAAAGCAAAATGCCAAATATTATGTATATCATGCTACTTTTTGTTAAGAAAAGGGGACATAGGAAAATGTATTCACATTTGTTTGTATTTGCATAAAGAAACACTGGAAGGATACGTTAGAACCCAATAAAACAGCATGCAGAAGGCGGTAGATCACACAGCAGAAGAGGATGTGGGTGGGAAAAAGACTTCTTATTAAACACCTTTTTTAACTGGATTGATTTTTTTTGAACCATGTGAATGTGTTGTATATTTAAGATTTTTGTTTCATGAAAGGTAATTAAAATTTATCTTGGACAGAATAAAGTCCTATGACTGGTAATACTATGAGGTGTTATAAATTGAGTAACTGTAGATCATGACCCTGTGAGTTCATAACAACTGCACTTATTTAAGACTTAATCATTTCCTGGCCATTATAATGAAATCGATCAAAACATAAAAAGGGACTTGATTTCTGACCAGCCAAGGGAGGACGGAAAACATGGACAAACAGAAAAACACAGAGTAGATGTCTACCTCCACTTCTTTCCCCACAGCAACCAGACCAAGACAGGTATGGGTAAAAATGGCTGCAAAAGCCTAAATAAATTATAGAGAAAAGACTTCTTGCTTTCTCCTTACTCAGACACCAGGACTAAGATGGGGCTGGGAAAGTTCTCCTGCTCTGGAAAACCCAGCCTGGAGTCTCCTTTCTCCAGGTGTAAACCAGAACAAAACAGCATGTGAGTTGTTTGCTGCTAATTGCTAGGAAATTACAAGTGCATTTAACAGACAGTTTACAGTTTACAGTTTTAAACAGAAACCTGAGATATTTCTCAGGACATCTATGTTTCTTTCTTTTTTTTTTTTTTTAAGATTTTATTTATTTATTTGAGAGAGAGAATAAGATAGAGAGAGAGAGCATGAGAGAGGGGAGGGTCAGAGGGAGAAGCAGACTCCCTGCTGAGACGCGGACTCTATCCTGGGACTCCAGGATCATGACCTGAGCTGAAGGCAGTTGCTTAACCAACTAAGCCACCCAGGCGCCCCAGGACATCTATGTTTCTTATATAGCAACTCCAAAATGGGAATTGTCTTAGCAAAATGGATCTTTCAAAAACTCAGGGTGAGGACAAGATATAGTGAACCTTAAGCGTGGTGGGGGTGAGGGGGGCAGGGGCAAAGGAATGAATGATGTTTCTTAAGTCTCAATATATTTCTCACCAAAACAAGGATTTCCTATTAAAAAAAAAAAGCCAACATTCAAAGCATCAGTATTTTAAGAAAATTTATAAATAATGTTTTACCCAAGTAAAAATAAATTTTCCTTAAAAATATATTTTTTAAAAAGTGAGAAGAAAGAAACAAAGAAATAAAGGAATATAAGGAAGGAAAGATCACCTCAGCTTTAGAGAGTTTCCAGTCATCATTAAGATCCATTTCTTGGAATGATTCATGAGATCTTGGTCCATTTCGAATCTCCAGGAGATCAATGTTGAATATCAGTGTACTCTCTGGGGGAATTTTACCTGACATGAGGAGAGAGGGAGGTTAAATTTTATTTAAACAATCCCGGAGTTTTCATGACACAAAACTTGTGATACTGAATAAAATATTCTTTTGATTGAATTAAATGAAGAGCCTTCCTAACATTATCACACGTAAATTACTTATAATTATATTTTACTCGAACAAATAGAACAGAGAAGGAATAATCCAAACTAGTAGATCAAAAGCAGTCTGTTTCTGGCTTTGCAATTACAAATTGCTTTGTGCACACAAACACACACATACATACAGATATACCTAATGGCCGGGTATTAAATTTCAAATATAATTAAGATAGTACATATTACATGCCAAGAATGACTTAAAGGGCTTTAGATAATTCAGAGTTAATTATAGTACAAGTGATTTACTAACTCTGGGGTCACCAAAAGTCCTGACCTAGAAATACAGTACTGCCATCCCTACCACCGGGAGGCAGTATCTAGCTGAGTGAGATCTGGGGTCATACCAGCTTACTAGCTAGTGTGAGAGCTTACTCCCGCCCTTCGTTAGGCCTATTTCCTCATCTGTAAAATGCAGAATCTGTTGGGAGGATGAAGGAAGATAAATCCATGCAAAATACTTAGCATTATAGTTGATAAATAGTGAGCTCTCAGTATATGTTAATAAGATATAATTCTCTTACAGGCTTTAAAAACAATACAGAAAGGTTCAACAATTTCAGAAAGGTAGGCAACACCCCCTCTGATATAGAACATTATACCCATTTTGAAGAAATTTCATTAGAGAAGAAATTAAAACAAATTTCTCAGAAGGGAGATAAAAATCTGTAAAAATGAAAAGAGCTTTGTTAAAGTCCCAGGGACCTTAAAAAAAGAAAACTTTCTGGGAAGTATGAACAATTTTTTTCAACTTGTTTCCTTATAACTATATTTAACATACAGGTCTAGGTAAACATTACAAATATTTCTTAGTCCCCCCACCACCACCCCACACCCAAATCCCACATATTTCCATGAAAGAGCATTTGTTAAGTATTAAAGAGAACAAAACTTACACTGTGTGCCCAAGCTTACCGCTCCAGATCTAGAGAGAGAAGGGGCATGCACTAGGTCGTTGACAAAACTGGTTGTCTTTCCAAAGGAGGCATGCAAACATGATACCAAAAGACTACAAAATTAGTGTTTAACACACATTAGCAGAGTTAATTTTATGGCTCTCACTTTGGAGGAAATGACTCAAATTTAGATCTCTACTTGTTATAAAGTAAAATTGAGTTAAACACTGTAGGGAGAAAGAGTAATGGACTAATACTACATATACATTATAGGTGAGACAATAAAGATACAGCAGGAAGATAGAAGAATACATTTGAACATCAGAGAAACATTTTCTAGATACTTGATTTTCTTCTCTAAAGAGATTATTAAAATAAGAATTGAATTTGGTTAGTAAATTCCATTCTGTGCATAAGATTTATATAGCAAGTTCCATTTTAGAATATACAATGCTTCACAGATGGCACTTACTTTTTTCTCAGAAAACTGGGGCTAGGATTCTCACTTTGTAAATGGTTAAGCTTAGACCTAGGGATACTGTGAAGTCTACACTTCTACAGAATGAGTGGTTCCCTATCTGGTTCTGATGACTACTTAATAATTTTTTCGGGGCACCTGAGTGGCTCAGTCAACTAACTGTCCCACGCGGTTTTGGCTCAGGTCATGATCCTCTGGGTCATGAGATCGACTCCTGGGGAGGGCTCTGCACTCAGCGGGGAGTCTGCTTGAGATTCTCTCCCTCTGCCCCGCCCCCCCCACTCACTCACCATGTGTACTCTCTCTCTCTCTAAAATAAATAACTCTTTAAAAAATAATAATTTTTTTCTTCATTATGTAATACATGCCCATTATAGAGAATTTGGAAGAGATAGAACCAGAAATAAAAGTAAATTCCCAGTAGGGGCGCCTGAGTGGCTCAGTTGGTTGAGCGTCTGCCTTCAGCTCAGGTCATGATCCCAGGGTTCTGGGATCAAGCCCCACATCAGGCTCCCTGCTCAGCGGCGGGGACTCTGCTTCTCCCTCTCCCTCTGCTTCTCCCCTGCTTGTGCTCATTCTCTCTCTGTCAAATAAATAAATAAAACCTTTAAAAGAAAAAACATATTTAAAAATAATTCCCAGCCGTCCATTGTTATCATTCTTAATTACATCCTTGTGATTCACTCTGTATGTGCATATAATTTTTTCTAATACTTACTCTTACATATTCTGTAGCTTTATTTTCCAATTTTATATATAACATTATATCATACACAGTTGGATATAATTTTTTAATCTTTGAAATGCCATTTTTAAATAACTGGGGCCTATTTTATTTAGCTAAAGCCTTCTCATTATCCACTGAAGTTGGTTCCAATTATTTTTGCTATTAGGAACAATGTAGTAATGAACATCCCTGTTCATAAATCTTTCTCCTGACACCTGATTATTCCCTCAGGTTAAATTAGAGAGGAATTATAGGACACATACATATCCCATACAGGAAACATCATCTGGCCTCTTGTAAATAGCCTTATGGAAAGCTGCAAGCCTTTCCACCCAAACAGCAGGCGTGCATGCCCATCCTGCAACAAACTAACACAAAGTCTCCTGGAATCAGCTAGCCCATTTGCTACTGTTTTATTAAACTCATTTCATGTCACTCCATTCATTTTTGTAAATGAATGATAAAAGAAGTTATAAAACAACTTTAAAACAAGAGTGAAAACAACCTCCAAAAAAAAAGCTTTGTTGTAGAAAACTTCAGTTTTGAGTCACCGGCAGCCCACATCTAACCCTCATTCAATGCCTTAATCATCTATATTTTACATGTTCAACTTATCAAAACACATCTGTTGAATAATTTTCTTTTTGCATTGTTAAAATAAATTGATGAGTTTCAGCTGGGGAGGATGAAAAATTTCTGGAAGTGGATAGTGGTGATCCTTGTACAACAATGTGAATGTTCATAGTGTCACTGAACTGTACACTTAAAAAAATGGTTAAAGTAGTAAACTTTATGTTATGGATATTGTGCCACAATTTTTTTTTTTAAAACCCATTATTTGGGTTAATATGGTGGTTAATTGTTAATGATAGAGTTGAAGGTTCCAGAACTTCTTATCATTAGCTCAGTTGACTATTAAGATATGATGGCTTTAATTTGACCATTTCAAATGATAATCAAGACACAGTCATACTTCCAAAAAAAATACACATCCTCTACTTACTTTTAGGGAAAAAAAAACACATGGTAGTTACTCTGATTTCGGTCTCTTAATCCAGAGAAGAACTCCAACGCTATAGTAAAAATGTAGAGTTGTTATTACCTTTTCCTTCTTTTCCATAGCCCAGGGCAGGAGGAATGGTGAGCTTTCTCTTCTCTCCTACACACATTCCCTTCAAGCCCTGGTCCCAACCTTTGAGAGCCTCCAGGATGCCCAAGGTAAACCAAATGGGCTGACCATTGTTATGTTTGTGACTACAATAGAAAGAAAACACATTAGAACTGTTTAGAAACTCTATTTTTTTTTTTTATTGCTGTGGTGTATTTTTTTTCCACCCATAAGTGATTCAATTTGGAAATTAACAAAAACAGCTATATACATACACACAAAACCAAGTCAATTTTGTAATTCATTGCCCATATTTCTTGATACAAACTTCACACAATTGACTCAGGTAGAGAAGAGCAGAGGGAGTAATAATAAAAACAGTTAATAACTATTTGTGATTTATTGTGTACCAGGTATTCCCCTCAATGCTTTGCTTCTTTTAACTCTTGACAATAATCACCTGAGGTAAGTACCGTTATTTCCCTATTGTACAGAGGAGGAAACTGAGGTTAAGTGTGCCAGTATTTGATCCAACTCCAAAGTTCAAGGCCTTAACCACAGTGATGCTGTCCCAGGAAAATATTAAGGGGGCAGAAGAGGGAAAAAATAATGGAAAATGTGAGAGTTTGGGAAGGAAGATGAGAAGCTAAGGAGAATTTACTGCCAAGACATGTGGGTCCATACCCACATGGACACTGGACAGTCAGGGACACAGCACCTTCTAGCTTACCCATGAACTGTCCTGATGTACAGCCTGGGGATGGCTCTGACAGGTGGAAAAGGCTGTTCTTCAACCCTGAACCCCTAGATACTGGCCATAGGCATCTTCTGTGGGGCTCTGCAGGGAAGCCTGAAGGAGTGGCCCCTGGACTGAGAGAGAAGGAAATAGTCAAAGTATCCTGGCTCATGAGCTGGAGAGAGGCCAGCCTAAGAAACCTAGCTGGCGAGCTACTAGGGAGCTTACAGGCTGAGTAGTGCCTGAGCCCCAAATAGCTCCCTTTCAGTGCAATAAGGAAAGTGTTCTCAAAGATATCTTATAGGTGAGAAAGAGAAATCACTGTTAGGTTTCATGGGCACCATGGTTAGTTACTAAATCCAGGTAAAGGCCATTACTTCTTCTTTTCCTTAATTTCCCCCCATGACTAAAGAAACAAATTACCAACTGTAAAAGACTTGGAAAGGCTAGAAAAGAATAAAGAAGGAAGAAAACAATCTGACACCCAGCGCTGACTACAGTTTTGACACATTTCTTTCTTGTCACAGCTAAAGGATTTAAGCTCTTTACCACACAGGCTAGCGTTCTAGAAATGGCAAACATGCTTTACAGTGGACCATTTGATGGTAATTCTTCACAATACTCAGGGTTAGCAGTTTCTAACCATTTACACTGAGGCCGCATGATAACAGTCCCCTCATCAAGTACTAGAACTTTAGTAGCCAACTGCCAAATAATGTCTTATGGCTATCACCAAAGTCCACATAGATTCTGAGACCTGAAAGAAATCAGGCTGTGTCAACATCAGACTAAAAATAAAGATGTGAGGGGTGCCTGGGTGGCTCAGTCGTTAAGTGTTTGCCTTCTGCTCAGGTCATGATCCCAGGGTTCTGGGATAGAGCCCAGCAGGAAGCCTGCTTCTCCCTCTCTCCCTCTCCCTGCTTGTGTTCCCTCTCTCTCTGTCTCTCTCTCTCTGTCAAATAAATAAAATCTTTTTAAAAAAAATAAAGATGTGGTTGAAAATTTAAAACGCAAATCTTAATACTGTTTGACGTTCACTGTGGCACTGGCCTTGTCGATAAGGAGATAGAGCTGTTAAGAATTCTATGGCAAGCCACTGTTTTGGAAATTGGAAGGGCTAACAAAGTTCAGAGAAGGGTGCCATTCACTTCTCCAAAGACATACCAGGACTGAATGCTCAATGAAGACAGGTCATCAAAAACCAGATCTAGGAGGGTCCACAAAGTTTCACTACTTTGGTTCATGCCATTCTCTCTACCTGGAATGTCCTCTCTGCCCCCATTCTCGACCGGAAGGAACCCTCCACCCATCTTTCAAGGCCCATATCAATTATGATCTCTGGGAAGTCTTCTCTTTCTCCACCTCTCAGAGCATAAATAATTCCAGATTCCATTATGCTTTGTGAACATTTGAACATTCTGTACTATACAGCATGAGTTATGGACTTGTCTTTCTCCTCTGTAGATGATGGACTGCTGGAGGACAAGGATCCACTCTTAATCACTTTTGCATCCTCAAGGCCTGACTTGTGGCCACTCAACAAGGGGTTGTTAGACGGACAGATAAATGAATGGATAAGGATGGAGAAGCCACAATTTTTCAATCTCCCTAGTAATCGAGCACAGGGCCTAACATAAAAGAAATGGCCAATAAATACTTTTGGAATGGAATGAAGAGAATCAATGCCTAAGTAGAAATCAGTACACTTGTAGAACTTTTCCATGTTGCAATTTCTTTGTTTATAGAACAGAAAAAATGATAGTGTAACCACCTGAAAATCCTTCACTGTAGGTATTGGATTAATCTTCCATAACCACACCCACACCCATCAATGAAGTCTTTGAATTTCTAGAAAGAAACAAATAATGAAACAAATCATGGTACTGTGCCTTGCCCAAAATGCCATCTGTAAGAACAATGATTAAATAGATCAATGGACTAGCATTAGCATACCCTACAACAAGCAAATAAATGATTGTGTATTCTTCTCATGAAGTCGCTGTGAAAAGTTTTAAGTAAATTTCACCTACACCAAATAAAAAATGGAATTGAGTCATTTTCCCTTGGGAATGGAGTTTGAAAAATGAGAATTCCTTTAAGGTTTTTTTTCTACGTATTGCCTAACTATGCATCTAGATATTTCTGGAGTATTTCAAAGATTCTAGCGCTATTTTTTATAATAAAAATTAACCCTTTAATCTTACCACATGTTTCCAATAAGAACTTCAAAGGCCCCGTTATATAAGATCGTCGTTAAACGATTTCCTTTCCCAAAGAAGGAAATAATATATTGCAGTTTTTAAAAAGAGAGGTAAAACCTGGTACAGGTTACCTTTCCTGCCCGAGAGCGGGCATAGGTGGGTGGGTTCTTCACTATTTTACCTTTAAGGTATAATTACTTACGTAGAGTGAAATAAGGAGCCATCCTTTTCTAAGTAGCCTTCATAATGGACCAACATCAAATCCCCCCCTTTGGTCTTGCGATGGCAGATGAAAGGCTTCTGAAGCACCTCAATCTTCACTTCTGGTTCAGGGATCAGAGCCCCACTCAAAGAAGTGACCAACAGCGTCAGTACCGCGTTGCACAAGAAAAGCCTCATGTTGCTGGAGCAGGAAAGAAGTTCCTACAAAAACAGAGAAAGGGCCCCCGACCTCATAGAGCTACGAATGTAGTTGAAGCCTTAAGGACAACCGCCTCTGGCACGTTCATGATTCTCTGTTCCTAGCAGACGTGGCACATTTACCACTACAACTTTCCCACGCACTGCGAACCCACCCATAAAGAGTTAAACTCCAAACCCGGGTCTGACTGGCTCTCACAGCTCGGCCACCGGAGAAGGACGGCTTCCCATTGGCTTGCGGTGCTGTCCGCTGGAGACTCTCAAACCAATGATGCTGCAACAATTACGGCTGGGCGGAGCCGGGCACCAGTCCCGCTGCGAACCGCGGGGAGTGGTCCTAGAGTTCGGCGGATTAAAGTATTCCACAACCTCGGACTTCGGGGGACAGAGTGACGCGAGGACCTAACCGGAAACGTCTCCGGCAGATTTACATCTGTAAAATATGCAGGCTTAGCTTGCGCGGAAGAGTCCTGGGCCAGGTGAAAGGGTAGCGGTTTCCGTAAACACTCGTTTACTCTGGCAGATGCTGAGAGGCCGCCCCCAGGATTCCACAATCCTGCTACTGCGATTATTTAATTTACGGTATAAACGATAAAGACTTCAGTAGTTCTGTAGGGTTCGCAAAGCGCGTTCCGTTCCCATGCATAAACCCCACAACACTGCCAGTAAAGCAGGGACTTTAATCCCAGTTAAATGATAAGTGTATCTGGGCTAGGCGAGGTTAAGTGTCCCGCTTAAAGTTGTTCATCCTCAAAGCAGTTGAGCTCCGCCTTCAAACCAGGTCTTCTGATTCATTCTACGACACCGCATAATGTTATGGCTGCTAATAATTCATCACTTAGGTGGTGACCGTAGTGATAGCTTCTATCGTGAATAAGGACGTACAGACCTCCACTTTAAAAAAGAAACAGTAATCACGCTTATAAGGTACACTGGTTCATCTTAGCTTAAAATTATTAGCTTTACCTTTTTTGCCTGATTTCAAAAGCAAAACATATTCATTATAGTCGATTTGGAAGAAACTGGAAAGCACGAAAGTAGGTTTTCCGGTTAAAATACAGGAGTCGAACTAAATACGAATTTCAGACAACGAATTCATCGTTCTGTATTTTATTTGCTAAATCTGGCCATCTTACGCTAAAGAAAAAGGGAAAAAAAAGATCGTCTATAGCGCCACCATCTACAAATAATCACCTTAACATTTTTGGTGCATGCTTTTGTGACATATGACTAAAATAATTTGGACCAGATTGTACACTTGGTTTCGTAACCTGCTCTTTCCACTTAATCTGTTGTTAACATTTTCCCTGGCCAAATATCCTTAGCACAGTACTTTCTCCCACTTTAATATGCTTAGGAATCCCCCGGAGAATCTTGTTAAAATACAGATTTCGACTCAGGAAGCCTGGGCTTGGGGTGAGATCCTGCAATTTCAACAAGCTCCTAGGTGATGCCAATGCTGCTGTCCATGGATCATACTTCCAGTAGCGAGGCCTTAGGGTTCAGACAACATGTTTACTAGCCGCACAGTATCCTATCGTGAAATTCCTGTCAACTCCGTAGGCTCTATTGCTGGCTACCTCGATTTTGTGGGATCAATTAGCCTTGAAATAAGAGTTGGACCCTGGGAACTAGAACGCAGGAGGCACCCCCAAACATCGAGAGGTGGGTTCTTCCCAATCTACGGTACCATTAACAGTCAGGACTGTATCCCACACTGGTCCCCATGGATCGCCCTCCTTCCCTCAGACCCAACGCCTACTCCCAAGCCCGCCTCCCAGGACTCAATTTCCCTGCCAGCCCCTCCGGCTGCGTCGGCCCCGTCGCCGCCAACGCCGCGGTTGCTGCCAAACCCCGGCGTGGATTTCGGGAACGTGCGCGCGGACGGCGCATTGGGCATGCGCAAGGGGGCGCCCGGGCCGGGCGGGCTGAGGACTCAGGTTGCTCGCTCTTGCGCCGCGGGCCAGCGGCTCCCTCGCCAGCGGCAACTTGGAGGCTGCAGCCACCACTCGGGCCCACCGGGTGCCTTGGCCTCCTTGTGAACGGTGCGCCGGCTCCACAGCGCGGGCCCCCCGGCCGGCCGCGTCCTCACGTGCGGAGGCAGCCGCAGTGACCCCGCCCCCGGGCCGAGGATGTGAGACTGGCCGGGCGTCCCCGCACCGGGCCCAGGCGCCGGGAGTCGGCGGCTCGGCAGCGCTGGGCGATGGCCCTGCTGCCGGTGCTCCTCGCCTCCTGGGGCTTGGGGCAGTGAGGGGGCCGGCGGGCGAGGGGAAACGGCCCCGGCGCGGCGGGGACCAAAGGACCTCGGGCGCCATGGAGGGGGTTCTGTACAAGTGGACCAACTATCTGAGCGGTGAGTGGGGGGCGCGCCAGACGCCGGGTCCTTTGTTTGAGCGGCCGGAGGGCGGCGTCGGGACGCGAGTCCTTCGGGTCGGGGTCATGGTCCCTCCTGAAGACAGAGAGGCCTGCACGGGCCGGGAATATTTCCCCAAAGCTATTCTCACAGGACCGTGTCACCCATGCTGTACGGACACAGCCCCTTGTTGGTGCTGGGTGAGGGCCGTAGCTGGCCTTTCACTTCAAGGGAAGCTATGAAATACTGAGCTTTGCGGTGACTTGAAAGGCAGGATGCCCTCGGTGTCCGAGGGAGGGGGGCGCTGACTCTCGCAGTGGGGTCTTCTGGGAGTCTGTCGAATTCTGGCGAAGGAACCGGTCTCGCCTGGCCAGCAGATAGGTTGGAGGGTTTCAAATGAATGCCAAAGGTGAGCTGGAATTCTAGAGGTGAAAGGTCCTTTTTCAAACAAAGTCCCCGGTGCAAACACTCTCCTTTTGTCACCTTCGGAGTCACCTGTGCGGACCAAGGTATCAGAGTTCCATCTCAACAGTTTCAAAGCGCCAAAGTATGTATACAGTTTTTGCTTTTCTCACTGAGCATTCTTTTTGTTTTACAGACTCAGGAATTACCATAAGATGAAACCGTGGCAACTGTTTCGTTGCACTTCTGAGCAGAATGGCTTAAAAATAGTACCCCGCCCCCTTTCCAATGTGTGGAAGTACTTTATTTCGTATCTTGGAAGGTCATAACTGTTCTCCAGCTGTGAATATGATTCAGAACGAGCATTTTTTTTTCATTTGTGCAACCAGTGTTTAGTAAAAGCCGCCTGCTTGCTAGAAACTTGTGTTAGGCACCTTTTGGGAACTAAACTTTATTATGGAAAATGAGCTGGACACTTTTAATTTTAATAGCAGTGTATTTGAAACCAGAAATATTCCCATTATCTCTTATAGTGGGAGAGATATATTGTCCCATCCTTTCTTTGATAGAACAGTTTTTTAAATGTTGTAGTGTGGTGATGCTCTGGGGTGGTTTAAGGACTGATGCATCTGGGAGGATCAGTTGCATAATGACTTTGATGAGGTTACATAGCACAGCCAAAAGTGCACCTGTTGGGTGTACCCAGAATCTCTTCCTTAGGGAAACTGTGGGTAGAAGTGAGTTCTATTTATTTTTCTTATAGTCATTAGTAGAGACTGAGTGAGAAGTGTTTTAGAAGATCTGGCCTTTGCTGTTGAGGATTGAATTGGGTGTGGATAACTTGTGGCTGGGCTTTGGTGAATGTCTGATGCTGGTTAACACTCTACTAAGCTAAAGGGAACATGCTTGATCAGGTAATTTTTCCTTTGAGGTATCTCTAAACCCTGAGATGTATGGATCTTATGCCCTAGAGTAAAATTTAGTTCCTGGTCTTTCACCCCTTTCCATCACACATGCTATTTAACTTTTTTCTTTCAACCTGAACACTCATTGTTCTTTTCTTCTACCCACCCCCCCACCTTTTTTTTTTTTTTTTTTTTTTGCTTCACCTTTCTTACTCTCCTTCTCCTTTATATAGAAAGGTTAGTCTCTGGGTACAGTACCTGCTTCCTGTTGTGAAATGCCTTTTTTTCCCCCTGACTGTTTTTATGTATCCTTCAATAAAGTAAAATTTCTCTAGAAGGATCTTTTGGAATCTTTATCATGTGATGTCTGTGCCATCTGTCCTGTTGGAAAAGTCTCTCTTTTTTTTTTTTTCTGCCCCAAGTAAGAGAAGTCAATTCTGTGAGTGTGCCAGGGTGGAAGCCCTAAAAAAAGGCGGCTGGAGCCATTGCCAGAGGCAGCTGTCCTTATATCATGCTGCTTGTTCCCTTGACCCAGGTGCCTCCTCATTGTGGGCACACTGTTCATAGAAGCCCATCACACTGCTGGGTACTTTTCCTGGATATACTTACAGTTATGTTTCAGCACATTGTCTTTCATTAGGAGATAAATTTACTTCAGAAAGGAGCAGTATAGCCTAGGAGGAACAAATGCATTCTTGTTTCTTTCACCCTCCTATGTGAGTTAGTCTCCCAAAAGAGCATAGTGTGACTGTTAATGACAAGCTTTGATGAAAACATTGTTACTTCTTCTTTTCTGAAGCTTGTTTTTTTTGTTTGTTTGGTTTTTTAAAGATTTTATTCATTCATTTGATAGAGCACAAGCAGGGGGAGCAGGAGAGAGAGAAGCAGTCTCCCCACTGAGCAGGGAGCCCAACACAACAGGGGGCAACATGGGGCTCGATCCCAGGACCCTGGGATCATGACCTGAGCCACCCAGGTGCCCCATGAAGCTTGTTTTTAAAAGTAATATTTTTTCTTAGGGTTTTATATGTCATAATTTTAAAATATATATAATCCCAGCCCCAGTTTGTGTTCATCTGAATTTTTCTCTAAATCATACCTGTTTGTGTAATTTTGTCATGCCCACAGCTTGATATGGGAAGCCTTTTGTCAAATTTGAGTGGAGAAGTTAGGAAATCAGTTTATTAGCTGATCCTTTGACTATTTGGAGGATATTGTTAATTTCACTTACCACCTACTGCGTCCTGGGCACTATGTTAGCCACAGGGCAAGCAACATTGAGTAAGACAGACCCAGTCCCAGCCTTCCTTGAGCTTATAGTCTAGTGGGGGAGAAAGACATTCGTTGAATAAGTACTTAGAAACATGTTCCAAGTGTGTGTGATTTGGGGGAAGGTGAAGGGGAGCAGCTAGTTTGGGTCATTGGGGACTGCTTCTCTGAAGAAAAGCTTTAAGCAGAGCCTAAAGGATAAATAGAAGTGAGTGAGGCCAAGGCAAAGCTGCAACTGGAGGTTGCAACGAAGAATTTTTAGCTACAGGGAATGTCAGTATGAAGGCCCCAAGGCGGGATAGAGACAGGTGAGTGAGGAAAGGAAAGACCCACATGGCTGCAGAGTTTAGAGTGAGGCTAAGCCTCCAACAAGGCTGCAGGGGTGGGTAGGAAGCTTGATAGGCCCCTGCAGGGTCTCTTACACTGTTAGAAACACCGTGGAGTAGTTGGAGTGTGTGAAAGAGAGAGAAATGATGAGATTGTTTAAAAGCTTACTTTGATTGCATTTATTGTATTTTGCTAAATACTGTATTTATTTTGTGAGTTTCTCTTGCCTCTTGAATTAAACTGGTAGGTATCAATTACTGAAAGTTGGAAGCATCATCAAAGCCCGAGAGTAGCATCTTAATTGCTTACATGAGTGTAGTGCTAAAATACAGAAATACAAGCAGTCCCTTTTCCTAATACACTAGGTATTATACTCAGGTACCCTGTGCTCCTTAAAAGGAAAATGGAAAAAAAAAAAAAAAAGGAAGCGCGAGAGAAAGCAAGAGCTTATGTGTATTTTCTTCAACAGCCCTGAGCCATCCCACTTTTTAAGCATCAGAACATTGGACATTCTGGGATTTAGTGTCAAGCCCTCTCTTCAAGTATTAGATTACACCTGGAATGAAAGGGAAAGGATCAGACACTTCACAAATACCTATATTGTGTGAGACCCAGAGCTAGGCATTGTATGTTTGTTATTTGTATCTTTCAAGCCCTAAAAGTTGGTCAGGGAATATTATACATGCTCGGTTGTAAATTAATGCTCTACAGTAGAACCCTAGTTGAGGAATCAGTTGATAGCAGCTCTGTCACTGCCAGCTTCAGAGTCACTTTATCATTCTGAGCTTAGCATCTTCCTCCATAAAAATGATGAGATTTACCAGTTAGTAATTATAAAAGTAGTAACTCAATAATGTTCCAGGCACTATTCTAAACATTTTACATGGATTATCTCATTTAATCTTCACGGCAATTTTAAGAAGCAGTTGCCTTTATTATTCCCATTTTCCAGATGAAGATATTGAGACACAGAAAGGTGAAGGAACTGGCCCAAGGTCACACAGTAAGTGGCTTCAGAGTCATTGCTCCATTACATAATACTTTGAAAGGTCCTTCCTGCTTGATCATTATATAATTCTAGCTGATTCATAATGCACCTATATTTAAAGTATGTTGACCTAGAATAGCAGACTCTATTTGGGGGTAGGAGGAAGGGAGGAGTTCAGGAGTGAGGAAGAGTTTGCTCAGCTTTGTGCATATGTTTTGTCACAAGGAAATTTTCTGAGCTGTGCTGTGAGCTTTCTGCTTTGCAGTTTTAGGTCCCTTTCCTGCTCACTCAGCAAACAGGAGGACTGCTGCCCTGAGCTCTATCCAGCTGCAGGCTTCATGGGCCCAACCAGCAGGTTAGGGCACAAGCACATTGCAGTATGCATTCCAGAAATAACAGAAGCTTGCATAATACTGACCAGATGGTTGTCTGAGGAGGTGCTATAATTTTGCTTACTACCCCCCCAACCCAGGTGGGGGAGGGTGACTCTTGCCCATATATGTTTGTGCTGTATAAACAGTGCCAAGAGGACATCTAGAATGTGAGTGATCCAGAGCAAGATTCTCATGGTCTCATAACCACTGGCCAACCTTTTGTTGTTGTTGTTTTAACACTTTTATTGAGATAATGATTCACTTATCGTAAATTTCACTGTTTAAAGTATACTAGTTAATAGTTTTTAGTGTATTTACAGAGTGTAACCATCACCACAATTTTAAAACATTTGCATTATCCCCAAAAGAAACCCAGTTAGCAATCATTCCCACCCCACCCCCTCTTGCCTTTGACAACCACTAATCTTATGTCTGTGTAAACTTGTCTGTTCTAGACATTTCATATAAAGGGAATCCTACATAATGTGGTCTTTTGTGACTGACTTCTTTTACCTAGGATAATGTTTTTTGGGTTCATGAATGTATAACATGCATCAGTACTTCATTTCTTTTTATTACAAATAATACTCCAGTATACAGTGTACAGTGTACCATATTTTGTTTATCCATTCATCAATTGGAAATTTGAGTTGCTCTATTTGTTTTGGTTATTATGAGTAAAGGTGCTGTGAATATTTGTGTCAAGTTTTTGTGTGTACATGTTTTCATTTCTCTTGAATGTAAACCTAGGAGTCGAGTTGCTGGGTCATATGGTAACTCTGTTGAATAGTTTGGGGGAGCTACCAAGCTGTTTTCCAAACTGGCTGCACCATTTTACATTCTTAACAGTAATGAAAGAATGTTTCTATTTCTCCACATTCTCACCAACACTCATTATTATCTGTCTTTTTTATTATATCCATTCCTGTGAGTGTGAAGTAGTATCTCATTGTGGTTTTGATTTCTCTTTCTCTGATGACTGTGTTGATCATCTTTTCATGCACTTATGAGCCATTTGTATATCTTCTTTGGAGAAATGTCTGTTTACAGTCTTTGCCCACTTGTTGACTGAGTTATTTTGTCATTATGGAATTGTAAGAGTTCTTTATTCTGGATATAGTTTCCTTATCAAATATATGATTTGCAAATATTTTTTCCTGTTCTGTAGATTACCTTTCACTTTCTGATGGTATCATTTGCTGCACAAAAGTTTTTAATTTTGATGCCCAGTTTATCAATTTTTTTTCTTTTATTGCTTGTGCTTTTACTGTCATAGCTTAAGAAACTATTGCCTAACTTAACCCAAAGTCATGAAGATTTACTCCTGGTTTTTTCTAAGTTTTTATAGTTTGAGCTCCTGCATTTAGGTCTGTGGTCCATTTTGAGTTAATTTTTTTGTGTGATGTGAGAGTTAAGGGTCACTTTTATTTTTCACATTCTCTGTGGTATCCAGTGTTCAACTCTTTATTCATGATTTCAGTGACGGGACCATGGGCCAGTATATTTGAATGTTTTAAATGCAAAGGTTTGAAGTCAGAAAGCCCTGAGTTCAAAGTTCTGCTCTGCTACTTACTAGTGCTGATGCCTTGAGCAAGTTACTTACTCTCCCTGAGCCTCGGTTTTAAGATGACAGCAAGAATAATAGCCATACTAGGTTTATTATGAAGATGAGATAGATAACATGTATGAACCTGCCTGGTACATAGTTCACTTACTGTTAGGTTAATTGGACAGCTGTTTTCATTAACGATGCCAGAAAAATTCGGTTGTTTATTTTGTCTTTGTGCAAACTGTGGCTCCTCATGGCTTCTGAGAGTATATGTATCCTGAATTCTTTCAGTCCTCCTTTTGGAAGTTGGAGTGGTATAATTTATAAAGGAAAATATTCAAATGAACCATCAGAATCTTGGAATTGACTGTATAGTCCTATGACAGTCATTCTTTTGAATGAATGCTGATTACAGATCATGTAATTTTGTGTAATACGGTACTTTTGCTTCTAGCAAAAATTAATAATCTGGTAAGGAACATAAGAGATGTTAGACCATTGCCTCATTGGCACTCCATCAAAAGCAGCACAGTCTTTCCATTGATTCTGATGTGTGATGTGGTTGGCGATGTTAGGGGTGACCGCGGAATCTTATGTCATTGAAGTGGTCTGTAGATTGAAGAGGGTTGGGGACCTTTTTTCTCAGACTATACTCTCAGTGTTTAATCTTTGCCAAATCCTGTTACCATTACTTTCATCTTGTTTAGAATTGAGCAAAAGCCAGTTAAATTCCATTAGGAAAAGATTTGAGACAGATAAGAAAACAGGCAATGGAGCTCTGTTGGACACACAAGACAGATGAATGAGACAACAGGGAGAGTGAGTCCAAAAAAATACCATGATGCTTGGGCATTTCTCTCCCTAGATCTATTTTCAAGTTCGCGAAGGGTATGACAGTACCAGGAGAGATGGAAAAATGGATAACTTAACGAGTTAGCCAGAGAGGGCTGACCTTTCTCAGTATTCCTATTACATCAAAGAAGGCAAAATATCATTTGCTTAAGAATCTATTCCACGTCCTTTGGATAGAATTGTTCCTGTATAATCCAAGACAAGGATGGCTCTGTCTTGATTTTTAAATACCTGAGGAATGGTCTCAACAATCTACTTTTTAACACAGTCTAATAGCCAGTCAATCATTCATTCACTGAGAATGAATGAAACACTAAGTATCAGCTTCTTACTAGACCCTGTGTGGGTATTAGGGATACTATTTTGAGTAAAACATGATCCTGTTCTCAAGGAGATCATAGTCTAGGGGATATCCTTCTTAACTACGAAAAATGCCCTTCTAAATTCATGATGTTGACCCTTAAGCTTTTACATGGTTGTTTCAAGGCTGTGGCTTGACAAGGCTTAGAAGAACCACATTGCATATAGCTGGTCCCTAGGTGTAGTTAGCTATTACCTATCACCCTCCAGTGTCTTTATTGGAATTTTAAAGGCAAATTTGGGGCAACCCTGACAGGCTGGAATGTTGAAGTCTTTGGTTGTCCAGGTTGACATCACACATGTCCTTTTGCTTTTCTGCCTCTACTGGCCAATGTATGCAACTTGGGTGGAGACCAGCCCTTAGTCTTCTGAGGCCCTTGTAAGCAGCGAGATATGATATAGAGAAGAAAGAATATGAGTAAGGTGTAAAACTGGTCCAAGGAGACAGGCATACCTTTGTTAAGAAAAATGTAGGAATCCTGAAAAGAGGGAAGGAAGGAAGGAAAGGTGAAACTAAGAGAGGGAGGAAGGAAGGGAGGGAGGGATGGGAAGGGAAGGGAAGGGAAAGGAAAGGAAAATGTAGGAATCCTTTTTCAGGAGTGGTCAGGGAAAACTTTCTTCAAGAGGTGGGACCAACGGGTGGGTGAAATTGACCTGGACAGAAGGGGAAGGTAAGGGAACAGAAGTGACCTGCAGTGAGGAAACCAGCAGTACTAAAAAGGAGAGTTCTGTCCTGAGAGCAGGAGGTGTTGTTGGGTTAAGCCAGGTCAAGCCTGAGAGTTTTTAATTAGTAGGGAGTCACTTAGGGTTTCTGAATAGGAGGGAAGAACAGGTAAAAACAGCACATAAGGAAGATACAGCTGGCTAAAACATGATAAGGGAGGAGGGAAAGCTGAAATACAGGACAAGATGGTGATGGGAGGGGAAAAGGGAGGCAGTATCCTCCATTTCACAGATGAATAAACCAAGGCTTTTAAGATAAATAATTAACTTAGAATCACACAGCCTGGGCGCCTGGGTGGCATAGTCGATTGAGAGTCCAACTCTTGGTTTCGGCTCAGGTCTGATTGCAGGATCATGAGACTGTGTTCTGTGTCAGACTCTGCGCTCAGCGAGAAGTCCGCTTGGGTTTCTCTCTCTCTCTCTCTCAAATAAAGAAATCTTAAAGAAAAAAAAAAGAAAGAATTGCACAGCAAATAAGTCTTGAGCCAGGCCTGCCTGACTTCATGTCCTTCCCATGATTTTACACCATATACCTCTGTGGGCACGGTATAGTGTTGAAGCCAAGAGTGAAAATGAGGGCAATTGGGAAAGACGTAGGGACTGACTTGGAGGGATGGGGCCCTCAGGTTTGGAGCTAGGATAGTAAGGGATGCTGGGTTTGTAAAAAGTGACATTGTAGTCAGAAGGAAGATGACATGTTAAACCTTAGATATTCAGTTTAGTCCATCTCTCTCATTTATAAATTGGAAAATAATGCCCAGAGGAATTAAGTAACATGCTCAAGATGACACATCTAGATGTTGTAAGTCTGAACTTGAACCAGTTACCTGTTTTCTTGAGTAAGGTGCTGGTGGGACATATATGAGAAGCATTGCCCAGAACAAGTAAATATAACAAATATCCAGTTTGATAGCCCAAAGCACACAGCAGAGGTGACTTACAGCAGGCTCAACAGAAGAGAATTTGATATGATATATTGTAATTATAGTCTCACCATCTGCATGCCTGACTCCCCAGTAGACTATTACTCTTTGAAGGCTGGGATCTTCTTCTCTAAATCTCTAAGCCTGGCGAATTATAAGTGCTCAAAAAATGCTTTGTGAATTAATTAATGGTAAATTGAGGAACCTATAATTTAGTTAACGCTTGGTTATTATCTCTTACTATTAGGGATGTCTCTTCTTCCCTCCTTCCCAGCTGCAACAAAACTCTTATGACTGACCTGGCAGAGGAGCCCACAGCCTTGTTATCCCCTGTCCTGTCTGAAGCTCCCAGAGGGAAGCTGAGTTATGGGGGAGGGCTCTGATGAGGTGGAATATGGCTGCGTACCCACAGCTGGACATGGAAAACACCAAGACTGTAGAGGTCAGGGGTCAGTAACTGTGCTTTCCTTCAGTGTAAAAATGGTAGGTTTTCTCACCTTTAACATATCTATAAAACATCCATAATATACTCTATTGTAACCATCATATAATATATATGGATTATGAATACAGCAACCATAATTTATGGTGACTAAATTAAGTCTTGACTCACCACTTCAGAAAGATTGTTACTCCTATGAAGAAATTTAGTCTCCCTTTATTTTCTTGACATTAGTTACTTTCTCTTGAAATAGATTCTGTGAAAGAATTGACTTTCCTGTTACTTTGAATTAAGATAGAGGTTTACAGAATTTGAAAGCTGAAAGAGACTATTAGACTCATGCTGTGATTCTATAGAAAAAGAAAATTAAAGTTGAAAGAAGTTAGAGGCTCATTCAGCTTTTTTGCTTCGTCTGTTCTGTTCCTCTTTGATTATGCTCACTAGTTTTTACCTCTTATGGTTGATGAAAAAGCACCTTTCCTTCTTTTTTTTTCTTTACGTTTAGCTTAATTTTCTTTTCTTTTTTTTTAAAGATTTTATTTGAGAGAGTGAGTGAGAGAGCAGAGCAGGGGCAGAGGGAGAGGAAGTAGCCTCCCCGCTGAGTGGGGAGCCTGACATGGGGCTCGATCCCGGGACCCTGAGATCATGACCTGAGCGGAAGATAGATGCTTAACTGACTGAGCCACCCAGGTGCCCCTTAGCTTAATTTTCTATAAGAGATAAGTAGCCCCTTCTCGTGTTGTTCTGCTTTTCTACTCAGCAGTATTTCATTATGGACTTCTAAAAATTTGCAACATGTTAATTTTTTTATCTTTTTTTTTTTTTTTTTTTTTCCTGTTAAACAATAAGATTGTAAACTTCTGGTTTCCCATAATCCCTAATTGGCAGAAGCTCTGAAGAAACTATGATGGGTTTATAGGCAGAGTGATGTACCTTAGCATGAGGTTGACATTTCACTTAGTGGGTATCCTACTAGTTCTATTTAAGAGTGTTGTTATTGGGCTAAGATGGAGTAAGTTCACTGTAGCCTCTTTCCCACTGATTACACTAAAAACTGAACGAAGTACTCAAGCAACTACCTGAGAACTCTGAAAAGTAAATAATACCAAGCAGACTGGGGAGGGAAGACAAAACAACCACCATGGTAAAGATGAACACTCTTGAAACAAATGGAAAGGTATAGATTCTTAGCAGAGAAATATAAAATACTGAAAAGGACTAAATGGACATTTTAGAACTAAAAAGTATAATATAATTTTTTTTTAATCACTCAGTACATGGGCTCAGTAGAATATAGATGACACAGAAAAGAAACAGTGAGCTTGAGGATAAGTCAATAGAAATTATCCAGTCTTAAAAACAGAGAAAAAAAATTGGTAGAACTGAAAGGAGAAGTAAATCCACAATTATCTTTGGAAACTTCAACATTCTTCTCTCAGTAATCCATAGAACAAGTAGACAGTAAATCATCCAAAGATGCAGAAGATCCGAACACTATCAACCAACTTGACCTAACTGACATTTATAAAGTAATCCCCCAAACAACAGCTGAATACTGCATTTTTTTCTTTTTCTTTTTTTAAAAGATTTATTTGAGAGAGAAAGTGGGCATGAGCAGGGGGAGGGGCAGAGGGAGAAGCAGACTACCCCTGAGCGGGGAGCCGGACATGGGGCTGGATCCCAGGACCCTGGGACCATGACCCCAGCGGAAGGCAGATGCTCAACCAACTGAGCCACCCAGGCACCTCTACTGCATTTTTTTTTGTTCAAATGCACATGGGACGTTCACTAAGATTAACCATGTTCTGGGCTGTAGTAGAAACTGTGCCCAGTTGAAAAGAATACCCTTGTCTTTAACAGAAATAAACTAGAAATCAATGACAGAAAGATGTGGGAAATCCCCAAATATTAGGAAATTAAACAGTATACTTCTGAGTAACCCGTGGGTCAGTGAGGAAGTCTCCAAGAAAATTGGGAAATATTTTCAACTTAAAATGAAAACACAACAGTGGTTGGCCAGGGATAAAGTGTGGGAAAGAGGGCTTGACTACAAAGGAGCAGCACAAGGGAATTTTGAGGGGAGGATAATGGAATTTTTCTGTATCTTTATTATGGTGGTTGTTAGAAGATTATGCATTTATCAAAACTCAGAATAGTTAACCAAAGAAGAAATTTGACTACATGTAAATTTTAAAATATTTTTAAGAATTTAAGTGTCAGGGTGCCTGGCTGGCTCAGTCAGTAGAGTGTGTGACTCTTGATCTTGGGGTCGTGAGTTTGAGCCCCATGATGGGGGTAGAGATAACTTAAAAATAAAATCTTGGGGGAAAAGAAAGAAAGTGTCTTTTTAATGGAGTACCCTTTTTTTTTTCTTTACTGAAATGTTTGGATGAGTTACTTGTCACAAGGGTGCTGAGTAAAAGAAGCTACAGTATTTTTTAGACATAGGTATGACTCACAAGTAATCACTTTTTGGTTTGGATCTTTAAAGGAATAAGAACATCTCTAGAAATTCTGATTTAAAAATGGTAGTTGTGAAATAAAAAAGGAAGAAAATGTGTATGAATTAACATGAGCTATGCTATTTTAGATCCAAATATATGTATATTTTTATCAAGAAAATTATGCTCATTGAAAAAATACACATTGTTCAACAATTAGTTGAGCTGAAAAAAGTGAATTTTGCGAACAGTTGCTGTCAATTAAGCATAGAAAGATATTGCACTATGTGAGAAAAGAACAAGCTGGTAACAGTTTTGGAATAATGATGTTCAAATCTTTAATTTCTTTGAATAATGTTTTACAGTTTTCATAGTATAAGTTTTATACTTCTTTTGTTGAGTTTATTCCTAAGTATCTTATTCTCTTTGTTGTTATAAAAGGAACTGTCTACTTAATTTCATTTTCAGTTCATTGCAACTATAATAGAAATACAATTGATATCTGTATAGTGGTCTTCTATCTTGCAACCTTGCTAAACTTATTTATACCAATAGTCTTTTTTATTGGACTCCTTAGGTTTTGCTTTGTTTTGTTTTGAAATATACAAGAGTGTGTCTGCAAATAGAGGTAGATTTGCTTCTTCCCTTCCAATCTGGATACCTTTTATTTCATTTTGTACCCTAATTGCCTGGCTAGAACTTCCAATAAAAGCTTGAATAGAAGTGGCGAGAGGAAGCATCTGTATGTTGTCTTGGGGAAAAGCATCCATGCTTTTGTCATTAAGTATGATGTTAGTTGTGGGTTTTGTTTTTGTTTTGTTTTTTAGGTGCCTTTATCAGGGTGAAAAGGTTCCCTTCTATTCCTAGTTGATTGAGAGTTTTTATTATGAAAGGTGTTAGATTCTGTCAAGTGCTTTCACTTTTTCTACATTTAGTGAGGTTGATCATGTGATATTTAATATTCTTTTATTTAGGAAAAAAAACCAACTCAGGCTTGAAGTAAAAAAAAAAAAAAAAAGATAATTTATTGGCTTGCTTTTTTTTTTTAAGCTCACTTACCTGAAAAGTTCAGTGGGTATCTGATCTATGGTTATAACATGGTCTTATTGTGAATGGTGTTCAGAACTGTCATCTGGATTTGCATCCTTTCCCTGCCTCCCTCAAGTCCTCCCACACGCATTCCCTTTATGTGTGAATCATGTTTAGGTCCCGTGTGATGGCAGAATGACTGCTGGCAGCTCCAGGCAAACATCTGCAAGACTAAAGAAAAGAGAGAGTCTCCATTTCTTTCCGCCTTTGTCCAGACCCAGCAATAGTCCCAAGTTTATCTTTGGTTGGGTCACTTGCCTGTTGTGGAGTGTATCATTGAGGACGGGATGTGAAGCTCCATTTAAGTCTGAATCACATGTCCCCCCTGGAGCTGGTCAACCCCACCCAACTACATGGATAGAGTGTGGAGAAGGAGATTTTTAGTAACAGAAATGTGAAGGGTGGATGCCAGGTTGCCAAAAATAAATGTCCGCTCTACCTTCTGTAGTGAAATAATCCAGGATAATGCAGTGTGTGAAATTAGCATTTAAATACTTTTATTCCCCTACCCCATCTCTGGCAGGGATAGCTTATATAAGCTAAAACTTTTCTCTGCTCATCGAAGTTTCTTGTCTAATCCTTCCAAGTGGGGAGTTTTGCTGACACCACATTCCATCTCCAATAGAGAATGGCCGATAAAAGGAGTGGGGCTTGGACAGGAAGATTAATCTAATGGTAATCTAAGAGAGCAGGGACTGGTTACACCCACAGTTTTCATCTGCTCTTTTGTTACCTTGAATTATTTTATCATTTCCAAGTGTGTTAGTAAGGGTTCTCTAGAAAAGCAGATCCAATAGTATACAGAATCGTATACGTATTATGTATATACATATATACGTGTGTATGTATATATATAAATACATGAAGGGTTTTATTGTAAGAATTGTGTCTTGCAGTTATGGAGACTGAGAAGTCCCATGATCTGCTATTGGCAAGCTAGAGAACGAGGAAAGCTGGTGATGCAATTCGGTGTGAGTTCAAGGGCCTGAGAATTGGGAGAGGTGGATGGTATAAATCCTGACCTGGGTCGACAGTCCGGAGAACCAGGTGCATCAGTGTCCTAAGGCAGGAGAAGATGGATGTCTCAGCTCAAAGAGAGAACAAATTCTCCATTCCTCTGCCTTTTGTTCTACTTAGGCCCTCCGTGGATTGGATGATGCCCACCAGCAATGGTGAGGGCAATCTTCACACAGTCTACTGACTCAAATGCTAATCTCTGCCAGAGATACCCTCACAGACATACCTAGAAATAGCGTTTTATCAGCTGTCTGGGCATCCCTCAGCCCATCATGATATATAAAATTGATACATAAAATTAACTATCACATCAGTCAAGGTACCTGCAGATTAATTTAAAACAGGAAATGGATTAATGGCCTCTTCATTCTTGCCTCTTTTCTCATACAGTTATTTCTGAGCTGTATCTGAGCTTCCTAGGACAGGACATCATGAAAGAGGAGTGTGTCCCAGTCCCACTCTACACTCTGCATTGCTCTGCCTGTAAATGTCATATAATGGGAATGAGACCTCTGTGGTCTCTTAATGTGCCTTCTGAAAATCCAGTAACTTTATGCTTTAAAGAAAAGTTATTCTTGGTCATGGTTTTCATAGTTAAAAACTATAGGATAAAATAACGATATATATAACTTTTAGGTAAATGTAGAACCCGTTATAGGGAAGGTGGTGTTTCAGTTGTTATTACAGTTTACCAGCTACTTTCAAAACTTAACTGCAGCTGTGCTTCGTGGGGGGTGGGGCGGCGGGGAGCTATTTAACTTTTTTCAGATTACTGTAAGATAAACCTAGTTTAGGGCCACATTTTTTTCAATTTGTAGATATTTTTTCACATTTCAACAACTGAAATCGGGAAGCATCTTAGAATCAGCACCATGTCATATTGCTTAATGGGCAGGTGTTATTTTTTTTTTTCCTTGTGTTACATAAAATAATGGTATGTCTTAAAATTGATGGTGTGTGATGATTAATTTTATGTGTCAGTTTGCCTGGGCCATGGGGTGCCTGGACATTTGGCCAGACATCTTTCTGGGTGTGTCTGTGAGAGGGTATTTCTGGATGGGATTGACATCTGAACTGGTAAAGTAGATTGCCTTCCCTAATGCAAGTGGGTCTCACCCAATCAGTCAAAGACCTAAACAGAATAAAAAGGCTAAGAAAGAGGGAACTCCTCCTGCCTGCCTGAGCTGGGACATTGGTCTTTCCCTGCTTTCTGACCCGGACTGAAGCACAGCTCTTCTTGGGTCTCAAGCCTCTTGATTTGTGTGAATCAGGCACCAGACATCTGTACCTAAGCAGCACACAGGGCTGTGCTCAAAGCTCCTACTGGCCCTCTCTCTGTCTGCCTCAGCCACAGAAGAGTCTCATCAGAAAAATGTATCCCTAAAGGGCTGTAGCATTTCAGAGAAAGAAAAATATATATCCGACTAAGGACTCTGACAAGGCTATGCAGAAATAGTCAGAGATGACATTTTAGAAAGATCCAGCTCAGGCAACAGCCCAGAAGCAGAAAATAAGTTTGGTTTGTCTAGAATATAGATTGGGTAAGAGCACTAGATAAGATATATATTTCAACTGAATATGGTGTGTCCCCTGAAATTCTCCAAAGTAAAAGTAGTTAAGCCCTTGAATGTTTTAAGATTATTTCATTTCAATGGATCAATACTAAGTAGTGAG
The DNA here is from genome assembly GCF_964656455.1 of Halichoerus grypus. Taxonomy (NCBI): domain Eukaryota; kingdom Metazoa; phylum Chordata; class Mammalia; order Carnivora; family Phocidae; genus Halichoerus; species Halichoerus grypus. The sequence continues at coordinate 61,182,478 of NC_135723.1, forward strand.
TCAAAGTTCTTTTCTCCTATGGCTCATATGCCCCTACACAGGCTTATTAGCACTCTGTAACTCTGTATGACGTCGAAAGGGCTGTAGCCAGGCCACAGGGGCACAAGAGCACCTGGCTCAGTGGGGGGTCCACACAGACCAGGTTCAGCCACTCGCTGCTGACAGAATCTAAAGACAGAGTTTTTCCAAGTGGGGAGTTTGGCTGACTGGTGGTGGTGAAACAAGAAAATAATGTATTTCAGGGCGCCTGGGTGGCTCAGTTGTTGGGCGACTGCCTTCAGCTCGGGTCATGATCCTGGAGTCCCTGGATTGAGTTCCATGTCGGGCTCCCTGCTTGGCGGGGAGTCTGCTTTGCCCTCTAACCCTTCCCCCTCTCATGTGCTCTCTCTCTCTCATTCTCTGTCTCTCAAATAAATAAATAAAATCTTTAAAAAAAAAAAATAATGTATTTCAGTGAAGACCAACACCAAAAAGTCAGCGGACTAATGTCTCAAAGATGGCCTCCAAAGTGCTGAAAATACTCCTGGGTTTAGATAAGGAAAATGTGGGCAGTAAAGGTCAGGTCGATCGATCACTGTCTTAGGGTCAGTTGTGCAGGGTCTTGCTGAAGTCACGGCAGTGGTTAATGCTTGAAGGAGTAGTTTCAGTTCCTATCAGGGAATGCTTTGCTTGTGGGATCTTTTGCCTGAGTTCAGAGATAAGCGGGAAAGAAGAACTTAATCAGTTAAGAAAGTATAGACTGAGGTCAAAATGGAGGTGGTTGAAGTCCTCTTTCAGAGCAGTATAATGTTCTGCCTCATTTCTAAGTTTGGGATAATCTTTCTTAACCAGAGGAGAGGAGATCAAGTGTGTGATAACAGTGTCCAGGAGATAATAATCTTTTATCTTAAAAAAATTAAAAACCAGAGATTACTAGTACCATATTAAAGGAAAACGAAATAAAAATCATCAGTAATTCTGTTAACTAGAGAATCATCCCTATGTTCCTGATCCTTGCAGACTTTTTCTGTACTTATGTGACTAAAACTCTATGCCACCCACTATGTGGGTGTTTGTTTTTAATTTAAAAAATGGGATCATGCATACAGGTATTTACTAACCTACTTCTTTCCCTTAGAATTTCCCCTGGAATTTAAACTCCTTGGAGCTGGGACCCAGCCTCCTTTGTCAGGTCCCATTCCTGTGTCCTGGGAGGCACCTCCCATGCAGGCAGTAATTGAGTCCATGCTCTTGCTTCTGTTTACAGGTTGGCAGCCTAGATGGTTCCTTCTCTGTGGGGGGATATTATCCTATTATGATTCTCCTGAAGATGCCTGGAAAGGTTGCAAAGGGAGCATCCAAATGGCAGTCTGTGAAATTCAAGGTGAGAAACCAAGAGATTTGCAGGTTTTCTTTTTCTTTCTGTCTCCCATAAAATAAAAAAGCACTGGCCTCTGCGTGTCTTTCTCTGACATTCTTATGGTACAAAGATACACAGTGTTATGTCCCAAAGAGAGCCTTGCAAATAAGACCTAAAACTGCAGCCATTTTTTACAAGGAGATTGTTGAAGAAGTAGTCAAAATAAATGAGAGCAGTGTGCTTCACCATACATCTAGTGCTCATTTTTTAGTCACTTGCTCACCTAAAGCCAGCGGCTATGTGCAAAGCTTAGTTAAGTTTTTTACTGCAGCGTCTAACACTTCTATGTTTAGATCAGGACACACACACGCCTTCTCACCACCACCACATACGTAAAACAAGCAAACACATAAAGACCTGCAAATAGCCTTTACTTCTTGGTTTGGGGACATCTTAAGACATGCTGAGAAGATGTGGCTTTGAAACAGATTAGAAGGGTATTTTGCAGCCTGATGGGAGGTGAAGGTCAGAGTGTGGTTTTCTTATTTCTTCTCCCAAAGGTCTCACACTTTTGCTCTAACTTGTGAAGGACAGTAGAAAAGGAGAAATAATTGTGTTCTTGATTGCTTTCTAATAAACCCAAGAAGATAGAGAGGCGCACTCTTACTGTTGGCATGCAAGCCTTTTTGGCCTCAGAGCAGTATTACTTTATACACACAAGCCAAAAGAGAGATTCTGTCTCTATTCCGATAAGGAGAATTGAGTGCTTCTTTTTAGTCTTGGTGATATGTTGGAGCCAGCCAAGGTTTTTCCTCTTCATCAGCAGAAGCATCGAGGAAGAGATAAATAAACTAGGGGAGGTGGTAAGGGCTAGCTAGCATCCTCCCTTGGAAGAAGCCTTTAGTGACTTGCACCAGTTGAGCTTAAGAATTTGGGTGGGGTGGAGGCTACCCAGATAGGGCTCTTCTAGCTTTCTGACCTCCCTCTGCCTTGCTCCCAGTTCATTCTGTAGATAATACGCGCATGGACCTGATAATCCCTGGGGAGCAGTATTTCTACCTGAAGGCCAGAAGTGTGGCTGAGAGACAGCGGTGGCTGGTAGCCCTGGGGTCAGCCAAGGCTTGCCTGACCGACAGTAGGACCCAGAAGGAAAAAGGTAAGTATTGATTGTCCTCTGGTCTGGGAGCCTTGGGAATCACCCACTGGCATCTCTGGGTTCTCATATTTGTTATCTTGCCTCTGACCACCCAGCCAGCTTTTTGTATCATGCAAATGCCATATACCTCTGGAATTTAAACCACAGCCTATATCTAACTCTTCTCTCTTAGCATATCATAATAGAAAGAGCACGGGCTTTGGAGCCAGATACAACTGGATTCAAATCATGGCTTTGTAGGTTACTGGCTTTTTGACCTTGGCATAGGTCACTTAATCTCTCTAATCCTCAGCTTCCTCATATTTTAAAAAGAGGTAATAACCTGCATTAGAAGGGTTGCTATGAGGATTAGTAATGATATGAAACTGTTTAGTACCCAGTCTGGCACAAAGTTGATCTTCGGTAAAGAAGCCTTGGAGCAGGGTACTTTCTGTAGTAACACCCCACTTTCCCCTCCCTTTCCCTGGGGTGGGATGGATACTTAATTGTCAGGTTGCTACTGCTTACTGCTCATTAACTCAACTTCATTAGGTCTCCTGAGAACCCTGGCACAACTTTCTGTGTGGGTCAGGGGAGAGTGCCAGGGCTTCCTGCCTGAGCCCTAGCTCCACCTTCCCAGCCCCCGTCCCCAGGATGTACACCTGAAGAGATTGGCGGGAGATGGGGGCCTCTTTCTCATGACAGGTGTGGTAGATGTGCTTGACTCTTCAAATAGACACCGGAAAATGGCCTCTGCCTTGGTGGTTTTTTAATGCTAAATCGGGAGCATATTCCAGACACTGTCAGCTTTGACTCAGGTCAGGTTGTAACGTGCAGCTCTTTCGTGGGAACAAATCCAGAAGTGATAATGACTAGCTGAGCCCTCAGCGCCAGAGTAGCTGGAGCACTGTGCTAATGAGGGAGCAGCATGTGCACTGAGGGTGCCATTAGCCTTGATGGGTGGCATGCTGGACCAGTTCTATGAATTAACGAGCCATTTTATTAGTGGTAATTGCACGTTACGGAACAGTTTCCCAGTTTGGGGTACTGTTAGCAGGTAGATAGCTATGACCCCATTTTACAGATAGGGAAAACTGTGCAGCAGATGAAACCAAAACTCTGAACCCTTGACTCTGGGTTTGAAAAGTATGCTGTATCCTTCTTCCTACACTGGTGATCATTCAGTATGTTGGCCCAAGAAATAATATAGATTACAAAAGACTAGAAATCTCCTTTTTCTGTTTTTCTTGCCCCCATTATCTTCATATATATCTTATCTGTAACCCATACCATAAACATCTGACTTTAGGTATAGGTTATATATTCCACTCTATGGTATGCTCACTAGTAAATTCCTAATTCATCCTGGTAATTACATTATCATCATTTTGTTATTTAGAGTTTGCTGAAAACACTGAAAACTTGAAAACCAAAATGTCGGAACTAAGACTCTACTGTGACCTCCTTGTTCAGCAAGTAAATAAAACAAAAGAAGTGACCACAACTGGTGTGTCCAATTCTGAGGTAAAATATTATTTGTCTTAGTGACAGGAAAAGTAGCACCAGATATTGCTTGCAGGTAATGATTACTCTCACACAGTCCTTGACTATTTTGGAATTTACTATTTTTCGGAGAAAAAAAGTAACAAAATTCAACAAAGAGAAGAAATGTGTGCATTTCAGCATATGGAAGCATTTGTTTTCCTTCATGGAATGAATTCAGGATTAATTAGTTGATAACATTTGGAACCTTTAACATTGGCTCCATTAGCCTAGCTGATGTACTAAAATACGTTTTTCCCCACTTTGCATCACTTTATAAATACAGCCTTACCTGTCTAGCTACTTCTATAGGTGTGGCTACTAACATGCCAGCATCATGTCTATCAATAATGTGTACCTGTCATCTTTGATGAGACTATAACAAGATTTTATTTTATTTATCTATTTATTTATTTTTTAAGTAAGCTCTACACCCGGCCTGGGGCTTGAACTCACCACCCAGAGATCAAGAGTTGCATGCTCTATGGACTAAGCCAGTCAGGCATCCCTGTAACAGGATTTTATTGGTGACATAATAATTGTGCTTTACTACAGACTAATGCTTTCAAAGATGGAGACACAGCTTTTTTTCTGCCCATTGTCAGTAAGGATTGCAATTTTTAATGTTTATTAATGAAGTTGTCATTTACTCATCCTAAAACATGTATTAAAAGTTCTATCTGGTGTTAGGCTGTGTGTTGAATGGCTCATACCACCCAGGGAGGGTCTCTCTCTCCTCTCAGAGTAGTTATAATCTGAACAACAATGCCTACAAAATGAAGAATCTATAGATTCTAATTAATGGTTTTAGTAAAAGAAGATTATGCTACTAGTGGTATATGTGCTTTCAGTTTTTCTTACAAGGGTGATTTTATTCACTTCCTTTTGGGCTCTCTTATTCATTCAGCAACTGCCTGTTGTGTACAAGACACTGTGCTGGGACGGGGCGGGAGGGAGGGATACCAAAAAAACCATCTCAGTCCTGCTCTTGGGATGCTTACCGTTCATAGCCGTGATTCTCAGCCCAGAGCAGTTTTGCCCCTTAGAAGACATTTGCAGTGTTTGGAGACATTTTTGGTCGTCAGGGTCGAAGGAGTGCTATTGGCCTCTACTGTATGGAGGCTAGGATGCTGCTTCACATCCTGCAGTGGGTAGGAGAGCGCCCTCACCGACTTCCCCCACTCCAAAAATTCGTCAGCCCCCCAGGTCAGTCTTGCCACAGGTAGGGAAACCCTGGCCTAACAGGGAAGGGAAAATGTGAACATAGCAATTTTTAATCCAAGGAGATGTTTAGAGTGCCCTGGGAACTTGCTAATGAAACTGTGGCTGTGATACTGTGATTTATAATAAGAAATATGTATATTTGGTCTTTATAAGAGAGATATATTTGGCAGAGCTCCTAAAACTCTTAGGATTTCCTGTGATGAGAATGATAAAATTGTCTTTTGTTATGGTAGGGAGATGACTTTTGGAAAGTGCCTAAGGATGGGGGCTGGTTGACCCAGAACCCAACCAAGTGATTAGAGGGTTAGAACTCTCAGATCCACCCACCCACCCACCCCACTCTCATCTCCTGGGAAAGAAGAGAGGCTGAAGATTGAGTTTAATCTCAGTGGCTAATGATTTCATCAGTCATGTCTGTGCAGTGTAGCTTCCATGACCCAAAGAACGGGGTTTGGAGAGTTCCTGAGTTGGCGAACACATGGAGATTCAGGGAAAGTGGTGTGGTCAGAGAGCATAGAAGTTCTGAGCTGTTCCCAGCTGCCTTGCCCTTTGCATCTGTTTCTGGGTTGTATCCTTTTATAATAAACTGTAGTAAACTGGCCATCTGGTAACTAGTAAAATGTTTCTCAGATCCGTGAGCAGCTCTAGCAGATTAATCAACTGAAAGGAGAAGGGGGTTAGAACCTCCAATCTGTAGTAGCAGATCAGTCAGAAGCACAAGTGACCATCTGGACTTGCCATTGGTGTCTGAAGTGAGGGGTGGGGAGCAGCCCTGTGAGAGCTGACACTGTCTTCAGGGAGATAGTGTCAGAATTGAGTTGAGTTATAGGACACCCAGCTGGTGTCAGAGAATTGTTTTGTGGTATGGGAAAACCCACACATAATTGATGTCAGAATCATAGTGGTCCACAACCAGTAACATCATCGACTAGCTTGTTAGAAATACAAAATTGAAGAAAATACAGAGGCCACTCTTAAGGAGAAAAATTCAACTGGGTAAATTTTTAAAATCTTACTGGCTTTATTCAGCAACTCATGAATCAAGCAACATCTCATCTAACAGATAAAAAGGAACTCTGAAAAGCCTTATGAGGCTAGGGATTGTTACAGACAAAGTGAGCAGGAACAAGGAAGTTCTGCTGGGCCTTTACTGATTGATTAAAGCAGGGTTACTTTCTTCATGTGGAGCAAAAGGAAATCTTGGAGCTGGGTCAGGTAACTTGTGCTGATTGGTTGACCTAGGCCTGCCTTTTTTGGGACAACCAGGCATAGGAACTGAAGTTTTTGGTTTGCTGATGTGAGGCTTAGCATGAGCGACTCCATCTTGGGCCCGGTCTGGTTTCTTTTATACCATTAAGATGTGTTTACTGTACTCTCTAGTCAGGGTATGGCCTCAGTTTCCTGAACAACTTATTAATATCAGTATTCAGGGGGAAAACATCCTGAACAGGTAAAATAACTGGGAGAACAAGTGATTAGCTATTCAAAAGAATTCCAGTTGCTAAAAGCTCTTAAACTCATCTGTACTGAAAGCCAAAAACCCCATTCTGAAAGTAAATAATGAATGATTTATGGTTTCTAATTCTTCTAATCTAGAACCTCATTTTTACTCAGGCAATGGGAGACATTTTTCTATTGATTCCACTGATCTTCAATCTGTGTGATTCCCTGATTCATGCCTGCCACCCCTTATAGACCGGAAACTCCCTGAGGGCTCTGTGCCCAGCACCTGGCACAGTGCTAGCATATAATACTTTTGAATTGAAAGAAGTTGTTGCCTTCAGCTGGAACGGTGGGGGGAGAGTGTGAAGGGTCAGATGGAGGCTTTATAGGGCTAGTAGATAAAGTGGACTCAGTATTTTCCTTTTGTAAATGATGTACATATTTGTCCTTCAAAATAGGTGGGTACATTATTACTACATTGTGGATAAAAACCTCTAAGGACATTCCACCATTGGGCTCTTTTTTTTTTGGCAAGGTAAAGGAATCTTCCACTCTTGTTGTTTCGTAGGAAGGAATTGATGTGGGAACTCTGCTGAAATCCACCTGCAATACTTTTCTGAAGACTTTGGAAGAATGCATGCAGATCGCAAACACAGCCTTCACCTCTGAGCTACTCTATCGCACTCCCCCAGGTTCACCACAGCTGGCCATGCTCAAGTCCAACAAGGTAAAAGCCAGCTCAGCTTGGCAGCAGCAGGACATATGAAAAGATGAAAAGTTAAAAAGTGATGTAGTGAACCATGTTATCCATCACCCTTTGGTGACTGAGAAAGACATTTTTTCAGTGGCCTTCCCTTTATGTCCACTTACATATTTCTGCCGTCAGTCCTCTGTATCCATTTATTTTTAGCAATTTTACCACCTAAACCTGTGTCTGATGTAACTAGGCTCTTTTCAGCCTCCTTGTCCAGCAAATCTTGCCAAGATTTGTGGTGACCTTCTAACTAGTTACTTTCAGCCTATCCCTTCCAGGCAGCTGACGGTATTTCTATTCGTGAAGTATAAACTGGACCACTTTACCTAAACTTCTCAGTGCCTCCCTCATTGCCAAAGGTTAATGTCAAAACTTCTTAACCCATTCCCACACCCCCAGCCTCATGCTCTGTCATTACCTGGCTGAACATACTAATGGCATAGAGCTCCCCTGACATCTTCACACCATTTCCCAATGCCAAGAATGCTGTTCTCACTTATCTTCCCCTAGTTAGCACTTCCCCATCCTTCAATATTTAATCTCTCCTTCCCTGAATCCCTAAGTTGGGCTAGGAGCTCCTCCTCTATGCATACCCCTGTTTTTTAGGGTTACTCTTTATTGAAATTACCTTAAGGGTAGGAACCTCATACTGTTTATCTTTATACTTTTAGTGTTTGAAACAATGCTGCATCATAATCTTTAATGAACATAACTAAAATTATGAGAAAGCCAACCACCAAGGGTTTGGCTATGGTAATTAGATCCTTCAAAAGAGCCATCTTCCCTTTCCTTAGAAATATGGGTACACTTATTTGAAAACATACAAAGGACCGGTTAAGATCAATGACTCCCTTCTTTTGGGAGGATCTAAAATTGTTCCTGTTGAGTGGGGCAGTTATGTTATGGTCATATTTACCACTTTTATATGTGATGAAACTCTAAATATGCTCTGTTGGAAGTTTAACATGAAGCTTTCATTTTTTTTTTTCTTCTTTTAAAGATGAAACATCCTATTATACCGATTCATAATTCATTGGAAAGGTACAGTAACTCTTTTGGTTTTTTCTTCTTTCTAAAAATAAATAAGTTTTTATTGTTTGTTTAAAAAAAAAGAGAATATTTTGATCATGATTTGAGATAATACCAGAAGGAAACAGTATCTGATTTTCCTCTTTGGGGTGAGCTTGAAGCAATGCAGACCTTTCACTTAGACTACCTGGGAAGATGTTTGCATTTTCCCTCAGGTATGGATGGACCTGCCCACCACATGTGGTAACTTTTAATTGCTCTAGTGTGCTGAGAGGTCCTCTCTTGTGGAGGAGCCTGGCATTAACTTAAATGTGCTTTTATCCAGAAAAGACAGTACTATTTTGTTTTATTTAAAAATAAAAATGTTAGGTAGCCTTACAGGTTATAAAAAAACAACAACTTCATATCAAAATCTAAACTATTTCTTCCTCTAATTGCTCCTTCAATTTTAGAAAAAGTACACATTTACATAGTTGTGTTCCTATTATTTGGGGTCTTTATTCAGTTATTATTTTATATAAGCATTCCCATATTTTGACATACTCCATATATTTGTCCTTTCAAATTATTATTTAACATTTCATCTATTTGTATACTATTGTTTGCTTTAGTACAAGGATTGTTCCAGTTTGGTTAACATTTTTATCTTGTTCTAAATATTTCTACTAGAAAAAATACTTTTTTCTCATGACATTTCCTTAACACCTACATTTTTAATTGCTAAGTTGAAATATGGCATTTCTTTAGGAAAAAAAAAATGCTTTTCCTGGAGTCACCATATAGCTTGGACCCTTTCCCTTTGTTTTTATTAGGAGAAAATATTTTTGTTCTAATTCGGTTGGATCTAATCACTTACAAGATATTATGATTGTCCCTTCAACAGAATTAGCTGTTCCACTTGCATGTTAAAAGCCCTGAAGAGCAACAGATCCTCAGGAGGTATCCTGTGTCCTCCTGGGTTTTTTCTGTCAGACATACTTTGCAGGGAGTATTCTCCCCTGACCACAGCATGTAGCTTCTAGACAGTTAACTGATAGGCAAACACATAGGAGTGACCAGTGATTTTGATTGCTGAAGAGAGAGAAAAACTTCCCAGGGAGGAGCTGAGGAAAGTGAGAAAAGTGTTAAATGTGTACGGGTAGAAAGCTGATTGAAAACCAAAGAGCTGTCAATGAGTATTTCCTGTTGCTGGTGGGGAGCAGGAAGTTTAAGTCACCTGAGGGTCCTTGAGAAGCCAAGAATGGCTCTTTGATTTCAGAACCTCAGTTGGGAGACAGGCCTGCTCCCATCACAGGCGGATACCTGTCTAGGAGGCAGGAGGCTGAGAGGTTTGGCTGATTCAACAATACTGGTTTTTAATCACTGTTAAAAGGAGTTAGTGCTTGTGAACCCCTCCCTTCTTTCTCAGAATAAGATCTACCTGAGCAATCTATTTAAGACCAAATAACTGGACTTTATGGCTTTTCTCCTTATAAAAAATTTTCAGGCAAATGGAGTTGAACAGTTGTGAAAATGGATCTTTACATATGGAAATAAATGCTGATGAAGAAATCCTAATGAAAAATAAGAGCTCCTTATATTTGAAACCTGCAGAGATAGATTGCAGCATATCAAGTGAAGAAAATGCAGATGATAATATTACAGGTAAAAACAAAAGTAAAGTATGAAGCAAACCATTGAGCCCAAACCATTGATCTTGGGAATTTGATTGTATATCCATGATGTGATACTTGATAGGGATTGGCCTCAAGACAGTATACTAGTAGCTAGTAAGGCAGACATTAGCTTGGTAACACAGGTCACTTGACCACATTGTGCCATCCCATCCGACCCAGTGTTGAAAAGGCAGAATGGAGAGGATTTTTCCCACTCACTGTTCTTATCTGTGATGTCTGTGGGCTGTGGTGAGCAGCAGCTGTCTGTGCTGACTTTGTAGAAAATATGAGTGTTTCATTGGCCTTCTACTCTAAGTCTCAAAATCCTTTGAACTTAAACTATGATGTCAGACTTAACAGAGCATAAAGGTGTGGCAGTTCAGGTTGCTCTCCTCCTCATTTCTGGCGAGGCCAGAGAATGGCAGAATTCACCAACCCACCCATCAGGTTTTCACCCAGCCTTCTCTGTGTCCATCAAGCCAGAGTCCCACATTTCAGGTAGTAGCTTGTAGTTGAAAATGCCACCCTTTCAAATTTGCTAATTCCATTGGCTCTAACCACTAAAACCAGCTTCAGATTGGTCTAAGACAACCGTATTAGAGCTTTTATTTGTGTTGCAACTGTTTAATAAATACTTTTGAAAATAAAATTTTAAACAAGTTTCTTGCTCCTCTCCCCTGAAATAAGACCCTGTTTTTTCCAGATGAGTTGGGGAGAAAGAAGATGCATTTCATAGCTGTTAATCTGAGGCAAGCAATCCACTGAATCACTGAAGTTTTATCCCTTGAGTAAATAATAAAGATAGGAGAATTTCTGTGGAAACAGTACTGTTGTTTGACCAATAATTTTACTTCTAGGAATTTGTCTCCAGGGAATAGTCAAGTTTAAGGACAAATATATGTGGACAGGGATATTCTTTATGACATTACAATTGATTCTCATTATTCATGGTTGTGTTCTATGAAGTTACTGCAGACACTGAACTAGCAAATACTGAACCATTGCTTCTAGGGGAAATACAGAGTTTGGTTCCTACAAACCTCTGTTCACATTTTGGTCAGCTGATCAGTATATGGACTTGTTTTATGTGTGTTTCTGTTTAAAGACACCTTATTTAATATGTATTGTTGATTCATTAACATTGATCCCACGGCCAACAGTACTATCACTCGTGCCTGAATGAAGCTTACCTGACACATGTATTTTCTCCATAAGGCACATCACAGCCTTCTTACACTTAGGACCAGTAGACAGCACTACACTTGGAGGCATCTGTAAACAGCAAAATCAATAACAAAATGCACAAAGCATGACCCTACATAAACACATTTGTGTATAGTATAAGAACCGAAGCAAGAAGGCAAATTGTTACCTTGTTTGACCTTAGCTGGGAACATGTATACGTCAGGCGACTCAAATTTTTCACATCTACATGTGTCTAGAAATGACTGCAGACGTGCCACAAGCATTGATTTTTAGGATTACAAATAAACTATCATGAGAAAGCAAATTCACAAATACAGACTATGCTGATAATGAGGATCGACTGTATTTATAACACTAAAATTTTAGAAACCACCTAAATTCCCTCCACATGAGCTTGATGCAATATATATGGTCATTAAAATCACATTTTAAAGAGTACTGAATGATAATGAGAATATTCCTGATAAACTGTTGAGTGAAAACAAGCAGGATACAAACCTACATATATTTAAACCTAATTTTGTTTGTGTATATAGTATTTCACTGATTTTTATTTCTGTAAACTTCTCTGTTTTGGAAATATTCAACAATGAATATATATTAATTTTTGTAGTATGTAAATAATAGTTTAGTAATAGGTATTTTCTATGTGTAGTCCAAGGTGAGATCATGAAGGAAGAAGGAGAGGACAGCCTGGGAAATCACGACAGCAGCTTAGCACAGCCGGCGTCAAACCCCTCAAGGAGCTCTCCGGAATCCCACTGGGAGGAAGGCCAAGAAGTCATCCCAACTTTCTTTAGTACCATGAATACCAGGTATTCTATACTTTCTAAAATCAGTGACAGTTGGATACCAGCTTCCCTTCTGGAAAATCAATCATGGTGTTTCTTTCAGGTGATGGCATATTTTAACAGAACAGAAGATATGGTATACTAAGTATCTGCTTTACCTTTCTGAAGCAGTGAGGAATTGGATTGTGAGACTATACCCTGAACACATTTTAGCTTGCTTTGGTAGATTATCTTTGGAAAATGATTTTATTGGACCATATTATAATAGAAGAACAATCACTGAAATCAGGCCAAGTGACTTGCTCTATAGAGGGGCAACTGTTTTCATGACTACCTCTGAACTGCAGAGAGTGTTAATGTTGTATTTTCAATCTTTCCCCTTCTGTATCACCAAATTGTTTAGCTTTAGTGACATTGAACTTCTGGAAGACAGTGGCATTCCCACAGAAGCATTCTTGGCGTCATGTTATGCTGTGGTTCCGGTATTAGGTAAGATTACTGCATTTGTCTTAAATTCATTAGTCTCTAGAATCTGTCTCACCGCTGTTACTTTGTAGTAGAAATATCCTGAACTATATGTACAGTGAAATGACCCTTCTTGGCTACCTCTCCATATCACCAGCCACATGCAGTTAAAACTGTATGGCCTTGAGCATTATTGCATATTTGCTTTTTATTCCTACCTGTGATTAAGTATTGACCACAGAGTAGTATAAGGAAAAAAGGGAATTTTATTTTCAAGAAATCATACTTAAAAGCAAGAGTAAAAGTAGTTGAGGAACAGACCTTCAAATCCATTGGTATAATGATACCAGTTAAAACATTTTTTGCAGGAGCGCCTGGGGACCTCAGTCGTTGGGCGTCTGCCTTCGGCTCAGGTCATGATCCCAGGGTCTTGGGATTGAGCCCCGCATCGGGCTCCCTGCTTGGCGGGGAGCCTGCTTTTCCCTCTCCCACTCCCCCTGCCTATTTTCCTTCTCTTGCTGTGTCTCTCTCTGTCAAATAAATAAAAATCTTTAAAAAAAAAAAAAAATTTTTTTTTGCAAAGATTTAAAAATTATATGTATAAATTTAAGTTCAAATTACATTTACTTTTTATATAGAGTCAGTAGAACCAGACATCACTAATGTGTTGAGATTTGTTTTATGACCTATTTAGCTATGCATCTTTTTTTAATTCATGTTTTAAAAATTTGACATATCTTTTTTGAAATTGAGATATAACTTACATAGAACTTAAGTATTATGATTCAGTAAGTTTTGACAAACACATGTACCCCTATGTAATCCATATATGTCCCTATTAAGATGTGAAATGTTTTCATCACCCCAAAATGTTCCCTGTGCCAGTCAACCCACAACTATCACCCAGCCCAAGGCAACTATTTTACTGATTTCTGTCAGCATAGATTAGTTTTGCCTTTTCTAAAGTCTCATATAAGAGAATCATACTATCTACTCTTTCACATCTGTTTTTTTCTCTCAGTATAATGTTTTCATCCTTATTGTTAAATGTAGCAGTAGTTCATTCCTTTTTATTGCAGATAGTATTCTATTAAATGAATATACAATTTGTTTATTCATTCTTCTATTGATGGATGGACATTTGGGTAGTTTCTTATTTGGGGCTATTATAAATGAAATTGCTCTGAATATTTTTGTGTCTGTAGGCATATTTTTTCATATCTTGAAAAAATACCTAGGAGTAGAATTGCCAATTCACTGGGTTCATCTGTTTAACTTTATAAAAAGTGATTACACAGTCATACAGTTCCAACAACAATGTATGAGTATTCTGGTTGCTTCACATCTTCACTAACACTTGGTTGGTATTGAGGTTTTTTTGTCTGGCTATTCCTCTAAATGTTTAATGGTATCATTGTGGCTTTAACTTGTGTTGGGGAGGAAGAAATTTACTCTGCCCCCAAGGTCCTTCTGGCTGGACCAAGAATCAAATTGACATGAGATAGAATAACAGGAGAAAATCAAATGTAATTCTGTACATACGGAGAATCCACACAGATGTGAAATTCCAAAGACAGGGAACACGAGGCTTATATGACATCCTGACCTAAGGAAAGGGGTAGGGGCCTGGAGGTGGGGATACAAAGGGGAGGAAAACCATTAGTAGGAAGATGAGATGGTTGGAAAACCAAGGCTGCCCTGTTAATGCACATAAGTCTCTTAAGTAAAGAGGAATCTGTTAATTGCATTCTTCCTGGGACAGGCTTTCCTTTCCAATGTAAATTTAAGCAGTGAAGGGGAAGGTAAAGAATTTTTCCTGAATCTGCTGGGTTTTGGTTGCCTTTAACTCAAAATAATCTTCACATTCAAGTGGCCCACCTTGGGGTGCCCTTGCCCTTTACACTTCCCCGATGACTAATGATGTTGAGCACTTTTTTATATAATTATTGGCCATTGCTGTCTCCTTCATTGTGAAGTCTTTTCAAGTCTTTAATCCATTTTTAAAAGTTGGTTAATGTTCTTTGTATTGAGTTGTAAGCATTCACTATATATTCTCAAAAGCATTCCATTGTAGACATCATTATTAATATTTTCCCCCAACTATGGCTTTCTTTTCTTGATGTCTTTGAAGAGCAGTTTTCATTTTCATGAAATCCAGTGTGTGTATCTTCTTTCTTTTATGTACTAACTATAAAGTTAGCACATCTAATGCCCTAAGAAATCTTTGTTTACACCCACGGTCATGAAGATATTCTCATGTGTTTTCTATTCCCTTTAGTCTTGATTTTTTTTAAAAGATTTTATTTATTTATTTATTTGACAGAGAGAGACACAGCGAGAGAGGGAATACAAGCAGGGGGAGTGGGAGAGGGAGAAGCAGGCTTCCCGCCGAGCGGGGAGCCTGATGCGGGGCTCAATGCGGGCTCGATCCCAGGGGGATCATGACCTGAGCCGAAGGCAGACGCTTAACGACTGAGCCACCAAGACGCCCCTTTAGTCTTGATTTTATGTTTACATTTATACATCTTGGAATTAATTTTTGTATATGGTGTGAGGTAAGGGTTGAGTTTTTTTTTTCCTTATGATATCTGGCTGTTCAAAGACCATTTCTTGAAAAAAACATTATTTTCCCTTTTATACTATTTTGGCAGCTGTGTTGAAAATCAGTGGAACTTTTAGGTGTGGGTCTGTTTCTGGACTCTGTCTTCTGTCCCAGTGGTCTGTTTATTTTTTTTATGCTAATACTTAATATTGTCTTAATTACTGTGCCTTTATAATAAAGCTTGAAATCAGATAACGTAAGTCTTCCAATTTTGTTCTTTTTCAAGATTTTGGCAATTGTAGGTCTTTTGCATGTCCATATAAATTTTAGCTTTCCAGTTTCTATTTAAAAACCTATTGGGATTTTGATTAAGATTATATTGAATTGGTAAACCAATTAGGAGGAACTTTGCATCTTAAACAATTTGGAGTCTTCTAATCCCAGAGCTTGCTATATCTCTCCATTTACTTAGGTCTTCTTTATTTTCACAATGTTTTGTATAGTTCTTAGTGTAGAGGTTGATGTAAGAAAGATGTTAGGGTTCGAAGCCGATGGCTAAGAATTCTTGAGACATCTCTGGCACAAAAAGGTGGTTTTATAAAGCATGGGGGCAGGACCCGTGGGCAGAAAGAGCAGCACTGGGGTCATGAGGAGTGGCCCATTATATACTTTCAAGTTGGGAGGGGGTAGGGATAGCGTAAGTCTCTAAGGAATTTTGGAAGCAAGGTTTCCAGGACCTTGAGGGGGCTAGCTATTGTTGGGAAAAGGTCATTTACATCTGAAGGGTCTCATGACTAAGGTTTTATTAATCATGTATATCGGTGGGCCATATGCTTGGGGATGATTGCCAACACATATCTTGGGGGGTTAGAGATAAAGGAAGTTTCCAAAGGAATTTTTATATGTTAAAGTAGACTTACAGGATCTTGGGGGGTGGGTTCGGGCTAGGATTGCCTTTTGCCCTTAGCAAGGTATTAACATCAAGGCAGTTGAGTCCCTAGAAGAATGTCCCTCTGCCTGTTTCAAGGACTTGTCAGTGGGCTCTAGGTAGTAAGGAAATTTAATAATTTTTCTTCTGCCTTTGTTTCCCACACCAGAGGTCTTGCACAGTTTTTGTTAGGGATACATTTTAGAATTTTATGATTCTTTTTTTTTTTAAGATTTTATTTATTTATTTGACAGAGAGACAGTGAGAGAGGGAACACAAGCAGGGGAAGTGGGAGAGGGAGAAGCGGGCTTCCCACTGAGCAGGGAGCCCGATGCAGGACTCTGATCCTGGGACTCCAGGATCATGACCTGAGCCGAAGACAGACGCTTAATAACTGAGCCACCCAGGCACCACCGGATTTTGATTCTTTTTTTTTTTTTTTTTAAGATTTTATTTATTTGACAGAGACAAAGCAAGAGAGGGAACACAAGCAGGGGAGGTGGGAGAGGGAGAAGCAGGCTGCGGGAGCCTGATGCGGGGCTCGATATCAGGACCCTGGGACCATGACCTGAGCTGAAGGCAGTCGCTTAATGACTGAGCCACCCAGGCGCCCCCCAGAATTTTGATTCTTGATGCTATTGTAATAAATAAATAAATACTCTTTATTTTTCCAGTTGTTTGTTGGTAGCATACAGATACAACTGACTTTTGTGTTTGAGTAGTTTTTTATAATCATGAGTGAGTTAATTTTATAAAATACATTTTCAGCATTTATTGAAATTGTGGGTTTTTTTCCTGTACTTTTGTATATAGTGAATTACATTGTTTGAATGAATTTACATGTATTATCTTACTATTTGTTTCTACCATCTTACTATTTATTTTCTATTTGTCCTATCTGTTCCTTTTTTATTTCTTTCTTAAATTCTAGCCAATACTCAGTTATTTTTTATTCTGTTTTATTTCCTGTTTTAGCTTTTTATTTGTTCCTTTATATTTGTTCCTGCCTCGGTTCCTCTCCCCCCTTTTTTTTTTCAATCAAGTATTTTTTAGAATTCCATTATTTTTTCTCTTCTGGCTTTTTTTTTTTTTTTTTTTTAAAGATTTTATTTATTTATTTGAGAGAGCGAGAATGAGAGAGAGAGAGAGCATATGAGAGGGAGGAGGGTCAGAGGGAGAAGCAGACTCCCCGCCGAGCAGGGAGCCCGATGCGGGACTCGATCCTGGGACTCCAGGATCATGACCTGAGCCGAAGGCAGTTGCTTAACCAACTGAGCCACCCAGGCGCCCTCTCTTCTGGCTTTTTAGCTGTACCCCTTTGTTATTTTTTTAGTTGTTCTTGTCCAACAGAAATATTTGAACCATATATATGATTTTAAATTTTCTAGCAGGCACAATAAATAGTAAAACAAAACAGATAAAACTATTTTTTAAACTAATTTCAATAATATATTTTATATAACCTAGTATATCCAAAATATTATTTCAATATGTAATCAATATAAAGGAATCATCAATGAGATATTTTGCATTATTTTTTTGATATTGAGTCTTTGAAATCTAGTATGTATTTTGTGATGACTGTATCCTAGAAGCCTTTGAAAAACTTATGTTTGGAAAATGATTTAAAAACAGAAAATAAAAGTTTCGGGGAGAAAAACATGCTAAATTTTTTGTTACTATAAAAATATTTGCCATTTAAGAAAATTGCTTTTTCAAAGATGTTTTCAATCTTTTCCTCTAGACAAACTTGGCCCTACGGTGTTTGCTCCTGTTAAAATGGATCTTGTTGGAAATATTAAGGTGAATATACTAGCATATCTCTATGGAGACCAGACATTTGGAGGGAGTAGTGCATGAAATCTCATTCAGAAACACGTAATTGTTGAGTTTTATACTCAAGATGAAAAGTATAGGCCAGCTGTGAGAAAGGTTCTGAGGCAGAAAAAAATACTTTAAAAACAGTATTTTAAAGCCTTGAGACTATTTAATTCTAGCTTAAGCCTCATAAAAATTCTCAAACAAGAACACATTACCTTGAAAACAAAAGAAAAAAGATAATAGAGGCTTAATTTATTTTGATTTCTTAAAAGCCTGCTTGACAAGCTTATCAGTCTCAATACTATACTGATTTACTTGATAGCTTTAGCATTTTTAACTTACATTGTTTCCCTGCCTTTCCTGCAGAAAGTAAATCAGAAGTATATAACCAACAAGGAAGAGTTCACCACCCTCCAGAAGATAGTGCTGCATGAAGTGGAGGCCGACGTAGCCCAGGTTAGGAACTCAGCTACAGAAGCCCTCTTGTGGCTGAAGAGGTGAGGCAGCCGGGATGGGGCAGCAGTTGAAATCCAGCTCAGTTGAAATGCTACCAGCAAAAAAAGTATTATGCAAAGACTACTTCTGAGTGGAGGATCTAACACAATAGCCTTTTCTAGAAGGCCTGATGAATAGAACACCAACTCTTTTTTTTCTCCCTTCTGATGAACATTGTTAATATTAACAGTATATATAAGATAGGAATCATAAAGGATAATAGAGTTGACTGGTTTTCTGTAAGTCGGTAGATCACAAACTTTGGTAGCATCCAAATCACCTGAAGGGCTTTCTTAAGAACACAGATTGCTCCACTCCAGACTCAGACTTTCTGACTCAGTAAGTCTGGAGTGGGAGCCCAGAACTAGCATTTCCAAGTTCCCACTGGTCCCAGGACCACTTTTTGGAAACCACTGTTTAGGTAGATCAGATGAGAAGGGTCTAGAGTAAACTAAAAGGAAATGACCGGGAAGAAAGTCAGAAAGGACTACCATGTGACTTGACCTGTTTGCTGCAATATTCAAGATATTATTGAAAAAGACACTGATGTCTGCCATTTCTTTATACCCATTCAACATAAGTGAACTTTGAAAATAATATTTCTTCCTCTTTTTTGTTTTAGAGGTCTCAAATTTTTGAAGGGATTTTTGACAGAAGTGAAAAATGGAGAAAAGGATATCCAGACAGCCTTGAGTAAGTATCCTTTACATTTTGATCATTCCATTGAATAGGATATGGAATGGAGACCCCTAGAGGCAGCATATAGGGGAAAATTTCTGCTTTTCCGAAGTTGATTTTGTTTCTTTTCTATTTCATTATTATTGTTTTTTATATGCTCTGTTAAAAAAAGAACCCATGAGATAACGACCTTGTAATGTAGATCTAACTTATTAAAAATTAGTATATCTTAAAGAAGAGCTAAATTAATGGAGAGCCATCTCTTAATAGGAAAGCCTAATATTTTTAAGAAGTGAGTTCTTCCTAAATTAATCTTCAAATACAGTGCAGTTCTCCAAAATCAATATCCCAAGAGAAGCTAGTTTTAGAGACCATAACAGGGAGGGTTTGGGGAACCCTAGGAATTTGCTCTGGAGTGAGAGAAAGGGTGGGTCGTCATCGTCATCATCTTGTACTCCTTAAATGCCTTATGTTTGTAGTGGTAGAGCTGAGACCAGGATGAAGGCCTTGGTCAAAGGTCATCCTGTGTCTCCAGCATCTTTTAGCAGGGACTGGAACCTCATAAGGTGGGTAGATAGATCAGTTTTAGAAAACATTAACTTGGGAGCATCCTCATAGTGCTCTTGACAGAGTGCCTGAACTCTCACTCTTCACCTAAAAGAAATTCTCCCAGCATGGGCCTTGAGGCATGAGGGGTAGGGAGTGGGTATTGAAATTCCATATTACTTTGAAGCCCTCTATTATTGTGATGTAGAGAAGCACATGGTCAAGCTCTAAGTAGCCATAGTTAAAAATAATGAAATGAATGAATTAGATGCTTCTGCTGTGGAAGGGGAGCCAGTATTCACTGCAGCGTTTTGTTGGTGTCAGGAGTGAGCTCTTCCCTCTGGGCCATGAGTCCTGAGGGATTCTGCCCCAATGTGACTTTCTCAGGCCTTCCTCTCTAGAAACTTGCTGATGTGCCGTGAAACAATAAAAACTGGTTTTTCTGTAACACTTTATGAAGAATTTAGACAACTTAACCCTTACATCAATCCATTTTTGCAGGTTAGGTATCCAAAATTTAGAGAGATTAAAATACACGCTAAGGCCACAAAAGATCTGAAGCAGAGTCACTTTGAGCCCCCTGCCTCAAAACTCCTCATTTCTGGGCGCCTGGGTGGCTCAGTCGGTTAAGTGTCTGCCTTCAGCTCAGGTCATGATCCCAGGATCCTGGGATGGAGCCCCACGGCAGGCTCTCTGCTCGGCGGGGAGCCTGCTTCTCCCTCTCTCTCTGCTGCTCCCCCTGCCTGCCTGCTTATGCTCTCACACGCACGCACTGTCTCTCTCTGTCAAATAAATAAACAGAATCTTAAAAAAAAAAAAAAAAGTCCTCATTTCTCCCACAAAAGGTCTTCTCCACCATTCCTGGGCTACCTGTATTTTTTGGGCTTCTCATACATCCCTGAATTTCTAGGACAGTCTGTTGTATTCTCCCCATGTGTCCTGACTGCAGTACTAAAAGTATTTTCACTGTAACTATTCATGCCCCCTAATCAGTATCATGGAACTTTATGACATGTGGACTGATGAAGATCTTGGGCTCTCTGGATTCCACCACTTGATAGCATTGTGTCATTAGGCAATCTACTTACCCTTTCTGTTTCACGGTTTCCTCATCTATAAAATGGGAATGATGATACCATTTCCCTAAAAAACGTTTTTTGTAAAGATTAAATAGGTTCATGCACATAAAAAGATTAGTAAAGTGGTACATAATAAATACTTAATAGAGGCTAGTTTCTCTTGTTTATATTTCATCATTATGACATAAGAAGTTGATAACCTGTCAGAAAATGGAGCTTATTTGTTCCAAATCAGAAATGAGAAGTTTACAAAGCTCTGGTGCCAAGCCAGAAATTTCTCTCCATAAACTTCTTAGCGTGGAAATTTTACACGGGGATGAAGACTCCTCTACTGCAGGAAATACAGAAGCTGTGGGATTCAGCAGTGTGCCTGGTGGGCTCCACAGGTCACATGATGCTGTTGCTTTGTTATGGCTGTCTGTGTGAGGGACCAGGCTGTCTGTGAGTGCTGACCTCATTCACCCCTCCGCTGGAGTGGAGGCAGAGTAGAACCCAGCTGCTTACTGGACACACAAGTGAAAAAGAAAAGCTTAGCCCCTGGAGGTACGGAGGAAATTGAGGATATCCCCTTTCTGCTGTACCTCTGCCCCTAATTCTGTCCTTTTTCTCACCTTCTTTTTACTTGATTTGGAGTCTGGACCCTTCTGAAGAGAGAGGAGACTAGAAGGGGAAATGCTGCTTCGAAATCAAAATAAGCACAGTCAGTCTCAGCTTTTCTTTCCCTCTCTTCCCCTTTCAGCACTATTTTCAATGGGAGGGAAACGAGGGCTGTAAACTTGAGATTTTCATCCTGATGTTCAGGATTATTTCAGAAATTTTCATGATTTAAATCATAGTTTTACTTCTAGGGGTCCCTAGTTTCCTGCCATTGTTCAGTGTAAAGAAAAGTTCTCCTAACCACCCACCCTCCCTTCCAGTTGTAGACACAACAAGCTCTGTGCAAACAAATACAGCTTTATAAGAAGTGTTTGCACATTAACTACGTAGAGCCCATAGGCTCCTTGATGTGGATTTCTCTGGGTCAACAGCTTCTCTTCTCGTTTTGAAATCATAGCCTTTATAAGTAGAACTGATACCTCGTCTGAAATGAGGGAGTTTAGGAATGTAGGTAAAAGAAAGGGTTTATGCCTATATTTATATAGGCAAATTAGCTTGCATGTTTTAGATTCTAAAATTGAATTTGAGTTATTGTAATAGCAGCTACCGTTTATAGACCACCCAGTGTAGAAATGACACTAGGTTCTTGAGAAACATTTCATTTAATCTTACAAATACTCCTTTTTGACAGTGAGTAAACTGAGGTCTAGAGAGGATAAATACCTTCCCAGGGGTCTCAAATCTAGAACAGTGGTTCTCAGAATGGTCCAAGGAGAGCATCTTCATTACCTGCAAACTTATTAGAAATGGAGGCTGCCAGGCCCCACCCAGCACCTGCTGATAAAAGCTCACCAGGGATGGGGCACAGCAATCCATGTTAGCATATCTTTTGGGTGATTCTTTTTTTTTTTTTTTTCCCTTTACAATTCCTCCTTTGGGTGATTCTAATCCAGGTCAAAGTTTGGGACGCACTCAGTAGAGCTAGGACGTTGAGGCTAACCTGTACTAGGCTACATTTTGATTATTTGGGAATTTTGATTGCTTCTGAGTGATTAAAGAATAAACTGGAATAAAAGCACTGAGATTAGTGCCACAGCATCAGTTAATTTTGCCTCCTTTTCAGGATAATTAGCTAGTTCTCCAGTGACAACATTTTTCCTAACTTAGAAACAACAAGGTAGTAGGGATAAATTAAGGATAAACCTTGACTGGCATTCCCAAATTTGAAAACACTGCTTAAAAGGTAGATGTTCATAAATGTTGATAAAACTTGTGTAATCTTAGTGGCCTTGAAAATGAGAGGTGATAATGTAAAAAATCCGAAATGACACAATGGAAACCTTGACATCTATTAAATCTCTGGAGAATATATGTATAGTCATTGTATTGCTGAAGTTCTGTAACCTAGAATGAGTTCCCAGCATCTGGAAAGAGGCCTTAGGCTTTATACTGCCCCCTTTTGCATTTGAACCACCACTTGGATTTCCTGTCATGATGGTCAGAGTGGACTGTGGGGTGGTCTTGTGTCAAGAGCTGCTCTGAACCCTTAAATGTCCTATGGCATTCTCTAGAGTTCGTTCTAAGGGAGGAGTTAGGTCCACAAGGCAGATATGTTGAATGGCCTACCCTCTAGCTGAGCCGCTCCACTCGCAGACGCCACATCAAAAAGAGCTTTTGGAAAGCCTCCTTGTAAGTAGAAGGCAGAAAAGTTGTTCTGGCATTTCATGCACCATTGTACTAAGTGTTACGTGCTCTGCACGGTCCCCTCAGCGGGACAGCATATTGCCGCATCCCTCACCTCAGAATGATTCCATAAATGTCAGGTAAACACTCATCCAACCAAGATCTCTAGCACAGAATG
This sequence comes from Halichoerus grypus, assembly GCF_964656455.1. Classification (NCBI taxonomy): domain Eukaryota; kingdom Metazoa; phylum Chordata; class Mammalia; order Carnivora; family Phocidae; genus Halichoerus; species Halichoerus grypus. The sequence continues at coordinate 61,205,608 of NC_135723.1, forward strand.
GGAAAATTGGTAATAAGATGCTCAGTTATGTATTTAATATAAAAAGCTTTCCCAGACAAGGAGGGCTGTGTGAGAGAGCTAAAGTCAGAACTCATGACCTGATACTGACAATCAAATCGTAACTTGACTAGTTATTCTGAAAATACTGTGGAAGAGGAATCAAGTCAGGCCCTCTCCCAAACTACTCGCCACATGCACCTTTCTCGAATGGCAGACTCGGCTTATAACACATGTTTTTGTCTTGATGACGCCTAAAGTTAACAAAGGGTGTCTCTGGATACTTGTTTCACTTCTGTCCATTGGTTATTGATTTGGCTTTTCTTCATACAATTCATTTTGCTTGAAGCTTAATCACTATTAAAGAATTCAGTACTTTCCTAGCTAGCTCAGTTTTTTTGTTGTTTATTTTTTTGTTTTATTATAAATATTTCAGATATTTAGCAAATATCTACCACTTGACCAAATATATAAAACAGTTCAGGACTGTACCCATGTACCACCCCTTAATCCTGTTATTCCTTCCATTCTCCAGAGAAGATCTTCATCCTGAATTTGCTATTTATTATTATATAATACATGATCTTATACTTTACTATATATTTATGTATCTATAAATAGCATCTAGAATTGTACTGCATATTTTAAACTCATATACATGGTGTCCCATTGTATACATTATTTTTCACTCAGTTATTATTTTTCAGATTTATTCACTTTCCAACCTCTCCTGGTTCCTAATTCTTGCCAAGGACTGACTGCATAGTTCATTACAGAGCTGGGGTGATTGTCATCTCCTAAACTCAGTGAATGATTGACTCCACCTTTCCCCGCTTTGCTTATCTACTAAGCTCACTCTTAAAACTTAGATTGGCATTTCTCCTTTGTCTTCTCCACAGCCCAAAGTAACTTGACAAATTCTTAGCAATTACAGATTGACAATAGAGAAACACTGTCATATATGCAGTTCCTGGACAGAACAGTTATCTACCAACAGTAATTGAAAAGTTGTTCTCTCTCACGTGCTACAACAGGTTTAGGCATAATCAATCTCTAAATACCTCAGCAAATTTCTGGGGTGCCTGGCTGGCTCAGTCCGTGGAGCAGGTGACTCTTGATCTCAGGGTTGTAGGTTCAAGCCCCACATTGGGTGTAAAGATTACTTAAAAATAAAATCTTTTAATACATGTATACATACATACATACCTCAGCACATTTCTGAGTTACCAGTAAAGAAATCACATTTATTTTGTTCCATAAATAGAATAAGGTTCTAATTCTTGCTGGAAAATGGACATTTTTCATTTTCATTATTTTGTCTCACAAAGAGTGAACATTAGTTTTTTAGAATGGTTTAATGTGACAAGAATACCCCAAGTTCTCATTGTTTTTAGCTTTGTGACCTTGGCCAAGTCGCCATCTCTCTGGGTCTTCGGTTTCTTGTTTTGTAAAAGGAAAAGAATTGGGCAAGGTGATTGTCAAGGCTTCCTACTCAGAAATTTGGATTCAGTCTCTGAGGAACTGACACATCTCAAAGATCTGGGAGAAGGGGATGGGATAATTTATGTCTTTCAGAGGCCAAAAATACTTACAAATTATAGAACACCCGTTATGATAATGAATGGATATTACAGTGAAGATTAATGTATTTCATTATCTAATCTTCTCTAGGTAACCAAAATAGGTCATGCTTAGACTTCATTTTATTTTAATGTAGCCTCATGTGGCAGGGATATTTGCAGCCCTAGAAGTCAGCTAAGGACTTTTGGCAAGTTGCGTGCGCACGCGCCTGTGTGTGTGTGTGTGTGTGTGTGTTAACGAGTTTTCTCTCATTTGTTGGTTTTAAATTGTAAGAGTGGTCTTCCTGGACCTGAGTCAGGACCTAGCCCAAATTTTCTGATTGATTCCTTCTTCTGTTAGACTTGCTGGAGCACATTTTGCACTGTGGCAAACTTGGCAACGTGCAGGCCCAGCAAGGAATGGCTGCCTCGTCTAGGAGGGCCAGGCAGGAGTACACAGATCCTGCTGCTGTACAAACACTCGCCCTTCCTTACACCAGACTGCCCACATTGTTGGGACTCACAGCACCCTTGTTTTCCTGCTCTCCTAAAGAAGACGGCATGGAGAAGGGTTTCTGGGCTTTTTTGAAAGGTTAACTTAAATAGCAACATGTAGGAAAAGTACAGAGCCCCTGAGGTTGGAGTAGCATTGGATCCAGAATCTCTGTAAACAGGTAGATTGTCCAGCAGGAGCGCTTTGGAGCTGAAGACTGAAGGACCAAGACAGCTGCATTTGCTGCATACCGTCAAGAAATGTAAATCTCACCTTGTTACTTCTCTACCACAGTTCCCAACCAAATGATCATGACTGTTAGATCATAGTACAGACTGTGTAGGAAAAAAGACTAAGAGAATATACCCCCAGAATGCCCACTGTGGTTGTCTCTAGGAGGCATGATTATAGGTTTCTTTAGTTCCCTCCTTTTTGTGCTTTCCTTACTTTGAACAATGAGAATGCATTACTTGTGAAATTAGAAAAAAACAGTTAAGTGTTTTATTTTTTAGAAGTGCCACTGGGCCTCCAGTGGGAATTTCAGAATCCTTGGCATGGCATATAAAGGTCCTCACCATTTGGCCCCAGCCCCAGTGATCTTCAGCCTCAGTGAACTACTCCCCATTGCACAGCATGCCCCCATCTCTCACAGCTCCTTGGTGCTTGCAGGCTGCAGCCCCAGCCACCACCCTTCTCTCTGCCCTACCCAGCCTTTGAGACTTCTTTGTCCACATGTCTTCAGGCTGGGTTCGTTTCTGTCTTCTTTTTATTCCTACAGAAAGCACTGTATACACATCTTTAGCAGTTGTCAGTTTACATAATATCACTTTGTTAAATGGCTGGCTCTCATAAGCCCAGGGACTTCCTGAGGGCAATGGACTGACTGATTTTAAAATCACCCAAGGATCTCCCCCACCTTGCACAGTATGGGGTGCGTGGTAGAGCCTCCTTCCATCGTGGATGTCTGCCAGATTTTAATGTCATTGAATTCCATCTATTTATTTATAATGTCATTTAATACTTCACCTAGATTAAGATCACAAGAAATAAAGTATTCCCACTATCTTATCTCTGTGACTCACTTCAGGAGTGAGCACCCATGGACCTGTACAATATCTTGCCAGCCCAAATGACTTCTTGGAAAGGATGGGTGGAAAGTTGATTGTCTTCCTGATTTACCTCAGAGGCGGTGCCTACTATTTTCTGCCCACCTGCACTATCCACTTAGTGGGCCAGCAACCCTTTCTTTGCTAAGGTCTTATACCGCCTACAGTGTCCCTGATACCATCTATCCCCTTGGAGAATCAGATAGACTGTAAGTGTGGCTCACATGGAAGACTTATATCTATGAGCACACCCTAAGTCTATTCAGACTGTTCTAAGAAAAAAATTAAATTGTATCTTGAGTTCTCCTTTAGGCTGTTTGTAAGAGTCTTCTTCATACTTCTTGGGGCTGGCATTTCCACCTGTTCCTAAAACCTTAGATAACCAGAGAAATCTGTTACATTTCAAATGTATAGTCTTATATAAAATACAAATTGTATTTTGTGCAAAGTTGAGTTATGCACAATTGATAGTGGGGTGTGCTAAAAGTATTAATAAAGCCTCATCCAAATTTTAAAAAGAAAAGTTGACAAGAAGTACATGATTTCAAAGCTAGAGGGCTTGAGTAAATTGTAAAATGTGTTTAAGCTGCAGCCACATGGCCAGTAAAATGCAGATATCTGACATCCTTTGGCAGTATTCTGTGAGCCACATTGTTGCTAACTGCATAAACTTGTGGCTGTGGTTCTGGTGTCTGCTTTTCTGTTATCTTAACATCTGCTCTTATAATTTAAAATACTTCTATTATAATGTCACTTAAGCATTGATTAAATGGTGGCACTTATACTGGTGCTGAAACGAGCACATGAAAATACTTAAGTTTGGAATAAAGTTTTCGGGTTTTTTTTTTTTTTTTTAAAGATTTTATTTATTTGATGGGGGGTGGGAGCATAAGCAGGGGGAGCAGGCAGACGGGAGAGGAAGAAGCAGACTGTCCGCTGAGCAGGGAGCCCGATGCAGGGCTTGATCCCAGGACCCTGAGATCATGACCTGAGCCAAAGGCAGATGCTTAACCGACTGAGCCACCCAGGCGCCCCTGGAATAAAGTTTAGATGTGATAAAGCATGAAGAAGAAGGTCAGACAATCCCTGTGATTCCCTGTGCTATTATTTAAGAATGAGCACTCTGTAAACACTGAAGATGCCGCTTAGAAATGAAATGGAGCATTGATACACATGCACTGTGGTGATATAGATCTGTGCCTCCGGAGAATGCATTTCTTCCTGTGGAAAAAACAGTTTTGAATTTTGCAATGTGTTATTCAGATCCTTCAGGAACACATCCCTTGCATAAAATGCAATTATTTTGTTCTTGAGATTTTTTTGTAATTAAAATTATTATATGCCAGTTTTTGAATCTCATTTTAAAACACATTGGAACAAAAATCATAGGTTTTTATCTTTAAAGTCTAGAATATGGTCAAGCAGAGAAAGTCAATTATCATATGGTTTCACTTATTTGTGGAACATAAGGAATAGCATGGAGGACATTAGGAGAAGGAAGGGAAAAATGGGGGGGGGATTTGGAGGGAGAGATGAACCATGAGAGACTATGGACTCTGAGAAACAAACAGGGTTTTAGAGGGGAGGGGGGAGGGGGGATTGGTTAGCCCGGTGATGGGTATTAAGGAGGGCACATACTGCAATGGATCGTGGATCACCACATCAAAAACCAATGATGTATGGTGACTAACATAACATAATAAAATTAAAAAATAAAAATAAAGTCTAGAATATGAATGATTTTCGTTAATAGGTCTCACAAAGTCCTTTATAAGTAACTTAGTAACTTCAAGCCATTCTTTCCATAGTAGTTTTAAAGGTTTCTTGGTTTAATACTGTATATCCAGGGTCATAGGGACACCTAGGACAAACATTTGACATCCCAGAATAGAATGTTAGAATTGAAAAGACACTCAGAGATCAGGTTACAAAGAGGGAAACCGAGAGGACATCTAAGGGACTGACTTAGGGTCACACAGCATTCAGAGAACTGCATTTTTATATTCTTATAGTGTATTTTTTTCCAATATTCTCCCCCCCCCCTTATTTCCTGATATGGATGGGACTTTTCCCACCATGGTAATAGACTGAATTTCAGATACATTTACAAAAGGTAAGAATGGAATTATCTGTTTTTCTTAAAAAAAAAAAAAAATCTGTGTAGGCTTTTTCCTTACTCAAGACTTTTAGGGGCACATAATCTTGTAATTAGACTTTTCTCGTCAGCTCGTAATACCAATAGGATCATGCTACCATGTACTTGAGAAAGGAGGTGCTATAAATAGCACATCAGATTCCGGTGAAATCGTGGTTCATGGAGTTTTTCTTCTTTTCAAGATAACGCATATGGTAAAACATTACGACAGCACCACGGCTGGGTGGTTCGAGGGGTTTTTGCGGTAAGTAATCCTCCTGCTTTCTAATGTTCTGATGGTCACAGCAATATGTTTTGTTTGTTTCGTGTGCATGGCATTTCTGTTTGCTTTGTTCTCAAGAATAAGAACACAGTGTTGTCTATTTAAGTCTGTAGGTCTTTGTTGTATGGAAATGTTGGCAATAAAAAATGTCTAGACTAGAAAAGTCTGTTAGCATGCTTTTCCCTGTCCAGCTCCAGTGACCGTGTGGAGGTTTTGGTTGCCTTTCTGATCAGTGCAGAGATAGGCAGGAAGCTGCCTAAAATTCAGCAGTGATGAGAGACCAGTGGTGCCTTCAAGCTCATAGCTTCCTCTACTGCCCATTGTATTCGGTCCTGTTAATTCTCAGGTTTTAGTTGATTTTTTCTTCTGCTTAGTCAGATTTTATCTTTGAATATTAACTCAGTTGGCTGCACCAGCAGCTAGGGCTCCTGAGAAACCTCTTGTTAGTCAGTTTTTTTCATTGTTGGAGGTGTTTGTCTTCATGTGTTTTGGCTCCTGTTACCCCGCTACTCCTTCCTTCCCAGCATGTTGACCTAAGAAGAACACATACCTGGGAATCCTAGTCCCCCGCACAAATCAAGTAGCCTGCTTTGTAAAATAGCAGGAGTAGAGGCCCCTTTATGTCAGCAGTCCTCAGTGATTCTCCCGTCATCTGAGGAGAGGTCAGCCTGAGGTACACCTGTGAAAAGGTAGAGTCTTGTGTAGACACACTAGCAAACGCCACAGAGTGAGTGTTCCATGGAAGGTCTTAGGTTAGAAATAGCCTGGCACATGTCTTTCACTAATTTAAAGGATAGGAGACATTATTTGCCTGAGGTAAGAACTGTTTAGGTCATGATTTATTAGGGGGTAGGTAAAGAAAGTGGGAAGAATTGACAGTGGAAGAAGTAAAGTTCAGGGAAATGAAATGTGTCTTGAACGCGTGGAGATGACTAGCTCCGTACCCTGGCGCTCATTGCAGTAGGAGCCAGCGCCATTGCAGCTGCAGAGTGCCCACGCTTACCTTCAGTACGTGTGGCATGATCGTCACGAGAGCTGCCACGTGGCTGGTGGACAGCTTTGTGGACCAGGCACAGTGTGAGGTACTTCCACATTCATTATCTTAGCTAATCCTCAGGATGTACTCTCACTGTTCTGCAAGTTCAGAACTGTTCACTCGAGTCCTAGAGTGAAGCTGTGGCAGAGCCCGGGTCTACACCCAGCTCCGCTGTGGGCAGGGCTAGTGCGCATCGCCCGCATCGCCCACATCACCACGCTCTGCACTGCAGGCCGTGATGGAGAGGCTGCCGCCGAGGAGTTAGGCAGGGCAGGGGGTACATTCAGTGATCTCCCCGAGTAAACCGATTGCTGGTAGGTGCCTGAAACCCAGCCTCCCTGGTGAGATGACAAAGCATAAAAACACTGAATTGCCCTATTTGCAAGAAACATAAATGTCTTGTTGTAGTTGCTGTGGTCTAGAAGTCAGAGTTTAATCCTGAAATAGTAATGATCCAAGAGATGTTGCCGACAAGAATGCAAGTGTAGCAGAAAATTTAACCTAAGCAAGAGTCTTTAAGAGGACTTCTTAATTCATAGCGTTTTCCCCAGTATATAGTAATCTAGACTCATAAAAAAAATATAGAAATCATGGAAGAATAGAAAGGGAAAAAATTAAAATGTCCATATTCTCACCACTCCATAATAACCATTTTTAACATTTTTGTGTTTTACCTTCTTAGCTTTTATTTTGTGTATATTTATGTATTCTTTTAATATTGTTCTATCTAATTTTATATTTATCTAAGTATGTATCTCTATAGGTGTTTATAGTTTTATAACTACATGTTACATTTGTAAAATTATTTTGTATACTCTGTATGTGTATGTAAATTTTTTGATATTAGCTTGTAGTATAATTTTGTATTATTTTCCTCCCACTTAACAGATTCTATCATGGCCATTTTTAAATGCCATAAGGGTCTTTGAAAATAATTATTTTTAGTGACTGCATAATATTTCCCTAGTATGGAGGTGCCATGATTTATTTGCCAGTCTTCTGTGTTAGAAATTTAAGCTGTTTCCGAGTCTGTTGTTACAAATACAACAGCATTCATTTACATACATTTTTTACTAAAACTCTTTTATTTCCTAAAAATAGGTTCCTACAAGTGGAATTGTTATGTCTAATACCAAGAACTATTAGAACTTAGAATTTTGAGCACTTGCCATGCACCAGCTGTTAAGTGCTTTACATACAGTTAGTAATTTCATAATTGTAAAGTATGTTCTCTTACCTACCCTGTCATAGACAAAGAAACCTGAGATACAAGAGGTGAAGTAATACACCCAAAGTTAGAGAGGAAGAACATTCTGAAGGCTCTTGATATTATTGCCAATAGTTTTTAATAGTTGTTGGTTTTTAAGAAAATAGATTATGTTGAGCATTTGCCAACAGCCATATGCATAGAAGAGCTAGCTTGGCCCTTCCAGCCTCTCTTCTGTTACTCCGCGAGTCATCCCTACTGTAGAAAGTAGACTGTTTCCCAGTGTGCTAAATGATCAGCAGGGGGCAGAGTCTTTAGCTGCTCTCAGTTGCTCTGGGAATCATCTTCTACACTCCAGGAATTTGAGTCATTTACCAGCCAAATAGTGAACTTTTATCTTTAGGCGGTTGTAATTCACAGGACGGAAGCCCAGTCCAGGCTGTACCCCCAGCATGCATCCTAGCCATTTGTTATTTGACCTTTTGGTTTCCTCTTCAGTTGAGTTCAATCACTGGTTCCCAGGTAGACTTGACTGCATCACAGTCCTCTGGGAACCTTTGAGAAATACATTCTCGAGAAAACTTTTCACAAATTATATTGTACCTAAATACACGTGCAGAGGGCTTGATTTTGTTGTTCTATCAAAAAGTCCAAAAAGGTTATAACAAAAAATAGTCCCTGCCTTCTGGCCACACCTTCCCAGACTCACTTCAAAGAGGCTGCCACTTTCAACTACTGTGACTATTTCTTCCAGTACCTCCATAATCCTAACAATGTTTGCTGTTCTTTTTGGCCTCATCAATTTTAGTCAATAATGTTGACTTTCTGTTATGATTAGAATTTAGCTTTCTTTAGACCTCACTATCACTACCTCCCTTCCCCTGCCTCTACCTTCCCAATATAATTATATCACAAGTTAACATGATGAAGATGAGCCAAAATTCACCATCATTGTGAACCCATAGATGTATCATGTTATCTCTGTTGGTTTTTGTTTTGTTTTCTTGGAGACTTCCCTTCCAGAACTTTCTAAACTCAATGCCAATCTTAATTAGCTATTCAGGCCTGTTGTATTGCTATGACCTAGGACTCTTCTTTACAAGTTTTCCTGTGCTGAATCCCCATCTCACACTAACTTCCCAGGTTTTTTTACTTCCTATTTGTTGATCTAATCCCTTGTTTTAGTGGTGTCTTCTAGTAGCTTCCTAAAAATGGTACAAGGGAGCTAAACTTCTGAGTTCCTGCATGCCTGAAAATGTCTTTATTCTGCCCTTCTTTTCTAGAGCGATGCGTTGGTTTATGTAGAATTCTAGGTTAATAACAATTTTCTCTTAGAATTTTGAAGGCAGTCCTCTGTTGTTCTTCAGCTTCCACTGTTACTGCTGTAGAATCTAAGGACATTCTAGTTCCTGTTCCATTGTATATAAACTGCCCCTCACCCCCGTGATGCTTCCAGGATCTTTATCCCCACAGTCTAAAATTTCATGATATTCTCCTTTTAGTCTTTATCATTCATTATGCTGAGTACTGGGTAGGTCTTTAAATCTGAAGACTCATATCCTTCAGTTCTAGGAGATTTTCTCACATTATTTTTTAGATAATCACCTTCCCTTCATTCTCTGCTCTCTCCCATATACTTCTACCATTATTTGAGTATTTGGTACATGTTAGAAAGTGGGCTAAATATGTCATACGTATTCCATTAATCTTTCAAATAAGGAAAGTGGTACCAGTCCTCTTCTACAGATGAGGAAATGGAGGCTCTAAGAGGTTAAGCAGCTTGCTTAAATTTCTCAAGCTAACATGTGAAAGATTTGGGATTCATGTCTAGGTCTCCTTCACCCAAGCCTGTGCTTTAACCACTGCATGATCATGCCAGTCACTCTCCAATTGCAAAAGGGCAGTGGCTTGATTGTCAAAGACTTTTAAAGAATAAGGAAGCTCAAGAAGAGTGTAGAGTAAGTAATTCAAGATTCCAAAGTCTCCAGAGCTGTCAGCAGAGCCAAGCCAGTGGATCCCAGACAGCAGATTTTGGCAAGCTTAGGGAAGAGCTGGCCTACAAAGGGAAGAGAGCTATCCAGAGCCTAGGAACTATTCCACCAGGAAAGTGGTACGGTGTGGCAACATGGTTGAAAAACACACAGAGTCGCTCCTAAGTTCAGACCCTGGCTCTGACACTCATTAGCTATATAATGTTCATCTGTAAAATAGGGATATCTACTGCACAGCGTCCTTATACACATTAACTGGGATAAAATATGTTACAGCATCAGTGCACAAACAAACAACAAGTGTGAGCTCCCTTCCCTTTTAGAAAATATTCAAGGGTGCAGAGGAAATATCCATGTGGGGAAAAAGAGAGATAGGCAAAGAAGCCTCTATGGAGATGGGACACAAATGAGTGAGGGGCCCTGGAAGGCTGGCCATGTGGGAACACGACTGTGGGAGCAACATGCATGCGGTGGATTCTGAGGATGCAGAGGGAATAGTCTGGATCACACTGGGCATGAGGAGGGAGCTTTCCTCAAACTTGTTTCTCTCAGCACTCCCTGATTTGTTGGCATCGTTCATCCCCAGGATGGCCCAATACACACTTGCTTCTTCCAGCCTTAGCATTTGTTGTGTTGGTGTTTGAAATATAATTTTAGCGTGCATGGATTGGAAGGGTATATTCCTTGCTCTCCTCATCGCTGTGTATGTGTGTGAGTGTGTGTGCACATGTGCACTTGTGCATAAGAGGACGGCGGGCAACAACAGGAGACATGCTGCGGATTCTCACGGGCAGTTCTTTTGCAGTTAGCTCTGAGGGCAGCTCCATCCTATGAAGATTTTGTCGCCGCATTAACCATAAAGGAAGGCGACCACCAGAAAGCAGCTTTCAGTGTTGGGATGCAGAGGGACCTCAGCCTTTACCTCCCTGCCATGGAAAAGCAGCTGGCGATCCTGGACACTTTATACGAGGTCCACGGACTGGAGTCTGACGAGGTGGTATGATGCCTGCAGGACCGCGCCGCCTCCTAACTTCAGGGAATAAAGTCTGCTAAAGTGTTTTGTTGCCCTGCTTAATTTCCAGCAGCAGCTTCAGCCCTCTCCAACCCCTTCCTTGGGGGGATGGAGAGAAGGAGGCAAAGCCTAGTGCTTTTATATATAATTTTTTTAAATGCGTATGTCTTTTGTGTGTTTAAAAATCAAGGTGCTATATATTTCAGTTCAAAGGGCCTCCTGGAAACCAAATCATAGCTGTTCTATTAGAATTGAACAGCAAGTTGTAAGAGCAGATTTAACAAATGAATTTGTCAGTATTGTGTTTTGTTTTTACCTTTTACTTTTAATGAGCCTCCCAAACCCAAGCTGAAGATGAGCAAATTCTGTATCAAGGAATATAACACATAGCCAGTGTTTCAGTCAACTTAGACTAAAAACTGGGGGGAAGCTAAGTCCCCTTGTTGAAGCTATTGAAATATAGAGTCTGGTGTTCCTAGGCATTCACAGAATACTCTTCTCCATGGCTTTGTAGGCAAGAAGAGCTTGTGTCGTCCAGGTGTTCGGGGCACTGGTGTGGGCCTGTCAGTGTGGGAGGAGGAAGACACAAGGAGTGCCATCCCTGTTTATGTGAGGGGAGACTCTGGCTCCTAAGGGATGAGTGGTGCTCTAACCCCAAGGCAGCGAAGCGACATGTCATCTGTGATGACCCCTATCTAGTGCCCACACTTTGCCAGCATGCTTTCCCATGTGTCATCTGAATTGGACATTACAGTGAAACTGTGACATCCAGGCTTGTTATCCATTTCAAAAGTGAGGTTGAGAGGTTGAGGGATTTGCTCGCAGTCACACAGCTTCTAGTTAGAGGATGCAGGTCATTGCAGAGTGTGATCTGGACCACTTCCGCATCAAAGTCACACGGAGGGCTTCTTCAAAAAGCAACTTCCCCGGCCTCACCCCGACCTGAAGAACCAGAATAGTGGGGGTGGGACTTAGGGATCTGCATTTGAATAAACTTTACGGGTGATTCTCCTGCACCCAGGGTTGAAGAACCACAAGATTGAATTCTAGTTGAAATTCTAATTTACAGGACTCCCCATCTTCTGCATGAACTAAATGATAGGTTCTTCTTTTCCCAGAGAGGAAGATGCTTTCATCGAAATAGTTAAAGGGAGAGCGAGAAGTGGAGCAAGTTTACTCACAGTTTTCTTGATTGCATGGGCCGCAGCACCCAACCAGCAGGCGTGGACGTTGCACTCAGGGACCATGGTTTTGAATGTGCCGTCTGACCAATCTCGGGATGATTGCCAGTCGTGCAGGGCAAGCCAGCTACAGCTGCTTATCAAGCTCAAAAGCTTTGGGACTGTGTCTGAATTGAAAGGTAGGATTTAAACTTGCATCCAGCAGTGCTGGGTAGGCATTCTCCTGAAGAGTGTGTGATGCCAGGAGACGCTAGTAGGCCAAGCTGCCGTGAATGGGTGTGGGCAGGAAGTCATGGTGGCTGTCCCACCTGGGGCTGCTTCCTTCTAGAAGAGAAGTTCCAGCAGGAGGTAGTGCCCCAGAGTAGAAGGGGAGCTCCTTCAAAGGGCACAGGTGAATGCTACCTGAACAGCTTCAGATGATGCTTTTCCTAGGGCAAAGAGAACCCTCTCTTTAGGCAGAGGTTGATGCAGAGAGGGGTTTTGATTTTGTCTTTTGTTTGTCTTTAAACAAATTAGCATTTATTTAGCTCAGGTTAATGAAACAGGTACTCCAGTCACTAAGGACTTCCGGAAAATGCTTAAACTTAGAAAAACAAATGTTTTAGGGCTGGGGAAAAAGGTGCTAAAATAATACTGATTCTTTTGTATTTTAGCACTTGCTGTTGGTGTCATTCCCCCTCGCCTCCATGAGTAGTTAGCGTGGATCTCCTCTGGTTAGTGTGAGTATGATGGCAGAACTAGAGGATAATTCCGACTTCCTGCCCCTGACTTAGCCTTCTAAAAGGGAAAAAGAAAAAAACAGCCAGTTCTTGCTTGATCCTTGGCTGGGGACACTTTAGGCATTGTGTGGTTGGGAGGGGCTGCCCCTGGGAGACTGTAAGTATCTGTCCTGAGCAACTGCTGCTGCCCCCTTTCACCTCAGGTGACCTCGCGTGGGCTCCTGGAGAAGGGGCTGCCACACTGAAAACACCACAAATTGGCCGCCAAGGCTCCCAGTACACACAGAAAGCTGCTCGGCATGGCCCTTTCACATTTATTAGGTACTGCCTTGGTTTATAGAGCTCCGTTTTCTGGGGAAGAAGGGTTTAATATTCTCTAGGATCCTTGGGAACCCAGATCAGGATAGCTTGAATAACTTGAGTAGCTTGTATTTTGTACTCCACCTTTTCGCACTCCTGTAGAAAGGGGGTAAGGTTTTTGACAGGTATTTTCCTTTCTGGAGCATGTTCAGTTTGCCTGAGATTTATAAAGCTCGGAGGGTCCTAAATAAAAGCTTAGATTAGGTGATATCCTAGGTGATAAATGCAACTTGGCCGGAAGTTTGGCACAGTCTGACCTTCCTCCTGGATCTATGGTGGTAGCTTCTAGTTCAAGTACTACTATGCAGGTACTGCCTAAGATGGGAACAAAGAGAAAAGATAGTAAGACCTTTTCTCTGTGCTCCTCCAAGATTTCTGGGACATCTCAGCTTTCTTTCCCCCCAGACAGTGAGAGGAGATGAAAACACTAGTATGCTTGTGGACAGAGGAATCACCTTGCTCTCATTGCTCAAAACATTTTTAGGAGTCCTTTTTTAGAGTAACCTTTAGAGAGATCCTGAAGAAAAAGGTAATTTGTCTTCTAGGTATCAGTAGAAGCTAAGAAGTAACATTTGGATAATCCCTTACAAAGTGCTTGCAAACACAGCATCTCATCATGTGTGCACCTCTCCCCACAGGAGAGGCCAGACTTGACACGTAGGAGGGATCAATGTATATTTGTCCAACGGAACAAAATCCTTTCTGTGATGGCAATTTTTTTGTCCTTTGAAAGTAAATTTGATTCATTATAGCTAATCCTGGTGAAAAATGTTAAGTTGGAGGGATACCCTTTGGGGGCAAAACCAACTTATGACTGTGAGATGGAGATGATTTTCTTGTCAGCTCTTGATCCGGCCCTGCAGGGAGTTCTAGAAGCAGGGCTCTCAGGATGTGGAACATCTCAGTCCCTGGGGAATGGACTTTGAAAGGTGGTGTTCATTAGGATGTGTAAGTAGTGGCTTGAGGCACCTTGTCATCACTATATGCATGTCATTCCGAACATAAAGCTTCCTCAAATGTCGGTTTGCACGAAAAGGGATAGCTGAGCCTCACCGCTTCCCTCTCCTGTTTTCTTTTACGAAAGATTGCCAGCAGAGCCCCTCCGAGCACCAAATCCATCGCCCATCTTAGCTGTTCTGCCCCATTCCTCGGCAGCATCCCCTAATGCGTTTGGGGAGCACCTGGTACAGACCTAGCCCCGGGTGAGGTGTCCAGTCAGTGCGGATTCTGTTCCCCTCTTGGACTTCCGGAGCTTCTTTAAAGACCCTCCGTTCCCATTTGTAGCTGTAAAGCAGGTGGCCGCCGTGTGCGGAAAGTGACCTCTCTGATGAGCGCTGCTGGAAAAGTGTGCAGGCTTCTCTTTTTGATTCTTAATTGGATATATGTGTATTTCCCAAAAGTTAATGCTTTCAACTTTATATTTTCGGAACAGTGCTTTTAATTAAGAAAAATACATGGTAGGAGCCAGTAAATAGAGTACACCTTTCTTTATTAAATTTGAGATAAGGGAGCTGAAGTAAGAGGCATCGTATTAAGGAGATGTAATCTGATGATGAAAGTCATACATGTGAAGAAACATCTAAGGCAGTAGAAAGAGTCGGAAGGTCATGAGCAATATAAGATGATGTGAGGCAACTTTCTGAAAGAAAACTATTTTTATGGGTTTTTTTTCTATTTAAATGACTACATCCCACGAGAAGTTGTTTACTTAATGGTGCATTTCTGAATCATTGATTAAAATCAGTTGTTCTGGTTTTAGTCCTAGGTTTTACAACTCTTCAGCTTCCCTATTCTTATGTTTTGTGTTGTTTTTTTTTTTTTAAGGTACCAACCTTTTTTACATTTTTAGATTTAGAATTTGTAAGTGAAGTATTTTTTAAGCCGTGTTCTGTTAGCTGAGCTGGAGCGTTTGGTCTTAGAGGGCCTGGCTTCAGATGCCCTCTGTGGTCTCATACAGGCTGTGCGGCAGCGGCGGTGTGTACGCTAAACCTGTGTCCCTGGGAAGCGCATGTCGAGGGCTTTATGTAGAACTACGTTCTGCCTCTGGATGTCCCTTTGTAACCTGCAGTTGCTTACTCAGGGCTTTCATAGTAATGACATCAAAAGATACTCAGTAGCTGTCTAATGGTATTTTAAGACTGCTTATCAATTATAAGGTTGTTAGGGATCCATTCAATAACTCCATGAACATACTGTTCACCAGACCCTCTCTGTAAGCGCTCCGGTCCCCGCCCTGTCGCAGCCAGTAGTCGTGTGTGCCGAGGCCATTTGCGTGATTTCTCGCTGCCCTGCTGCGCTGAGGGACTCCAGGGCATGATTCAGTGGTCAGTGGTGGTACAGTTGACGCATGCATGGGTCTTCCTCCTCCACTGTCTTGATATAGCCTTTCATTAAAAGGAAAAAAACCGGGGCGCCTGGGTGGCTCAGATGGTTGAGCGTCTGCCTTCGGCTCAGGTCATGATCTCAGGGTCCTGGGATCGAGTCCCGCATCGGGTTCCCTGCTCAGTGCAGAGCCTGCTTCTCCCTCTCCCTCTACCACTCCCTCTGCTTGTGCTCTTCTGTCTATCTCTCTGCCAAATAAATAAATAAAATCTTTAAAAAAAAAAAAAAAAAAGGAAAAAAACCTACCACTACTCTGTAATGCAAAAGTTTGCAAGATTTTTTGGTTTCCCTTTTTAGTCACTTCTCTTTCAGAGTGAACAGATGTTTTCAGCTAAGCTATGTGAGAACACAAGAAAGAAATCCTGCTTGTTTTGAGCACCATTCTTTCTATTACATAGATTTTAAAGTGTGGTCAGTATTTCCTCCCTGTACTTTATAAACAGCAACCACCCTGGGATGGCTGGCACTCCTTGGGAAATGGATGACGTCACAGACTCCTGTGTACGTGTCTCTCCATAGGTGTGTGTGGAGTCAGGGATGACAGGAAGGGTGATAGAAGTATTCTGTTGCTTCCCAGAAGGCTAATGAGCCAGTGTCATGGCATGTTTGATGTCTGAGTCCCCAGTGTCATGACAGTTTCACTAGAATGTCAGTAAACAGCCCAACTACCTCACGTGAAATTGGCTGTGGACAATCTGTGTCAGATGAGACATGCATTTAAGGTTGACTTAGTCTGGTTAGTAGATTGAACAAAATGATGTCTCTATAAAGAAGAAAAACATTAGACCAGATGCCAAAGGCTACAATGTACATAGATTTCCTCGGATTAATTTTGTAAGTCAGTGTTGAATTCCAGCCCCAGTATTCTTATCTCGAGTGTTTGTGGTCTCATAGATCCGTGCACTTTGAATACCTGTCACATGCAGTCTTGTGTTAACTGTCCTTGTCCTGAAACGTTTTGAATGAGCAGCATAATGACAGTAGAAAGCAAGTGTCAAGTAGTTTGTTGGTTTGTTAATTTTAATGGGCCTTTACTTAGAATATAATGTGTCGGAGCCACTGGGGACCAACCAGTGAATGAGAATTTCATGTTTAGTGTTCATGTAAAACTCTGTCCAAGTTCTTACTCTATATCTTGTGGGGAGGGTTTTACTTTTTTTGCAAAAATGTTTGAAAACATCTGTCAGATTTTATATTCGTTAGTTATAATAAACTTATTTTTAAAGTATTTTATCAAGTGCTTCTCTTAAAGGTGTTTGTGTGCATTTCTGCTTAATTGAATAAGCCAATTATAAGTATCATTTGTGGAACACATACTGTTTGCCAGGCATCATTTTAAGCCCTTTACAATATGAACACATTTAATCGTCCTACTCTCTCTGTAAGGCCAGTACTGTTTTATCTTCAAATCACAGATGAGAACACTGAGGTGTAGACTGAGGGAAGCCCCTGACCTAAGATCCCACAGCTGTTAGGGAGGAGAGCCAGGCTACAAACTCAAGCAGCCTAGCTCCAAAATCTATATAAAACTGGTTAAAACCGGGCGCCTGGCTGGCTCAGTTGGTTAAGCATCCAACTCTTGGCTTCGGCTCAGGTCGTGATCTCAGGATTGTGGATCAAGCCCCGTGTCAGGCTCCGTGCAGCAGGAGTTTGCTTGGATATTCTCTCCCTCTGCCCCTCCTCCCCACACTTGCGCTCTCTCTCTTTCTCTCTAATGCAAATAAATAAATATTAAAAAAAAAACTGGTTAAAACCTAAACAAAAATTAATTTTTGAAGCACCAGAAGACCTCTGTAATGGCATTGCCCTGGGTGTTCCTAGCATTCGAGAAAGACTAGCTCCTTTCATGGTGGCTGTATTCTTTGGCCTGGTTTAATTCTGTTTTCAGAGAAACCACAAATGCAGAAGAGAAAGATGAGTTTGCTATGCATAATATTTGAGTGGTTTTGTGATTAATAAGTTTACATTCCATAGTCGATACTTCTTGGCCTAAATCATTCAATGCCAAAGTAGGGTTGAACCTGTTGGGTTTTCTGTCTCATACACTTGTTGGCGGATGTTAAGATACCTGCAGATATAGATAGATCTGCATGGCTGGTGATGGGGTGCTGCCTTGTCCACGGAGAGAAGCTTCCCATGTATTGCCCACATGAGGCCTCCTCTCCAGCCACCTCTTTAAATACATGAGCCAAGCCAATTAGAAGTGGAGGAAGCAGGACGGAAGGAAGAGAAGAAAGTGAAGAAGTGAAGTGTGGTGGGTACTTGAGCGCAAGGAGTCGGCTGGAGTGGCCATGTTGAGCCATACGCAAGAGAAGCAAGTCCCACTGAGGAACTGTGTAGTCACCAGGGCACCCACAAACTTTCTCTGAAGGCCGCCTTTCCCTTTCTGGAGGCCTACTTTCCTGCCCTGGGATTCCTCCCCTGGAGAAACCTGGACCTTTACCACACAGCCCCAACCCTTTTGCTTACACCACCTCTGGTGGGCTTCTGTCCCTTGAAACATCACTGTGATGAGCATGTGTGTCTTTGTTCCACACCGAATATGGGCAAATCTTAAAGAAAAAACAAAGTGACATTCGTTGAAGAGCCACCACCACTGTCCTCCTTGCTGTATAAAATGGGAGTACCTGTCCATACCTGAAGTCAGTCTGTACGAGCTCTGCTTATAGTTATAGGCACATCCCCCACAGAACCCTGGGAGCTTTCTTGTAATGGCTCTGTTCTTAGAAATCTTAAATGTCCGTACTGCCAGAGATGGCTGTGTGAGGACCAGCTATCTCTCTTCTGTCTCCACCATACCTACCAGGAGCAGTGCGCTCAGCTCCACCCTCTGGAGTACTTGGGAGCCATGAAAAGTTAAGCTTCCTGGAGGATGAACAAAGGTGTGTTCAAAAAGAGACCATGTTTGGATATCTGTCCTGAGTTCTAGTGGGTAGGAGAGTAGAGCAGCCTCGATCATGAGGAACCAGCTACAGAGAGGCTACATCTGCTGTTTGCTATTCCAGAATCTGAATACCGGTACATTTTCTGTCTGTTCTAATATTCTACAATAACATGGGTTCACCTGGAAAATCTGTGCTTAGTGGCCATGATGAAGAAACCAAAAGAGGAATTAGGACTGGTACCATCCTAGAGTTGATATTTTTATTTGTTCTTACATTCGTATGTGTCAATCAGATGCCTGAGACCTTTTATACAAGCACACATCATATGTGTATTTGCATTTTCACACACACACACACACACACACACACACACACACACACAGTGACATTCATCATCACCACCCTTCTTTCCAGAGGCACAAAATGGAGAAATGGAGATGCCGCCTTTGGAGCAGGGTGGTTCAAGTTGATAGAGAATTGATGAGTGTGGATGGTCTGACGTCAGCACTGGGGACACAAACCACATTTGGGCGGTTTGCTGGGTAATCACATCTCCTTTTTCAGAGAACAGAACTGTCACATCATTGCTAACACTGAGTGTGTGGCCAATTTTAGGGCTTTTTGCTTTGGCTTGACAGTCTAAGTTGTCGAAAAGTTTTTAGATGTTTTAAAATCTTGCTTCAGGGTTCTGCATGAGATCACTTTCGACAGTCCCCCTCACCTTTCCCCTGACCGTTACATGTCACTGACCAAACCTTCCCCTGGGGTTTGTGAATCACAGGGGCACATGGGGTGACTTTCTGCCTGGTTCTTCCTGATTGAGACCTGGCTCTCTACTCCCTTTCTTGCAAACATGCTAAATGCGTTCATCTCCAGATAGCAGCCTCCTTAAATTACACTTCAGGTGCAGGTCGCTCACCTGGGCTGTGGTCTTGAGCTCCAGCCAGACCTGATCTTCCACCCTTGGATGTCCTACCTTCCTCTGAAAGCCCAGGTCCAAACTTGGTTGCCACTTAAGCTTTGCCATTTAAGTCAGTAGCATCACCATGATGCCAGTCTCTCGGGCAGGAAATTCAGACGCCCTGAGCTCCTGCCTCACGTCCGCTCTCTCCACCCAGTTGGTTATGAAGACCTGCCTCAGCCTCCGAACTCCAATGGCTATAGCCTCAACCTCTGAGTTCGGTGATCTTTCAGCGTGTCTGCTACTGCCTTCCAAATCTGAAAACATTTTACTATGACTCCATGCCGTGGTTCAAGTTCCTTCACAAACTTGGAATGCCTTTCCCCTGGCCCCTTCCTCAAAGCCCAGATTGAACCTCTCCTCAAAAACTGTCCCCAACAATAAATCCCAGCCATCAATTTCACCTCAACACCTCCTGCATTTTTAAATAATACCACATAAGTTAGAACTTAGGGATGGGAAGCGTGACTCCAGGGGAGTTAGACTAATTCTTTGGTGTCCGTTTTTGTTTATTGGTTGTAGCACCTTCCTCACTAAATCCTGAACTTCACCTTGTCCAAGTCAGAATTCCAGCACCCGACAGTGCCTTCCTTGCCCATGGGAGGATTCTAGAACTGTCTTTGAAGTTGGGCATTACCTCACACAGTGCTCGCCTGGTTCCTCCAGATGTCTTAGTTCCATTATCCAGCTAGATAAAAATACTTGAAGCAAAACCATACACATCTCTTCTTTCCTTTGCTACTCAAGAAATACTCTGAGTCCCTGACCAGAGTATAAATAATTTGTTTTTTATATTTTGCCTTTGTTAATACAGGTATAAAATGTTTTCTAAATGGTGCTTATGTGTATCAAATTATGAACAATTAGAAGACAAAGTCCAGCTCATGGTTTTCAGCTCTGCTTGTACGTTTAAATAAATCACTAGAAAGACTTAAACAAACAAGCAAATAAAAACACTGATGTCTAAGCCCCTCCTGATCACTTAAATCAGGCTCTGAAATGCAGCCTGTCACTAGTATTGGTAAAATCTCCCCGGTGATTCTGATATGCAGCCCAGATTGAGAACCCAGAGTTTCTGGTTTAGATGTTTAAAATTATGCTTTGGGGAGCACATGGCTGGCTCACTCGGTAGAGCATGTGACCCTTAATCTCAGAATCCTGAGTTTAAGCCCCACATTGGGCATGGAGCCTAGATAAAAAAAAAATTTAAAGATTTATTTATTTATTTTAAAGAGTGTGGGGGGGAATGGGCAGAGTAAGAGGGAGAGAGAGAATCTGGAGCAGACTCCCTGCTGAACGGAGAGCCTGACGCGGAGCTGAATCACATGACCCTAAGATCATGACCTGAGCCAAATCAAGAGTCAGATGCTTAACCAACTGAGCTACCCATAATTGGTGACCAATTTAAAAAAAAAATTTTTTAATTAATAAAATTGTGCTTTGGGTTTTTTTTTTTAAGGATAAATAAGACCACATCACAGAATCTCCATCCCCTAAAACCTGACAAAATGAACTACCAAAATAAGTAAAAATTTTAAAGGTGAAAATCAGTTAAAAAATTTCACAATTGCTTGCAATGAAGCAAGAGAAGGAACCCGACCTTGTCATTAAGCCCTAAACATCAAAAGATGATCACCAAAGAAAAAGACCAGATTTTCTGGCAAGAATGAAAAGGAATCCTAATCCTGCCACCCCATTGGTGGAATTTGCAAAATCCAGAATTCTCATTAAAATCTCAGGTTTTAGAAAGAAACTGATAGGAGAGTTGGGTCAAGATGAGTAGACATCTCTTCCTTCCTCTAAGTGGGGCTGGCGTGTGTGTGTGTGTGCGTGTGTGTGTGTGTGTGTGTGTGTGTCAGGGGAGGAGGGAGTTGTTGCTGGAGAGAGATGGGTGAAACAAGGGACAGGAACAAGCAGCCCATCCCTGAATTAAGACAAAAAAACGCATCCCAAAGGTCTCCTTCCCCATGGTACAATAGCTATGTCTCCTCACCATTTGGAATTCACCGTGGTACAGGACTTGATGCAAGTATCAGAAGACAGAGCGGAGTCCAATCCCGCCAACAAAAATGTGTACCCACAGCTCGTCCTTTCTTCTGCATGCAGACACAGACAAGCAGGTTGGTTTGACTGGTCCGCCCTGGTAGGCTGTACTGGTCATTAAAATATCAAAATACTTCCATATCAGGAGGTAAATGACCACTAGCTGAAGTATCTTCCACTGCTCTGGCCACCCCAGCCCCTCTCACAAGATACCCCCCAACTCCAGACACCCCCCCCCGCAAGCAGTCTGGCAACTAAAGAAGTAACACGTTGGCCCACCACGGAGCCTTCGGGGGGCCCCTGCCCCAGAGCTGTGGCTGACCTCTCTTCTGCTTGCTCACTGTCTGTGTCATGCCGGCTGTTAAGGACTCTGATATCATTCATGCCAGAAAGTACACAGAACAGAAGCCCACAGACGAGAATCATTGTCAGATAAGATGGGAAGTGTGCCAAGGGAAATGCACCAACAGTATACCAAAGCAAACGAACGGTCTGCACAGAGCCTCCACCTTACATGTGAGCAAGTTTAAATAAAACGACCCGGTGACTACACAAATGCACAGCCAGCAAAAGGAGCGGCAGGGGGAACAGATGAAAGCAACTGGGAAGAAAAGCTAACCTAAAAAACAGGTATACTGTGTTCTCAAAAGAACATGAATTCAATAAGACGAGACCTGATATATGAGCTGATTAAACAACAGAATGAAATAAAAAGGCAGATTGCAGAGCTCAGAAAACAACTTGGCCAAAATAACACTATTCTAGAACAAATAAGTGAGTTAGAAATAGCAAGAAACGTGGTTGAAAACGGGATAACAAGGGAGAAAAGGCTTGAGAGGGCTGCAAAGACCAAAATAATTCTTGAGAGAATCATTGTAGGAAGACAAAACTAATCTAGCATGTATATGCATAATTGGTGACCAAGAAAAGACACGAAGAAAGTATTAAAAGATAGAATTCAGGAAAGTTCTCCTGAAATGAAGGAATGAGTCTTCCGATTGAAAAAGTGTCCTATATTCTAGGAAATCTGACAGAAAGCCCTTAACACTAAAACATAACCTGATGGAGTTAATGAACTTCAAGAATGAAAAAATTGAGGCAGAGAAAGCAAGTCATCAAAAGGTCTTAAACTTCTTTACCACAAGATTCAGTGCCAGGAGGTAATAGAGAAATGTCTCCAAAATTCTAAGTAGGAAAGAGTGACTAAGTATATGGTCACCAGCCAAGTTGTCAAATACAATGTCAAGTACTCGGGCATGCAAGAGCTCAGGGAACACAACATCCGCAAGCCCTTTTTTTTTTTTTCCCTTATTTGAGAGAGAGAACACAAGCAAGCACGAGCAGGGGGAGAGGCAGAGGGAGAGAGAGAAGCAGGCTCCACACTGAGCAGGGAGCCTGATGCGGGATTCGATCCCAGGCCTGGGATCGTGACCTGAGCCCAAGTTAAGCAACCAACTGAGCCACCCAGGCGCCCCCGCAAGCCCTTCTTAAGGAAACCTTTTGATAGGAGAGTCTAACCAAATAGCTCAATGAGGCAAAAGGGCTGGTGGTGAGCATTGAATTTATATAAAGAACCAAGACCAAACTGGGAATGATAGATAACAGGTTGTACATATTATAAGCCTTAATAATATAACTAATATAATATAATACAATATAATATAACTAATAAACTAAAACTAAAAAATAATATAACTACTAATAATATAGTAAATTGGGGGTGGGGAAGGAAAATATAAGACTGTCAATCTCTTATTTTCATAGCAGAGAGTTGATATTGTCTAAAAAAACAAAAAAAAATATGACTAACCTCTTTGTTGGCAACTTTTTAAAAAATAAGCTTGAATAGATTTTTTTTTTTTTTTTTTTTAAGATTTTATTTATTTATTTGAGAGAGAGAGAGAATGAGAGAGAGCACATGAGAAGGGGGAGGGTCAGACGGAGAAGCAGACTCCCTGCCGAGCAGGGAGCCCGATGCGGGACTTGATCCAGGGACTCCAGGATCATGACCTGAGCCGAAGGCAGTCGCTTAACCAACTGAGCCACCCAGGCGCCCCGCTTGAATAGATTTTTAAATAGCTGTTGGGGAAAAAACTTTAAGTTTAGTAATTGCTTCAGTTTACTTTGGTTTCTTGTCTTAAATGCAAGCAAATTAGCTGAGTGCTATTTTTTTTTAAATAAATGTAATTAGAAATAAATATGTTAAATAAAAATGAGCATAAACCTATGTTTATAAAAAGATCCTGTAGGGGCGCCTGGGTGGCTCAGGCGTTAAGCGTCTGCCTTCGGCTCCGGTCGTGATCCCGGAGTCCTGGGATCGAGCCCCGCATCGGGCTCCCTGCTCGGCGGGAGGCCTGCTTCTCCCTCTCTCACTCCCCCTGCTTGTGTTCCCTCTCTCACTGTGTCTCTATCAAATAAATAAAAATCTTTAAAAAAATAAAAAGATCCTGTATCCTTTTATTTCTGTCTGCATAAAAAGTCAGAAATGATATCCAACTAAATAAAGTTAATGATGGTTATTGTTAGATGGGTATTGATTTTGTTTTACTCTCTTTTTGTACTTTATTTGCTTGATTTTTATTTGAGAACCATGCTTTTTATTTTAAAATAAAGGGAAGGTATTTTTAAAGCAAGTTTAAAAGCACTGTGTAGTGTAGATGGACACCTGGTTTATGCTGCTCCTTGTAATGACATTTGCTTTGTAACTCCTAGTAAGATACTTTAAGTTTTTAACTTAATCTCACCACTGTTTTTTTTTTTTTTTTTTTTTTTTTTTTTTTTTTTTGCACTGGTTATTTTTCACTCATGAGCCACTCTCCCTTTAGGCACACAAAGATATTACTCATCTAAAACTCCCATTTTATGCAACTCATAAATGTTGTATTCTTTTGAGGCTAACCAGAAAAATCAACCACCAGGATGATACCTAGTGACTGGCCCAGTACATCTGAAACAAATGAGAAGATGGAAAAAGAGGCCATTTGGAGCGGCTGACAGTAAATCTCACGAGAGGAAGCCAGAAAGACTCAGCAACATAGGAATTTTGCACATGCCTTGGCTGCAGTCCATCGGAGGAGCTGAGAGGTTTCTATCTCTGTGCCTCTGTGAGTTTGGAAATAAAATGTCAACCCCTCCCCCGCCCAAGTGAAGTGCTGGCCAGTAGAGCTATGCCATGCCAGTCGGGGTGCCATGTGGCACCCTGACCTCGGGCCTCCAGCCCTGGGAGAAATAAACGTCTGCTGTTTAAGCCGCGCGGACTGTGGCATTTTGTTAGAGCTGCCCGAGCTGATGAAGACAGTCGCTTTTCTCTCGGGTTACAAACTGGGATGGCACGAGAATGACTCATCCGCAGCCTGCCCTCCCTTGTCTGCACTGGGAGGTGATGAGGGCAACAGAGGAGCTGAGAGATGGCAGCACCGAGGGGCGGAGAGCAAGAGCAAGAGAGAATGTGGGGTGCTGGATCAGACCCTGCCTGGGGCCAGCTCCACAAGTAATACCTCCCCCTTTATTTAGATCTAATTGGAATTAACCTGTCACTTGTATCTGAGAGAAGCTTGAGAAACTTTTTTTTTAAGATTTTATTTATTTGACAGAGAGAGACACAGCGAGAGAGGGAACACAAGCAGGGGGAGTGGGAGAGGGAGAAGCAGGCTTCCCGCGGAGCAGGGAGCCCGATGCGGGGCTCGATCCTGGGACCCTGGGATTGTGACCTGAGCCAAAGACAGTCATTTAACCGACTGAGCCACCCAGGTGCCCCGCCTTGAGAAACTTTTAAATAAATCTGAGACATTTGCCTTTGGCCGGATTTTCGTATTTCTCTCTCGATGCTTTCCGCCTCCACAGAATATATGGACGTGTTCTTTTGTGGTTAACAGAAGAAAATTGAGCATCATGCCGAAACGGGAGCCGCCTGGGGTCCAATTCCGTCCGAAGGATTTGGTACCGCTGCAGCACCAGGACGCTAGTGTAGGCTGCCACTAACACCATTAATACGTAACGAACTGAGACTTGGAGATGTCGCTCCGACTGGCCCAGCAGCATGTGTGTGCGAGGTGCAACGGAGACGTGAGGCCACGCGGGCTGCCCCCGGGGCCCCCCTCTGACCGCTGCATGTGTGATGTGGCCGCCGAGACTCTGGGACCGGCCAGACCCAGGGTCACTTCCCAGTCCTGGCACACCCCACCTGCCGGGCTCTAAGTGTGCTCCTTACCTTCCTTGAGCTTCACTTTCTGCCCTATAAACGAGGAGACTGCACGCCCTGCTCAGAAGATCCTTGCAAGAACTGAATGAGGCCGCGTGTGAAAATCACTTGGCATGTTGTCTCACTCACCTGGACAGGCTCGGTGGTGTTTTCATCGTGGCCCACGTTCAAAGCTCCTCTGCACATGGGGGGTGCTCCCCCTTTGTACAGGTCCTTCTGCACCCTTCTCATCCTCCTGGGTGTGAGGGTGGAAGCTGCACGGGACTTGGAATGGACAGATCTGGATTCTGGTCCTGCCCTTGCAGTTTGCAGTCTGGGCCACCTTGAGTGAACCATTTATCCTCTGGAGTCTTTGTTTCCCCATCTATATGACTGAGATGGTGTCGTTGAGCGTTGCGTGAGGTGAACGTGTTTCTAGCGCGTGGCACTGTGCTGGCACATCAGAGATGATGGGGGAGTGGTTAGAGAAGGTCCCTGTTTCCTTCTCAGCTCACACCAGCTGCACCTCAACACCAAGGAACTTGCATCCTCGGGAGGGACATCTTTAGACTGTTCATAAACGCCATCACTTATATTATGCTTCAGGCTTTTTAAGTTCCTTTTAGTTGATTGGATTTAATCTTACTCAGGATTGGCAGGAGAGGAAGTTTCTAGTAAAAGAATATTATTTAAAAATCTCGCATTTTAGAAAATAAGATATTTAATCAGACACCAAAACAGAGGTCTCTAATAATACAGCTTCTTGCCAGTGCCCACATTGTAAGACTGACTCTGTGTTTCCACGCCCGGGCAAGAAACAAAACGCTGCATACCCATGGTATTCAGGCATTGTGATAGGTGCCTCGCCGACACAGAAATGACTCAGATACACTTCCTGATCTCCAGGAATTCGTAATCTAGGAATGGAGATAAGATGTGTTCTTGAATAACTGTGCCGTAAAACAGAATGTAATACACGTTCTATAAGAAATATAAACAGGGTGCCTGGCTGGCTCAGTAGGTAGAGCATGTGACTCTTGATCTAGGGGTTGTGAGTTCAAGCCCCATGTTGGGCATAGAGCTACTAAAAAGAAAGAAAAAAAAAGCGTAAGTAAAATGCCTTAAGAGCCCAGAGCAAGGAGTACATCTTTTTAGATGAGGGCATAGGACAAAGGCTTCCTAGAGAGGGTGGCAGTGAAGTTGAGGACTAGGAATGGTGTGCCAGTGAGCATTCTTTTGGTTGCAAGTGACTGGAGACCAGACAAACACTATCAGCCAACTCACCTCACTGACATGTGTAGAACATGGCATCTGTTTGCAGAATACACATTCTTTTCAAGTACACGTGGGACATCCACCAAGTTAAGCCATATGCTGGACCATAAACCATTTAAAATCCCTGATGTGAAGAAAGATTCTGGGAAGATAAGAGTGTAATAGTGCAGTCTCTGAACTCTCACGTGAGAACAGAACAACTAGACAGCAAAACCAAAAGTTCATGAACAGCTACAAAATGAGGTGTATTCATTCCCTAGGGCAATAGCAAGTCACCACAAACATGGTGGCTTAAAACAACAGTCATTTATTCTCTCCGTTCTGGAGGCTAGATGTCCAAAATCAAGGTTGTTAGGTGGGCCATGTTCCCTAGGCTCTAGGGAAGAATCGTTCTTTACCTCGTGCTGGCTTCTGATGGTTGTCAGCAACCCTTAGTGTGCCTTGGCTTGTGGCAGCGAAACTCCGATGTCTGCCTCTGTCTTCACATGGCTTTTTCCTGTGTCTCCAAATCCCTCTCCGTATAAGAATACCAGTCATTGGATTTAGGGTCCATCCTTACTCTGTATGACCTCATCTTAACTTGCTTATATATCTGCAAAGACTCTATTTCCAAATGAGATCACATTCACAGGTACCAGGAATTAGAATTTAACTGTATCTTTTGGAGGGACACAATTCAACCTGTAACACTAGGTGGCAATATACCTAAGAATATGGTAAGGAAGGCTTTCCTGCAAGATCAGGAACAAGGTAGGGATGTTTGCTCTCAGCACACCACTCCTATTCATGAAGCAATGGAGTAGGGCAAGAAAAGAAAAGAAAACATATACAGATTGAAAAGGAAGAAATAATACCTTTTATCTGCAAGTGATATATGTAGAAAACCCTAAGGACTCTACAAAGACTAATAGAGTTAATAGCCGAACTTAGGATGCTTATAGGACACAAGATCAGTATATAAAAATAAATTGTATTTCTACATACTAGCAAAAAACAGAAAATGAAATGTAAAAAATAATGCCACTTAAAATATTATAAAATCTATAAAGTAATCAGGAATAAATTTAATAAAATATGTACCAAACCTCTACACTGAAAACTATATAACGTATCTAAGACCTCAAATAGATTTTTAAAGGTATGCCACGTTCCTAGGTTAGAACATCTGATAACAATAGGATGTCTCTGATATGTTGGTTGGTTGTTTTTTTCACTCCACCAAGCAATTCTCCAACAGCAGCTGGGTGTCCTACAATTCAACTCAATTCAGTGCTGCTACTATCTACCCACAGAAAGCATCAGATTCCACCAGTTAAGGGCTCAGTCCTACAGGATTGCCAACCCCCCTTCAGATGCCACTCACAAGTCCAGGTTGTGTTACGGGTCCAGCTGTAGCTCAGAGATTCCCACAGCCTCCTTCTTGAGCTTGATTAGTTTGCTAGAGTGATTCACAGAACTCTGAGAAACATCTTCCGACACTAAACAGCTTATTATAAAAGGATATAACTCAGGAAGAGCCAGATGGAAGTGATGCATAGGACAAGGTACCCGAGAAGGTGCAAGGATCATCCATGTCCTCTCCAAGTGTATCCTCTCCCAGCACTTCCCTGTGTTCAGCGCAAAAGGTCTCTGAACCTCATCCTTTTGGGTCTTTTATGGAAGCTTTGTTACTGATTAAATCATCGGCCATTGGTGATTGTACTCCATCTCCAGCCCCTCTTGCCTCTCTGGAGGTCAGGGGCAGGTACTGAAAGTTCCAACCCTCTAATCACATGGTTGGCCCCCTAGCAACCAGCCCCTGCCGTAAGTGCTTTCCAAAAGTCATCTCATTAACATAAAATCAGGTGTGGTTGAAAGAGATTTGTTATTAATATTAAAATGCCTTAATCACTCTTACAATTTAGGAAATTCCATGGGCTTTATTATCTCTGTGCCAGAAACAGAAGACCAAATATAAATTTATTCTAATTTGTAGTACCACAATATCATTTATTCCAAAATTCATCTAAAGATTCAGTGCAATCCCAGTAAATATACCAGCATGTGGATATGACCCCAAAGGCATGAACAACAAAAGAACAAAGAGATAAATTGGACTTCATCAAAATTTAAAACTTTAGTGCATCAAAGACAGTGTCGAGAAAATGAAAAAATAAACCTAAGAATGGGAGAAAATATTTATAAATCATATATCTGACAAGGGACTCATATCCGGGATATGCAAAGAACACGTAACTCACAAGACTAACAATCCAATTAAAAAATGGACAAAAGAGAAATTCTCCAAAGAAGATACACAATGGCCATTAAGCACATGAAAAGATGCCCAACATCATTAGTCATTAGAGAAATGCAAATCAAAGCAACAGTGAGATCCCCCTTCACACCTACTAGAATGACTATCATGAAAAACAAAACAGAAAACAGAAAATAACAAGTGTTGGCGAGAATATGGAGACAATGGAACCTGTACATTGCTGGTGGAAATGTAAACTGGCCCCACTGCTATGGAAACAGTTTGGCAGTTTCTCAAAATTAAACATAGAACTACCATAGACCCAGCAGTTCTGCTCTCAGGCATAGACCCGAAGGAGTTGAAAGCAGGGGCTTGTAGAGACACTTGTACGCCAATATTTATTGCAGGTTATTCACCATAGCCAAAAGGTAGAAATAACCCAAGTGCCTATCAACAGATACATTGATAAACAAAATGTATGCCTATAAAAAGAATGGATTATTCAGCTATAAAAAAGGAATGATGTTCTGATACAGCCTATCACAGGGATGAATCTTGAAAATATTATACGAAATGAAATAAGCCAGATACGGGGCCCCTCGGTGGCTCAGTCGTTAAGCGTCTGCCTTTGGCTCAGGTCATGAGCCCAGGGTCCTGGGATCGAGCCCCGCATCGGGCTCCCTGCTCGGCAGGGAACCTCCTTCTCCCTCTCCTACTGCTCCCCCTGCTTGTGCTTTCTCACCCTCTCTGTCAAATAAATAAATAAAATCTTAAGAAAGAAGCCAGATACAAAGGATGTATACTGTATGATTACAGTTATATGAAATATCTAGATTAAGCAAATTCATAGAGACAGTCGATTAGAAACTACCATGGTCTGGGAGGAGGGAAAATGGAGAGTTACTGCATACTGGGTACAGAGTTTCTGTTCGGGATGATGAAAATGCTCCAGAACTAGATATTGATGATGTTCATACTACGTTATGGATGTACTTAATGCCACTGAATTGTTTACTTAAAAACTATTAAAACAGCAAATTTATGTTACATGTATTTTACCGTAATCTTTAAAAATTAATAAAGTAATATGCCAAAAATCACTTGTGAATTGTATAATTTGAATTATATACTTGAATTTTACACTTGCACACTTTAAATGGGTAAATTGTGTTTTATCTCAATAAAACTGTTAGGGGGAGAAAAACACTAGTAGGATTTTGTAGAAAGTGATGAACTAATCCTAATGTTTATGTGGAAATGGAGAGGACCTAGAATAACTGAACAATCTTGGAAGTTAACACGTTGAAGGACTTATATTAGCTTAATTACAAGATCTTCTATAAAGGTGTGGTAATCAAGATGGTATGGTATAAAGATCTGTGGAACAAGAGAGAGTTCAGAAATAAACCCAGACTTATACAGTCCAATAATTTTTGGTCAAAATACCAAAGTAGTTCAGTGGTGAAAGGAAGATCTTTTCAACAAAATGTTGAAAGGAACAAATGCCTGTCTATATGGGGAAAAAATGAACCTCGACCCATATCCCACACCACACAAAAAATAATTCAAAATAGATCATATAACCAAGTGTAAAAGTAAAAAGTCTAAAGGTTCTACAAGGAAACATAGGGCAATATCTTTGTGAATTTGGGGTACACAAGATTTCTTAGGACACAAAAGCACTAATTATAAATGTATGTAAATCATATTCAGATTTAAAAAATTAAGTAACAGTCATGTTCTCAGGAACAACAAGGTTAAAAACAGCAGGGCCAATATTGCAAGCAGCGAGTTCAAAACAAGGTATTCCCACACATCAGTTAGGAAATTACACGAACACCTTAGGGAAAGTTACAAAGGATATGACCAGTTAACTCACAGTTGAGAAAATACAAATTGGATTAATAAAGGGAGGTGGCTCGGCGCCTGGGTGGCTCAGTCGGTTGAGCATCTGCCTCTTGATTTTAGCTCAGGTCATGATCTCATGGTCCTGGGATGGAGCCCCATATTGGGCTCCATCCTCCACACCAAGTTGGCTTGAGGATTCTCGCCTTCTCCTTCTGCCCCTCCCCCAGCTCTCGAATAAATAAATAAATAAATAAATCTGTAAAAAGGGGGGGTGGTGAGCATGGTTTCTTATGTTCACTGGCCATTTGGGGTTCTCCCTCTGGGTATTGCTGATATTGATACTGTTCATCATTTTTCTCTTGGATTGTTCCTTTTCTCTTGAATTCTAATTATATTGGTTATATGAGTAGCAAATATCTTCTCTTGGATAGTAGCTTGTCTTTTCACTTTGTATCTCATGACTTTTGTTATAAAACAAGTTTTTAATTTTAATATAATCAAATGTATCAGTGTTTCCTTTATGATTAGGGCTTGTTGCTCTAATTTGGTTTGGGTTGGTTTGGACATTTGGTTTGGCTTAGAAAATAATTCTGTATGCAAATATCACTAAAACATCATGGGATATTCTTCCCAATAATTTTGTAAATTTTCACCTTTAGGTCTTTAAACCATCTGGAAATTATTTGTATATGGAGTGTGGTTTGGATTAATTTTTTTTTTTAAGATTTTATTTATTTATTTGACAGAGAGAGACACAGCGAGAGAGGGAACTCAAGCAGGGGGAGTGGGAGAGGGAGAAGCAGGCTTCTGCGGAGCAGGGAGCCCGATGCGGGGCTCGATCCCAGGACCCTGGGATCATGACCTGAGCCGAAGGCAGATGCTTAACGACTGAGCCATCCAGGCGCCCCTGGATTAATTTTATCTTCTCTTTATGGACAACTACTTGTCACAGCACCATTGGGGCTATTCTTTTCCTGTAAGTTAAATGCCACTGCTGCCATATGTAAATGAGTTTAATTCTAGGCTCTGTTCCATTCCATTTGCCTAATTGTCTCTGTCTGGGCCAATACCACGCTATTATTTAAAGAAATTGGTATCTGTTTGGAATCTGTTCCCTCCATTCTATTCACACACCTCTTGTGTGTTTGTTCTCTTAAAAAGTGTTTTGATTATTCTTCACCCTTTAATTTTCTGTATGAATTTATGGATCATCTTATCAAGTTCTGAAACATACCTTGTTAAAATTTTTATTATAATTATACTAAATTTATTAGACTGATTTGGTGGTTACAAATTATTACTGTTATTATAAAATTGCATCTTCCCATCAATAAATATAGTTTATATTTTCATCTATTTAGCTATTCTACTATGTTCTTCAATAAAGTTTTGTATTTTTATTTATAAAAGTCTTGTATACATCTCTTGTTACATTATTCCTAGGTATGTTATACTTTATTTTTGCCATTGAAAAATATATCTCTTTTAAAAATCACATTTTATAATTTTTGTTGCTGGTGAGTAACAATGTAACTGATTTTACATATCTGCTTTACACTCAACTTTGATAAACTCTTATTTCTAGTAGTTTGTAGATTCTTTTTATTTTTAAATTTTTTTCCTTTTCAATCTTTGTAACTTTTATTTCCTTTTTCTTGTCTTATCACACTAGTGAAATGTTCCAGTACAGTGTTGAGTAGAAGTTGTGGTAGAACAAATCATTGTGTTCCTGATCTCCAAGGGAGTACTTTCAACATTTCACAATTATATATGATTTTTGCTATATAATTTTGAAAATTGCTATAATTTTGGTAGCTACCATTAACCAGGCTAAGGAAGCTGCTTTTCTTTTCTAGTTTGCTATGAATATTAATTATGAAACAATGTTGCATATATTAAAAGGTTTTCTACATTTATTGAGATAATCATATGGTTTTCTCCTTTAACCAGTTAATATGGTAAATCTCACTAATAGACTTTTTAATTTGAACCATCTGTGCATTCCTAGGATGAATCCAACTTGGTAATGATGTATTTTTAATAGGCATTTCTGAATTCAGTTGACTAATGCTTTATTTAGGATTTTTGCATCTCTGTTTAGAAGTGAGATTAGCCTTTAATAATTAGTTTCTCATCCTGTCCTTATCTAATTTTGCCATCAGGATTATTTTTACTTCATAGAATGAAGTGGGCAGTGTTCCCTCATTTTATATTCACTGGAACAGTTTGTTTAAGATAACGATTATATGTTCTTTGAAGTTTGGGTCTGACTGGTAAAATCTTCTGAGCTTAATGGGTTGTTTTATTTCTTTCTTTATTTTTTTTTTTTGAGGGAGGAGGGTGGATTTTAAAACTTCTGATTCAATTTATAAATGTAACCAAAATTCTATTTCTTCTTGAATAGTTTTATTGTTATATTTTCCTTAAAAACTGCATTGTGTGTATGTTTTCAAGTTACTGGTTATGAATGTCAAGTAGAATTGTGCACAAGTGACCCTGAGAGCTTACTCTGGGTAGGCTGGGCAAGAAGCTAGCTAGTCCCGGCCCCGCCTTCTCCTCGAGGGAGAGGCTGTACCCAAATTCAGCTTCCCACAGGACCAGGAGCCCCCTTCCTTTGGCTCCCCACAGCACCCGCCCCCAGGTCTCCAGGTGCTGGACAACTGGTTTTCTCAGCAACTGCTATAAATGTCACTCTGTGAAGCAGTCTGTTTGCCTCCCATTGACAAGCTCGTCACCCAGGTCCTGACATGACTCCTTACTGTGATAGGAGGACAGTGACCCACATATCTTGTCTCGTCTTGCTGGCCCTTGTGTTGTCGTTTTCCCCCCAACAGAGCCTGTTCCTTATCTCAAACTGTGTCACATTGTGGAATTCATCCTGAGCCCAGACACCTGACAGGTGGTGACGGTGAAGGAACCTACCTTGCACAGCACTAGTACATAATTATCCTTAGTATTATGATTACATCTCCACTGTTTTGTAGTTTATATTCCATGTGTCAGTTCTACTTATTTATCTGTGCCTCCTCACTCCTTTCCTCTTTCTCTCTGATCCACTGCCTCAAGTACACTAAAGGTTTGCCGTGGTGGTTTTTTACTTATCTTTTAGAGTGATTTCATATTTACAGAAAAGTTGCAAAGATAATCCAGAGTTCCTATATAACCTTCAACTCATCTTCCCTAATGTTAGCAACTCACCTAACCATGAACATTTGTTAAGAAGTTAACTTTAGTACAATTACCTTAGTACAGCACTATTAAGTACAGTACAAACATTATTCAGATTTTTACGAGTTTTTTCACTAATGCCTCTTTCCTGTTCCAGGATCCAATCTGGAATACCACATTGCATTTAATGTCATCTGACTTAATTTTTCAAAATGCAATTGTATTGGGTAAAATTTATACACCATAAAATTTACCCATTTAAAGTGTACAGTTCAATGGTTTTTATTTATATTTACAAAGTTATACAATCCCCACCATAGTCTAACTTTAGAACATTTGCATCACCCCCAAAAGAAGCCCTGTACTCATTAAGCAGTCACTCCCCATTCCTCCCTCCTCCAATCCTAGGCAACCACTGATCTGCTTTCTGTCTTTATGAATTTTCCTATATTGGGCCTTTCATATAAATGGAATCATATGCTATATGGTCTTTTATGACTGGCTTCTTTCATTTAGCATGTTTTTGAGGTTCATCCATATTGTAGTGTATATCAATACTTCATTCTGCTTTATTGCTAAAAAGTACTCTGTTGTATGGATATACATTTTGTTTACCCATTCATCAGTGGTTGGGCATTTGGGTTGTTTCCATTTTTTGGCTATTATGAATAGTTCCGCTATGAGTATTCATGTACCAGTCTTAGTGTGGCACATATTTTTTCATTTCTCTTGGATGTATACCTAGGAGCAGAGCTGTTTAGTCCTATGGTAACTCCATGTTTAACATTTTGAGGAACTGTCCAACTGTTTTCTAAAGTGGTCACACCATTTTTTTAATCCACCAACGTATGAGGGTTCCAATTTCTCCACATTCTCACCAGCAATTGTTATTACCTGGGTGGTTTTATTTTTAATTATTATAGATATTTTTATGGGTGTGAAGTGGTATCTTGTGGTTTTGATGTGCATTTCCGTAATGACTAATGATGTTGAGTACCTGATCAAGTGCTTACTGGCCATTTGTGTATCTTCAAAAGAGAAATGTCTATTCAAATCCTTTGCCCAGTTTTTTTAGTTATTTATTTTCATATTATCGAGTTGTAAGAGTTCTTTATATATTCTGGATACAAGTCCCTTTTCAGGTATATGACTTTTAAATATTTTCTCACAGTCTGTGGGTTGTCTTTTCACTTTTTTGATGATATAATTTGAAGCACAAAATTTTTTTTAATTTTGATGAAGTCCAGTTGATCAAATTTTTTATTTTATTGCTTGGGCTTTTGTTATTATATCTAAGATCATGAAGATTTACTCCTGTGTTTTCTTCTAAGAGTCTTATAGTTTTAGATTTATAATCCATTTTGAGTTAATTTTTATATATGATGTAAGACAGGGGTCCAATTTCATCCTTTTGCCTGTGGATATCTAGTTGCCCTGGCACCATTTATAGAAAAGACTATTCATTCCCCATTGAGTTTTCTTGGCATCTTTGCCAAACTTCAGTTGACCATTAATGTCACAGTTTATTAATGCCACGCTGTCTTGATTTCTGTCACTTTGTAGTAAATTTTGAAGTTGGAAAATCTAAGTCCTCCAATTTCACTCATTTTCAAGATGGTTCTGGCTCTTCTATGTCATCTTATTTTCACTTTTTTTTTTTTTTTTGGTCTTGTGGTTTTTCTCTATTGCTTCTTGCTTCTTGGTTTTCTATTTTATTGATTTCTGTATTTATTTCTATATGTATTTATTTATTATTTCCCAGCTTCTACTTTTCCTGGGTTTGTCATATTTGTTTTATAATTGGAAAATGGACATTTCTCTTACTATTTTTCAGGCTTTCTTCTGTTCTAACATATACAGTTAAAGCCATGAATGACTCAAGTCCTACTTTGGCTCCATCCCATATGCTTGACTCTGTATTGTTGTCATTGTCTTTTGGTGCTAAATACATACTTCTGGTAAGGGTTCTTTTTTGATGCATGAACTCTTTAGAAATGAATTTTTATGTTTTTTGAGGCGTTATCTTTTCATTAACTAATTTCAAATGGTAGTACATTGTAATCAGAACACCTTGGCTTTTCTGGTGCACACCGAGT
This sequence comes from Halichoerus grypus, assembly GCF_964656455.1. Lineage (NCBI taxonomy): Eukaryota > Metazoa > Chordata > Mammalia > Carnivora > Phocidae > Halichoerus > Halichoerus grypus. Next base: position 61,241,760 of record NC_135723.1, read on the forward strand.
GAGGTAAATTATGTTGTTCAAATCTTCCTTAATCTATTTTTGTCTGCCACATTCTGAGCGTGACTTCATCTGTTTTACTACCTCAGTCTTGCAATTATGCTATGTGATTTGGTGCCCACAACAGGGGAACGGTTGAGTATTTCTGGGAAATTCCTTGCGTTTTCATTTTGCACCTTCTTACCCCTAAAAAATTTTAAAACTGTCATCTTTTTTTCTCAAATATCAACATAATTACACTGTCTTCTGGCTTCTGCTGTGGCTACTGAATAATGTGCTGCCAGTTTATAAAAATGTGTATTTATATGGTATCATTTTTTTGCCATTCCATTAATTTCAGTCTTTCTGAGTCATTAGATTTTAAGTGTGCCTACTGTGAACAGCATGTGGTTGGGGTTTTGTGTCTGATATTTGAGAGCCTATCTTTAAATTAATGGATTTAGAACATAGATACATACATACGTGTGTGTGGGTGTGTGTTATTTATTGTTTCTGCTGACTGTCATGGAGAATATTTCCTTCTGCATCTCACCATTGTTGCTTGTGAGCTCATCTTCACAGGAGTCTGTTTTCTCCGTGAGAAGCCCCTGTGGCCTGAGTTTTGGGTGTATCCCTCAAGAGCTGTTTTGCATTTGCCCCCAGAGAGGGGGCATACCTGTACCACCTTTTTGGTCATTGATCATCATGTTCCTGGATCATCTGCAAATTTGAACCTCCAAGGTTGGGGTAAAACAGATCTGGAGATTTGCTTTCTCAGATGGACATTTTTCCCACCCAAGCAGAAGCACACAAATACCTTTTTGTCTCTCTATGCCGGTGGATCAGTGTTTTTCCTAATCTACTCTTCTGGGAAAGCACAGCCCTTTAAAAACTGCTTTATTCGGGGATCCCAGACCTAACATCACTTGCAGCAGCATCTCACACCCTACCCCTAACTTTCCTCTTTGTTGCTGACATGCTTAGGCCTTCCTTTCTCTCTTGCCAGTTCATTCACACATTTAAAAGAATGTTTGCTGTATTGTAGCAAGCGTTTCTAGGCAATGTGGCAGGAGAGTTTTTAGATTCTTTTTTCCTCTCATCTTACGAGAATTGGAGCTCTCATTCCACCCTTTTAAAAAATATGATGTTAATCATTTTCTCTTTATAAGAATAATAAAAAATCAATGACGTGTATACAAGTGTTAGGAGGAGGGGCGCCTGGGTGGCTCAGTCAGTTAAGTGACTGCCTAGCTCAGGTCATGATCTCAGGGTCCTGGGATCAAGTCCTGCATCGGGCTCCCTGCTCAGCAGGGGGTCTGCTTCTCCCTCTGCCCCTCACCCACCCCACTCATGTTTTCTCTCTCTCTCTCTCAAATAAATAAATAAAATCTTTAAAAAAGTGTTAGCAGGAAAATGTAAACTACTTGTCATACCACCACCTAAAAGTGACCACTGTATAATATATGTGCTTAGATACAAACACACATATATGTGTATGTATGTATGTTCATATTACACAGCTGTATTCGTGTGTGTCCATCTGTTTATTGCTTTTTTCACCTGATATTGCATTAGATTTTCATTATATCATTTAAATTCATTAAACTTACTTTTTGATATCCTTCGACCTAGAAATGAAAACTAGAATACCTACTTTAAGAGCCCTATAATCCTAATTCATTTTTGCCACTGACAAATGATTTGCATTTAAACCAAGGTAATGTAACTCTCCCACAGAACTGATTTTCATTGACTGTTCTGAATAACTAGTTATATTTGAATATATTTGCTGCAATCCAATCTTAGACGCTCCCCCTTCTAGGTTTCTTATTGAAATTGCTCTCTCAGTGAAGGTTGGAATGTCTGAAGCGGCCCCCCAACATAGTTGCTATATATTACTAGCAAGACTCTCCCTGCCGGGGTATAACGATGATCCGAAACCAAAGTTGGGGAATGACAAGTATGCTTGATGGAATGCCATTCCCCTCCTCGCCTTCTAAAAGTAGGCTGGCTTCGGGAGAACGGGCATTGTGTTCCACTTGGCCTTGCAAATGTAGGTCTAACTTTGGCATAGCCTTTCCAACTGCCCTCCCAGCATCCATGCCCCAGCTGACATGATTGTGGAAGGCAGGCTGCACATTACAGAGGAGAAAATCCTGGAAACTGTAAGGGGCAGGCGGGGTCGAAGGATGGAAAGCATTCTTGGGAGACCAGGGTTTTCACCTCACGGCAATCAAGAAATCAAGTCACACTCATGCAAGAAGAAATACACATTTCCTGGGCCCTCCCCAGTTAAGTCACTGCTATGACATGTCTCCGCCAAATGAATTTCAGTTCCAAATTAGGTTCTTGAAACTCAAATTAGTTCCAAGTTAGATTCGTTGTATTTACAGTAGAAACAATAGTCTTAGAACCCAACACTTTTGATTTCCATCAGCCAGGATTTATGAGGGAAAACAGCATTTTAAGTTTCAAAAGGCTGTCCCCTAAAAAGACCAGTGCACAAAGTCTTTGTGGTAAACAGGATATTAGAAATAAATTAGAGGGGCGCCTGGGTGGCCCAGTCGTTAAGCGTCTGCTTTTAGCTCAGGTCATGATCCCAGAGTCCTGGGATCGAGTCCCACATCGGGCTCCCTGCTTGGCCAGAGGCCTGCTTCTCCCTCTCCCACTCTCCCTGCTTGTGTTCCTGCTCTCACTATCTCTTTCTCTCTCTGTCAAATAAATAAATAAAATTTTTTTTAAAAAAAGAAATAAATTAGAATAATAATTGGACAGCTTGGGGCGCCTGGGTGGCTCAGTCGTTAAGCGTCTGCCTTCGGCTCAGGTCATGATCCCAGGGTCCTGGGATCGAGCCCCGCATCGGGCTCCCTGCTCCACGGGAAGCCTGCTTCTCCCTCTCCCACTCCCCCTGCTTGTGTTCCCTCTCTCACTGTGTCTATCTCTGTCAAATAAATAAAATCTTTAAAAAAAATAATAATAATTGGACAGCTCTATTTCCTGCAGATTAAAGATTGCCCAGACTTTAGTCAAAAATATCTTTTTATTAAAAAAAAAGAAGATACAAAAGACTCGGATGCTGGTGAGTTCCTAAGAGGGGCACAGAAATGTCTGTCAGTGGCCAAAGAGCTGTGGAGGGCAGCCATGCAGAAGAAGGTGGGTGGAGGGCGGCCTGCCAGGACTTGGCGAGCTGGGGAGCTGGGATGGCTGGAATTCATCACGTCTCAGTCACACCTCTCTTCAGGGGGATGGGCACAGACTAAATGCTTCCCCTGAAGCCAGGGTGTAACAATATGGAGAGCCGGAAATGTGTGAGAATATCCTGAATTGAGTGAAACCTAAAAGGCCTGGAAAATGCCAAAATGCCTGAGTTTACCTAGAGCTACCTGAGTGCTTTTCTGCCAGCAGGTGGAACGAGGGCTCAAAATTCAATTGTGCTACAAGAAAATAAAGTTCAACCGCTTGTGCATTTGAGTTCGTGGCCTATGAAAGTCTTGCCCACCAAACGCTGAGGAGCAAAATAAGGGAGTTGATTATAAGCATGCAGGTGGGTGTCCCGTGGAATCCAAGGGGAAAAGTGTGAGCTGGACTCAGAAAGGACTAGAAATGGGAACTGGCAAGTCATCGAGCTCCTTAGCTCCCATTCTGCTTCTCTCTGCATATCCACTTCCCTCTTCTCTCTTTGAGCATCAGCTTTCTCCAATACCCCCATCCATACGCCAGAATATAGTGGCATCTAGATCTTAAGTTATGTGGCAGTTCTAGCCATATACAGATTCTAACTTTGTGTCTCTTGGTCTCAATTCCAAATTCTTACACAAGAATCTAAATGGCCCACTTTAGCCCCATGTCTATCTCCCTCAATTCAATCCACAGTGACTCAAGGGGCAGTGGCCAGGGGTACAGGGATGACTGCAGGGGTCCATCACTCTGATTCAGACCTCAGTCCCCAGGGAGCCAGAGATGGTTGTGAGCTGGGAAGACACCCCAAAAGATGATGACTTCTCATTCACTGTGAGGCTTATGCCTCACGTTCCCCACCTACAAAGTAAGAGGAAGAATATCTATAACATCCCTACTTCTAGTGAAGGCAAAGGGAACTCATGTACTGACTTCTCTTCACATACCAGCCACTGTAGTAAGTTAACCGAGTTATCTTAGCTGCTCCTGGAAACAACCCTAGGAGATGGGCAGTTTTATTTCTTTTTAATAGATAAGGGAATTGATGCTCACTGAGTTTAAATCTCCTAGCTGGTCAGTTGCAGAGCTCAGCTGTGAACAGAGACACCACCAGGGCAGCAGCAGGGCAAAGGGCTGTTAGTAAGACTGAGAGGACATCTGGAAGCTGTGCATTACACTCCCAGCTATTAGTAAATTGCATGGGACAGTATCTTACACGTAGTAACTGCTCAGAATTAAAAGTCTCATTAACGAGAGCACCCGACCCTTCAATTACAGCAGAAGTCTTATCATCATGGAGTGTTCAGCTCACATTTATTTACCAGACACTTCTGGGAAGTGGGCACCCATCTGCCTGAAGAGGCTTCTGCCATTGGGGCGCGTGGGTGGCTCAGTCTAAGCATCTGCCTTCGGCTCAGATCATGATCCTGGGGTCCTGGGATCCAGCCCCATTTCGGACTCACGGCTCTGCGGTAAGCCTGCTTCTCCTTCTCCCTCTGCTGCTCCCCCTGCTTGTGTTCTCTCTCTCGCTGTGTCTCTCTCTGTCAAATAAATAAATAAAATCTTAAAAAAAAAAAAAAGAGGCTTCTGCCAAGACACATTTGATTAAAAATGAAAAGAGAGATGCAAACAGCAGCAGATACCTGTTTTAACTGTAATTGATGTTCAGCCGCCATTTGGTGCAATGGATCAGAGAGGTTCTAAAGCTTCCATTGCTGCTCCTTGTTGAGGTGTGAATGTCCCAGCTTCCTGGGCCTGTTTTCACAGCCTTTAGAATGTGCTCTGATCTGCTGACCTCCTGAAGCTAAATAGAACTCTTTTTGATTGGTGCTGAGCAGATACACAGAGCTCAGGCTCTCTTTGTAAATGTTTGCTGAATGAAAGGTTTGTCAACCAGTAATGATTAATCACCTACTGTATTCTCAGCCCTGAGAATGTGAAACCTCTAAGATAACAGTCCATGCCTCTGGGAACAAACAATTTTCTCTGTACAATAAAAAAACCTAAGAACCTAAGTAGTAGGGAAATGCAAATCAAAACCACAATGGATACCTCTTCATACTCACTAGGATAACTATACTCCAAAAAAAAAAAAAAAAAAAACACATGGGTAATAAGTGTTGGCAAGGATGTAGAGAAATTGGAACCCTCATACATTGCTGGTGAGAGTGTAAAATGGTACAGCCGTGGTAGAAAACAATTTGACAGTTCCTTAGTAAGTTAAACATAGGATTACCATGTGACCCAGCAATTCTACTCCCACCTGGGTATACACCCAAAAGAAATGAAAGCAGGGTTCAAATAAGAGCTCACACACAGATACTCAGAGCAGCACTATTCACAACAGCCAAGAGCTGGAAACAACCCAAATGTCCATCGGCTGATGAATGGATAAACAAAACGTGGTTTTATTTATATATACTACAGAATATTATTCAGCCATAAAAAGTCATGTAGTCCGGATACACGCTCCAACACAGACAAAAACGCTGTGCTAATTGAGAAAAGCTATCTACAAAAAACCACATGTTCTATGATTCTGTTTCCGTGAAATGTCCAGATTTATTTCTTTATATGCACAATGTATACATTTATATTTCTGTACCGAGAAATGTAAAAGCTATGACCAGACATGAGAATGTCAATGTCAAACGCCCTGTGGTTCTGCCTGGGCATTCCATCAGGTGGCCTTTCCTCTAGGAGGTGGAATCAGAACACGTGAGCCTGGGAGCTACTGTTAGAAATTGGTGCACCTGCTTATTCTAATTGGGTTCAGAAAAGAAATACCACCAGATCCATACGTTGATATATCAGTAACCTCATTGCCAAATATATACATAAATCTTACAAGACCCTAAAACTATTTATGTTTTATACTTTGGGTTACACTTCCCACTGTGTTTTTTTAAATACTGTTATTATGACTCATATGCAGTTTCCTATACTCTATGAATCCACCCACTTCCAAGAAGATTGTTTAATCATGTTCATCTGTCTTCAAGCCTTATAGTTGGGAAGTTCTTTTTTTTCCTTTTTTTATTATTAAGGTATAATCGATAGATAATCTTATGTTAGTTTCAGGTACACAACATGATTTGGTATTTGGATATATTGCAAATGATCACCACAGTATGTCTAGTTAACATCTGTTGCCACACACAGTTACAAATTTTTTTCTTGTGATGAGAACTTCTAAAATCTACTGTCTTAGCAACTTTCAAATGTACAATACAGTATTATTAACTATAGTCACCATGTTGTACTTATATCCCCAGCACTTACTTATCTTATAGCTGGAAGTTTGTACTTTTTTTTTTTTTTTTTAAGATTTTATTTATTTATTTATTTATTTAAGAGCGAGAGGGAGTGAGTGAGTGTCCTGCCCTTGGGTTCTATGAAATTCTCTGGATTTTTATCAAAGTTCTCTTGGCATTTTATTCTGTTGCCTAAACTAGCATGAATGAGTTTCTGTTATTGATGAACAGAAGACCATTGCCTAAGACTGCTAGAATCTACTTCTCTATATTGTTTTGAGCCCCAAAACAAAAGAATAGACCTTGACTCTTTCTGAATTAATGAAATGCAGTTATAGACATTCAGATCTGGAATCATCTAACCCAAACCATTTATCTTATAGATGAAATAGTGGCGTGTGAGGAAGTGAAATCACCCAGACCTTTCCACTGCATCATGAATCTCAACTGCACTCTGTTTAACAGCTACTTTCCCTGCATCATAGCTGAGGATACACACACGCTCCCAGGCCAGGCTCGGGCAAAGCTCGCTGTGCTGTCATCGGGATCATCATATCTCATAAGAGATCAGTCTGTAATATGATGACAGCAGCTTCTGGTTTAGCAAATTACCTGGATACACGCCTTTTCCCAGAGGAAATCTACACCCTCATAGGAGTTCTGGAGTAATGCTGTTGGGACCCCTTTCTAGAAGATGAGCTATCTAATCGTGTCCTAACAAGCCTCAACAGACAGATTAAATAGAAGCAGAACTATAATCTTTATCAGAAATGGAAAAGAGAAAAATGTTAAAACAACTGTTTTGCCACCTTAAAGTCTGTGTTTCTCTCTCAGCAGCACCAGTGAGATATTGCTGAAAAGGAAGTTTTGTGTGTTTTACTGAAGGAAGGCAACACAACTGCTTAGAAATAGGGAGTGTGAGAAACCATTTTAGTTGAAAGTAAGGGCAGGGAGGGGGAATGATTGAACAACATAGAATATTGAAATGTCTTGGAAAAAAAAACTTAAAAAATAACCTCAAACTGTTTGTTTCTTTGACATATATAAAAGGAAAATATCTACCAGGTGAGTTTGATCAGATAGACATGTTTTGAAGGCAAATGTAGCCAAATTGTGTAACCCAGAGCTTCCTCGAATTTTAGATGCACACTTTTTAGAGGGTAACAAAAAAAGAAGTGATTTTGGAAAAATTTAAGATTGACAGAATCAGAAACAAAATTTGGAATGAATTTTCCTGGCCAGAGGGCAGGAATGCTGGAGCAAATCTTTCTCCTGAGCCTGATGGGATATTTGGGTCACAGTGACTCATTTATGTAGATTTTTTAATTTTTGCTGATCTTCCAATTTAACTTTTTTTTTTTCAAACTCTAGTTGCAATGAAACAAACTTTGGCACATGTGTGTCTACCCTCCATCCTCCCCAGCCCGCTGCCCGGGCGTCCCTTCTGAGTGTCTTGGGAAGGAGAGGGGACAGCTCTCATCCCTCCTGGGTTACCCTCTCCAGATCCTGGGCTCCTTTGACCTACTCCATCACCATGGTGACAAATCACACACTTCTCTACTGTCCACCACCTCCTGAACCTTGGAGTCAACTGTCCCTCTTGATACCGTGTGACTGCCATGGGCTCAGAGGATGAATGTGGAACCAGCCCCACTCCCCTCCCTGCCTGATTCCTCATAGCATAGAACCGTGGATGAAGCAGATTGGCTAGAGGGGAGGGCTCATTAAATGGACTTACACTGTGGGAGTAAATAAAAGGTAAAATTATATGGTAAAGTCAGCCATACTCACACTGGAATAAAAGCCACAGAGGACTTCGAACAGGGGTGGGTGGAAGAGTCGGCTTGAGCAGGAGAATCTAGGGTGTTCTTGGCAATTCCAAATTGGGCTCCTGAGACCTCCCAGCCAGCATGGGGTTTGCATATGCCTTCTCGTCTTACCAACACACATCTCCCAAAGACAAACAGCAGTTCAGAGATAGAAGTCGGGCTTCGAGCTTCGTATAAAGAAAAGAAACATTTCTCTGCATGCAATGAGCGCTACACAACTCTCCACCCACCGATGGGGATATGTTTTCACCTTCCCTCTGCTTCCAGAGGCAGAACAAGAAGGGGGCTTCAGGAGACCCTAATGTTTCTTCACCCTCAGGCTACATGAAAGACCTGGCTGAGGTTCTGGAATGACCACTGTCCTGTACCTGGAGCCTGAATACATCCCTACATGGGAGGCCTCCCAGGACGCTATCCAAATGCGTGGGAGGCAGAGTGATTTATCATCTTCTGGTCCGAGCAACTGACTTTCCAAGTTGCATTAGGGAAACTAAGGTTCAAGCGACCTGTGTGGATGCACTTTCCAGGACTATTTGCACTGCTTTATGTGCACATCCCTTCCGTTAATAATAATAAGGGTTGCTTCAGCCTTGGGCAAGACTTTTCTCTCTAAATCTGTAGTTCTCAAAAAGGGGCAGTTTTGCCCTCCAGGAAACGTTTGGTGATGTTTGGAGACATTTTCAGTTGTCACGAGCTGGGGGGGCTTGGGGGAGAGGCTGCTGGCCTCTCTGGGTAGAGGCCAGGGATGCTGGTAAATACCCTACGACACACAGGCAACTCCCCACAAGAAAGAATTACCCAGCTCCAAATATCCAAAGTGCTGCTATTGAGAAACTCTGCTCTAAGTGCTTGGAAAAAACGAGGTTTTCCTTCATCTGTGACCACTATTCACTAGCTACTCACCCTCATGTCACTCCTGAATTTTACTTTTAAAATTCATCAGCCAGGGGCACCTGGGTGGCTTAGTCGGTTAAAAGTCAGACTCTTTATTTTGGCTCAGCATGATCTCAGGGTTGTGAGTTCGAGTTCTGTGTCGGGCTCCCTGTTCAGCAGGGAGTCTGCTTCTTCCTCTCCTTCTACCCCTCCCCCTCTGCTCATGCTCTATCTCTCTCAAATAAATAAATTCTTAAAAAAATTCTTCAACCAGTCTTCCTACAAATCATCTTCCAGAAGCAGATTAAGAGTGATAAATGGCATTTACTGAGTTCTTACTGTGTGCCAGGTTCTGGAACAAGGAGTTTACATACTTTATGTCACTATTGTCCCCATTTTTCAGAAGAGAAAATTGAGGCTCCAGGCAATTGAGTAAGTTGCAAATGTCTATAAAACTGAAAATCTCAGAGGAAATCAATCCAGAATTCCAAAGTTTCTGCTCTTTAACTCAATGCCTTTCTTTCTTTCTTTCTTTTCTTTTCTTTTTCTTTTTTTTTTTTAATAAGCTCTAAGCCCAATGTGGGGCTCGAACTCATGATGGCATGATCGAGTCACATGCTCCACCAACTGAGCCAGCCAGGCCTCCTCACTCAATGCCTTTCTAAGGAAACCAGCAGTATTCAATTCATTAAGCAATTGCTTTATATGCAGAATTCTATTTTTCATCATGAGAATTTTTCTTCTTCTGACAAAAAGTATTTGTTACATAAATATGACTTCGTAATTATGGTCATCCATCATCTAGAACAAACTTCATAGATAGATTTAAAAGCACAGGTATTTTTTAAACTCCCTCCTTTCCAAGAAAATTTATGTATTTTATATATTTTTTTAAGATTTTATTTATTTAGGGGCACCTGGGTGGCTCATTTGTTAAGCATCTGCCTTCGGCTCAGGTCATGATCCCAGGGTCCTGGGATTGAGCTCCGCATCGGGCTCCTTGCACTGTGGGGAGCCTGCTTCTCCCTCCCCCTCTGCCCCTGCTTGTGTTCCCTCTCTGTCTCTCTCTGTCAAATAAATAAATAAAATCTTAAAAAAAAAAAAAAGATTTTATGTATTTATTTTTGCGAGCGAGCGAGAGAAGAGCACCACACGAGAGCATGAGCAGGGGGAGAGGCAGAGGGAGAATCACACTCTCCGCTGAGCAGGCAATCCCAGACGGGGCTCGATCCCAGGACCCTGGGATAATGACCTGAGCCAAAGGCAGACGCTTAACCAACTGAGCAACCCATGCGCCCTATATTTTATATATTTTAGTCTCAAATTTAAGGAATCTTTTCATTTTTGGAACTTTCAGACTAATGCATATAATGCTTTCAATGGCAGAACCAGAAGCTTGCTCTATCCTGAGATGCCTGTATTAAAAAAACAAAGGAAAAAAAGCAAATTTTGTAACATTTACAAAAGCATATTGAAATTTTTTTTATTCACCTGCCTGTCTCCTCCCTTGTCTTGTGTACTGGTTTTCGAATGCTACATAACAAATTAAAACAAACTTAGCAACTTAAAAAGCAGCCATTTATTAGCTCACAGGTCTGTAAGTCAGGAGTTCCTGCACAGCCACTACGGAACGGTGTTCTCTGCTCAGGGTCTCTCAGGGGTTACATCATGGTGTCAGTCAGGCTGACTTCTCATCTGGAGACTGCAGAAAACCCACTTTCAAGCTCATTGAGGTTATTGGCAGAATTCAGTTCCTTGAAGTTGTAAAACTGAAGGAAGTCTCATTTCTTTGCTGACTGTTGGCCAGGGTTGCTCTCAGCTCCTAGACTCGGCTGCGTGGTCCTTGCCAGATGGCCCCTTCCATCTCCAACATCATTAGTGGAGAATCTCCCTGATGATGAATCTACCTCATGCTTTGAGTCTCTCTCCAGGAAAAGCCCAGTCCCTTTTAACGTCTCACCTGATTAGGCCAGGCCCACGAGGACAATCTCCCTATCTTAAGGTCAATTGATTTGAAATCTTAATTACATCTGTAAAATCCCTCACAGCAATACCTTGATTAGTGTCTGAATAATTGGGAGAAGGTGCGTGTATATCAAGCAGGCATGGAGCTTGGGGATCAACTTAGAATCCTGCCTAGTTTATAGTCTGTAAATTCCTTGGTGGCAAAAATTGGGCCTTGTATGTCTGGTACCCAATGGATGCTCCATAAATGTTCACTGAACTAAATTGTTTTAAAGGAATTGGGAAATTCTGAAGTCAGGAAATTGTTACATGGGAGCATTAACTTCCAGGTGAGGACAACTCCCATCAGGAAAAATATAATAGGCAGTGCTCAGAATGCCTTTGGGCTGATCACCATCCTGACCCAGTCTGCCTCTACCAAAAGATTAAGTGGAGTTTCTACTTTCAGTATGGGAATGCAGCTGCGATTTAGTAAGGGAAATCAAGGGAAAAAGAATCCCTATCCCAGAAATGTACAATAGAACAATTTTCCAGAATCACACCCATTCTATTGAGTAAAGGGTGTGTTCAGAGGGTTGATGGTGTCATGAGCTTACCTAGGCTAGTCTGCCAGCATTTTCAGGGTGGAACTACACATTATTCATATTTATATCCCTAGGGCTAGCACGGTGCCCGGTTCAGAAGACCAACTTTAAAGACAAAAGCTGATTGAACGCTTGTAGAATGAGTGCTATTTAACGTGTCTCTGCTAGTAGTCATTCAATTCCTGTGGGCGAGGGCTCTTCCAATGCATTTTTTGCAATCCGGCAATGCCTGTCCCATTCCTGGCAACCAGTGAGCATTCAACAGGTGCAATCATGGGGCTGTGTACACTTGTACACTTATGTACTTTCTCCTCTCCAAACTAGTAGATGGTCATTTTAAGTTATGCAATATGAATTGAAGGTGAATAATATTCAAGCTAGTGGTCTTACTAGGCTTATTTCTAAGAAATATTCAGCTTTATGGTCACCCCCCCCCAAAAAAAACCCAAAAGCTTTCATCTTCCTTTCAAATGGATACCATATCAGTGTCTAGTAAATGTATTTAGGAGAGACATTTTTTCTTTTACATCAATCAGAGGACAGAGCTTTGATTTCTGAAAAAGAAAAGCTCCGTTTCCCTTAGATTTTCTCAGCTCCTCCATTGCTAGCCTCAGACAAGATACAAGTTATCAGCAATTCTGTGGGCGTCCCCGGCACTTAAATCGCATTCGGGAAAACACTTTTGCCGACAAGGCCTTCTAACAACGAATAAACGCTAGCCAGGACTACGAGCATTCCCCGCTTCACTGTAAACTGGAAAGCCGCGGATTTCGGGTCCGAGCTGTGACGTCACCGGGCTGGCGGACCGCGGCGCCCGTCTCAGCCTCCGGTGATTGGCTGGGGCGCATGACGTCACGGGACGAGGCGGTGCCGGGCTCGGGAGGACTCCGGGATGCTCCGATGCTCCGGGTTTGCTTATTTAAAAAAAGAGAGAAAGAAAGAAAAAAAAAAAAGAAAGAAAAAGGGTGGTGGGGGCGAACCGAGGAGTCCGCCCCGCCCCGCCCGCCGCAAACCGCACCGCCCGAGAGGGGCGGGCAGGGAGGCGGGGCGGGGCGGAGCCGGGCGCGGCGCCGCGCCGTCCAGGCCGCCGCCCACCCCGTACACACAGCATGTAAACAGTCCCCGCCGGGAGGAGCCCCGGGACCGGAGGGAGCCGCGCCGTCCGGCCCCGCCGCCTGCCCGAGAGCCCGCAGAGCCGCGCGCTGCCCGCCCGGGAGGAGGGCGCCCGAGGAGAGAGGAGGGCGGGCGGGCGGCGGAGGGAGCGGGAGGCGGGCGGCGCGCGAGGAGGCTGAGCGAGCGGCGGGCGCGGCGGGCCAGGATGGATTTCCAGCAGCTGGCTGACGTTGCGGAGAAATGGTGCTCCAACACGCCCTTCGAGCTCATCGCCACCGAGGAGACCGAGCGCAGGATGGATTTCTACGCCGACCCCGGCGTCTCCTTCTACGTGCTGTGTCCGGACAACGGCTGCGGGGACAATTTTGTGAGTGCCGGGGGGAGGGACGGCTGCAGCGGGCGGGAGTGGACGCGCGGCCGCCTCCCTGCTCCCGAGCTGCCGCACGCCGGGGAGGCTGTGGGCGCGGGGTGGAGGCGTAACCGGCTCGGCGTGGCGGTGTCAGCGCTGCGTGGGGGGGGGGGGCGCGGGGGGTGGTGGGCAGGGGCGCCCTTAGAACCCGGGAGCTGGACTGGGGCGGGCTGTTTCGGGGACGCGACCCTGCGGCCCGTGGTTGGTGCTCGGCAGGGAGCTTCTGCCGAGCGTCCCCGCCGCTCACCAGCCCGGGCCGGGGCGCACGGACCGTCCCGCAGGGCCCGGAGTCTCGAGCTTCCTACACCCAGGCGTCCCGTCGGGGTGAGGAATCCCGTTCCCCTCCGGATGCGCAGACACAACTCCTCGAGTTGTCCCCGCCCGGGAGAGCCCCCGCCCCCGTGTGATCCCCTGCGCTGCCGGTTTGGACACAAAGCCTCGGTCCACACTAACGATGCCCCATCTCCTGGACCTTCTTTGCGGAATTACACCCCGGATCTTAAAAACGCACACGCGCGTGCGCGCGCGCGTGCACACACACACACACACACACACACAGGCACGCCTATCCCCCCTCTCCTATGCTTCCATTGCTCCTCTGGGAGCTTCCAGCGAGGTGTGCGGGGCCCGAGCAGGTTCCGTCCGGCGGAGGCGGCGGCCGAGGCCCTGGCGAAGCCCCCGGGTTTTTCCAGATGAGGGGAACCCCCCTCCCCCACCCCACTCCCCCCCCGAGCTGGGAGGGACCGGGACCAGGAACTGCGGGGTCCACCTCTTCCACTTTGTATCCTGCGCCCATTTGGGATCTTGGCGCTGGCAGTTTGGGAAGGGGATGCGGCGGGCAGGGGAGTTGGGGTGGGAGGTGCGCAGAATGGGCGAGGATGGCGCTCCATGAAGTGTTTGTAAGGCCGGGGGAAAAAATAATGGTCCCCAAATGTAAGATGGAGGCGGCTGTGGGCTCGGGTTACCGTGTGGTCGCCGGCTGGAGCCTGGAGCTGGCGCTGCTGCCGCCCCTGCGGACCGAGGTGGGGCGGCGCCGAGGCGCGGCCTGGCGCTGGCCCCTCAGGTGGGGGAGACAAAGCCGAGCCCAGGTCCCGGCCGCCGCGCAACCCTGCCCGCCGCGGGAAGTTCGTAGAGGAGTTAGAGAGACAGCAGGATCGCCTTCCTTGGCCCCCGAGAGACGAAGGCTTGTGTGTGACTTGCTGGGAAGGCATGCCCCTCCCACCACCGGCACCCTAGCCCCACGGACGAGAAGAACACACCTGGGCCCCAGAGTGGGGCACTAGAAGAGAGATGCCTTGGGTGCCAGCCAGATTTGAGTTCTGCCTGTGTGATTCTGGTCAGATGCCTTCCGGCAGCTCAGTTTACACATCAAAAAAATGGGCATAATACCAGCATCCAGGTGATCCATAGATAAAACACCTAACCTCTGTGCAAAACAGCAAAGGCTCCTCAGAGACCTGGGCTTCCCCAGAGTTTAGAGCTCGTCTGTCTTTCTTAAGAGCCTCAATTTTCTCACCTGTAAAGTGAGGTTAATCAGAACACCTCCATCGCAGGGACTTGTGAAGAGCAAGGAAACTATAAATATATGTAGGAACACTGTTACCTGTAGTTAAAATAAGTGTTATTTGTTATTGGGGGGAAATGGGAAATCGTTAAAAAGGGATTTACTCCACTGCAAACATGTGAGAAAACCCCAGGGTTATACTGGAAAGGGCACCAGTGTCCAACTAACTGCCACATTAGGGTTTGATTAGGAGTCCCTCCTAACCCTAGTCTGCCAAGTGGCCTTTCCCACTCCTTACTGTGTGAGATAGAGCAAGAATCACCCAAGGTTCTGGATTTTATGGGGGAGAGTTCCACACAGCCTTCTTGCTGGAACTGCTGGAGACATACCCAAAGAAATTACTCCACGGAGAACCATTGTTGAGAAACATTATGTATATCACAACTTTTTTCAAGGCCATACAAAATATATTTTAAATGTTTTCCCACCTGTGTGAGTAAAATGCTTGAACATATTCACTAACAATTAAATGAAATAGATAAGGAAGAAAGTGGATGGAAGGAAAAAGTAATTCCTTGGGTAGACTGGAACATTCTTAAAGTTTCTGGAGGCCATAATGGACAGCATGCCAACCACCAGAGATTTCTTAGCCCAAATCTCTCCTCAGATCTGTCCCAGACCAGGTTTGTCAAGCTGCCATTTGCCCCTAGTTAAAGGGACTCAGGCATGAAGTAAGTGTCCTGCCTCCGTCCTTTTCCTTTTCCGAGGAAAATCCTGTTAAGTATTAGAAGAAATCTGAGATGAATGGAACTCCCGTAATCCGAAGGATTTATTAACAATAAGAATATTTACATAGCTTTTCTCAATTTACAAAATGTTTTCACGTGACTCATTCATTCATTCATTTATTCATCAAACATTTATTGAGGGCTTGCTTTGCACCAGGCCAGGGCTACCTAGTATATAAATAGGATCTCTGCCCTCACTTTCCTGGGGCCATTCTCCCCATCTAAGAGGCAGTGTGGCACAGTGGTCAGGCTACGTGGGCTTGCACCCCAGCCCCCATGTCTAACTGTGTCCATTGGGGAAAGCTCTTTAATCCCTCTGTGCCATGATTTCCACATCTGTAAACAGGGGAATGATAACATTAGTACCTTTCCAGCAGGCTTGTTTAGAACAGTGCCTAAAATAGGGGTGGTGTTATTAGTGACTTTCTGGCAGTCTCCATACAGCAATCACTCTGGATCTATTTAAAATATAATCCAGGTCATGACCTATGACTCTCCATCTCACCTAAACTGACTTCCTATAACTTTTGACCCTAAAACCTGAGCCCTTGCCCTGGCTTCAAACCCCCACACAGTCTGTCTCCTGCCACCTCTCTGACCTCATATTAGACCAGTCTTCCTCCTTGCTTACTGTGTTTGTGCCATGCTGATTTTTCTGGTCCTCAGACATGCCAAACTCATTCCTGCCTCAGGGCCTTTGCATTTGCTGGCCCCTGTGCCTAGAACATTCTTCCCCCACATCTTTGCAGGGCTAGCTCCTTTATGCCATTCAGGCCTGGGAGAAAACTTCCTGACCACGTATTCCCTCATCTCACCCTCTTTTATTCAAATCACAGCGCTCATTAGTACTTTATACTCTCTTGTTTGTTTTCTGCCTTCCCCATGAGGCTGTAAGCTTCATAAGAGCTATGGCCTTATCTGTCTGATTTATCACTGGATCCCAGAACTTGGAGTAGTATCAGACCCGTGATAGGTGCTCAGCCCATGTGCGTAAGTCACTATCATACCACCGTGCCTTCACCGTGATAGTGAAGAAGGCAGATGTTAAATTTCAAGAATGACAGCTTCAAAGAACAGTAACTACCACTTATGTGCAATTGACTATGTATCAGACACTGTTCTTTGTGTACACAGTAGGTACTTTGTGTATATGTGCTTGTTCAAGCTTAGTAATCCTACAAGGTCCTCTCTGTGATTTTCTCCATTTTACAGATGAGGAAACTGACACATAGCAAGGTGTACTAACTTTTCCATAGCTAATAAATAGTAGAGCAACTTGAACCATAGCCCTATACTGAAAACATAGCGTCCCAGGAATGACAGCTGCAAGGGCGGCTTCTTATTGGGCCTCACAAAAAGTCTGTGAGTTAGGTATGAACCCCATTTTGTAGGTGAGGAAACAGGCTCCATTGAAGGGAATCTATCCAGGACTATGCCTCTAAGAAATGACAGCCAGGACTTGAGCTCAAGCCCAGAGGCCTGTCATTTGCACCATGCAGAGTGTCAAGCCAGGAGCTCCAGAGGGCCTGGGGAACAAGGGCTTCCTTTTATTTTCCTTCCACTTGGGCAGCTCCTCGGTCCCTTGTGCACTGTTTCCTCTTCTCATCTTGCAGGCCACCCTGTTCACACCATCCCTTTCCGCACTGCTGCCCTGATTCAGGCCTGTCTCTATGGACAGTGCACAAGGTCAGCTCCTGGGATAAAATGAAGCTGCCTTTGCCCTCTATGTTGGGCAGTCAGGGACAGAGCCAGCCCTGGCCTGCTCTACAGGTGCGACAGGGAGGGGCCGAGAGCTCACAGACAGGTGGCATGCTCCCTTCTGCCAACACAGAAGGTCCGGAGGGCTTCGTCAGGCTGCAGGAGTGGGGTGTTGGCATCCACTAAGGTACCAGCCGGACAGAGGGGCACGTGTGCATGCTCTCCTGGGCATGGCAGCACCAGCTGCTTTCCGTCCTTGTCGTAGGCCAGGAGAAAGGAGCTCTAAACCAAGAACGCTGCCCTGCGGCTCCCTGGCGCCTGGGTGCTCATGACTGGAGAAGGGGAGGGCTGCCTTATTGTCCTATTTTTTCTGCCAACCCATCAAAAACATGTTTGGATCTAAAATTTGGTACAGTTTATCCCTCCTCAATGTGAAAACAAAGATAGCAGTTGTCACTCTATTGAAGAAAAAAGGCTCTATTTATAGAAGGGCCATGTGATTTAATTTTAAGAGTGTGTATACATATATTTGTATATATTTTCCCCCATTTTTGTTCTAGGCATGTCTCTATTCTTAACTATGTGACCAAATAACAGCGTTTTCATTTTGGAGAAGAAAACAGAACTTGTCTAAATGAGATTGCATCACCTCATGTGGTGGGACAGTGGAGAAAAAGCACCTTCTTGTCCAATTTAAACTCACCCTCAGTTTCCTCCTATGTCAAATGGGGATAATCATACCTATATTACGGTATTATTGTGGGGATTAAATGAGAGGCCATGGTAACTGTAAAGCTTACCACAATGGCTGTGCATTATTCATATAGAGATTCTTTAGGGGAAAGCATATGTCTTTAGTATATTCATGAAGTGGTCATCCTGAGGAGAGTGAAGTTATGCTAATATGAATTTCAACAGATGGGAAGAAGCACTCTGGGCTCCTGCTAAATGAGAGGCAGTCTGTAGGCTATCCCCTATCATCTTGCTAACCACACTGTATTATTATTTTCTGTGACTTACAAATGAAGGAGCTGAGGCTCGGGTTGAATGTGTGCTCACCTCTGTTGATATCTTGGCTTTGCCCCTTGCTCTCTGTGTGACCACAGACAAGTTGCTTAACCTCTCTGAGCTTCAGTTTCCTCCTTGGTAAAATGTATCAGTGGTCGGTACAAAGAGCAGGTCATAGGTATGGCCAGCCACACTCTTCTTACCCTGTGCAGAAGTATTTTGGGTGGGATGAGATGGCGTGTAGCTTTTCTCTTTTAGCATCTCTTCAATGGACAGCAGTCAGTTTTGGGTTAAGCCACACTAACTCAAAATCGACTCCCCGGTACTAATGATGGCAGAAACCCCACATGGCAGTGCTACAGTGAGAGTGAGGCCCCTGGCGATGAATTTTCCCTCCGATGACTGAGTCCAGGGAGGAGAAAGAGGTGTGTTCTTTGCCCCCCAGCCACCCCCCCACTCTGCCTAAGCACCAGGAAGCCAAGCGCCATGCCTGCAAGTGTTAGAACAGTAGGAGCACACAGACTGTGCTCAGAAAGATATTTGCAGGATTGAATTACCATAGTGGTCTAAGACCATTTTGGGATGAGCTGGGTGTTCTCATCTATACTATAGAAAACAGAAAGGTGTTCATTTTCCTGTGTGCAGATGCCACGGTTCTAATGTCTTAAGCTGGACAAACTTTGATGCTAAACTCTGGTCCAACTTAATGACAGAAGGGCCACAGATGGCCTGTTTTAAAATCAAAGTTCTCATCAGGGATTTTCATTCCCGCCCCCAAATATGATTCGTCAAAGTTCTGCTCTGGTTCTGGTTCTCACAGTGTGGGCCCAAAACCAGCAGCATGAGCAGCACCCGGAAACCTGTTGGCAATGCAGATTCTTAGCCCTGCCCCTAGCAGTTGTGTCTTAATAAGTTGAGGGATGGGGAAGGGGGGGTGTTGTGGTGCTTGCTGAAGCTTGAGGACCACTGCTGTCCTCTCCTTCAGAAGCCTTCCCTTGGTATTCCTCCTATTATAAGGTGCCTTAGCTCTCACTGCATGGTTGGAAAGTCAATACATTCTGTACCTAGATTTATATTTGCCAGAGAGTTACATTGTTCAAAGCCACAGGTTCTCTGACCTCTGCTATAGTTTTTTCATGGCCAAAGTGGCTGTTTGGTTGAATTTCCAAGTCGGAGTCATTGTGGACACACCCGGTGGTGCAGGGTTCTGGGTCTTCAATCACCCATTTATCTTTGTTTAAGACTAGACCCCAGGATCTGCTTTCAGCAGCATCAGCCCAGCCACCAGACATTCTGTCTGCCCTCTCCGGGTTTTAGAATGGGCCCCTCTCTTTTTCCTCAGAAATGACCCTCAGTCCATCGCCTGTTCTGAAGAGCTCATCTGTTTTTTCCGGGGGCACTGCCTCGGGCCACTGATGGAACCTCCTTCTCTGCATAGGCCTGTAGAAAGCCGAAGAGGCAGTCTGCGTCCCATCCACAGCAAAGGGCCAGGCCTGTTTCCCTGGCACTGTTGGTCCTAATCTCACTTGGTTTTATATTCTTCTCCTTCCATTGTTTTCTCTCTGTCCTTATTTTCCCAACTACAGACTCTTACCTTGTCTTTTACGGGTCTTTAATGACTGCCTTGATTCATTTCGGAAGGAAACAAGTTTCAATAAATAAACCTGAATACTTTCTGTGATGAGCTACTGTGGGTATGAAACAATTAGCATTAACTAAGGGATGTCCTTTAAGCGGCCACGAGCACCTGAGTTGGTCTGACTCCAAACCCCACGCACCCTCGTGTTATCATAGGGGCAGGGATTTGCTTAAAACTTTTTTAAACCCACAAAACCAACACAACTGAGAGTTAGACAGCCAAATCAAGGAGATTTAGGCAGACTAGACAGAAGGTTCTTTAGCAGGTGGTAAGTCTTCCTGCTCCAAAATATATTCATAAGTCAGCAACTCCAGAAGCGGAGCAATGAAAATTGTGGCCTGAACACTCTCCTCACGAGGTTAGAAATGCCCTAGAGACACTTAGAGAACCTGTCTGATTTCCAAGCAGTAGTGGATATGAGGCAAGTCTGTTGCCTGAGTGATATACTTTCCTTAGTTTACTTTGTAATTTAAAGCCCAAATATACTTTCAAAAGTAGATATCCAAGGTTCTCATAGCTACACCGACTGGTGAATGAACTAGAACTCAGGTTGCCTTGGGCACTGTTCTCCGTGAAATCACAGTGGGTGTCTCATTTGCTCACCGCGTGCCCTTCAGCTTGGGGCAGGTGGAAAGCCAGCCCATGCCCTTCCTCCGCCTTCTCCTGCCCACACAAAAGAGGTGAGAGGGTGCTTAGGCCCACCGCCCACCATTTATTGAACATCCACTGCATGCCGGCCAGGCACAGTGCCAGGCACTTAATGAACTTTTTCCTTTTTCTCTAATTGTTACAAGCCTAGGAAAGGCAGGATTATAGCTTTCTATTGTGCGGTGCTGGATATTAATCCCATCTTTCACTTGGTTAAGAATTTGAAACATGCTGGACCTTTAAAAAATGTGAGCATGGAAATGGGTGCTGAGCAGAGCTTATATGAAAGCAGGACTTTATTGTTCTTGCTGAATCCCTGCCGCTTGAGAATGAAGTGTGGTGATGGATCTAAAAGCACTTTGTGCTATTACACTTTTGTACAATGTAAGAGACTATTACATAAGTGGCATTTCGGTGGCTCGACAACTGTAAGGGTCTCTAATTAATAGGGAATTGTGTTTGAGCTATTGTCTAAAGTTAGAGAATCTAGAAGTTATCTTTGTTAGGTCGGGGCAGAAGTTCCTCCAGAAGTCTGCTGGAATTAAAGCAGTGCGTGTGTCAGAAATGGAACTTTACTTCTACAAAACACAGATAATTTGGGGGGGGAAATGGCGCATTAGCACCTAGGTGGTCTCTTGGACCTGAGTGGTATTTTAAGTCTGTAGGTCCTGTTCTTAGAAATGCTGCCAAGGAGAAGGAAGGAGGTGAAATGTGTTTCTCGAGTGATTGACATAGAACTTTCTGGGGTGATGCCCTAATCATTGTATTAATGGAAGGGAGCAAGGGCGTGCTTGGCATAGACTATTTCTCCAAATAGATCTTGTCTCCTGCTGCCTCGTTTCTGCTCCTTGCTTTAATTTGCCAGCTGTCTTCCTCCCTCCCACGCCACTACACTTTTCCACCAATGGTGGAGCTGTCATGGATTGGTCCCCTCTAAACAGTGACTCTTGGTCAGATACCCTGACTTTACCCTGGTAGCCCAGCGCCTCTCCCTAGCTCAGAGATGCCGAGCGGGGGGTTCTGCACTTGGGATCCCTCAAGCCTGTTTCTTGGGCTTATTCCCGATCTTTGAACATTATGGGAGAGACTTGTCTGGTCTTCAGGAGGTGCTAAAACAGATATCCTCATGTGGGAAAACAAACAAACAAAAAAACCAAACCTTGTCTAGCCTTAAGAAAAAATAAACCCTAAAACCGGTCTCCTCTTGATGCATGTTACCATTGGGAAGCAAGCCCTCTTGGAGCATTTGTAAAGAAGGTGAGCTTTCAGAGAGCCTTTGCTTCTCTATGACCCCTGCAATGGCTTTTCTGGGTGTTCTTGTAAATTCATTTCATTTTTGTTTTGTTTTAATTCATTTCATCTTAAAGTAAATATACCATCACCCCCACTCACAGGCTCATCTGAGTAAAGAATGTCTCATTGCAAGTTAGTGGTTACAAACTATGCTTAATTAACCCCTCAGCTATAGTTGAAGGCGAGGTTAGAGATCCTGCAGGCTCTTGGTTCTTCCTCCCTGATGCTTTAAAACCCCCCTTACCCAGCTCAAGAAGAAGGACTGTGGAAATTGTGGGTGGGGGACTATTGATCCCCCCGCCTTTTTTGCTACTGCTGAGCAGATCTGCTGGTGAATCGAGCAGGTGAGATTATGGACGGAAAGCACAGGGATTTTCTACGGGGTAGGCATTTTCTCATCCCTTTCAATACAAGCGAATCAAGAATGAGCGTCAGAATTTTACTTGGGAACAGAGGCCTTCAAATTTCTGTCATTCAAAAAAAAAAATCTTTTGGGCTTTTCGAATTTCACACTGAGGGTAATGACTGTGTGTCTTTTTTTTTTTTCCTCCCCTCCCCCCGCCCCTGGCTGTGGGCACGTAGCACGTGTGGAGCGAGAGCGAGGACTGCCTGCCTTTCTTGCAGCTAGCCCAGGATTACATCTCCTCCTGCGGCAAGAAGACGCTCCACGAAGTCTTGGAAAAAGTCTTCAAGTCTTTCAGACCTGTAGGTGCCTGCTTGGCTTCCAAAGCCATCTTGTTTTCTACAGTGATTGTGCTCAGAATTACAGGGACGGTGGGGAAAGTGGGCAAAACCTGGGATGACTAATTGTTTTTCTCTTGTCTGCTTTGTGGCTTAAAGATAGCAGCGAGGGGAAGGAGGGAGAGGGCGGGGAGGGAGGGGGGAACGGGATGTGACACAGCTGTTTGTTGCAGGAATGATGGTTATTTCTAGCATCACTTGAGAATCTCTGATAGGGTGGGAAGCAGACAGAGCCTTGATGAGACTTCTGAGTATTCCTGCTCTTGTCCAGTAGACTTAAGGCCAGAATGCTTGGAAGCGCCGTGGAGGTTCTCTTACCATAGTGAGGCCTATATTTGGGGAGCTGCCGGCAGGCTACATGCAGGATGTGCTTCCATGTCTATGGGTACGGAGAAGGATGAAAGTGGTTACTGGTTGTGTTCTTCGCTCTTTTTATAAACTCTCTAGTAGAGAGCTCGCTTTCTGCCTGCCACCCCCCCCCCCGCCCCACCCCAGTGTAGGATTTAAGAATCTGTATATCCGGGGCTAGCTGACAGTTTGTTTTCATTCTAGCTGAAAAACGTGTAAAGTGAATTCTCACCCCTATTTTGAACATGACCTATTTCCCTTTATCTTTATTGGGAGGTAAAGTCACATTACTGGTGTCATGACACTCCTCCCCGCCCTCCCTCCAAGTTCAGTTCCCTGCCCACCATAAATTCTCTACAACTTCAATGATACTTGCTCTAGAATTTTTTTTCAGATCTTTTAAAAGAGTATCTACTTCTCTGTTGCAATTTTCAAGCTTGCCTTTCAGTGCTCTGAACATAGTGGGCATGATTGCATGGTCGTGTGAGAGACTGTCTGACGTTCCAGTATTTTAAGGTTTGTAAGTCTGTTTCGTTGCCTTTTGTTTCAACTGGCTCTCATTCTTGGTATCTGGTCTCTTTGCGTCTTGGATTATCTCTGTGTACTGGTTATAGTATTTGAAAATGTGTATTTAGGAGTAAATCGAAGCCTGAGGTTAATGTACCCTCCTCCAGAGGGGATCTTGATCTGTTTCTGCTGGGGCTTGGGAGGCCCTATCAGCCTGAGACCACCTTCAAACAATTTAAGACATGTGGTTCTTAGAACTCTCCAGGTGATGAAAAACCAGGCTGCACGTCTGCTTCCTTCTAGTCCATCCTTGTCCTGAGAGCTGTCTTATTAGTCCATTCAGGCTGCTGTAACAAACTATCAGAGGCTGAGTGGCTTATAAACAGCAGCCATTTATTTCTCACAGGTGCAGAGGCTGGGAAGTCCAAGATCAAGGTGCCAGTAGATTCGGTGTCCAGTAAGGGCCCACTTCATAGACAGACAGCTGTCTGTTCGCTGTAACCTCACATGGTGGAAGAAGAGGGAGATGTCTCTAGGGCCTGTTTTATAAGAACACTAATCCCGTTCATGTGGGCTCCACATTCATGACCTAATCACCTCCCAAAGATCCCACCTCCTAATACTGTCCCCTCAAGGGTTAGGATTTTAACATGTGAATTTTGCAGGGACACAAACATTCAGACAATAAGAGGTCTTTGGGATCTCAGCTTAAAGTGGGGATGGCTTATCACGGTGTGCTCCTTTGGAAGACCCTGGGTTTGACTTTGGTCCCCCTAGCTCTTAGAGTAGGCCAGGAATGCAGTAAAGTTTCTGGCTGTTTCTTTCTAGGTCAACAGATGCCCTCAGGACAAAAGCAGCTTTTTATGTTTACCTCTCTAGGTTCTAATTCTTCAATATATTTAAGAAGGCATTTTTCACATTTAATCCAGCTTTTTTAGTTCTCTGAGCAAGAGTTGGTCCCAATCACTCAATCCACCATTACAAGAAATAGAATTTCAGTGGCTTTTCTCACTCTCTCTGATCTGTATCATTTATCTAGCCAATTTGTTTTTTCTTTCTTAATTTTCTAAGCCTGCTTGGCTCATTCAGAACAGACTCGTGACTGAAAAGTACTGATCTATCCTTCATGCATTCCATATATATTTATGAGTACCCGACTACTCTGTTCCAGCACTTAATTCAAACAGATGAAAATCTTATCCTTATATTCTAGTGGCGGTGGGGGGACAAGGTAAATAAGTCCAGCACATGAAGTATTAGTGATAAGTGCCAAGGAGAAAAAATGGGTAAGTTGGGGTAAGGCAGTAAGGAGTGTCAGAGGTACTGGATTTTTTTATTAGGAGACCAGAGGAAGCTTCACTATGAAGTTCACATTTGAGTACGACTTGAAGCGTGAATCATGAGGAAATCTAGGGGAGAGCTTTCCAGGTAGAGAGAACAGCAAATACAAAGGCTGGGAGGGGGGCGGAGGTGGGTGGGGAGAAGAAATCAGTGTTCAGG
The DNA here is from genome assembly GCF_964656455.1 of Halichoerus grypus. Lineage (NCBI taxonomy): Eukaryota > Metazoa > Chordata > Mammalia > Carnivora > Phocidae > Halichoerus > Halichoerus grypus. The sequence continues at coordinate 61,266,614 of NC_135723.1, forward strand.
GAACAAGGAGGGGCTGATGTGGCCCGAGTGGAAGGGTGGTGGGGAAGAGCAAGAGAGGAGCCGGAGGTATTTCAGGGGTTTGCAGGTCACAGAAGGATTTAGGTTTTACTCTGGTGTGATGGGAGTTTGAGTGCAAGAGGGATCCGACTTGGGGCGCCTGGGTAACTCAGTCGGTTAAGCATCTGCCTTTGGCTCATGTCATGATCTCATGGTCCTGGGATCGAGCCCCGCGGTGGGCTCCCTGCTTGGCGGGGAGTCTGCTTCTCTCTCTCCCTCTGCCCCTTCCTCTGCTCCTGCTCTCTCCCAAATAAATAAATAAAATCTAAAAAAAAAAAAAAAACCCAGAGGTATCTGACTTCACATTTTGAAAAGCTCCCCTGTGACCAGTTGAGAATAGGCAGCAAGGGGCGGGTGGGAGCAGGGGGACCAGTGCAGAGGCCGTTGGGTCACACAGGGGAGAGGATGAGGGTCACGGTGAAGGTGGAATGAAGGGGTCAGACTCTGGACTTGCTGGCGGGGCCACAAGTGGGGAGTGAGAAAAAGAAGGCAAGGATGATCCAGAGTTCCTTGCCCGCACAATGAAGGGAATGGTGCTGTCCTTTACTGAGATGGGGGAGGCTGCAAAAGGAATAGTTGGGCGCCCATACTACCAGGAGCTTGGTTTGGGGCACGTCACTGTCAGAAATGCCTATTAGACATCCAAGCAGAGATATCAAAGTAGGCAAATTTTTTTTTAAAGATTTTATTTAGTTACTTCACAGAGAGAGACACAGCGAGAGAGGGAACACAAGCAGGGGGCATGGGAGAGGGAGAAGCAGGCTTCCTGCGGAGCAGGGAGCCCAACGTGGGGCTCGATCCCAGGACCCTGGGATCATGACCTGAGCCGAAGGCAGACGCTTAACGACTGAGCCACCCAGGAGCCCCCAAAGTAGGCAAAATTTTTAAAAAATTGACCCCCCCCCCAGGGGCACCTGGTGGCTCAGTCGGTTAAGCATCCCACTTGATTTTGGCTCAGGTCATGATCTTGTGGTCCTGGGATGTAGCCCGCCCCCCCCCCCAAGGCTCTGTGCTCAGCGGGGAGTCGGCTTCAGATTCTCTCTCCTCCTGCTCACTCTCTCTCTCTCAAATAAATAAATAAAATCTTAAAAGAAAAATTGAACCCCTCAAGTCTTAACCAGAAAAAAAATCTATTCGCCAATGAGATCCACTTTGCAGCTGGTGTCCTCATGGGGGTTGCATTCATGGCCCCACCACCTGGTTTTCTTCCTGTGCCCCTTCTCCTGGATGGCAAGCAAAATTCCTACAGAATTGGCCTCACTGGAGAAGGCGAGCTTCCGCCAGAACTCGTTTTGCTGTTTTTCTTTACCAAGAAGACCTGGCCGCGTTTCGGCAACCAGGCAGCCACATGGAGAGGGAAAGAAATGAATGCAGTCCAAGAAAATCCAGGTGCATAGCTGAATGCAAGTGGGTTGTTTGAACATTTTCTTTCAGATTCTGCTGCCGCGTGCCCTGGAGACACACAGACTTGATCTGATGTCGGACTTCCAGGGTCCCCTTCTAGAGCAGAGCCTGACATTCTAGGCAGGGCTGTGCTCCCCAGGAGAGGAGACTCCCCGGTACAGCGCCCCTCTGGTGGGGGAGTTGATATGTGCCAGGCGCCCTCTGGCTGGGCTATTTTGCCCCTCAGGGAGAGGCGGGTGGGAGGGCCGGGCAAGGTGAAGTGCAGGCAGGGCTTTGGGTTTCCCTCAGCCAGGATGTGCCCCAGGTTGGATGATTCGAGGAGCATGACAGCCCACAACAAGGACCTTCTGCTGGAGGTCCACAGGAAACTTTCCCCGCTCTCCTCCACTCACGGGTGTGGTTCCTCCCACTGCTGCTATTTGTCTGTTGGTTTCATGTAAGGGAGCTTTGTGTTTAGAAATAAGACCCAGAGGGGCGCCTGGGTGGCTCAGTCATTAAGCGTCTGCCATCAGCTCATGTCATGATCCCAGGGTCCTGAGATCGAGCCCCACATCCGGCTCCCTGCTCAGCGGGGAGCCTGTTTCTCCCTCTGCCCCTCACCCCGCTTGTGCTCTCTCTCTCTCTCTCAAATAAATAAATAAAATCTTTAAAAAAGAAGAAGAAGAAGAAGAAGAAGAAGAAGACCCAGCACAAGGGCTTGCCCAACTTTGCACACTGTGCTTTCCCCCTTCTCCTCTCGTGTGTGCCTTCCCCCCACCGAAACGAGCAGTATCACAGTCAGAGTCCTCCCCCGACACGTAAAGAAATCTGTTGTTGGATTTGAAAAGCAAAAAAAGTTTTTCTTTTCCTTTTTCTCCATCTCACTCCTCCTCTTTTTTCACTATTTCTTCATCCCATTTTCAACAAAATATATTGATCATTTGCTATTTGCCAAACACCACTTTGGAGAGTGAGGAGCAGGATGCAGTGCCCAGTTCTTGCCCTCGAGGAGCTGACTTTCTGGTAGGAGAGACAGCCGCGAAAACGTACGTGTTACAAGGCGGAGTCCAGACACTCTCCTAGGTACTGTGCAGAATTAGCAAAGGAGTTCCATTCCCCGCTGTGCTTACTCCACTTTGGGGAAATATTTCCTAAGAGGACGTTAGTGACCTTGTACCGCAGGGTGTTGTTGGTAGTCTCTACCTAGTTGTGGAGGCTCAGGATATTACATGTTGAGGACCCCAAGCTTGGTGGGCAGGCCGCTCTGGCACTTGCTGGCTGTGTGACCTCAGCCAAGTTACTTAACCTCTCTGTTTCTCATTTTCTTCACTTGTAAAATTAGGAAACAAATGATGATCGTTCCCTCAGGGATCTATGAAGATCAGGTGATGCGGTTCTTGTCAAGTACTTAGTACATTACACAGGCTCAGCACTGAATGAATGCTGGCAGTGATCTGGACGGGATGAGCACATGAGGCAAAACACTGTTGGGAAGTGAGTAGGCCTTAGTGAAACCTTCTGCAGGACTCTTAGATCTTTGTTGGAGAGAGAAAACAATTGCTAAGTGATTTCCACACACGCTTTCAACATGTGATTTCAACACATGATTTCAACAGAAGCATCCAGCTAAGGTAAGGGATTTTTAAGGAAGTATTATTGGGGTATTATAGGCAGAAGTTTATCAACACTGGTTTTGGCAAAATAATAAACATCCACATTCAGTACCTCATCCATGCACCTCACTGGTTAGAGGCTGGGGCTGCAGAGAGGACGGAAGCAACCATCCCCTAGAGGGGCATATGAGCAAAGAGCCTCTGGGCGACAGGGTTATGGCTGATACTTTTTTTCTTCTTTTCTGTATTTCCTAAATTTTCAGTGTTGTCACAGAAAACATTATCAGAAACTATGTTGTGTTTTTTTTCAAACCTGTATTGTCTACAGTGTGTAAGAAGGGCTAGGAATATCAGATGCGAGTGGGCTCACCGAGGAGCAAAGTGCCGGGCAGTGGCTTCCTGAGAAGCTGAGACCTGGAGACATGGCAGGAGCCAGACGGGCTCAGAGGGGAGGAGAGCTGGCCAAGAAGGAAGTCCAGAAGGGCCCATCATGGCCCCGCGGCTCAGAGTCCTCAGAGATGCCCCCTGGGTGGGGGAAGGTGGCTCAGCCCTGCCCTGGCCTGTCGGGCTCCCCTGCCCTTGTGGCCTCTAGCAGGTCACTTGACCTCAGTGTCCCCATCTTTAAAACAGGGGTCATGCCTGTCTTGCTGTCTTGTGGATTCTTGCGGAGCTTCAAAAGCAGACTAAGAGTGCAAAGGACTGTCAGAGCCTGTTCACACTGCTGAGGTTCGTCTCAATTTCTGGTTCCCTGGGTGAATTCATGACTCTGGATGCAGCCGGGCAGCTCCCCTCCCAGAGGGACACACCTTTGGCTCCTCCTCCAGGGGCCTCCCAGCTTGGACCTTGTTCCTGCTGGAACGTCCTATCCAAACCGTACCTGTATGTAAATGACAGCGCCGAGCAGGCTGTCATTGGCATCCGCGAGCGGGCAGGTTTCTCCCTGTCATGCAACCAGTGAAGGCCTCAGAGACACCCATCAAGAGCCTTGATAAATGCGAATTGGAGAATCACTGGAGTCTTACATTTTTCTTGTTTAAGTGGCCCTTGGTTGACAGTTGCTGGTCATCACATGATTGAGCTAGGTAATAAAATAGCAGTTATGGATCTAAATAATGGTGATTGTGCCATTTATTTTTTTCTTCAGTGTTTTCATATCTTTTATTTACTGACAACTGAAAGGCTTCCCCTCGTTAAAAAACAGTTCACAAGAGAAGAGAGAGCTCACTGTTTCCAGTTGAGCTGCAGAATCGAACCTTATCGTTGCCCTTTCAGTTTCTCTCAAAGCTTTATTTTATTTTATTTTATCTTGGACTATTACTCCTCCTCCTCTTACTAGCGCTGTGGACATTAGGGTCGTGAGGCATCTGTTATAACAACATTGTGTGCTGTTCGGTTGATGTTGCTTTGATGGCCCTACCTGGAGTTAGAGCCCATGGTTCCCCATGTTTTCTTGCTCTCTTTGACCCTGGTCCCCTCCCTGGGGTTGCTGTTCCAGCTCCATGTTTTTTCTTTCAAAAAACAGACACTTCTTTCTACCAGCAAAATTCCCCTAGTTCTAGCTCGTGGGCCTGAGCAAGATTAATATTTTCAGTTTACCAGTAATGGGTGAGGAACCAGGGATTAAACCCCACAGGAAAACCCTTTGTGACCCAGAAAAAGTCCAGTTCTTGCTTCTACTCTTATCATCTGGTTAAGAGCCTGGAAGAAGAGAAAGAATCCACCTGTGGGAAGCTGCCCCAATGGGTCAGAAAGTCTGATAAGAAAAGATTATGCACTCATGTGGGTTTTAGTAAAAGACATTGAATGTTGATAAGCTTATCATAGCTTTTGTTTTCTGCTCACGTATGAAATTTCAAACGTGTGTATTTTTTAGGAAATACAATGGCTCCTGAAAGTAAGAGAGTACTTACTCGTCTTGCCCATTTGGGTCTTATATCCATCTTGCCACCTACCCCTTTTTTCTCCTTTTTTTTGGACCGACTGACCAGGATCTCGTTGTAGGTTTCTTGGTACCCCCAGCATCATTGATCATTAAGATAAACAGTGGCAAATTCCCCAAAGCTCTAGGGTAATACTTAATCCAGAGTATGTTTTTGGACCAGTGTATCCCCATCACCTGGGAGCTTGTTAGAAATGCAGAATCTCAGGTCCCACCTGAGACCAGCTGAATCACAATCCACATTGTAAGTAGATCTCTGGGTGAATCACATACATAGTAAAGTGCTCCAAGGAGTCCTCTGGAAGGAGCTTCCAGGGACCTCTGAAGTCATAAGACACTTGCTAAAAGCACCCTAGCTAATTGTGCCCTCCAAAGCAGAGACGTCCTCTCCCTTTCTTCCATAGACACACTCTAGCTCCCTGTGCTGAGCGAGGGCCACCTTTGGAGACAGCAGATGCGAAATGCCAGCTAAATGTGTCCTCAGCTAGTTTACCCCACTTTCTCAAAGACCTGGAGGGAGTCCTGAAGATCACTGATATTCTCCTGGGTCTAAAGAACTTTCATTCTCAAGCATTGGCATTTCTGCCTTTCAAGTACCACCCTGTTTGGGTGGATGGGCCCCAGAAGTTTTTATGTGATCATAAGTTGCCCAAAGGCACTTTCATGCACAGCAAACCCCTGGAAGTGTCAACACCGTTGTTCAGGGTTAACATAAAGATTTTTTTCCAGTCAACTGAAAAAATTTTACTGAACAGAATTAATGATTATGACTATTAAAGTAATTTAAGTATATCAGATAGGATTTCTTGGCCTGTATCCTTTTCTTTATAAGAATGTATACATACAGTAAAAGCAAGAAGCCCAGAATCCTTACCAGTCTGTTTGTATCCCTGTGTTTGGCATATCTTCTTGACTCTTAAAAATTTGGGTCCAGGAGCGCCTGGGTGGCTCAGTCAGTTAAGCATCTGACTCTTGATCTCAGCTCAGGTCTTGATCTCAGGGTTGTGAGTTCAAGCCCCACGTTGGGTTCCACGCTGGGTGTGGAGCCTACTTTAAAAAAAAAAATGGATCCAGAAGTTAAATGTCAACTTAACCTGCCATAGATGGGACTAAAGACAGAGGTGGGAATGCTGGGTTATTACTTGTCTGTATAGTATTCTTTGCAATCCCAGGCAAATTATAGTTCTAGTGCTTTTTCTGTTCTCCTCTGTGCTTTTCTCAATTGTACATACTTTAAATGTAGACATTAATGTTGCGCATTGAATTTTTTAAAGGCTGTGTTACTCAGTAGAAGACATTGAAGCCTCCAGCTGTAGGAACAGCCCTGGCAGCTGGAAGGGAATCTCCCGGGTACCTGGTGGGTGAGGTTGTAGTCTGTGATCTGATGGCCTGGGTTTGAATTCTGGCTCTGATGCTAGGGGACTCTATGCAACTTACGCAGCCTCGCTAGGTCTTATCTGTAATAGGGGGATAATACCTACCCCATAGGGCTGTCATGAAGACTAACGGAATTAATATATGTAAGGCTGCCTAACTCCGTGCCTAGCAGACAGTAACATAACCAATATTAACTATCATTATTAAATCTGAAGTATGACCAGGTTGATCTGTTGAATGGCACGCTGGCTGTGAGTCTGAGAATCAAGTGAGGAGGCTAATAGAGTTGAGTTTCTTACTCCTCTTCCTGCTTGTTGTATACTGATTAACAGTGAGCTGGTTCAAAAGCAGCACAGCCGAAGGGAGAGGGAGAGGCAGGGGCTGGAGGCCATCTCCCCTTGAATAACTGAACTGCTGTGCTTTAAAATGAGAAGCCAAGATAATAGGACCTAACTCACGAATTCACCTAAGGCTCTACAGCTTGCAGCCCATGGCCACATTCACTTTCTCATTTCCTCTCTGTAGTTTCTCTGGACATAGAGCAGGTGTCATGGTTCCCACTTTACAGAGAGGGATGCTGAGGCTCAGCAAAGGGAGTGGCTTGGCAGAGGTCCCCAACTAGAGCCCTGGCTTCTGGATGCCGGGTCCAGTGCCTTTTCCACACAGCCTTTCAGTGAGTCTGCAGACCCTGCACTATGATGCCTTGGAAGTCGGGAAGGCCAGAGAGAACTGCTTCTGTTCTTTCGTCCTCGTGGAAGGGTCAGGAGTGAGCAGTTCTGGAAACTGCATCCCAGGGAAGGGCCTTACACATGCTGATGCTCTAGACCTGAAACTATGTGCTTTGGGTTCACAGCAAAGGGAAGGTGGGGAGCTAGGCAGAAGAGAAGTGGTAATGGTTTCGTACTTGGCTGACTGGGACCTCTTCTACAGAGCACCCTAAGTCAAGGAGAGGAAGGGTGTTGAGGGGTACCTATGGTTGGGGCCCGTGTGAATTACTCAAGTGTATCATGAAAAAGAATAACCAGTGGTACGTGTCTTTAGGACAGGACGGCAGTTGTGTAGATGTGTGCCTCGACTGTCCTCTCTTTACCCATGGCTGCATGGCGAATTGACCACAGTCTTTCCCACTGAGCCTTGGAATCCTCAACCCAGGGCTCCAGGCAGCCACTACCCCTCAGATCTGTTAAGTGAGAGGGAACCCATTGGCCATTCCTCTTTTAAGGGGTATCCCTTCAGTGCACTGAGGAGTCACATTTATTGTTGAATTAATGCATCCTCTGTTGGCATCTAGGTGATTCTGGGGTTCTCGGTAGGGGCAACAATATTTCTGTTTTATCAGCAATTTGAATATCATCACTCATTCGACACTTTCACCTTGCTGTGTCACCAAGCAGCTCTTCAGATAAAAAATGGAACATCAAAATACTCGCCATCTGTGTTCGTTGTAGCCATCTTTTCTCTCTCTTCAGAGACGAATGTTATCTTGTGCTCATTCCACCGAGATGTGAGAGGGTGACGGCAGGAGGAGAAAGGGGCTTCTTGCTTCCCCCAAGCACACACGAGATTGCTCCACACTGTCCAGGCTAGCGGAGATGCGCTCCTCCCACCCCACCCCTCCGAGTCAACAGTGGCCCTTTGAGACAGCTGCGGTCCTCTGGGCTCGAAGGGGAAAGCGTGTGTCTACAGCTGGTCATGCCTGGCTTGCCAGGCCCCATGTAGAATATGACCAAGGGCCTGGCAGGTGTTCTTGTCCCGAGTGTGTTCATAGGGCTCTGGGAGACCCGCAGGAGCTGGGGTTGGAGAACTTCAAGGGAAAAGCATTATTTCGATTGGGACCTAGGGTTTCCTCATGTCAGCATTTGGGCGGGGGATGGGAAGAAGGGGAAGGGTCGCGGGGCACTGGGGAGGCAATGCAAAGCAAACAGAATGGTCCATCTTACTGTAGGGGCTTCATGCAGTTAGCTTGGGTCCCAGGGCCATTCAGTGAAGTTGCCTGAAAGTGACCAGTCGAGGGGGCCACCATGTGAGAATGTCAGGGCCATGTGCAGACTAAATCGGATGGAGGAGCTGGCTTTTCATTCATATTGATCAGGCCCAGCAAATGGCACTTCGTTTCCAAGCAAAGACCAATCAGTGCTTTAAGAAAATGTTTCCTGAGTTCCGGCAGAGAGCGAGGTGAGAAGCGCAGCGCGGCCGTCTCTCCCGGGGCCCTCCAGGCCCCCCGGCCTCAGGCCGGCGGGTGCACTGGGGGGCCCGGGGACAGGTCGCGGGCTCTGACCCGCAGAGACCCAGCGCCCTCGCCGCAGCCGTCCACCGGCCAGGCGCAGACTGTGAAGCAGCCGCGAGGCTCTCCCCACTCCCACCCCCACCTTGGCGCCGATGGCGGCGGCATCTCGGAGCCCAGACCTCGCCGGCTGCCCGCTCCCCTGGCCCAACTCTGCGGGCCGTGCGCGCAGCCCCCGCCCAGCCAGCGGGCACGCGGCTCCTTTGGACGTCGGGTGTGGCGGGGCGAGAAGAATGGCGGCCACTCGAATGCCGCGGACGGCCGTTGGGGCCTCCGAGGGCCTGAGAAGGCGGGTCTGCGTGGATGCAAGCTCGACCACCCTTGGGCCTTGGAGCCCCACAGATCTGGGCCCTGGGATGACCTGTCCATCCCCATTGGACAAAACCTCACCTCCGGAGAACAGTGGACAGAGGCCCTGACGGGCCCGGAAGGTGAGCGAAGCCCCGGGCGACGACGGGCGGAACGGCTAACGGGCCATAGGCGGTTGGTCTTCGTTCTACCAGACGTTGACGTTGGAAGATCGAAATTACGTACCGCATTTGGCCAATAGGAAGACCACCCTTTGGGAAGATTTACTGGCCGTTTTTAGAAGGCCTGTGTATATAATATGAAAAAGTTGCTCTCAACTTTCCCCCCAACCTTTTAAAAGAAAACTTTTGCCACATCTAGGCCTTCTAGATGTAAAGAGGTTGCCGACATATGATAAAGTAGAGTTAGAAAAATCACACGTCTTGTAAATGCCTATTTGCTTTTTTAAAAAATCATAGACAAGTAATGTCTTTTGGAAATGACTTTGGAAATGGAATTGTTAGACGACTTCTAGAAGCGACATCAGGAGCGACACACGTCCACGTTTGTTCAGTGGGTAAGAGGACATGAAGTAGACGACCTTGAGGAGGAAGAAAAGAAGGTTCTGTGCCAGACTGGTCATATTTAGAAGACGTTTTCATATAACCATTGTTTTGTGTGTGCATTTTATTCCTCAACTACTGTATATATAGTTGACAATGCTAAGTACTTTTTTGAAATAGCTAGTCTTTCTAGATGTTCTGAAGTGCCTGATACATGTTAAAAATAGAGGTAGTAAAAAGACATTCTTGTAAATATCTTTTAACATTCATATGAAATGCTGTTTAATTTGGGGGGAATGGCCAAACCACCTCTTTGAATGGTACACATTGTGTTTGTGCACTGGTTCAGAGGAGGAGGGAGGAGAAGGAAGTGCAGAGAGCTCTGCCAGTGTGTTTATAGTGAGGGAAGATAAACCATTGTCCTTTATGTTCCTGCATTTGGTTTTACTTAGCTGTGTATGTATATAGTGTATATACTGGACAGATGAGTCCTAATTTTCAACATCTAGTCTTTCTAGATGTTAAAGAGGTTGCCAGTGTATGACAAAAATAGAATTAGTAAACTAATACATTGTGTGCATTTTGTGTTAAAATTCCTAGAAAGATTGTCTTCTGAAAATTTGAGCATTATAGCCCACTGGGTTGGTGGGGGAAGAAGAGGAGAGAAGGGTTCATCATAGGCTAGAATGTTCATATTTTGAAGACACTTTCAGATTATAACTGTTACATGTGTGCAGTTTATTCAAGACTGCTGTGTATATAGTGGACACATCAAGTCCTTATTTAAAACATCTAGTCTGTCTAGATGTTTAGAAGTGCCCAACGTATGTTAAATGTAGAGGTAGTAAAATATTGCTTTGTAAATATCTTTTTCCTAAAATTCTAGGAAGTAACTGTCTTGGGGATGGAATTGTTAAACCACCTCTGAGCGGTATACTGTCATGTATCTTTGTTCAGTGGTTTGGAGGAGGTGGAAGGAAAAGAATTGCAAAAGGTAATAGGCTAGTGTGTTCCTGTTTGCACATTTTCAGACAAAACCATTTTTTTGTATGTTCTGTGCATTTTGTTTTGCTGTGTATATAGTGTATATAATGGCCAAGTGAGTCCTACTAGTTTTGCAACATCTAGATGTTATATAATCTCTAGATGTTAAAAGAGGTTGCCAGTGTATGACAAAATAGTAAAATTAGCACATTCTGTACACATTGTGTTGAATTTCAAAGGAAAGCTTTTCTGCTGTAAATGACTTGGATATCAATTTGTTCAACCACCTTTAAGCATTACACATGCCTATACTTGTCTACTGGATTGGTGGTGGAGAGAAGGAAGTGAGGGAATAGTTTAGGCCAAAATGGTGGTCATATTTAGAAGGTACCTCAGATTATACCCATTGTTAGGTGTGTGCAATTTTATTTAGCAGTGCTGTTGTGTACATAGTGGACAAGTACTTATATGAAATATCTAGTCTTTCTAGATATTTAGAAATGCTTGATGTATTTTAAAGTAGAAGTAGAGTCACGCTTGTAAATAGCTTTTAAAAACTGATGGGAAATACTATCTTTGGAAATGGAATTGCTAAACCACCTCTCTGAACAATATACTTGTTCAGTGGTTTGAGGGAGGTGGGAGGGAAGAAATTGCAAAAGATGCTTTGCTAGTGTATGCTAGGAAATTTCAGCTTATCCATTGCCCTATATGTTACGTGCATTTAACTTGACTGTATATATTGTATATATACTGGACAAATAGGTCCTAATTTTATAATATCTAGTCTCTAGATATTGAAGAGGTTGCCAATGTATGACAAAAGTAGAGTTAGTAAACTAACACATTTTGTACACTTTGTGTTAAAATTCATTGAAAGGCTGTCTTCTGAAAAGGACCTTTAGAGATGACATTGTAGTCACATCTAAGTAACACGTGCCTGTCTGCACTCATCCGCTGGGTTGGTGGTAGAGAGGAGTTGTGAGAAATGAAGGGTTCTAGACTAGAATGTTCCCATGCAGAAGACACTTTCAGATATAACCCATGGTTACATGTGTGTAGTTTATTCAACACTACTATGTATATAGTGGACAAACTTAAGTCCTTATTTGAAACATCTAGCCTTTCTAGATGTTTAGAAGTGCACAAAGTATGTTAAAAGTAGAGGTAGTAAAATAACACATTTTGTAGATAATCCTTTTGTTAAAATTCATATGAAATACTGTCTTTTGAAAATGGAATGATCAAAGTGATCAAACCACCTCTCAGAGCAGTACACATTATATGATATTTGTGCTGGTTCAGGGAGGAAGGAGAAGAAAGGGCAAAGGGCTTTATACCAGTATGTTTATAGTTAGGCAGGATTAACCATTGTCCTGTACATCTGCATTTTGTTTTACTTAGCTGTGTATATAGTGTATATAAAGGACAAATGAGTCCTAATTTACAACATCTAGTCTTTCTAGATGTTAAAGAGGTTGCCAGTGTATGACAAAAATAGAGTAGTAAACTAATACATTGTGTACACTTTGTGTTTAAATTCATAGGAAAGACTATTCTGAAAACAACTAGAGGAAGTGAAATTGTTAAAATCCCCTCTAAGCATTACAGATGCTTATACTTTCCACTAGGTTGATAAGAGATGAGAAGAGGAAGGGTTCTAGGCCAGAATGTTCTTTCAGTGCTACTATATATGTAGTGGGCAAATTTTTAAATAACTCCTTACTTGAAACATCTAGTGTTCTGGATGTTTGAAAGTGAACAACATGTTGGAAGTAGAGAATTAGAGTAACAACACCCTTTAAGTATTGTTAATTTACAGGAATGTCTGTATTTGGGGAATGGAATTGTTAAACTTGATGTCTTGGAGAGTATGCTGAGTGTTCACTGGGTTCACTGGGGGACGGGGACGGGGACAGGGCCAGGGCCAGGGAAGGAAGTGAGGAGAGAAGGGTTCTGTGCCCGTGAGTCTTTAAAGTTCCGTATGTGCATTTTAGTTAATATTGCTGTGTGTCAAAGGATAAACAAGTCCTAATGCCCGAAGTATATTAAAAGTAGAGGTAGTAAAATAATCCCTTTATGAATGCCCTTTTGTTAGTTTTTAGGAAGGACTGTTTTGGGAGTGTCTGTTAATCCACCTCTGAGAGCTAGATGTAGTCCTATACTTAGTCATTAAAATGGTGGAGGGAGCAAAGGAGGGGTGAAGGGAAGGGCTTTTTGCTAGTATCTCCACACCGTTGTAGGTTATAACCATAGGTCTGTATGGGCGTTTTTATTAAGTACCTGTGTTTGTTGTGGACAAGTTTCATTATTTTGTAACATCTAAGCTTTTTGGATGTCCTGAGGTGACAATGTATGATAAAATGTACAGCTAATGCATTAACCAATTTATAAGTTTCTTTTTGTTATCATTGATAGGAAAGAAGCATCTTGGACGTGGAATTGTTAAGCTGTCTCTGAGAAATGTCAGGACTTTACTAAGTTGGCAGCAGAGGGGCAGAAGGAAGTATAGAGGGAGAGATGTATGCAGATGTGTTCATATTTACATTGTAATAATAACTGTTAATGTGTGTGCGTCTCTTTGGCTGTACTATAGGAATAAATTGATTCAATGGAAACGTACCTCCTTGCTAATATTTGAATAGTATAGATTGGATAATGAATTCTTTTTAGAAGCATTAAAAAAAAAAAAAAAAGAAAAAAAAAAAAAAGAAAATGTTTCCTGGGTATTTGTTGTGAATTTCCTCGATGATAATTATAGAGCCTTTGGAAAATTTTACAAAAAGATAAAAAGGAAAAAATTTACCCATATCCATGCTGCCTGAAACAATACTCTTAAAATTTGGATGTATCTCATTCGAAGTCTTTTTTGCTATGGAGTTGTGTATAAATTTTAAGAAAATCTGTATCGTAATGAAAATGCAGTTTTTACCATGCTCTTTTTACACTTATGAGCATGTTTTTATATCAAATTACTCAAAATACTATTTTAAATAGGTATATAAGATCCCATTTTACAGATGCACCGTAATTTAACCAAAAAATTAAACATTTCAGTGGTTTTCACATTTTTACATATGTGTTATAAATACTAGCAGCACATGTTTTTTGGGAAGAAAATATAGAGGGGGATAGATTTTTGACGTCTTGATGGAACAGTCAGTACTGTTCATTGTACTACGGCTGACATCCCGTCTGTGTGTGTGTGTGTGTGTGCGCGCGCGTACATAGTATATTATTCTACATTGGTGGTCTGTGGTGCTGTGTTTTGATACTTAAAAGTAGAGAGTCTCCAGGCTCCCCAATAAAACCTGGCCCTTTGGGCACCAATCCATTGAAGGATTGACATTTCCCATCTAATATGTTCATAAAAATAGTTGTAGGGATGGTTGACTCCCGTGGGAAATCCACAGCTGCTGTGCTAAGTCCTGTTAAATGCTGTTGAATTTAGATCCGATGTCTTTGGTTATCTTGCTGCCCACGGGCCATTTGGCACTCATGGCTGGTTCTCTTCTCTCTCCTCTAGTTACTGGGGCTTCCGGATGCAGACGATGATGCGTTTGAAGAGTACAGTGCAGATGTGGAAGAGGAGGAGCCCGAAGCAGACCACCCCCAAATGGGGGTCAGTCAGCAGTAACCTTCCGAGGGCTCCCACCTGAGAAGGAGAGTGAACCCCCTGGTACCTGAGGTGGGGTTGCGTGTTCCTGGGTTAGCATTTTTGCATTAGCACTTCGAAACAGGACGTCTGACTCCCAGCATCCAAATTAAAACTAGGTACCTTTTTATTGACCGCAAAATATCTGGGATGAGCTTTGCTCAGAAGTGACCTGAATTTTACTCCCGTTTCAGTGGGTTTCTATGGGGTTGTCTCGGTAGCCTTTGCCATTTTGAATTTAGAGTCCATTTTGTGGCTGACTGTTCTCTCTTGAGTTTGTGTTGGAGAACTAACATTACCTGACTCGAATGTAGAGAACTCTGAATGTATTAAGGATATGTTTTGAGTCCTCAAAGGTGACATTATTGAGGGAAAGCATGACAGAGAAGAAATGCAGTCTGCACTTTTTATGTACTTTTTAAATGTCCATGAGTGAAGGAATTTGCTTATAAAGCATGAGTTTTAATATCTAGTCATTAAACTGCACAAGTGCAAATACAAGGGCAGAAAAGGATAATCACTTAGCTTTGGATGAAGAGGGGAAGAGAGGCAGAGAAGCCTTTGTTGAAGTGTTCTGCCATTACTAAGTTACCTGGATAGATAGCAGCTGGTTCATGATTAGTATAAACATTACTTTGCATGTTCAATTATTTTAAAACATGCTAATTCCAAAGCCTCTTTTGAAATCCAATAGTGGAAAATATCAATGGGGTGACAAATGATTGATTTCTTTAAAATCTCTATAAACTGTCCCGCATATGAAATGAAACATTTACATTCTCTCTTTATAACCAGATGGCAACTTGTTAAATCATGAAAACATTCAGAATCCAAGTGCCACTTAAACTTTGAAGCCATAGATAAATTTAATGGGGGAAATAAACCAGGATAAAATTTTTTCAAACATATGATGGAATTCTTTAATTTCTTAATTTGTCTTTTATTCCTTAAAAAAAAAAAAAAAGGTCAAGAAAAGGATCCCACTGTATAATTTATTTAAAAAACTGTAATCAAGTCCTTGGAGGGACCTAACTGTAGTGAATTTTTAAAGCGATATGAAAGTGGGAATCTTTCAGTCGTGGGTTAGCTTGGTTCAAATGGGAAGTTTCAGTGATCAAAATACTAAGACAACTCACAGAAACAGCTACTTAATAATTGGAAACACTGCTGTCATTACTTAGCCAACAAATACTTACAAGGGAAGTCCTTTGTAATGCTAACGTGGAATTATTTAAAGTATTCATTTTCTTGGACCCTTCTGGATCTCTCAAAGCGGAATGCCTCTTTCACAACCCTTGACTAAACATAACATCTGGGGTGGGAATGTTTTTAACATGCATACACATACCTGTTAGGTTGTCATAGTTTGGGACTTTAAAAAAAAAACAAAAACCAGCAGCAGCGGGCACAGAGTTTCTGGGAGTCTTGTGTATCTTCCAGGCATGTCAGTATTAATCTGGTGATCTCTCCATTTTCTGCTTGATTGATTGGTGCCATGGAGAGTGCGGCTACTTGTGGTAGAACAGGGTACTGCAGTTTTAAGTCATGGTGGGGAACAGTACAGTGGTTTCCATCCATGCTTCAGTACCCACATTTTTTCTTTTCTTGGCAAAGCGTATTGAAGGTTAATTTCAAGTGAAATGAATTTCCTTCCGAGTAGCCTATTCCCACCGCAAACCTTGATGTTTCATCCAGCGGGGTGAGCATATTCTGTGCTTTGCTCCCTTGCCTGTGTCCCCATTGGCTCCGTACCTGAGCGCAGGTAGTTGTGAGCTGCATCCTGTAGATAGCACTCGGGTTTGGTAACCTCTGTTTTAACACAATAGGCTGAAAGAATGACTTCTGCCACTGGGATGAAGAAGCTTGACTAGCTTGCTCCATTTGAAGGTAAACTGGAATTTTATACATAGAGGCTTAAAAGCTCAATTTACATATGTTTGCAAATGGAACGGACATTAATATAAAATGTATTTTATGAAAAAGCGTTTAGGCTTTGACCAAATGCATTTTGGTATTATTATGTTAATGTTCTATTTATAAAAATTGAACTGAGATCAACTCAGCCATTCAGTGGGCTGAGGAGAAATCTCGTCTTTGTTCTGCCCCAGGGGTTGAGGATAACAGTCCTGTGTGTTGCTTATTTTCATGGCAAAACCCCAGAAGGCATTAGCAAATCGCACCGTTTCCTCCAAAACTTCCTTGTTTTCTGATGGTGCACCGCCCCGGCTGCCCTTGCTGCCACACATGCCCGTGCCCGCGCTCCCTCCCACCGGCCGTGGGTTCGCTGTTCGGCTTGTGTGCGGCATTAAAGCTCGCCTGGCGCAGAGCTCCCCGCCCCCCATGGGCAGTGAGGCGGGCAGCCGGCAGCCGACGTTGTTTGGGAAGAGGTTCCGTGGTTTGACAAATTTCTGACTTTCACGAACAGATAAACACTTACAAAGAGGCAGTGTGGTGCGGTGGGAAGAGCATGGACCCGGGAGTTGGGAGAGAGACTTGGGTTCCAGCCCTGGCTCTACCAGGGACTGCGTGACCTTGGGCAAGTCCCCCAACTCCCCTGAAACAAGGGCTGTTTGCCCTTCCTGCTTTCACCACTGTCGTTCCATACCTGCCTTATGGCGTGTGTGTACTAAGAGCAACAGTCAAGGAAACTTTTAGGGAAAGGAGAAGGAAATATGTTTTCAATCTTGCCGGGAGGCAGTCCTGAGCGTGCTGGCCACAGGACTACCTTAGAATATGTTTCTGCTGGTCTGTGAGTGTCCGGACCCCTCGAGCCTGATCCTGAGGGGCTGATGACTTCCGGTTCCTTAGGCGGAGGACAACGTCAGGCCTCAGAGATGCAGAGACAGACTTGTCGCAGAGGTGCAGCCTCTGTCTGCTGAAGGCGTGGCTTTCCCTTGGGCCCCGACAGACTGCGGCTTTGGAAGTGGAGTGAGTTTGCATGAAGAAGAGCTGGGAGAGAGTGAAAGAGGAGTACTTTGACTTTCTGCCATGTCATCCAGGAGAGAGAAAGAGGAGTGAGAGAGAGAGACTGTGTGTGTGTGTGTGTGTGTGAGAGCGTGTGAGTGTGTGTGAACGTTGCGGGGAGGGGGATGACTGATGGCCTGTTGATCACTGTGGGCCAGCCGTGAAGTCCTGCCTGTGATAACCTTACCAAACCTTGATCCTGGGTTTGAGTGAATCACAGAGACATTTTTCTTATGGCCGCCTAGTCACTGGCTCTGCCTGAGAGTCATACTGAGCACACTTTGGGGAACCGGAGGATGAGTTAGGGAGCCAAGGAAGGAGGTGGGACCCCACACGACACCCGCCACCACTCCGGCTCTGTTACACTCACGTCTCCCAGGCTCGTAGCAGTACGTAGGACTTTGGGTTTTTTTCTTTTTTTATATGACTAGAACATGAAAAGTCTCATATTTAGGAATTTTCCCTGTGTCCTGGTGCCCGAATTAGGTTTCCGGGGTCCTTAAGTGAAAAATTTCTCTCCTCTCACGGCTACTGTCATTTTTCACATACAAATGGAAACTTTTCCTCCAGCACAGCGACATCTCTAAAGATTGTGTCTGTCTCATAAGAGCACAAAGTGTGTGGACCTCGGGGAGCTATGCTTCCAGAGCATCGCTGGAATTTATATTTTAGAAATCTACCTTGCATATTAAAATTCTCAAGTTGGGAAACTGATATGAACAAATCTGATTTCCCACGGTTCAAGAGGCAGGAATAGGAATAGGCAGGGCTTACTCTGGGGTGGGAGGAGATGAGAAAGGGAGAATGGGAGAGTTAGGGTCTAATTCTTTTAAAAAAGAGAGAAAAGAAGAAGCCGGAAGACAGGTATTATGTACGCGACAGGAGAACTGTTTTCACGGCTGTCCCGCTAGGAGCTGGCTTTCCTCAAAGGGGCTGCCTGCACGTTGAGAGGCAAGGCCTGTGTTGGGGATGGATTTGTGGCTCTACAGATGCCCCACAGCCAAGGACACAGCAGGTGTCCCGCAAATCTGGTGTGGTTTCCCTCAGTAAACCCGCTGTCAGCCAGAGAAGCCCGTCTTTCCCAAGTGCGACCACATCTGCGGGCTCCAATCACCTGGCAGGTGGCAGGTGAACCAGACTTGATCTTGCTCTCAGTGTGGTTGAGGCCATGGGTCAGGAATGCCCTCGGGGGCTGGGGGGCAGAGCCCGCCTACTCCACTTGCTTCAGGGCTGTAGAAAGAGCACAGTTAAAACTCAAGTGGATCACAGATCCCTCTTCCCGATAGCGACTGTCAACCCCAAAGAGGGGCTCTGCCTACTACTTAGTCTTCAGATTACCAGAGAAGCCTCACATTTTTATTTTTTATTTTTTTTGAATGAAACATGAGTCCTCTCCCACAAAGACCCAATTAGTTATCTTGGTTTTGTGACACCAGGTATGACCTGAAAGGCTGCAGTCTTTTAGATGTTATTTAGAACATCTACAATTTGCCGGGATGCCCGTAGCCTCTGGTGTCCATGGCAACGTGGGGTCCGTGGTAAATTATCTATAGCTCCCGTCCCCCTGGGTAAATCGTTAAATAAGATGGTGTCGTTGATATTTTTATTTAAATTTGTATTACAAAAATAGAGGACCCATGAGCATCACATGTTAGAAGCCTCATTTACGGCACCGTGTGGCTGAATAGACCCAAGCCGTTGAAAGCAAGCGCCAAGCCGCATCAAAATAAACACTTCATTTACTAAGAACTGTATTCAAGTGATTCAGGCCCACCGAGAAAGCAGATAGTCTGTTCTTTGCACAACTGCCTTTCCCTGGTTCTTTTGTTTTTGTTTCTTAAGAGTCATTTTTTACATTTTTTACTCTGAGTACCTTCTGATAGCCAGGCAGATAAAGACGCGGCAGTCCTGCGTGCGTACACACGTCACCTTTCTAGAGGAGAAAGCAAATTGTCAGTTCTTGGGAAAATCGGAAACGATCTGTGAGCCAGTCTTCGTTTGTGTATGAGAGCAGAGTTGAGCCATCCATGTGAGAAGCAAAATCAAGGAACAGTTTTGGGGTTCTTTTTCCTTAGGCAAAAATGTTTCATGCAGGGTGTGGATGTTTTCTTTGCCTTTATATTTCCTTTCCAAGAAATCTCTTGTAAATGACAAAACTGTGAAATGGGTTGCCAAAAAAATTGTTGCCCTTTGTTTTAGATGCCTCAAACAGTGTAAATCCTAAACTGAACCCTGTCCACATCTGCTCCATCCTCCCTCCCCAGAGAGCGAGGATCTCATCCACCAATGTAATTACCATACGCTTGCTATTAAAGAGCCTTCCAAACTCTCGTGATGTTTGCCTCTTTTTTACTCCGTCCACAGTGTTTGGTCCAGAGGATGTCTCATGGGATACAAACGAGGGACAGAGAATGAGGACCGCCAGCTAGTTCTGCGGTTGTCTGTGTTGGGGTTGGGGGTGGGGGCGGCCAGGGGGGAGAGAGGGAGGAGGTCGTTCCGGGAACCGCTGACATGGTTCAAATGTTAGTAATTTAAGACATTCACGTATCTGTTCTGATGTGGCTGCTAGGGAGTGATTTCCCAGCCTTCCTTCAAACCAGTACTTGACGTGTGCATATGAGGAGCCTGTTTTTTCTCCCATAGTGAGGTGCCATGTGCATTCTGTGGCACCAGTGAGAAAGCTGTGGTCACTCCGTGGCAGTGTGACACAGTTTCCCCATAACTGTCCTCCCAGTGATTGTTAGTAAACAGTGGCATCTAAAGAATAAATCAGGAGTTGGTGGTAAGTCCCATTATTTGATTAAGAACAAGTTTCTTTCCCCAAATGAATAGGTGTCCACAGATTGTTAGATGAGATTTGAGATTGCCTTAGCAGACGCAGCATAGAGGTTTGTGTGTGTGTTACCTGCCGTCATTGGTGCTTCTTGGTTTGGGACGTGGCTCTCGTCAGAGATTGGACCCGAGTGGTGGGCTGTGTGCAAGCCTTCCGAGCCTCACTCATCAAAGATTCTGGCTTCAGCAGGGTGGTGGCATGATCTTCCCCAGACAAAGCCTTTCTTCTGGGGGAATTTCTTTGTTACTGTTATTTGATCACTCGCACAGATAACCTTTATAAAATATAGCTTGGCTCCTTTATCTAAGTGCAGGGCTGGTGTTAGAAAGACCCACATTTTCCCCCTTTGCAGTGAATCACTCTGAAATCGGTTGGCTGGGGAAAATGGTTCTAGCCCTTGGGGCGCCTGGGTGGCTCAGTCGTTAAGCGCCTGCCTTCAGCTTGGGTCATGATCCCAGGGTCCTGGGATCGAGCCCCACATCGAGCCCCACCTCGGGCTCCCTGCTCAGCGGGAAGCCTGCTTCTCCCTCTCCCACTCCCCCTGCTTGTGTTCTCTCTCTTGTTGTGTCTCTGTCTGTCAAATAAATAAAATCTTTAAAAAAAAAAAAAGAAAGAAAATGGTTCTAGCCCAGTCTCCCTCCTGACCAGCTATGTGGTCGTTGGCGTGTCCCCTCTCCCCATCCCCCACCTTTGTTCCCTCCTCTGTAAAAATAAGAGTATGGACTCATTTCCAAGTTCCCTCCAGGCACTGCTGTTGGGGGAATGTATCTTGTCTTGGCTAGTGGGGTTAGGGAGGGTGGGAAGCAAAGTTTATAAGGAAAATGCTGTCTTGTGAAACTGGGGCTGGGCAACCGACATTAGCAAAACTATTTCTCTGATTTTGAGCCCATCTTCCTTAGAATCCCTTTTAGAAATAAAAACCCCAGCCAAAATAGTGGGTGTATATTAGCCCAAATGCTGACATCCCGGAGTACTTTCTCCTGCCTTCCTACACTTCTCTTCTCTTTGTGATCAATGATATGGAATAAAGAGCTCTAACAAAATAGGAAGATTTGGAGTGTTTTGCTTAGGGATGTAACAAGCAGTCTCATTTCCTTTAGAAACGAATCTCGTTTCCATAGGGAAGTCAGGTCGGGTGGGACGCTTCATTGTTTCTAGTGTTCATTGTGGACATGAATGGGTCGAAGTCAAACAAAGTAAACCAAATTAAAGCCACTACCCAGTGCTTGGACCCTGCGCCGGGGCTGGAGGGGGCGGGCTTGTGCCTGTATGCGGGGGGGTTGGGGTGTCTCTGGGGGCTGGCACATAGTTTTGCCTGGTGCCCTGCCGAGTTGGGGTGAGCAAACATTCCTTTCCCTGTGGCAGGCCAGGCCATGCATTACTCTGGAAACTCAGGAAATGGCCAGCAATGTACTTTTCCTCTTAGAGCCGCAGTAGGAAGGTAACTTTGAAATATTTTGCCTATCTCTGACCCACTTTTTTCCCTTTGGGAGCAGAAAACATTGACATTTATAAAAAATCTGGGCAAGCTGTAGTTAGGCAGCCTAAGAATGGGGTAGGCATTTCCTATTAGGTAACATTTAAGGGATCCAGAGACATTTTCTCCTGATTTTCTAGGAAAACATGGCAACCGCACAGATGGAGGAAAAACAGCAGTAAAAATAAGTTGGTCCTTTGGGATGCTTTTTAATTGGAAGCCTCTAGAGGTCAGCACTGCATAAAAAAGGGCTTTGTAGTTCTGGGTCAACCTGGTGCCCATTTCTTGGGGGGAGTGTTTGGGAGAGGAGGGCCAGCATGCCCCCAGCAGGGAGAAAGAGGGTGAGCAGCCCAGCCGTGCATGGGGGAGGAAGGTGTAGGGTCCTTTCCTTTATACAAAATTCTAACATTTGTCTTGGGTTGGTTTTTTGTTTTGTTTTGTTTTGTTTTTTTAATCCCCTTCTCATCCATCTTTCTGCACCGCTCCCCCACCCTGGTATGCACACACTGTCAGCTCAATAAACACGACTTATTGACCGATCGGTGAAGCATGGCATTTAGCTCCCTCGGAGAAGGGCTGGGGAGATGCCAGAGAGGAGATGGACGGCACGTTGCATTTTGCTTCGAGCAAGGGGAGAGGCCCCTCTGTTCCCAGGCAGCCTGGGCCTTTCTCATGATCAGCCAGCAAGCTCTGCCGAGCCCCGCAGCTTCCAGTCAAACTTCAGGATGCCATGGGCAGTGCTGGGACCCCAGGTTTCTACTTGGAACCCACATCAGGTGCCCTGAGGCTCCCAGATCGGGGCTGGGTAGGGAAGGATTTGAGTATCTTTAGGAGATCTGGCCAGAACTGAGGTTGTTGGGAGCCCCTGAAAACTGGTGGGACACGCCTGGGGCTGGGGTGCTCCGGAGCGTGAGGTGCAGCGGCAGTATGCCGCGGTAGCTCAGACTGCACGGACCGCCGCAGGCCAGGGGCCCCCCGAGGTGCCCCCGGGTTTCTCTTAGCCCAGCAAGGAACAGGAAAGCCTTTCTTCCCCCCTCTCTCTCTCCTGCTCAGGGTTTTTATCATTCCTGCCTACTGAGTTCGGCCTAACCCACACGACAGACAGCGTCTGGTGCTGGGTGATTTGATGGAGCCTGGGACCCACTCACTGAAAAGGGACATTGGTGAAAAGAACAATCCACATGTCACAAGCACCATGGAAGCCCAGACTCCCCCCAAAAATATCTTAACACTTAGCAGCTTACCAGTATTCTCACTGCTACCATTAGGTTTCAAATGATGTTTTTTGATCCTTTTAAGTGCGGACAAGGCCCAAGGGACCCTGCTCCCTGGTATCGGCTGTACTCTGTGCGAGCATGGAACGGCCTGATGACCCTTCAGTCGTCTTGTCATGAAGCCCACAGTGCTATGTCCCAGCTGTGTAGGCCGTTACCTACAAACATCTATTTTAACAAACTTTCATAAAGCCCCTTCTAGGTACCAGGCACTCTACTAAGTTCCTTTTAACTCCTGATATCCCTCCAACATGAGGTAGATGTTACGAGTGATGGCCCCCTTTTACAGATGAGGAAACCGAGGCACACAGAAGTTAAGCAAATTTCACAAGATCACACAGCTAGTAAGTGTGGGAGCTGGGATTCGAACCAAGGCACTTTGGCTTCAGGGCCCTTTTAAACTACTCTGCTGTGAATAGGTATCGGGGTTGGTCTTACTTTTAATGAAACCTCTGGTTCTTTTTGTTCAGCACGGCAGAGGCCTACCCTTAAACTCTGTGCAGTGAATGCTGTCCGTCTACCTGGTTGCTGTGCACAGGACAGACTCAAGAAAACGGTTCATCAGGTCTCTGCCTTGCCCAGGATCCGGTTGGGCATGCAACCTGGTTGAGTGGATTAGGACGATAACTGATACGTTTTTTCCAGTATCCACGTGCTTGCAAAGATTTGAAAGTGATCGGAAGAACTGGAGCAACAGGTTTGTTAGAATCATTTAGTGACTGGTAAAATAAGATTATCTCTAGGCAGGGGCGAAGCTGTGGAAACAACCAGTAGGCCCCCCTTTCTGTACCCTTCTTCTAGGTCTCACCCCTGAACAGCCCTTTCTGAGGCCATTACAGACTCTTCTACTAACAGAAGAGGCTATTATGGACTCGCGGTCATGAAGGGCCTTTCACCCAAGCTTACCCGGAAATAGCCAGGAGCCCAATTCAGTCTGTGGTCAGGCCAGGACCTGAGAGCAGGGAGAAAGTTCTCCTCGTCCACTCCCACCTGATACCAGTCAGCAGAGTCACCACTACACACTGAAGACGTGAGTCTCCATGTATGTCCTGGAGCCATCCCAACACACGTCCAGCCCGCCCTCCAGCCCCGGCCTTTCCTCCTCGGTGCCCCCTCCACCCCCTGCCCCTCTGCTTGTCTTAGCACAGCTTCACGCAGAAGGAATGCCTGGCAATCAAAGAACACGTTCAGAGGCAAAGTGAATTTGCTTTGAAACTCATCTGCTTGTTTAGATGATCTCTACCATAGTTTCCTGCACTAATGCAGGGGAAGAAGAGCCGACCAGATCAGAGCCCGTAAGCATTGTTGGTGTCCCAACCCTACTTTCCTTGGTTCTGAGATCCCAGGGCTCATCACATAGATCCCTCATGATGGGGACCCTGTGGTCTTGGCATGCCAGCGTGGGCTCGTGGGTAAACGGCTGCAGGGAGAGCATGCCATACCCCAGGAGCAGTGCTTTTGCATTTTCCAAATGATGCACAGATGAAAGGAAGGAAAGCAGAAAAGGTGAGGCCCTTTAGGGGCGTCTGGGTGGCTCAGTCGGTTAAGTGTCTGACTCTCGGTTCCGGTTCAGGTCATGATCTCAGGATCAGGGGGTCTAGACCCGCGTCTGGCTCTGTACTCAGCATCGAGTCTGCTTGAGATTCTCTCTCTCTCTCCCCCTGCCCCTCCCCTTGTTCGCACTTGCTCCCCCCAACTCAAATAAATAAATCTTAAGAAAAAAAAAAACAGCAACAAAACCCAATCCTTTAAACCTATCAATTGCCAAGGAACACGAAGCTACACAGGTTTGGAAAGAGAAGGGCACAGTGTCACAGGGTAATGAAGACAAGTTGGTTTTCTGGATCTGGCTCTTCCTTCCTATATGGCCTTGGTCTTTTAAATCTGTAGTTTCTTCTGCTTCGAAGGGTTAAGGGCCACTTTGAGCCTTGGGCTGCAAGGGGCAATAAAAATACAAACTGTTGTGGAGAATCAACTTTAAAATGGGCCTGGGAAGTGTCAGAGTTGACCAGTTTCTGACTCCAGGATTCCCTGTTATCAGAAATGTGAATCTAATAACTAGAGAGGATAGGAGCGACAGCCTCGCCCCAAATCTCGCTCTGCGATAGGATTTCAAGTGGAATGCACCCTTCATTAGGTGCACCGAGGTGAGGGCTGTGTCGGGGTCGGCCTCTGCCCCCACCCACCCTCCTCCATTCACTCCTTCCCCACCTTGCCTGACATTGAGCGCTTTGTAATTTGCAGTCCGTCTACATTTAATATGGGGGTATAATTACGTTCTTTATTAGACAACACTATGTCTTCAGAAGCATGTCCTTTGTATTTGCAAGTGGCCTTAGCTTTTAAACCGAACTCAGAGGAAAATCTGTATGAAACATAACTGCTGCGTAGCCTGTGCCGTTCACCAGCTGACTTGTACTGCGTTGTGCGACCTGGTGCTTTGGCTGACAAGTTGGGCTGGACTTCGTGATGGAGCTAAACTGTCCTGATCTCTTTTCTGACTCTTCCTGACTCTGGCCAGCTCCTAAAGGACTCCCGTAACTGGTTATAAGAAGGGCGAAGCGGGATGACAGGACTGGTTTGGGCTAAAGCCCCCGCCGTGCTGGAAACATAAACCAGGGCTCTCCTCAGGGTGGGTGGGAAGCCTCTTCACATACAGCCTTTAAGCTTTTGAAAAAGATCTCTTATCCACATGCAAACCAACAATGTCATCTAAGTCCGTGCTAATGAACTCATCAAACCCATCCGCAGAGTCTGTTTGCTTCAGAAGCGGGGCCAGCCCTCTGCTTGGTGCATGAAAGCGTGCTCCCCGAGCTGCCCTTCAAACCTTGCTCCGTCCCCGTCCTCTTCAGCTCTAGAAGAGCCCACACAACATTGGCCACGTGCTCTTGAAAATCGCATTTGGAAGCTAGCGTGGGTGAGTCTGGGTAGGATTTTGGCGAAACAGATGCTGAATCAGGTATGGTGGTGGCTGCTTGGAGTCCATCTCCCAGGGCCGGGGGCGGGGGTGGGGTCCTGCCTGCTGCTGAGGGAGAGGGTTCCAGATGTGGAGCGGGGCCGAGCAGCTGCTGGGAAACACAATGACCACAGTCTCTTGGTCTGTCATCAAGACAATGGCACTTTTGTAAATCTGCTAGAAATAGAACTTTTCATGTGGCAGCACAGTGTGCAACCCTCTGGAGCAGTGATGTCACAAGGAGGCAGAAACTAGGGAATTCATCCTCTTGGGCAGGGTGACGAATCTTGTTTCCCAACCTCTGCCCATGTACTGATGTCACCCATTTTCCCCAAACCACACCAGCCGGGGGTGAGCAGAGAATCACGACTGCAGACAAATTCTCATTTCTCTGGTGCTGACACTGACTTTGGGGATTCCCAGCCCTTCTTAGATTCCTCCCACCTATTTTGGCAGAGGCTGGAACTTGCCATCCTCCTGAAATAGGGTGGGTAGCTCCCTGGGGTAACCCCTGTGGTGCTGAGTAGGGGTGGTTTAGCCAGGGCAGGAAGGCTCAAGGTCCTGGGGGATTTGAAGTCTCCTTTCCCATCCAGGAAGTACTTTATTGAAGATGTGTGCATCAGGTGCCTCCACACTATAAAAGCTATTATGCTTGGTGTTGATCATTAAAAAGTGATTTCTTGACCCTCAAAGTAACAAAAGTCTGGGCTGCCAATCAAAGCTGTAGATAAGCGAGTTTCCAACTTCAGGCTCTTAAGGGAGCCTGTGAAACATGCAGGTTCTGATGGACACAGATAGCTGTGTGTTTACAAATACTCCAGGTGGTGCTGTCTCAGGGGGTCCGTGGACCACACTTTGAGAAACGCTGAGGTTGAGCTGGCCTTCAGGCTAGGAATCATTCACTGTGTTGAGAGGGAGCCAAGATTCACCATGCGGTTCCTGAGTGCCAGGTGCTGGACAGAATGCCTTTATGGTCCTAATACATCTTAGTCCACAAAGAGAAAATCCTTACAGAGATGCCACAGTTTTGTCTCCATTAAAATCTCATGACTGGGAGGAAAAAAGTCACTCCTCTAAGCTCACATGGTGGCAGAGCTGGGAATAGAAGCCAGTTCTGTCTGATTGCAAAGCCTTAGTCTCTTGTCACAAGGCATCATGCTGCTCCTGTGGCATTTGGGGAACAATAATGGGCAGAGGCCAAGTTGTGTTTGGCAACAGTGCTTTATTACAGCTAAAAACGATTACGCTGCCCTCAGTACAGCTGTCAGCCCCACAGCAAAGAAATGAGAGTATTGTAAAGAGACCAGTACGCTTAAGAATCAGAGGACCCCCCCCTTGAAGTTCACTACACTTTCCATGATACAAATGTACCATAAGGCTGGCCAACCGAAGGTGACCCTTCCCAGGAGAGGACAGAAGGCAGGAGACTTCATTATCTAAGTATGACGTTATCTTCTCATTTCTTTGTTTACTTATTTATTGCCTATCAGCCCCACTGGGATAATAAGCTACATGAGAGCAAAGATGCTATCTGTTCTGCTCTCCATTGCATCCCTTGTGCTTAGCACAGTCCTGGAATGTCGAAGGCTCTCATGAAACCTTTGTGGAACGAATGAATGAATAAATAAATGAGGTATGGGGAGAAGAAAGAAATGCTACCCTTTCTCTTGGGAACATAGGGAGACTGCTTTGCTCTGAGATTCACCGGCTCTCATTCATTCATGTGTTGAGTGGCAAGCATGGAGGTAACACAGCCCCCAAGACAGAAGCTTCGGGAACTCACCTTTGTCTCTGCATCTCAGGGAAACCGTTTGTGTTCAAGGGTTGGAAATGTTGTTGGTAACTCCAAGACTTCTGCATTTTCCCAGGGAATGGGAACAGGAGTGGGTGGATGGCACAGGTGTTGTGCCCCTAACCCCATGATCCCTGGATGACCTTTAGGGAAGTGTCATCAGTAGATAGGAAAGTCAGAAGGCAGATGCAGCCCTGGACACATCCTGGTGGGAAAGCAGGAACATACACTTTCTGCACGATTTCTAACCAAGGATAGAGGCTGCTCAAGACCCAAGACACCCACTTTCTGGTGCTCTCCTAGGCTGCCTGCCTATACACCATCTCCGAGAAGACTCAGAAACTGCCCCATTCCAGCAGGACAGCCTGGGAGCAGAAAAATGCCCTATGGGTCTCCTAGGCAGCAGTGAGAAATCGGTATGACGTTGCTCTGTCAAAGAGTCTTAATCATTAAGTTTGAGAAGATTGAAATCATATCGTGTATCTTTTCCAGCCACAATGGTATGAAACCAGAAATCAATCAGAAGAAAATATTTGGAAAGAACATAGTGTCTTAATCAGTTTGGGCTGCTATAACAGAATACCATAGACCGAGTGGCTTATAAAAAATAGAGATTTATTTCTCACAGTTCTGGAGGTCCAAGATCAGCACCAGCAGCTTCAGTGTCTAGTGAGGATCTGATTCGGGGTTCATGTGTCCTCACATGGCAGAAGGGTTGAGCTCTCTGGAGTCTTCTGTAAGGGCACTGAGCCCATTCAGGAGGGCTCTGTTCTCATGACCTAATCCCTTCCAAAGGCCTCACCTCCAAAAACCATCATGTTGGAGATGAGGTCTCTACATATGAGTCTTGGGGGAGCCCATTCAGTTTATAGAATAAAGTCACCTAGGTTTCTGCATCTAGAATAACATACGTGGAGCCCCCGATCGCCTGTTCTCAGAGTCACAGAAACACTGGAACTCTAGGGTTTCTTTTTCCAACTCTCTCTTTAAGAAAAAAATCTTCCAGAGGTACTCACCACCCTCCATCAGATCCCACAATTTCATGATCACCAAGGAGGTGGGGTGGGTCCCTAGGCCTCACAGGGCCAGTCCACCAGGGCAGGGCCACTGATTCTATGAAAGCCATTGGCACAAATAGCCTTTGAGACTCAGTGTCCTCAAACCTTATTTGTTTCTCACTTCCATTTTTCTTTTCCCGTCGCTTAATTCCATTTGGTTCCTCGTTTCCTACTCCTTCCACCTCCCTTCTCATTCCTGCGCTGACGTTCTTCCCATGACCGGCCTGCCTTTCTCCCTCAGGACCCTTTGAGCAGGCCGGGCCACCAGGTATAGGTGACCAAACTATAGACCTGACCCTTCTGCTGCAGACCCCACAGAGGACTGGGGGGCCTTTCCCTGCTCTTTCCAAAGATGGGAATGGGGAGTTTGCCTTGAGAGCGCTGCATTAGAGCTGACACCTTGTCAGAGCCGGGCCACTGGGTGGCAGAACTGAGTTCTCCCTGGGACCAGACTCCACCTGTAATACCAGCCAGCAGTATCCGTGTTGACCTCAAGGAACACCAAGTCACGGATCAGTGAGTCTGGAGTGATTCAGGAATCCGGTTCATTGACTTGCCAGTCAGACAAAACCCCTAAGCTGCCTGCTTTCCCTGCGACAGTAATGGCAGCCACCTTCAGGAGGGGTCGCCTGGATGCTGGTCGGTGACAGCCCCAGGCTATGGGGTCCTCTGCCCATCCTCTGCCCAGATTATCTTTCCCACCATGCCTGCAGCTGCTCCTGGGCAGAATGTATAAACATGGTGCGATGCTCTTAAGGCTGCCAGCCCATGGAAGCCCTGCAAAGGACTTCTATTTATAGGGAAGGCATTCCACGGGCACTGAGGCGCTCTCCGGCCTGCTGAGAAGTCGGCGGACAGATACCAAAGGGCAGGGCTGCAAACCGCCTCCACCAAAGAAAGGCATTGTTCTGCCACAAACAATGGCCGGGTGGCCCTGGCGTGATGTCAGCGGACTTGACAGCAGCTGCTGGTGCATTCTCTCTCCACGTTTGCAGCCGAGCTCTGCCAGATCCAGAGTAGTCTTGGATTTGGATTTTGGAGAATGAATCGCACCCAAAGCCAAGGATGGTCCAGCTCCAGTTGGTTTAACTAAGGAAATGGCAGTAAGCCAGAGGTGGTTATTTCTGGCTGCCTATGTCTTTAGGGGCAACGTAATTGCCAAATGTGGTAGAGTGGGTGGCCAGGGCCAACGTGGGCCCACAGGCACGGTGGTCAGCCAGGCGGCCCCGTAACCCCCCCGAGGGCCTTCCCGGGGAGAGCTACAGCATAGAGCCGGGCGCTTTCGGGCAGAAGCAGAAAGGGCCACACCTCTGCAAGTGAGTGAGACTCCTGTCCTTATGCAGCCTTCAGGTTTTCATTCATCAGTTAACCTTGACCATAGCCGAGAAGCAGACTCCCCGACCTCGTGGTTGAGAATGTGCCCTTTTGAGAAATAGAGTCAAGCTCAAGTCCAGCCCAGCCATTTACTACGTGTGAGACTTTAAGCCAACTAACTTAATTTCTCCAGTCCTGGGATTTTCCATTAGTAATTTGGGATAAATAACCCATAGAAAAACAAACCAAGGATACAGAGTGGCAATTCACTGAAGAACGAATATAAATGGCCAATGAATATGTGAGAATGTATTCAAGCTCTGGTTATCAGGAAACTGTAAATTAAGACAAGACCTCCTTCTTGGAAGTTCTTCAAAAGATTGATAATGTCCAGCATTGGCACAGAGGCCCTGTCGATCACCGGTGGTAGGAATGTAAACCACATTAAAGGGTCATTTGTCAGTCTCTACCAAACGTTTTATGTGCAAATCCTTTGACTTCGCAGTCCCACTTCTAGGAATCTATCCTGAAGAAATAATTGTGCATATGGATATGGATGTTCATTATGGTATTGCTTGTGATATTCTCTTTTAAAAAAGGGAAGGAAGTGATCTGTTTGGCAGCCGCAGAAAGGTAGTAAGTCACGGGCAGGTGACTGCAGGTAGCCCTGTAAGTTCTGATACAGAAACAATATGAATATACATGGTGAGAGAGGAGTGAGGACAGCCAGACAGAGGGAGGAAGATGTTCACTTTTTACTCTTTTTACTTAAATCTAGATTTTCACATCTTTTACAGTATGCATTCTGAGGTCATCCCTGCTCACTCTAGAGTGGTCAGAGCAAGACTGAAATGGGCAGACTGCAGTGCAGCAGAGCTCCGAGGAAGAGTTGGAAATCAGGAGTTTGGGTCTGGGCATGTGAAATCTCAGATGCCCCTTAAATATCCCAGGGGAGATGCTGAGAGGACAGAGCTAGGCAAGTCTGATGTGGGGCTTGGGAATCACATTTGGCATTTATGAGCAGTATGGAGAGGAGTTCCATCAATGGGGGGTGGTGCTCAGAGCCAACCATAGTGGGCACCTAAGCCCTAGATTCCAGTGTCCTTGGCACAAGTTGACTTCAGCTATGCATTTAAACACTTGCTGTGGCTTAATCGCTTCTTCCCACCCATTGGCATCACTGGCACCTTATAAAAGGCTCCCTCCATCTTAATGTTAGCACTGTTTCCTGCTTTTCCTTCGAACCTCCAGCTCTGTCTGGCTGAACTCTTTTGATGGTCTCAGGAATCCCCAGCTTTGCCTTCACTTGACACCCTGTCTTTAGCTCCCCGAGCTCCAAGCTTTATAGCTGCAGGGAAGCCCTTCCCACTCTTCCCACTGAGAAACTCCCCCCATGGCTCTTACCCTCAGTCCTCAAGATCCAGCCGAGGCAGAGCCCAGACCCTTTACTCACTCAGATGTCAACATTTATTTACACACTTTTTTTTGCAGTTTCTCATTTAATTCTCCAAAGGCAGCCATATTATTCTTATCATCATCATCACTTTTATTATTATCCTAGCCATCTTGACAGATGAGAAAATTGAAGTTTAAAGGGGAAATAACCTGCCCAAATCCACCCAGATGAGAAGTGTCTTAACATTCTATTGCTGTGTGAAAAATTGCCACAAACTCAGCAACTTAAAACAGTGCACATGGACTATTTCATGGTTCCTCTGCTACCAGAACCCAGGTGCATCTTAGCTTGGTCCTCTGTCTCTGGGGGTCTCCTGTGCTGCAATCAGAGTATCATCTAGGGCTAGGGTTTCATCCGAAAGCTCAACTGGGCAAGGATCTGCTTCCAAGGTTCTCAGCGGTTGTTGACAGAATTCAATTCCCTTGAGCTGTTGGTCTGAGGGCCTCAAATTCTTGCCGGCTATTGGCTGGAGGCTACTCTCCTCTCCTTGCTGTGGGAGCCTGTATGATGTGGCTGCTTCCTTCATCAGTGTGTGAGCTGAGAAAACAATAGATAGAGACTGCTAGCAGGACAGAGCCTATAATCTCTTATAACCTAGCCTCAGAAGTGGCATCCCAGCACCTTTGCTTTATTCTGTTGCCTAGAAGAAAGTTGCTAGGCCAGCCCACACTCAAGGGGAGGGAGCATGTCAGGAGGCGGATCGCTGGGGAACATCTGAGTCAGCCTGCCACAGGAAGTCACACCTGAGGTTTCAGATCTGTGAACCTCCAATGTTTGGGTTCTTCTTCCTCTGCATGCCTGGATCCTCATCGTCGTTCCCTGCTATGGTCTGAACAAAAAGGTAATGGTAGTATCACTTTGCCCACATGACTCCATCAACTAAAAACTCTTAGCCAGTGATATTGAGTAAGCTGATTTTAATAAGCAAGACATGGGAGTTTCAAATTAATATACTTACCAGAAACAAAGTGTGATTTAGAGCTGAGTAGCTTAAGTGGTGCAGAGAGGAGCACGTGGTGCCCTGTTAAAAAGGCGGCTGATCCAACTGTTGGCCCTTTCCAAACCAGTCCTGAAACCACAGACCACTGGTAAACAATCTCTGTATGCCCAGCTCAGCAAATTGGCCTTTTATGAAATGCTGCCACTCTGGAGAGGGAGGTGGGTCAGAGGAGCAGGAGAAAACCAGCCATGACATCATCACCCCAGCCTTCTCTGTGAGCCATCTTCTTCCAAGCCACTCGGTGGACACAGATTTCAGTCTGGGTGATGAACCAGCCCCTGATGGACAGCATGGTCTTCAGTGGTGACAGCTGGGACAGATGGTTAGTGTCTGCCCTCTCTGCCCATCTCCCCGACCAACACCATCGCTCCCTGAAAACTTCTGACGGACAGTTTCCAGCATGGCGGCTTCTTGGCAGCCCTTATGACAGTCTCACACCCCTCTGCTCCCACGCCTATTTCTAAAGCTGCTGCTGGGTGGGGCTCTCTCGCCACTGCCCCCACCCCCTAGAATGGTCACTTGGTTTCCACCACCCCCATTCATCTCTTCATCTGGGACTGTCTGTCTCTAGCTTGACCTAGATGGGTATATTTAATTAATAACTCTTTATTAAGAACTCACTATAGGGGCACTTGGCTGGCTTCATCGGTAGAACATGCAGCTCTTGATCTCAGAGTCATGAGTTCGAGCCCCACACTGGGCATGGGGATTACTTTAAAAAAAAAAAAAAGAAGAAGGAAAGAAAGAAAAAGAACTCACTATATGTGGATAATCTTCCAGGCACTCGAAAAAAAGATATTCCTTGTATGTGGACATACATACACTCATTCCTATGATATAGAGGCTAAGGATGCGGCTTATAAATCAGATCCTGCCACTCAGTGGCAGTGGACTCCACTTTGGCAAGTTACTTGAACTTTCTGAGCCCCAGTTTCCTCTTCTGTAACGTGGAGATCATTATTCCTACCTCGTAGGACTGTTGTGAGAATTCAGTGAGATAATTTGTGTGCAGCACTTAATACTGTGCCGAGCACCTCATAAATACTTAACAGTACTTCTGTGTGATCAGCGCAGGACCATTAACAGCAATTTCCCATCGCCACCAAACCGTAGGCTCCATGAAGGCTGGGACCACATCGGTTGTCTTTACAGTTGTGGCTGGCCTCAATACCTAGCAGGACACCTGGCACCTAGTGAGAGCTTCGTAAACGTTTGTGGGATAGGTTAATAAATGAATAAGTAATACTGCAATTAGTGACAAAATATTTATCTAGTTCACCTTTCCAGGGAGCGTGAAGATCTCTCAATATCGTCTAATTCAGTTTCAAAGTCCACCTTGGATGATAAGTAGCAAGTTTGGCCACTTAGTTAGGCAGCTGACTAAGGTCTAAAGGAGTAGACTGGGACTCAGCTTCACTCTCAGCTCACTACTCCTGCATGCCGAGTATGCTGACATCAGCTTCGCCGCCTGATTTAGCAAAAAGGGAAAAGCCCCTCTGAATGGGGACTTTCTAATTTGTTGTGATTATGACTCATTTTGAAAGAAACCAATCAACTGGCCCAGGCTTGGTGCTGAGCAAGTGGTAAAGCACAAGCAACCTGCCTTCTACTTGTGAGTCCAAGAGTATGATCTGAATGTCCCTGCAGAGTTCATCCAGTACCCCTGTGGGTAATTGTCCTGCATGGTGAGGTTATCTGCTCAAGCGTGACCAGCAGCCATTCTTGGAGATTGAGAGCAAATCTCAGTATCAGGTGATCTGGCTTCTAGTCCCAGCCACACTACCTGGGTGACCTTGGACACATTTACTTAATGTCTTTGCATTTTCATTTTCTCCCCTGAAAAGGAGGGAGAATAATACCTTGTAAGGATTTAATGATACGATGTAAGACAAAAGGTAGTCTGCACAGTTCCTAAAGCACGCTTGTGGAATTGGGATCTGAATGCAGGGCCAGCATTCATCACCCCATGTGGTGACAGGCCTGGGAAAAATCTCCTAGTCCCCTGAATCTCCCCCATAGCTGGCCACATTTCCATTGGTACTCGGGGCAAAGTGGTGATTTTCCGGATTTATTTCAGAACAGAACCCTTTTGTCCAGCAAACTTAACATGGGATGGAACTGAAGTATTTGAAGCTGATGAAGTGGAGTCCCCTGTCAGAGCAGAGCTGGGGACAGCCTAGATCTTTGCTCGTGACCTGTCCCTTGAGATTCGGAGGTGGCCTACGTATCTCCCTGAGCCCCAAAGCATCCCAGAACTTGGTTTGAAAACAACTGCACTGAAGTATTTTACATGGCCCCTGGCAAAGTACTAGTCATATCAAGCATTATGATAATATAAATGCTAACTATTATAATACATTATTATTATAATTTATTGCTGACATTTGCCGCAGTGGTTCTCAAACTTCAGCTTGTGTCAGAATCACCTGGAAATCTTGTTAAAACACAGGTTATTGGGCGCCACACCCAGAGTTTCTGATTCAGTTGTTTTGGGGTGGGACCGAGAATTTGCAATTCTAACCAATTCCTAGGGATGCTGATGCTGGAGTCTGGGGACAACACTTGGAGAACCTGCTGATTTAATGTGTGCTTTCCAGGGGACAGGCACTATGCTGGGCACTTTACTTGGGTAGTTTTACTTCCTGCTCCCAAGTAGGCTGTGAGGTAGGGATTGTACTATTTATAACCCTTATTTACAGATGAGGAAATGAAGGCTTAGAGAATCTAAATAACTTGTTCAAGGTCTTACAGCTATTGAGTGGAAGATTCCAGTCCAAGTGTGATTCCAAAGTCCTCACTCTTCACCATAACATTAAAATTAAAATGTGTTATAAGGAGGGATGGGCACACTTATTGCCATATATTTATTTTCACTCATTGACCCAGTACAAACGAGTTAATGAAATGAACTGGCTCTGTAGAGGGAGGGTTCCAGCATAGTTTGAGGTTTGATGGAGAGCAGAAAAATGAGACAAAACAGGACTGCTTGAAGAACAGACCACAGTTTACTGAGGTCTGCCCATTTGGGGCACCTGGGAAGCTACCAACTTCTCAGGATACCCTGGAGATATTTGACCAAGAGAGGCGGTACTTGTGACAAAGGATAGAAGACAAATTTCACTTGATTGATTGATTACTTCATTGATTACTTCATTTCACTTGATTGATTAATTACTGAATATGCTGGGTGCTATTTGGTGCTGGGGATACAATGGGAAGTAAAAATAGGCATGGTCCATGATTCTCAGAGCCTACAGTACACTCAACGTTATTAAGTCTAGTAACGATTTTGCCCAGGTCTTGAAATCTTGAAATTCAGTTTTGGCCATATGATTCTTTTATGTCTCAGCCAGTTGGTTCTGACTCTTCCAAGTCTTATTATCTTCTATTATTCACTCTGTCTGTTGACCTAATGACTAATTTCCATTCTGACTCACTCATGCAGTTCAACCCAGCTCTGACATCATGATCTCAAAAGTCTGCCTTCTCAGTAGATCTTTTTTAAATTCTTGATTATGGACAAAATTTGGCTGGTGTTTGGTAATTGGTAACTTGCGAATGTGACTAATAGGTGGAGGTTTTTTAACTGGTCTGCTCTTGTCTTCTTACTCATCACTGCTAATTACCCAATGTGTCTGATTTGCCAGGTGGATGCTTAATGAACGGTCTCATTACTGGGGCTGGAACACCATATTCAGGTCCAAGAGACCATGGTCCTGGGAGGCAGGCTCTTGCAGTTCTCCATTCTGTCATCTAGGACTCTTGCTTCTAGAGTAGGTTTGAGGCCATGATCCTGGAGATCATGTAACACTGTTTGATTGCAAGGAAATGTCCTCTGCATCCTGGGCCTTATTTGGGAGGACGCTCTGTGTTACTTACCCCAATTTGGATTTGCTCAGTCCAGCAAGTTATGACCTATAAAAAAAAAGTAGTAGTATAAGTGGTCCTGATGGCTGGCATGGCAAGTCTCAAAGGCTCATGTGAAAGAAAGAAAAATTATAAGGGAAGAAAGGAACGCTAGGAAGGAAAGGCTAGCAAGAAATTCATGACTGATGTGAAACACAGTTTTCACAGCGAGCTCAAGAAAACCTCCAGGCTGCCTCCCAGAGACACAATTTTCGGCTCTCTAATCTGTAGATTGGTTTGCATTAAAACCAAAACTAAATGTACGCTTCAAAGTAGGAAGTCAGCATTCAGGGCAGACATATGGACTGTTTGTTTTGAACAAGTGGCTGTGGCCAGTCTTCTCATAGAGTTGGCCCGGAGGAAGTGTGTGAAACACAGACTGTGATAATAGCTGGCCCGGGGGGCCTGTGGAAGGAAATAAGTGTTCTCAGA
Organism: Halichoerus grypus; assembly: GCF_964656455.1. NCBI lineage: Eukaryota > Metazoa > Chordata > Mammalia > Carnivora > Phocidae > Halichoerus > Halichoerus grypus. Next base: position 61,303,219 of record NC_135723.1, read on the forward strand.
AAGAAAAATTGAAAAAGAGAGTAATGAGAAGCAGCAGCCCACTTCATTCGGTTCTTTTGCTTAATGTCAGATTTTACTCACCGCTCCTAACAGACCCACTGGTGATTTTTCTTATTTGGGTGCTTCCAGTGGAAAGGTATCCAGATTCTAAAAAGCCTCGGTAGTTGCGTCATAAAGGACAATACCTCCGTTATGGCAAAAAATTAGCCTGGGCTCTTCCCACCACCCAGACACCCCCACGCTGCCTCCTCACGTCCTGCTCTGCTCTCGATTTTGGCAGGGCACCCTCCAGCATGACGTTCGGCCTCAGCCCCATCCCTAGGTTGCCTAGCCAGGCCCACATCAGCGTAAGGGGCAGAGGAAAATGAGGGTGAGGAGCTGGTATCACTGAGTGTTTGAGAGCTCAAGCTCTAAAGCCAGAAAAACATCGGTCAGATCTCCAATCTGCCTTTTACCATGTGGCCCTGGGCCTCAGGTTCCTAATAAGTCTTGATAATAACACAAATGTATTATAAAGATTCAGTGAGATAGGATAAAGTAAGGGCTGACTTAGTTCAATGCAAGGCACGTGATATATAATCAGCGATTGGACCCTGAGATTACTGGAGTCTTGGTCTTAGTATTAGTCTGGGTGGTTTAAAAGAAGAAAGTAGGTGGGTCAAGAGCAGTCCTCAAATGAATCTATACCAGTTATGAAGTTTGTCCAAATTAGTTTCTATATCCATTATACAGCGCTAGAACATTCAGTAGAACATTCTGCAATAGAACATTCTGCAATAATTAAAAAGCCTATATCTGTGCTGCCCAGGATAGTATGGCCATTGGCACATGAAATTGGGCTAGAGAAAGTAAATTTTCAAATCTAACTAATTTAAACTTTAGTGACCATATGTGATCTGTGGCTACCATGGGGCAGAGCTCCATAAGATGAAAATTGCCAAGTATGGGGGCGCCTGGGTGGCTCAGTCGTTAAGCGTCTACCTTCAGCTCAGGTCATGATCCCAGGGTCCTGGGATCGAGCCCTGCATCGGGCTCCCTGCTCAGTGGGGAAGCCTGCTTCTCCCTCCCCCACACCCCCTGCCTGTGTTCCCTCTCTCGCTGTGTCTCTCTCTGTCAAATAAATAAATAAAATCTTTAAAAAAAAAAATTGCCAAATCTGTATGAGAAAGGGCAGACATTGTGAGGGAACAGTTAAATGTGAGTATGAGGAAGCATAGAGCTCATAGGATTGAAAATGTCAGAAAGAATCAAATGTTTAATGAGTAATGGACATAATTCTTATCACGGCCCCTTAGCACAAAAACAAGTAAACTATGAAACATCTGTAAACATAAGAAGTCAAACAGCCCAGTTTCTAGAGCTATGTGACAAACTGTAATTCCACTGAAATGAAAGAGATTGAACTTTGGCTTGGAATGGAGAATCGCAAAATGTGCCCCACTTGGGAAGCAGCCCCTATGAGTAAATGAGGCAGCATCAGGTCTAATCGTGAACCCCATTAGGCGGAGGAGCTTCCTGAATGTCCTTCTTGCAGGCGTGTTGAACCTGTGCAGGTGAGAGTCATCTGGGGGAAAGCTAATAGAGGAAGCAGTGCTTATATAATCACTGCTGAACTGGCAATGAGCTTGCTCATTGGCAGCCTAATGAAAAAGCCCATATGGGGAGAAAATAAAGTTGGCATGTTTTCTGTTCCTAATGGCACAACCCAAGATAGAGGTATAAATGGTGTTTGTTCAGTAATAACTGTGTCACGGATGTTGTGACAGAATGTCTAGTGTCTATAATAAGTTTAAGTATTAGGAGAATTATAATCTGGAGCGTCAAGGGTCTAAGATGAAAAAAATGTCTCCAGCAGCACTGGTTTCACATAGCACTGAATATTCACATGGAGATCCCACAGAGTTGAGGCAAAAGTGGCCCTACCTCAAGAATGAAGACACTTGGTTTTGAGACCTGGTTTCTGCTGGTTACCATGCAAGGGTCCTTTAGCAAGTTACTTACATACTCTTTGCCCCACAGTTTCCACGCATGTAAAAATGGGGTTAGGACCGACTACCTCCTAAGATTCTTATAAGGGTCAAATAGAAAACGATTTGGAAAACTGCAACGCAGTTTGCAAGTGTTACCGTCATCACTGTTGTTTTGACTTTCTCCATGGTGCTCCGAGAGGCGAATGGTGCAAGTTGATCACTTTACAGATGAAGGAATGAAGCTGAGAGGAAGGGGTTTAATGACCTGCCCAAGGTCACACAGCTATGTGGCCAGCACTCTCAGGGGGCTACGAGAAACCAGGCGGGGTTTAGCCAATGATCACAAAGGTTTCGTGTTTCTTAGGAATCCCTTGCTTTAGGAATGCTTAAACTCATGAGATTGTGGGACTGGATCGGTCAGACGGCCTTGAGATTCAGACAAGAGAGGCCCTGCCCAGGGCCCCGTGTGTTAGTTAGAAAGGCCTGCAAGCTGGACCAAATCCAGACTGTTTGGGTAAATAACATCTTATTAGAACGCAGTCGCGCTCTTTCATTTACGAATTGTCTTTGGCTGCTTTTGTATTATGATGGCAGACTTGAGTAATCTCAATAAAGACCAAAGCCAAAAATATTTACTCTCTGGCCCTGGACAGAAAAGGTTTGCCCACTCCTGCTTTCCAGGGCCCCAGTATCACAAACCACACAAAAATAAATGTATTGAAGAGCACACGGGCCTTCTCTCCCTGGGGATCTATCTGATCAGCACCTGGCAGAGCGTGACCCATACCCCCAAACAGCCTCTGTCGTTACCAGCCCCTCCTCAGGTCTCAGGCCCCAGACCTCCACATCTGCACTGTGTGCACAAAAGAGACCACATCTGGATGCCAAGAAGGTTTAGGGCTTCTACTGTTCCTGACTCAGGTGGGCATGGAGGGCTTTGGAGTGCAGGGAGGATTTGAGGTGCATAAGTACTCAGCTAACCGAAATGACAAATCGATCAATGCGTCAAGCCCTTCCCCTCAGTTAGCATAAATGTAGTAGTAGGCTGTTGCTTAACCAAGTGTCAGTTCCTGGTGGAGCCGGGCATCCTTGCTTCTCTTTGAGTTTCAATTCCTGGTTCTGGGTCTGGGGGTGCTCACAGATTGGTGTGGTATTTACAACAGATGCACATGGCAACTGGGAAATATTTTGCAATATTAACTCATATTACATTTAAACGATTTTCGTTTACATAGATCTTGATATAACATGAGTAAAATGTGATGCATTTCTTACATTGGCAACACGATGGACGTGGAACACTAGAATCATGAACAACTTTATTTTTCTAAAATGATTTTATTTAAATAATTTTGATTGAAACTTCACATATTATATGTTATATTTTGCCTTTTAATTTTAAAGATAAATTTCTAATTTTTAGAAGACAAATACATCTTTGAAAACATGAACATTTAAAAACGTTTCATGTTTTTCACCTTTATTTTCATTTGCATTATTTGATGGAAACATATTCAAATTTTATATACTTTGAATACTGTTTTGACTTATTTTTATAATCCTTCGAGCATTAATGTCAATGAAATAAGATCTAGGTTTCTTATTTATGATGGTAGTCATGCCTTTTGGGTTTGGCAAGAGCAGAAATAACATGCCTATCTTTGATTTTATTTATTTATTATTTTTTTTAGACAACAGATGGGAAAGTGACTAAACAGAATCATTAATAGTGTTATTTGTCCCCCATTCCCCAACCTCCTGATAGGAATTCTCTCGTTGGAATTATATTGATTACCTTCTACCTTAGTATTTCTGGGAATCTGTTTTTCAGGGGAAAAACGTTCTCTTCAGTATTGGGACTACACAATCCCATGGGACTGCTTTCCTGGTGGGTCCAGGGCTCTTTCTCGAGTGGCTAATTTACTAGGAGTCTGCTTCTGAAAGGTTCCTGCAGCTGCCGGCGCCGAGCTCCTTGAAGCCCCATCTGAGGCTGTCTTGCCCAGGAGGAGGAGGAGGGAGGACCTGGCCAGGAAACTGGAAATAAGGTGGCCTGCGTCCCTTTGTCCTGTAGAGAGCTGCTTCCCCTGGGGTGCATTAGGACCAGCCATTCAGGGAGCCAACCAAAAGCCCAATTCTCTTGTGGAAGGGAGAGACGCACTTCCAAATCCACCCAGGGCTCTCCTGGAAGACTGGCACAAGCCATTTTTAATTATCCAAGTGGCTCCAAGGCCAGGGCTCAACTCTGGCACCCCAGCACCTGGGGGAGCTTCTCCTACACTGCAGAGGAAATACGTATTCGTTGGTTAGCTCATTCATTCCCTGAGCAAATGTTGCACTGTTGCACACTGGGCCAGCCACTGTGCGAGGCATAGGACACACTGTGAAACGTGGTCTTCTTGTGGTATAATAAGACAGACATTTGGCCTTTGTCTCTGATTCCTGGTGCTGAAGTTCCAAAAGCCTTAGAACTTCATCATAGGGCTGTCTTTTGTGTTTCATAACGAGCTCCTTTCTATCACACTTGACTTTATGCCAGTGAGGTGACTTCAGGTGGGGTCCCTAGAGAGCCTTGGATGGCGCCAATCACCAGAAGGACCCGAAGTTTAGAGGGTTGGTGGTTTCAGCCCCATCCACTGTCAGGGAGCAGGGGGGCGGGTTGCTGGAGATTGAAGTCCACGAAAACTCTTAAAACGGGCAAGAGAAAGTCAGAGCAAGAGTGTGATTATAGGACTTGAGCTCCTGGGTCCCGCAGTACCTCATCTGAGATGGATGGATGTCTCACTTTGCAGTTACACAAACCAACACACTCCCTTTCTTGTTTAAGTTCATTGAAGGTGGAGTTTTCTTCACTAACAAGCAGGAGTCTTGACTAATAGAGCAGACAGGCAGAAAATCTGCTTCCCCAGAATGTGCCGGATGCCATTCTGAGAGACGGAAGACGGGAGGCATGGGCGAGCAGCTACACAGCGGCTGCTCTCAGGGCCCTGCTTATCCCTTTGGACCACCCTGGGCATCCCCACAGCCTCTCGGGCCATTTCCATACACATCGTCAGCTTCCTCCTCAGTGCCCGTGTGTGTCTGTCTGCCATCAGTGGGCTCCCACTCCTTCCAATCTGCTCTCCAAGCACAGGACAGACTAAATCACAGTCTCTTAAATAAGAGAGTTGATTTCTTTTTCACGTGACAGTTTATGCTGGAATAGCAGCCTGGCCCGGTGATGTTGTCAGAGGTTCACAGTCCTTCCATGGTGTCTTCTCCTCATCCTTAGGGTGCTGACGTGGTCCTAAGGGGTCCCAGCTGTGCCTGTGTCCTCATGTCTGTTGTTCTGGTTGTTGATTCACGCTGAGGTACCCCGTGTTCCCTTCCATCTCTGCTCTCTCTCTGTGCAAGTTTAGTGCCACTCTTGGGCACCTGGTGGCCCGCTGGCTCTCACAGAGAACTTGGTAAAGCCTGTAGACATCTTCTCTGCCATCTTGCCACTTCCATACATCTACACACTCCAATCTCTCCCACCTTCCAGATCCTTCCATCATCCCTTTCCTTCTCTAAATCTCAGTGTGGAGTAGAGAGCAGGGCACAGCACACCTCCAGAACCCATCAGTGGCTTCCCACTCCTTCCAATCTGCTCTCCTTCCCCCATTGGGAAAACTCCAGTTTGGATGAGGGAGTGGGGATCAGGAGAGTAAACCATGTCCCCTCATCAGGTTTTCTTACAAATCTATTTTTCACACCCTGGGTTTTTCTTGTTGTTCCTGAGACTTAGGCTTTTGACAATCAAAGGCCAAGAACTGATTTCTTCAGGTATTTCTCAGCTTTTTGCAGTGTCTCCTCATCTCTGAAGCAAGGTGGGTGTCAGGCCGACCAATGGGCAAGGGACACAGCATAGAAGGACGGGGGGAGGAGAGAATCTCATCAGAGAAAACTTCGGTCTAGCCCCTGAACACCAGGAAAACCACAATGCTGTGACTGAATAGGACGCCTTAGCTTCCTGTCATCAAGATGGGAAACCTGTCTCACACACCAATGTCTGGTACACATTTTTGCCCTGGAAGCCTGAATAACCCCTGGGACTATTTTAATTTTGCAAAGAAAATTATGCACATTTCCCCATCTAGGCTGCTAGGTTGTGGACCTATTTCAAAGTAATAATAGCAAATACCACAAACATGCCCTCAAATCTCATCTTTGTAGGAAATATGCCTGTCTCTGATTTGCCACTGACCTAAGTGTCAAATGTGTTTCCATTGCTGCGTCTCCAGGAGTGAGACCCAGGCTGGGGGCTGGCAGCTCTACCCCGTGGTGCCAGCCTTCGCAAGGCTGTGCAATCAAGTTGCCCACTTTCAGGTCTTTCTGGTCTACCTGCCAAGCCTCGCTTGCAGGGTGTATAGCTACATGTAACTCCTATGGCAGATGGTCAGGGTCACCTTTCAGTAAAATAAGGGAAATGTGTGTTGGTAGCCAACGACCTGCATGCCATTTCTGGCACAAACATATTGCAGGTTGCAGATCCGTGCTCCACCTGCATGAAAACACTGTCAATGAAACTTCAGGCAACAATGTCTTTCTAAAGTGTGTTCTGTGTAAAAGTGATAGATGTTATATGAAAATAGGGCTCTAGGATCAAATATATTTAGCAGGCCCACTTCCCAGAGTCTTTAACATACAAGTGCACATTGTGATGCCTGAGATGGGGGCATAATGTGTAATGTTGACCAACTCACTTGGCCCCCGAGCACTTTCTGGCACAGGGAGCTCCTGAGACTGTGGCTGGGTGGGACACACTTTGAGAAATGCTGTGGCAGTGTGCCCTTCTCTTGCCATAGTATATTGTTCTGTGGCTCTGACCGTTGTGGTTTGGGGTCAGAAGACAAGATTACCTTGTAGAAGCTAAGGGACTAAGAAGCAGCAATTTGGAGTCACTATAAAGGCAGCATCTCATCATTCCTGCAAATGTCCAGATATGAAGAAATCAATGGCTGGACCATTGCCACTGCTCACTTCAGGGCTGGGTTTGTCTGGCTTTGTGACTATGTGTCCAAGGTCCAAGTTGTTTCTCTTATTTATACTTTTTCTGGGGCGGGGAGGGGCAGAGGGAGAGAGAGAGAGAAAATCTTAAGCAGCTTCCATGCCCAGCACAGAGTCTGACGCAGGGCTCGATCCCAGGACCCTGGGATCATGACCTGAGCCGAAGGCAGACGCTTAACGACTGAGCCACCCAGGTGCCCCAGAGAGAGAGAGAAAATCTTAAGCAGGTTCCATGCCCAGCACGGAGCCTGACGCGGGGCTCGATCGCACGACCCTGAGATCATGACCTTACCCCAAATCAAGAGTCAGATGCTTAACCGACTGAGCCACCCAGGTGCCCCATACTTTCTTTTTTGAGACACAAGCACAGTCTTCAATAACCCTGAAACATGGTAGGGATCATACAAAGCCACTCAGAGTCTTTTTGGGTGATAAAACCAGTGGCTTTTTTATTATTAAATTCATTCATCCACCTACTGTTCAGTGCCTACCAGGTAGTGGGCCCTATAGAACACGCAAGGTTGAATAAGGCAAAGTCTCTATTCTTAAATATCTCCTGTGCCGGCTCTATCTGATGTCTTCAGCCATTTGTGTTCTAGGAAATGTTACAGTAATGCATTTATAGATAAAGGAACCCATCTGGAGATGAAGTAAATAGCTGGTTCAAGTTTTGGTGCCATGAGAGGAGAGGCTGTTCCAAGGCAGCTGAAAAAGGAAGGAAGATCGTTATTTCACTTCCACTTAATTTTAGTGAACTTCTTGGAAGAGGTGGTATTTTGACAGATCTGAAATAAGAGCATTGGACTGATCTCAAGACAAGTCGTTCAATAAATGTATGAGGATCCAGGCTTGGAAATGTTAGCACTGTGAACGAAACGAGGCCACCTCCACCGACAGCTCAGAAGCTGGGTATTCTGAATGTCTCTGTACACTGTTGAAGAAGGTTCTTCTGCATTTCCTAATTCCCACCATTGTGAGCTGCCGAGCCAGTGTTTCATCATAATCTTGGCCCTTAAACAGTACAGTTCATCCAAAGATGACAGGGTTTTATGAATAGAAATTTGGCCTTGGACCCAGTTTGTAATAAATCATACGCTTCATTATACAGGTGAGGAAAAGGGACCAACTGCTGGATGACAGATTTGCCGTGCGGCAAGAGGGCAGACTCCGTGCGGTGTTTCAGAAAGGGTCCATTGTGAACTTTGACCCATGAGGTGACTTTCTTTTGGAGGCAGTGGTGTGGAAGGAGGACCATAAGAGGCCAAGGAGAGAAAGAGGGAAAAATTGGGGGTGGATGTTCCCTCCATCCACTACTCCATCAAAATCATTTGAAGCCCCCAGAGAAATGTTAGCATGGTATGGTGCTTAATAAATATTAGAGGAGAAAATAAAATGCTTTTTCTATTCAAGCCCAATTAAGATCTACATGAAGAACTGGAGAATTTTTCCTCTCACTCAAAATTAACAAAAGGCCTATTAATAATGTTAGGATGTGACCTCACTGTGGTTAAAAAATATCTGTGTCGCTGTTACGTGAAATGGCAGGTAAACCATTCAGGACTAGGGTGGGCAATGAGAAATATAAACATAAGAGAGAAAAGGAAATAAAAATGCAGTGGCAATAAAAGACTTGGATTGACACCAGTATTTTCAAAGAAGCCCACACAACTTCAGATTCAATAGAAGTCCCTTTGCCAAGGATTCTGACACATTGCATCTATCAGCAGGCTGGCTGCTTATTCCTAAGGAACATCCCTAAGACCGCCCTTTCTCGTTGGTCCTCTGAGCCAAAGCCTGCCTCGCTCTCAGCTCCTAATGCTGCAGCCGTCCCTGTACGGCCCTGAAGCTCAGTCAGGCTGCTCTGTATGCTGCCTCAGAGTTATAATCCACCTTCTCTGATTTTGCCACACTCACAGACGTTCATTTTTTTTCTCCATCTGTAACGGAGGAAATAACAGATAATTAATTTGGTGACTAATTAAACCTCAACAAGGCACTCAGACTTGTCTTGGTTTGTTTGGTGGCCTGCTGAAGCAGTGGACCCAAAGCTTTGGTTGATTTCAGTGGCCTGGAATCTCTGCATTTGACTACAAGTGAGAAGTGGTACCTGGCATTGGAGAGGGGACAGGAGGCAGGTGACTGTGCCTCTCTGGTTCCACGGACAGTCTGGGAGCCCTTCTAAGAGAGAAGAGTTAAGAACAAAAGCTAGAGAAGTTGTTTTTCTAAAGAGATCTGTGATACTGGGGTGAGATTGTAAGGTGGATGGTGAAGGCAGGATGCCCCAGCAAAGCTGCTAAGTCCTCTCCCCACTGCCCCAGGTGACAGTAGGTCGCAGAACAGGGGAAGGGCTACTTTCCCCCCCTGCTGCAGAAAATGGCCCCTGGAGGCCTGGCAGTTTTGAGAACAGAAGCCTGTGATAAACAACCACGGGCTGGCCAGAAACCTAGTATAGATTTGTGAGTGAGCCATTATATGCTCTGTCCGGGGAGAATAAAGGAAAACGTTAAAAAGAATAAGCCAGTTCATTCGAGATAGAAGCTGCTGGTGCCTGCCAATTATCTGTGTGCTCTGCTCCTCCTGTGGGCACTGCCAGATGACATCTCCCAGCCCCCTTGCATGCAGGGACCATGTGACAAGTCTTGGCCAATGAAATGTGAGTGGAGCGATGGACACCACTTCCAGGCCTGGCTCCCAAAACCTTCTGTGAGATCCTCCACACCCTCTCTCTTCATTGATCTGCTGGCTGGATGTAGAGAACCCAGTAGAGGACTCTAAAACCCTAGGTGACAACAGAGCCACAAGATGGAAGGAGCCTGAGTCACTGAATGACAGCATGGAACAGAGTCTCTCATACACACCACACCCCCATCTTCACTGGATGTGATGTGAGCAAACATGTAAACTTTTTTGTGTTAAACTACTGAGATTTGGAACTTGCTCATTACAGTGACTACCATACTGGCTAATACTGAACTGAAGGTGAGAAGTCATGACATTGAGGCTATCTAGTACCTTCTCAAATGTTTTTCAGTGAAGTTTCCAGAAGTGCAAACAAGAGTACATGCTTATCCCCAGGTCCTGGGGCTCGTGACCCAACTGGTTCACTTCAAGTTTCAGTTTCCTCTTAGCCTTCTGAATGGAAAATTTGTCTTCTTTTCTATAAGGTATTTGTGTTTATCTTCATATAAAAGTAATCTTTTCTGAGTGTTAGCCCTCCAGTTGAATAGCCTTTTAACCTGGCCTCCCAAGGGGCTGCTTGTTACAGTTGGGCTCCAAAGATCCCTTCCCCCTCCCTTTGCCCTGGTTGTTTGGTGCAAAGCAAAGCTCCGTCCGGAAACCCCTGTGCAGGCTTTCAGTGAGTTAACACCCATCAGATTTCAGATGTTTGACTTAGTTCTTTAAAAACAAAAATGAAAATCGCTTCTCGGCCTTTTGGCTAAGATCAAGTGTAAAAACAAAAATGAAAGCAAACTTGGTCTCATTTTTTGTTAATGCTGAGGCTATTCAGAATGTTTTAATAATTTGGTTTGACCAAAAAGAGCTTATTTTGGTTTTGGTTTTAGTTTTAGACAGAGCTAATTTAAAAAAAAAAAAGAAGAAGAAGAAGGAAAAAAAGTCTGGAGACATTTACTGAAGCCATGTCCCTCTTCGAGGTGGGGTAGCCAGGGTGTAAAGATAGCTAATATCATTTTCCCTGCCTTAGTGGGTTTTCCTCCTGTTCTGATTGAGGTCACACTGCCCAGATGGTGACAAGCCAGAGATGTAGCCTGGGCCCTGGAGATTCACCTAGTCAACACTTGATTTTCAAAAAGGAATCCTTCAAGATTACCTTAGATTGGGGAAAGGCACCTGAGTCCACTTCTGGACAAATTGAAAGCGCCCAATTCTCTTTATCTTTTCTCCGTCTTATTTGCTTACCTTCAGTGACTTGTCTGGGAGAATCACTGAGAAATTTGCTGCCAGAGGCAGAGCAAGCTCACTGGGCTGCCATCAGCAGAGGTGTGAGCATCAGAAGGAGTCACGCTTGGACCAGCTTCTCCATATCTTACTGTCTTAATTTTACCCTATGATCTTCAACATAGACTTAACAACCATTGTGTCAATATAGGACCTTCAAAAAAATTGTTGAAACAGAAAGAATGGAAAACAGGGACTTGAAGCGATATTTATGTATCAATATTCATAGCAGCATTATTCACAATAGCCAAAAGATTGGAAGCACCCCATGTCCATTGATGGATAAACATGGATAAATAAAATGTGATATACACATACAATGGAATACTATTCAGCCTTAAAAAAAGGAAGGAAATTCTGACCCATGTTGTAACACGGATGAACCTTGAGAACATCATGCTAAATGAAATAAGCCAGTCACAAAAGGACAAATACTGTACAGTTCCTCTTATATGAAGTACTTAGGGTAGTCGGATTCATAGAGACAGAAAGTGGAAGGGTGGTTGCCACAGGCTGTGGGGAGGCAGAAATAGGGAGCTAGTGTTTAATGGGTCAAGAGTTTCAGTTTGGGAAGAAGAGAAAGTTCTGGTGATGAACAGTCGGTGATGGTTGCAGGGCAATGTGAATGTGCTTCGTGCTGCTGAACTGTAATTTTAACATGGTGAAGACAGGAAATTTGATGCTCTGTGCATTCTCCCACAGGTAAAATGGTTGAAGGGACATGACATTGGAGAGTATGTTTAGGTGACGGTCCCCTCGTGGTTCCCTTGCCCTCAGATACACATGGGCAGTTGGAGTAATTTCTTTAGTTACATATTTTGTTTGCATGTAACACCCAGTTAGTGATTTATTTTGCTGCTTTAGACTCCTGAGGAAAGGAATAAGACAATTTCCTCCCTTTCCCTCACAGCAAAGAGCCAGGCTTTTGTGTTCTTCAGTTCTGTGCCCACTTCTCCCACAGAGAATGATTGGCTTTTCTGTGTTTTAAAAGCTGCTGAAAAGACAACCCCACCCAGGTCTCTATTTAGTCATTCTGGACCCTTCTAGGGAGAGTTGGGAGTTACCCAAAATGGGGAAGGGTTAGAACAGGGGGGGTGGAGCCCAGGAGTTTGAGATGGGGGCTTTGAAGGACTGGGAGGGGCTGCAGCCTGAATACTAAGAGGTGGTTGGGAGGTTGTGGATTTGGGGGGTGTGGGCCCCCAGTGAAAAGTTATGTTAACATTTCAGAGAAGGCGCCACTGATCGCAGCAGAGGGTTTCAGGGCAGGGCCTGTGTCAGTGAGGAGGTGGCCATATGCCCACACTCTGGCAGCCTGCGGCTTGGAGAAGAGCCCACCAAAGGCATAGAACCAATGCCGGCGGCAGCAGCAGCTAGCAAAAGGAGCCTCATGCCCAGGACAGCCACAGTGGATTAAGGAGCAGGCACCACCTTTATTTTGGAGGACCACATAAGCTTCCCTTTCAAGTGCCAGTCACTAGAGGGAGGGGGGAGGGCCCAGGCTTGGGGGGGTGGGGAAGGAGAGAGGAATAAATGCTCAGCTGGATAGGAGTCAATGGAGAAGAAACAAAGAAGTATGTCGCTGCCTACATCTTTAACAAGTGCCTTGGCACGCTTCCAGCCATCACAATTGTCCATATTTTACTCCAAATCCAATCTGTGGCTCCTATTGTCTTCTTACACTGGGGGACACTTAGGAAAACGTAACAGATGGCTGTGTTCGGCAAGAGCACTCCTTCCCCACTGCCAGGAGGGAGTTTTGTCATAAATGCCTTTCTCTTTCATCCCCCAAATATTTTTTCTTCATATCAAAAGCAATATATTGTATTGATATTGTAGAAAAGTATAAAGAAGAAGACGTAAATCTCCCATAATGCTACTAGCCCAGAGACAACCACTACTAACATTTCACTGCATTTCCTTCCCTGTTTTCCCCGTGCATTGTTTCATGTCTTTAGCCAGGTACGTCTTTCAGGTCCCACTGCCCACGTGTGCTGATGAGCCTATACTAAACCCTTCTGATTCCAGGCCCTTCATGAAGTGGCAGACAGAGCCGGGAGGACAGTGTGGGACACTAAACAGAGAACGCTAACCCACCCATAAGGGACGCAGACGCCAACTTCTCAGCAGATTCCTCATCAAACAGACTTGATCTGAACATAAGCAGTTTAGATTATATTCAGCTGGTTCCAAATGTTTGTTGACACTTACATGATATTTACCCATAAAAACAAGACTGTAAATGCTGGTTAGATTGGCAGGCCATAAAACCTGAGGTGACTGAGAGGTCGTTGATAACTGCTCTGATCACAGATTCCTCCTAAGCCTTTCTGAATTCTAGGTCCCTCCGAGACCCAAATCCCAGATGTCCAAGTCTTGACCCCTCACCTGGTCATGAATCTCTAAACTCTCAGAGTGTGTAGATTTGGCTGGGCAGATGGCAATGGAAGGTCAAAAGCAAGGTAAGAGGACTCAGGTGGGAGAGACACACACCATTCACAAGTCCAGCACTGCTAATTAGGGAGTCAGCATTGAAATCATGGGCTTTGGAGACAGCCCTGCCTGGGTTCAGATTCCGGCTCTGCCTTTGATTAATTGTGTGAGTTTGGGCAGCTCACTGAAACTCTTCGAGTCTCAGTTTTCTCATCTATAAAATGGGAATAATAATACATATTCTTAAGGATTTATTTGAAGATTAGATAAGATAGGACATGATTTCTCAGACTTGAGAATGACAGTATCTTATAGATTCCCACCGTTGATTTGAATTTCTTAAATTAGGACATTTCCTAAATACTGACAAATACACTCTTTACAACTACAAAACCAAAAGCAAGAGTACAAATTAAAAAGACCCAGCCAAATTAAAATGGATTAGTGTGATTAATGATGTTATTTTGCCAAAATTAATTCTGCTTCTTGAAATACTAGTTTCTAGGACATGGTTCTTTTGAACTTGGCATCCCTAATCCACCATATGCTATGCAATGGTTCAACTTGCCTCCAACCTTTCTCTAGTCTAGGAGGCCTGGAGGCTGTGTGTAACCCTTGACAGGTCTCATTTGGCCCTCACAGGACTCTTTTTTTTTTTCAGTTAGTTGCTGTTATAAGAGAATTAAGACATTACCCATAAAATCTGTCCTTCCAGCTTCTCTTGAAAAGCTGGAAGATCTAGCCCCACAGGGCTGCAGGGTCTGGAGCTGAATGGCAGTCCCCTCTCGCCAGAGCTGGGCTTCCCAGTGGACCCCAACTCCACCCCCCTGGCTGTCCTCATTTATGTTAGCTGCCAGCCCCTGTGCTATTTGGGTCTGTGACCTCTTCCTATGAGACTTACTGAAAAGCACGTATTCTTTCTCCACTCGTCTGCGACAATTAAACAGCACTTCAAGACACCAACAAAAGGTGAGAAGCACAAGAGCAAAAAAGTTCTGCTGAAATGATGATCAGTATTCAATTCTAAGGTGCCCATCCAGATGACCCGGCCAAGTTTCTTTATGTAAATGTGTTAGAAGATTATTACTGAAGTGAAAATACAAAATGTTTAAATCCTCCTAGGATATCTTTAGTTCCTCCAGGATCCCTGAACCCCAGTCTGAGCACCGATTGGCTCTCAGCCCTCAGCAGGAGCCAACACTGCCGACATCTTGATTTCAAACTTCCAGCCTCCAGCGCTGTGAGAGAATAAATTTCTGTTGTTGTTGTTTTTAAAGACTTTATTTCTTTATTTGTCAGAGAGAGAGAGCACAAGCAGGGGGAGCGGGGGTGGGGGGGGGAGAAGCAAGCTCCCCGCTGAGCAAGGAACCTGATGTGGGGCTCGATCCCAGGACCCTGGGATCATGACCTGAGCCGAAGGCAGATGCTTAACCGACTGAGCCACTCAAGCACCCAGATTTCTGTTGTTTTAAGCCACACAGTTTGGAGAAATGTGTTAGGAAAGACTTACGGAACTAATACTGTCACCTTGCATAGAATCAGACCCCAGAAAAGAATGAGCTGTGACTGAAAGGAAAGAAACTAAGGAGAAGGAACAGTACCCATCCAAATATGCAGTAGGTGGTCTCCCATCCCTCGCCCCCAGTGGACGCGCTGGTGGACTAGGGCCCACTCTCCCCCAGGCTGCCCTCTTCTGTCTGTTGCTTCTTCAAGGTATACTCTCCACTCCCGTGCACCTCCTCCTCTCTCTACATTTGTGGTGAGCCCTGGGTGGATTGAGCCACCAGAGCAGGTGCATGGCTGGGAGAGAAGGATGAGAAGCAGGGTCCACCTCGGGAGTGGGAGATGGCTGCTGGAAACGGGGAAGGCCAACAGGGCCGGGAGGTGGGTAGCATCTGATAAACGTTCTGTCCAAAATTTGAACCAGGCAGACCGTGATGCACAGCATCTAAAGACAACGCCGTTAGTGTCTACAGTGAAGTCTGTGTTCTGGCTTAGCCAATACAATACAAAACTTTTTTCCTTTAAGGAAAAAAGAAATCTAAATAGCACTCCATCTTCAACAAAGCTGTGTGCGGAAACAAACCATCCTTACAGTGTGCGTTTTTAAGGAAATGTTCCAATTTTCTGCACACTCTTCCAGGGCTGGTGTGAAACCTTTCTGTGCCACACAGGGGAGCTCTCCCAGCCAGTGTGTTCCCACCTCACACATCGCTGCCAGCCATGGCCATGGCCATGGCCACGGCCACGGACAGGATCTCAGATGGGCTCTGACCATCTGGTCCTTACACCCACTTAGCCTGCTGCCATCTATCTGTTGTAACATTTCTGTCTGTCCTCAGATCTTTGGAATGAGCTGAGTGTATTTTATCAGACCTTTTGTCTCCTCGCCTGTGACCTTCATGCCCTTCACACTGACACGCTGTGCTCAACTTTCAACCAAGTGTTTACTGCTGGTGGCACTTTCTCCTGCATTCATGTCCTACCATCCTGGTATTTGCATTGCATTAATATGCAGATTAAATGAAATGAAACACTTCCTCTTTGGTTGAGAATTCACAGTTTTAGGGCTGGAGATCGGCGGGTTTAGTGTTTCATAAGTACGGCTCAGTGGTATTTAATGCATTCACTAGCAAGTTAATTTTATAGATATCGACAAACTGATTCTAAAGTTTATATGGAAGGGCGCCTGACTGGCTCAGTCAGTAGAGCATGCAACTCTCAATCTCAGGGTTGTGAGTTCAAGTCCCACATTGAGCATGCAGCCTGCTTAGGAAAAAAAAAAAAAACGAAGTTTATATGGAAAGAAAAAAACCCAAAAAAACAAAAAACCACCCCAGAATAGCCAATAGTATATTAAAGGAGAAGAACAAAGTCGGAGAACTGACACTCCCTTTCCTTCAAGACTTACTATAAAGCTACAGTAACTGTGGTATTGGCAAAAGAATAGACAAATAGATCAATAGAACAGAACAGACAGCCCGGAAGCAGACTCACATAAATACAATCAAATGATCTTTGACAAAGGAACACAGCAATACAATGTGTAAAAAGTAGTCTTTTCAACAAATGGTCCTGGAACGGCTGGACTTCCGCATACAAAAAAAAAAAAATGAATCTAGACACAGACCGTATTTCCTTCACCAAAATTAATTCAAAATGGATCAGAGACCTAAATGCAGAATGCAAACCTATGAAACTCCTAGAAGATAACATAGGAGGAAATCTAGATGACTGTGCGTTTGACTTTGACAATGACAACACCAAAGGCAAGATCCATGAAAGAAGTCATCAGTAGGCTGGACCTTACGGAAATTAGAAAGATGTGCTCTGCAAAAGACACTGTTATGAGACTGAGAAGACAAGCCACAGAACTGGGAGAAAACATTTGCAAAAGACATATCTGATAAAGGACTATTAATCAAAATATACAAATTAAAATTCAAAATAAGAAAACAAACAACCTGATTAAAAACTGAGCAGAAAAACCTGAAAAGACACCTCACCAAAGAACACATACAGATGGCCAGTAAACATATGAAAAGATACTCCACATCTTTTATCATTAGGGAATTGCAAATTAAAACAAGGTACTACACACCTATGAGAATGGCCAAAATCCAGAACGCTGACAACACCAGCTGCTGGTGAGGATGTGGAGCAACAGAATTCTCATTCGCTGTTGTGGAGAATGCAAAATGGTACAGCCACCTTAGAAGGTCACTTGGCAGGCGCCTGGGTGGCTCAGTCGGTTAAGCGTCTGCCTTCAGCTCAGGTCACGATCCAGGGTCTGGGATCAAACATCACGTTGGACTCCCTGCTCAGTGAGGAGCCTGCTTGTCACTCTCTCTCTCTCTCTCTCTCTCTGCCCCTCCCTCTGCTTGTGCTTTCTCTCTCTCTCTCAGATGAATAAATCAAATCTTAAAAAAAAAAGAAAAAGGTCACTTGGCAGTTTACTACAAAACTAAACATACTCTTACCATATGATCCAGCAATTGTGCTCCTTGGTTATAACTCAAATGACAAACACTTGCACACAGATCTTTATGGCATCTTTATTTGTAATAGCCAAAACTTGGAAGCAACCAAGAATGTCTTTCAGTAGGTGAATGGATATATGAACTGTGGTATATCCAGACAATGGAATAGTATTCAGTGCTAAAAAGAAAGGAGCTATCAAGCTATGACAAGACATGGAGGAAACTTAATGGCATATTACTAAGTGAAGGAAGCCCATCTGAATAGGCTATATAGAGCATGATTCCAACTATATGAGTTTTTGGAAAAGGCAAAACTGTAGATATAGTAAAAAGATCAGTGATTGTCAGAGGCTAGTGGGGAAGGAGGGATAAAGAAGCAAAGCACAGAGGATTTTTAGGGCAGTGAAATTATTCTGTATGATATTACAGTGGTGGATACATGTGATTATACATTTGTCAAAATTCATAGACTGTACAATACCACAAGTGAACTCTAATGTAAACTATGGACTTTGGTTGATAATGATGTATCAATGTAGGCTCATCGATTACAACAAATATACCACCCTGGTGAGGGATGTTGATAATGGGATAGGCTGTGGGTGTGTGGCTGTAGAATTATATGGCAACTCTCTGTTCTTTCTGTTCAATTTTGCTAAAACTGCTCTTAAAAAGTCTATTTAATAAATATTTTAAATAATTCAATATTCACTTACTGTATGACCTTGTCATTCCATTCCTAGGTATTTACACAAGAGAAATAATAACATATGCCCACATAAAGACTAGGACACAAATGTTCAGAGAAGCTTTATTCATATGAACTAAAACCTGGAAACAACGCAGATGTCCATCAGTGGCTGAATGGATAAACAAAATAGGGCATATCTATGAAATAGAACGCTGCTAGCAATAAAAAGGAACAAACTACTGATACCCATCATTACGCTGAGTCAAAGAAGCCAGAAGCAAAAGGGTACATATTATATAATGCCATTTATATAAAGTTCTAGAAAATGTAAGTTAATCTGTGTGGTGACAAAAGACAGATCAGCATGCTGTACCCAGGGGTTGAGGAGGAAATTACCATAGGGGGCATGAGGAGACTTTTGGGGGTGATGGAAATGTTCTATGTCTTGATTGTGGCAGTGATTTCACAGGTGTGTGTATTCCTATTAAAAGTCATCAAAGTGTACACTTTAAAAAGATGCAGTTCGTTATATGTAATTGATCTACTTGATTAAAATCTAATTGATTAAATTAAAAAAAGGCCTTCACTTGAATCAGGTTTGTTGAAAAACTGAGCATGAGACTAAAGAAAAGCCATGTCTGGAGAAGAATATATATTAAAAATGATTTTTGGTAGGGTGCCTGGGTGGCTCATTTGTTAAGCGTCTGCCTTCGGCTCAGGTCATGATCCCAGGGTCCTGGGATCAAGCCACGCATCGGGCTCCCTGCTCAGCGGGGAGCCTGCTTCTCCTTCTCCCACTCCCCCTGCTTGTATTCCCTCTCTTACTGTCTCTTTCTCTGTCAAATAAATAAATAAAATCTTTAAAAAAAAAATGATTTTTTGTCCAGCATTTCGAAATCAGGGAATTGATTTTAAGGAAGTCACAAGAATTTTCATCCTAATATTACTCATAAAGGACAGATTGAAATTACCTAAATGGTTAATAAAGAGTGTTATGGCATATACATATGAGATTCCACCATCCAATGTGAAAAGTCATGTTATTTAAGTGTATTTATTGACAGAGACTTTTACAATACACTAATGGGGGGGGGGGGAAGATCTGATTACCAAAACATGTATATGGTATGATCCCATCTTTTAAAAAAAATCATATGTCCCTAAATACATACAAGAAATCTGGGTGTAGTAGTCACATAGGTGGGTATGACAGAGAATGCTAGTTGACCCAACATCTGTTCTCTCTTCCATGGTGGTAGAATTTTTGACAGGATTCATGGCAATCCAGCTAAAGACTACATTTCCCAAGGATGCCTGGGTGGCACAGTCTATTGGGTGTCCCACTCTTGGTTTCAGCTCAGGTCATGATCTCAGGGTTGTGAGACTGAGCCCCATGTTGGGCTCCATGCTCAGTGTGGAGTCTGCTTGAGTTTCTCTCTCCCTCTCTCTCTGCCCCTTCCACTTGTGCTCTCTCTCTCTAAAATGAATAAATAAACCTTAAAAAGGGGGGGGGCACCTGGGTGGCTCAGTTGGTTAAGCATCTGGCTTCGGCTCAAGTCATGATCCTGGAGTCCTGGGAGCACCCCGCTTGTGCTCTCTCTTGCTCTCTCTCCCTGTCTCTCAAATAAATAAATAAAACCTTAAAAAAAAAAAGACTACATTTCCCAGCCTCCATTGCAGCTAGATAGGACCATGTGACTATGTTCGGGCTAATGGGATCTGAACAGAAATGTTGTTTGCAACTATAGGTGATTCTCCAAAAGAGAAGGGGCATGTTCTCCCCTCTGTATTTTCCCCTTTTCCAGTGGTGGAATGAAGTAGTGGTGAAGAGCCATCTTGGACCACACACACAGGTGGAACAGCCAGGAATTTTGGAGCAAGAAGATGGAAAGAACCTGGGTCTCTGACAGTGTCTCAGAGCAGAGCCAAAATACTGAGTCCAATGCTTGCATGAAAGTGAAATAAAATCCTATGCTTTTTAAGCAACTATTTCTTTAGGTCTCTTAAATGTGGCTGAATCAGTATTTATCCTACCCAATGCACACAGGGAAAAGACAAGTTACAGAAGGGAATGATTAGCAGAGAAATGCAGCTGCTAGGTCAAGTAAGGTGAGGGCTGGAAAGCATCTGCTTGGTGAAGCAACAGTGAAGTCACTGCTGACCCCAGGGAGACCATTTTCAAGGGGTGATAAGATCAAAAGCTCAGTTCTAGGAGTGAACTCCAAGTGAGGAAGGATGGACAGTAAATGGAAGCACATTGCCAAGTTTAGCTGGAAAGGAGGCAATAACTAGGTGATCACTGGAGAGTGCCATGGAGCTGGAGAACAATCCTGCCTCACATCTCTTGTCCTCTCTCATGGCATTCTCAGAGAATGGGAGCCTCTCCTAACAATAATCAATAACATTCTTGGCCTGTCTTACTTACTGGCAATTGTGTAACGAGTCACTCCAAACTTAGTGGCTGAAACCACTATAATGTATTTATTATTTGTCAGGATGCTGTGGGCTGGCTGGGCTACATGCTACCTGTGGTGTGGGCTAGAGCACCAGCATGCCCAGAAGGCCCAAAGCACTGGTTATTGGTGGACCAGAGGTCTGTTCTACATGGTTACTTGAGCTTCCCCATGGCGTGGCGGCTAGGTTCCAAGAAGAAACATTTCAAGTGTGCAAGAACACGAGTTGCTAGTATTTTCTAGGGCTTAGCCTGAGACTAGCATGGTGTCAGTTTCATCACATTGTATTATTCAAAGTGGATCACAAGGCCACCCAGATACAAGGGGAGGGGACTACCTCAGGACGCAGATACCAGGAGGCACTGAGGACTACCGGAATAACAGTCTATCACACGGAAATGACTCGGAGGGGAGGGAGAGATTGCCAAGGGGCAGGAGGAAATTTTGGGGGGAGATAGGTATATTTCTATATTGATTGTGGTGAAGGTTTCACAGGTGATACATGTATCGAACTTATCAAACTGTACCTTTTAAACTTATACAATTTATTGTATACCCATTATACCTCAATAAAGCTATTTTTAAAAAGAGAGCAATCTACTTACAGAATGGAGGAATATTTCAGTAAATTATGGTATATCCATTAGGTGGAATCTTCTATAGCAACTACCACTGATAAGAAGAGTCTGAAGGGAGCCTGGGAAATGTTTATGAATGAGGACAAATGGGAAAAGTGGTATGAAATTCAGAGCACGCCGAAAATTTCATAAAAATGTGTATGTGTAGGCAAGGCTAGAAAAGCTTTTGCAAGATGAAAATATCTTCATTAGGGAGGTAGAATACCATGGCTTTTCTCCTTTAATTGTCGACATTTCCTGCTATGTTGCTGTATTTTCTTTATCATTAACGTCCCGGTCCTTTCATTTTGCATTCACTCGGTTGTGGACGTGTCAGGCCTCTTCAGCTCACGCTCTGACAGTGCAGATCCTGCGTCTGTCTACAGCCCTCTGTTGCTGCATGGGCCACTCCTGACACAGGGACACTTGCCCTGGGCTCTAGAGGGGGGGACAGCGGCGCTGCCTGGAGAGACACGGCACCTCTGTGTTTGTCAGCCCTAATAACAGGCTCTCCCCCTCTCCACCTGGAGCTGTCACACAGGCTGCCAAACCCAGACAGGTTCTATTTCATAACGACTTCCTTATTAGTCACTCTCTTCCCACTTCCCTTTCCTGCCACCTTCTTCTAAAAAAGCGCACCGGCTCAGCAAGCTCCGTGTGTCTGCATGCCGGCCAGGCGTCCAGCTCCCAGAGTGAAGTGTGGGCAGCAGGTCCCTGATAAAGGATTGCAAGCCGGAGCCAGAGAGGCCCCTGCCGGGTCCCTGCCATCTGGCTGCATGCAGGAGCCCGACGGCCAGGGTGCTCCGTTTGCATCCAGCTCCAGCCATGGCTTCTGTCGGGGAAGCTCTTTGGTTGTCAGCCGCCGACTTGGTGTCTGTTAAACTGTTCCTCAAGGTGGCCACACTAAAACTCAGTGCAACACAACAGAAGGACCAGTGTGCTATCTAATCGATTTGTTCCTAAAATGAGACTTTTTGCTTTGGGCAGAAGACCCATCAGTTTCCGGTGAGGACAGCCGAGGCGCTCCCAGAGAAAACGTAGGTCCTCGGCAGCTCGTGGGCTGTCTGGCCTCCAACAGCTGTCTTCTGGGTCTCACCGGTCCTCGTGTCTACCCTAAAGCAGCCTTTCAGAGCCGTCTTCTCTCATATTTCCCCCCCTTACCCTTAGCCTCTCTCACTGTCTTTTTGACTCTCTCCTTTACATTTGCACAACACTTTTGGCAGAAATACATTTTGCAAGCTGTAGTCACCATGTAACGGTAATGCCGGGGTGCCGTCTGGGTGGGAGATGTCAAGGGACAGGTGATGACGTGCTCTGTTGCAGCTGGGATCCTTTGCCCTTTCCCTCTCCTCTTCTGCCTTTCCCTGAGCCCCTACCAGGCAAGAAAATGCAAGCGTGGGAACAGGTGCACATCCGCTCCCCCCCTCCCCCACATTCTGGAAGGAAAAAGAATACCAAGAAGGCTTCCTTTTCAGTGTTCATGATTTACATGATGAAAAATGTTTCCTGTCTGTGGCCATTTCATTATTATGGTAAATATACAGGAAAACAGTGGGGAAACGTAATCAAGTTGGGCCCCCAATGATTTAAAATTACATTTATTTATGCCTCATCCAGAAAGCTTTTTTTGATAAGAAACTGGGTGACTTGAGGGAGCTAGATTACTTTTTAAGGTTAAAAAATGCTAACTGTAATATAAAAAAAAAGGGATGGTGTTGGAAATCCCTCAGACATCCTAAGTACTGGGAATAAAGATTTTAGATGTTATTTCCATTTTCACAGATGGAGAAGCTTGAAGCACAGATAGGACTTGATTGTCCCGAATTGCAGACCCTTGCCAGTCCCCACAAGGTGATGAGGTCCTTGAAGGTAGACTCTGCCACGTGGGAACATTTTTGCAGCCCCATTAGATCGGGCACAGTAGGGATTCAGCAACTATCTGTTTATTTATTAATAAACAACTGTTTCCTGGAAAGGACCAACAATATCCATATGTCGAACATGGTCACTTTTATTAGGACAATTAGTTATTTAATAAATGTATCAATTGTGTATGCCCTCCATATTCCAGTCACACCAGGGGTATTAGCTGAGCTAGCAGGTGTAGCTAGGAATGGACAGCAACAGGCAAATTAAGAATGCCTTAGCTTCTCAGAGGGATACTATTTTCACATATGGCATCGATTCCTGGGAGTCTGTGGGACAATGAGGACTATTTGTGCAATTTTACAGAGCTGAAGCTGCTTGCACGAGCTGCATTACTCGACCTGCCTGAAGCCCTTGAGGATATAAGTTCAGGTGTGTTTACCCTGTCACATGGCAGGACTGAATGAGGCCAGTGTTGGGTGTTGGGCTAGCCTGGGACTCTCTGCCCAGGAACTTCTTTAACTCTACCTTTAACTTCTTTAACTCTACCTGTTGCCCGGGTTCCTCCCTGGACCAATTATATCAAGAGCTCTGGAGCTGAGTCCAGGTATCCTATTTTTAAAGCTCTCTAGAGGGATCTCAGATGGAGGCAGGGCTGGCACTTTCTGGAAAGCCATAGGGAAAAAGAGACACAAAGAAGGAAAGGTAAGAGGAAAGAATCCCTTTCTGCTCTCCACGAGCTCCCAGTTTGCTTCCCGCCAGCAATCCTGCTCGAACTTGACCGTGTACACAGACCACGTGGGGGTCTGGCTGAAATGCAGATTCTGATTCGGTAGGCCTGGCTGGGGCTTGTGAGTCTGCATTTCTAGTGAGCCCCCCGATGGTACAGATGTGGTTGGGTAGTAGGCCACACGTGGAGTAGCAAGGATCTAGAGCTGCAAGGTCTAATAATGTGCCCGTGAGCCACGTGTGGCTACTGGGCATGTGAAACGCGGCCAGTCCAAGTTGTAATCTGCTGTAAGTATAAAATAAACACAATTTTGGAGCTTTATTACGAATAAAAGAATACAAAATATCTCAATAGTAACTTTTATAGTGATTACATGTTGAAATGATATCTTAGATAAAGCGGGTTAAATTTAATATATTGTGAGATTAATTTTACCTGTTCTTTTTTTTTAACGTAGGTACCAGCAAATTTAAAGTTCCTTATTGACTTGCATCATATTTCTGTTGAACAGGGTTGGTCTAGAGCACTGTTCACAGCAACTTTGCGGCGGCGAGAGCATTTAAATGGGACGGGAGGTGAATGCAGCTGCAGGGTGGGTGGTTTCCTGCTCAGAACGCAGTCTGTCGTTTACCGAGGGCTCACTAAGAGCTCTCACTGTTCTAAGTGCTTTGTATGAATTTGCTAATGTTTGAGTGCTCACAACAGCCTGTGAGATGTGTTACTATTATTTTCATTTAACAGATGGGGGCTTTGAGTCAGAGATAGTGTAAACGACTTGCCTACAGTGAGCAAGCATAGTGACTTTTAGATGGCCCTGCGCCAGACCCTCTCTGCCTCTGTACCTCCTCCATGGAGCAAAGAGACCAGGGGGCCAAGAGGATGTGCCACCTGGAGCTCATCTTCCTATGCCTATTCTAGAACATGCTCTGGTTACCCACAATCTCAGAATTGCCTGCAGGGTTAAAAGGTAATTTGCAAGGCCTATGTGGATCTCTTCCCTAGATCCATCCTCCTAAGGATGGGTTGCTCTCTGATTGACCTGGGCTGTGGCTGAGGGCAGCCTTTTGTGTGGGCATGAAGGAAGCTTCAGTGCAGGATGGAACTAGGGGTGGGAAGAGACGTAGGGCAGGCTGAGTGTTGGGGGCTTCCAGTTGTGCTGTTGCTCTGGGCCCCACTAATGTCAAGAGCAGGCCTAAGGCCTGGATCCAATGCCAAGGACCACGTGCTGAAAGGGCTGACAGAGCTGAAGATGGGCTGCATTCCAAGACTTTGCAGGTGACTCTGGGCTTGGAGACTCACCCTTATATACAACAGCCACAAGGAAAGCATTGCTACTGCAGTGATTATAGGCCAGTGGGTTACTGATCTTCAAGTCCTTGGTATAAGCCAACTTAGACTTTAAGGGTGGCAATTTCCCATGCCTGTCTCCCAACCCACCATTTTCTCAAACTCAAAATGATCCACCTTATGGAAAGCAGCCCTTTTGTTCTGGAAAGCAAAAAATAAAAGTCTCACTGTTGAAATCACAGTGCTGGAACTTATTTCAATACTATAGCACCATTGGGGAAAAAAAAAAAAAAAACAAACCCTGAGCTTTGATAAAGAGTTCATTCATGTAAATGCAAAAAGATGCAAAAAAGAAGAACAAGAGTATATTTGAATTTTTCTTTCTGTAAAATACAGAGGGTGGGAATATATGCCCCTGAATCTTGTTTGCTGAGGGCCATTAGAGCATTCTCAAAGGAAGATTCCGAAACAGAGCATTGCTGGGTCCCTACCCTTGCTGGGTTAGTGGCAAGAGACCTTTCAGAACTCCGGTCCGATGCCTCTGTGACTATCGCTGTGAAACACTGGTTTCTGTTGTCTGCCTTGCCCGGGTTCTTTCCCGGGCACTAGACTGGAATTCAGTGATCAACATTAGGAGGAGCCCTTGTGGTATGTTGCTTTGTTAGCAACACGCCAGTATTCCTCTTATCTAGAAGCCCATCCTCAGCCTCATTCTGAGTCTTCTGTTCTTGCAGGATCATCTTTTGAACTGCATAGTAAATAAAGTCTTGACATTCCTCTTAACAGCATCTACAATAAATTCTTGCTTTTCCTTCACTGGAGAGAGAAAGAAGAAAACACAGCAGCAGGGGAAGAATCTGAACAGCCTTCAAGGTCAGGCCAGGGTGAAGGAGATAATCCTTATCTCCTCTGAGATCAAAATAAGAGGCAATTAATTCACTTGGCCGGGCGGGGGGACTTTGAAACCACTCCCAGATAACGACAATTTCTGAACTGGGGAATGAATTACCTGGGTGGGATAGAATCTCCTTCCCTTGAGGTACTTAGGAGCGGGAGCAAGAACCGGCAGGACTTCAGGGCTGATTGGTTTGCGTGGACAGAGAAGAATTAGCCTTGTGTCTGCTCAGGAGGATGATGGGAGCAGGGATCGGAATAAAATCAGTCTTTCTCCTCCCTTCTAGATCTTCTCAGGCAATTCAAATCAACCAGGCTAGCACTGGTAAATACCTTGCATTGTGTATTTCCAAACTGCTTTGATGTCACCTCATTGGTTCTTACAGTGGCGACTCCATGAGTTAGATGGAAAATGCTTGTAGTGTGGCCGTCGGGAGGGGACAACAGAGCACCGGGAGCTGCCCCAGCTCACACGGCTGGTTAGCACTAGCGCTGGGATGAGCACAATTTCCCGATGCATTGCTCTTTTCCACTGAAGTTTGCAAACCCTGAATCCGGTGAAGTATTAGGGATGGTGGGGATTCTGCTACAGCTCACATTGCATTTCTGAAATTTTTCAATGCGTTTAAAAATGAAAATAATATGGACTTCCCGCCTTGTCTCCTTGTTAATGTTTGGCTGGAGGGTGCATGGCTTGAGCCTTATTAGAATTGACACAAACCGCAGATGCAACTACATTGAAAAAAACAGAGAGAGAGAGAGAGAGAGGGCTGTCCTCTGCCTAATGCATGGTTGGCTTTCACTGTGAGGCATTGTCCCAGGGGCTTGACTCCAAACAGGAAAATTCTGGGGAGCATATTGTTGGGAAGAGCCCAGTCTCACTGGAGGCAGATAAAGCAGATGATCTGATTACAGCTTCATCCCAACTGGAGTCCTGCATGGCTCCTTTCCTTAAGAAATTTAGCGTAAAACTGAATTTAAAAAAAACAAAAAAATGAAACCTCTTTATATGTCCCTGATGTATAGGACAAAGAAGGGAGTAGCTGAGTTTCTATGTCCTGAGGGTTTTTTCAGGGAAACAGAGGGTGGGGCGGTAGACCTAAGAGGGAAACCCGCAGCAAGTATTCACCTTCTAATCACGTGCAAATGCCCGGCTGGCTCCCTACCACTTCTGCCCTCACCCAGTCTGGTTTTAAGGTGCAGGCTTGTTACAAAAATGTCACATGTAGGGGCTCCAGGGTGGTGCAGTCAGTTGAGAGACTGACTGCTGGTTTCAGCTCAGGTGGTGATCTCAGGGTCACGAGATCCAGCCCCGCCTTGGGCTCTGGGCTCCATGGGGAGCCTGCTTAAGATTCTCTCCCTCTGCCCCTCCCCTGACTCCGGTGCTCTCTCTCTTTCTCTCTCTCTCTAAAATAAATCTTTAAAAAACAATGTCACATGTAGATCAGCAATGCCTGTGAAAATCAGAAAAAAAGTATTTAGTATTCCACAGTATTTGTAAACATGAAAAAACAAAGGCTTCTATAGGAAATGTCAGTCTGGGGCTTGAGAAGAAGGGGTTATAAGGGCGCCTGGGTGGTTCAGTTGGTTAAGCGTCCCACTCTTGATTTCAGCTTAGGTCATGATCTCAAGGTCATGATCTTAGGTCATGATCGAGTGCAGCATCAGGCTCCTCGCCGGGTATGGAGCCTGCTTGAGATTCTCTCTCTCCCTCTACCCACCCCCAACCCCTCCCCCTGCCGCGCTCATGCTCTCTCTCTTTCTCTAGGAAGAAAAAAAGAAGGGGTTATATTTTTCTGCTTTACATATTTGGTCACATATCTTATGTATATACATACATGCATGAATGCACACACATATGTAGACATGCACATATTTGCATGTGTGTGTAAATCCCTTAGACACATACCTCTTCTATATAAATAATCCAAATCTGTATTTGCCTATGTGCAAAGATACCATATAGATCCAACACACACACACACACACACAGGGCTTTAATGTAGGAGGATTCAGCAAAACTGAGTTCCAGCAATTTTTGTATTGTTTTCAACTGATGATGGCACCTTTAATTTTACCCCTTTGTAACAGAAGGTCTGGGGTTCCTGGCTATGACACCGAACAGATTCTTTTAATCTGAGGAAGGAAGGAAGGAAGGAAGGAAGGAAGGAAGGAAGGAAGGAAGGAAGGAAAGGAGGGAGGGAGGGAGGAAGGAATGTAGGAAGAGTTGTAGCAGAGTTAATGGGTGGTAGAAGTCTCTAGAAAGTACCTGGCCTCTCACAGGTAGCAGAGAAAGAAGAACAAGAAACTGGAGGGGAGACTGCTCTACAACCATTTCCCACACAAAGAACCCTGCTCTTGAAGTAAGTTGGTACAATGCATCTGCAGGGTAGATTCGTCCTATCCATCCACTTTGATCCCATTCTTCTTTTAGGACTTTATCCTTAGGGGGCAACTGGACAAGTGTGCAAAGATGAGTGTGTTGGGATGCACATTAGTGACAAGCCAGACAATGATAGACAATGTAATGTCTGTCAAGACAAGACCGTATTTAATGTGTGTTAAATACATCTTACTACATGCCCACAATATCATAATGAACTGCCATTCAAACGGTGATCCATATTTCTTCCCCAGAAAGGTAATGAGAATTGCTATTTAATGAGTTGACCATGTGGCAGGTGTTTTGTATATATGGTGTGGTTCGATGCGCATAACCACTCCTTAAATTAGGTATGATGATCCTCATTTTACCGATGAGGAACATCACCTGAGGTTAAGCAGCCCCAAGTCACAGATTCAGTAAGCAGTCGGTTAAGAGTTAAACTTTACAGCCCACTGCCTCAACATCTTTGCCCACAGCACCTTTTTGAATGAAATAAATAAAGGAAATAAAGGAACTCCATTTATACAAATGCGTATACAGAAAGAGGAAAGCAGGGAAGTTGGAGAAATCATGTAATGGTTGAGACTTGCAGGCTTGGGGATAAGTATGAGTCAGGTCAAATCCCAGCTCCCCTCATACCAGTTCCATAACCTTGAGCAAGTAACTTGACATCTCTAACACTTCAGTTCCCATAATCACAAAAGAAAGGTAATGCTGCCCATCTCATGAATTTGTTGTAAGATTAAACACTAATCGGGAGGCGTCGTATAATGCAGCGAGGCATCTGGAAGGATGTTCACCTATGTATTAACAGTGGTGGTATCACTGGGGAGCGAAATTTGGAGGTGATTTTTATTTTTTTCTTTCTCCTTTTCTAGATGTCTTTTAAAAT
The DNA here is from genome assembly GCF_964656455.1 of Halichoerus grypus. Taxonomy (NCBI): domain Eukaryota; kingdom Metazoa; phylum Chordata; class Mammalia; order Carnivora; family Phocidae; genus Halichoerus; species Halichoerus grypus. The sequence continues at coordinate 61,332,397 of NC_135723.1, forward strand.
CACTTCAAAGGGTTCATATCATTTTATAAATAGAAAATCCAGTAAAGCTCTATTTGTTTTGGAAAAGAATAATCAGATGGCGAAGAATGAGAGTGAGCAGGAAAGGGGAGAGAAGATGAACTCAGAGAAGGGGAGGGATATGGCGCTGTCCTCGCCAGAGCGAACTGTTCCAGCTGGACCGGGAGCTTGAATTGGAGCGTTCTACTTGGGAGTGAGCATCTCCATCAGCTCAAAGCACATTCTGCAGGAGTCAGGCAGGTCTGATCTTGGAGCAGGACTTTTGCTAAGGCTGCTGTTACCAGGCCTGACTCATATGTCTGTGCGCTTTGCCAGATTCCCTCCTTCTTCAGGAGCTCTGCTCTTTCCTCTGGGGAGGAACGCAGTCTGAAAAATGATTCATGTAAAGATGTAAGTGATTCATCAAGTTATGGGAGTCCTCTCAAAGTCCTTCTATTTAAAAAAAAAAAAAAAAAGAATTCAGGGAACTCTTGGCCTGCAAGGAGGAGACTGAATTTGTCTAACCACTTAAAGTTCATTTAGATTTGTACCCAAACTCTTAGAATTGTATATACATTTTGGTCTAGCAATTCTACTTTTAAGAATTTATTCCAAGGAAATAATCGTAAGTATATAAAATGTTTAGCTATAGGAATATCCATTATAGTAGCTCTTTATAATAGTGAAAATTAAGGCCTGCCTACATGTCCAGCAACGGAGGACTACAGAAATTACATAGCTCCGTCCAGTGGAATACATGGTCGCCTCTCCAAGTGTTGTTGTAGGAGTGTATTTCTTGTCATGGTGAAATGTTCACAATATGATATTAAGTGAAAAAAATCAGTGAAAAAAAAAGTAATCCAATGTAAAAAAAAAAGGATATTTATATTAAGACTTTTGAAAAATGGCAAAATGTTGGTAATATTTGTTCCTGAACTATATGTGATCATTTTCTTTTGTTCATTTATCGAATATATGTCATTTTTGAAATAAGAAATGATGTTATTACAATTTTAGTTCTTTAAAGGCAAAGGAACCCAAAGTATACCCACCTGACACTGCATCACCCTGTGCTGCTAACTTCACGGGGATATGTATCGCATCTGCTTCAGTACGTCAGTGTGATTCCAGCACTTGGCACGATGCTGGACATGTGAAAGTTCTTCCTAGATGTTTGTTGAATGAATGAATGACAGAATGGAAGGGCGAATGCATGAAAAAACAAAGCAGTGGTAACAGGGGGCCCAAGAAAGAGGAGAAACTCAGAACAAACTCAGTATACAGCTGCTTGACCTCCTCCGTGTAATTTGGTAGTTGAGCTCCATGTTCATCTTTGAAGCCCTCATGGTGCCTTGCCTCAATAAATGTTGCATGAAATTATAAATGATGGTTTATATTTTTCCTACTAGGATCATTTCTGTAGACTTTCCAGCAGCAGGTAAATGCATGCCTGGTGGCAGATCATGTGCAAGGACTGTACTAATGGCTGTTGCAATAGGAAGCTGTGCTGGTTGGGCTTAGGTTTGTTATAAAGTGACAACAGCAACAAAAAGGATGATTTTTTTTTAAATGAAAAGTTTCTTTCTTTCTAATGTTCTGGGCAGGCAGCCCAGGGTTGGAGGAGAGCTCTATGGTGTGAGGGACCCAAGTTTCTTCTTTTTGCCCTGCCACAAGTGGCTTCCATTCCCAAGGTCAACTCATGGTCCAAAATGGCTCCTGGGGCTCCAATCATTTCATCAGAATTCCAGCAAGAAGGAAAGAGTAAGAGAAGAAATACATGCTCCCTCTCTGGAAGTTGCATATATGACCTCCATTTACATCCCATTGGCCAGAACTTTGTCAAGGGAGCCTGATTAACGTAATTTTTATTCTGGGGTGTCTTGTTCCCAGCTCATGATTGGGAGTTCTCAAACTGTGGAAGAAAAGAAGAACTGACATTGGGAGACAACTGGCAGCTTCTGTCACCGAGGTGTCCTCAGCCATCCTATCACCAGCCAACCAGAGTCTCATCGAATGTGCAACATCTACTGTAAGGATATAGGGAAAATCACCGTCACCTCTGGCTTAGGGTTATCAGGTAGTTGGGGTTGCTGCTGATAAACACTTCTTTAGTTGCCCCTTAACGGCACACTTCCATTTCTAGCACAGTCCCTGCTCTTGTCACAGGGGTGACATGGGTCACTGCTTTCTTCCTAGCAGAGCTGGACCAGAAACTGCAAGTCAGCATCTTTCCTGCTGCAGCAATTGCTCATGTCCTCTGGATCATGATTGGCTGCACCATTCAATCAACAGAGAAATCAAGAAGTGCTGTGAGGGATTCTGATTATATAAATGAGGAAAGAAATAGAAGAGGCTAAAGTTTCTGAGTTTATCTTTAAGGGTCACTCTTGTGGGGCCACGGGGTGCTGCCCTTTCTGACATCACCGTGGATGGCACTGGAGGGCCCCTAGATGTGAGTAGAAATGCAGTGCTCAGCCCTTTAGAGCAAAAGAAAAGGAAGCATTCTTTCTTTGCGGAAGTGATATGAAGCAGAGGATCATAATCCTCTTAGGAGCTACCATTTAGCGAGGTGCTGTGTAAGCCCTTGTGGTCACCAGCATTCAAGGCAGCCCTCAGCGATCCTTGCTTCCTGGTAGGCATGTGCTTGTAAGGTCCCCTCCCATACTGAACCAGGGCTGACCTGCATGACCAATAGCATACAGGAGAGGTGGCAATATGCGACTCCCGGGGCTAAGTCATAAAAAGGCATTGCAACTTCTGCCTTGGTCTCTTGCATGGATTGCCCTGGGGGAAGCCAGCACCATGCACCAGGGACACGCTAGCCATCCCATAGAGAGGCCCATGTGGAGAGGATGCCTTTGGGTCATCACATACATGGGTACCTGGGCCCGATTCCCTCTCCCCTCCAGTGGCTCTAAACGACCCACTGCAGTGCTCCTCAGTGTGGATCCTGCACCTTATCCACCTAATGCATTGAGCAACCCTAGAAGCAGTTCCTCTAGCCGTCCTATGACTGCAGTCCTAGTTGCCATCCGGCTGGACAGTCTGAGAAATTCCATCCAGAACCACCCAGCTCAGCCACTCCTACATTCCTGACCCTCAGAAACTATGAGATGAGGAATGCTTATTGTTGCTTTAAGCAACTACGTTTTAGGGGTAATTTGTTATGCAGCAGTGGATAACTAGCACATCCTTTCCATATAGTGTATTTATCACAACACTCTGAACTAGGCATTAGAACCCCCATTTTACTGATAAGGAGACCAAGGCTTAGAAAGGTGAGTTTATTTTGCCAGGTCAGAGCAGCTGGTGGAAGCAAAGCTGGAGCTCCGGGTTAGCTCCGCGTGCACGAAACCCATGCATGGAAAGCTGCTCATTGTGCTCAGTGCCATGGGGACAATCCAGGACTTCCAGAATGCCTGGCAGCAGAGAAAAGCTAACTGGTCCTAAATGAACTGAGTGGTCTTGTTACAGTGAGGTTTGCCTGCTAACAGTTGGGATTATATAGGCCCAGTAGGCAGTTGCGGATCTGTGCCCTAAAACGCACAGCCAATTTGAAACTCAAGGGCATGACCGCCCACCACAGGAGCCCACGTTTAGGTCCTTGGGATGCAGAAAGGTTCCTAAACTCCCAGCTGAAATTTAAACAGCTTCAGAACAATGATGGGGTCTCACTATATCAAGTTTGAAAGTGTTCTGAATACAGAGGCAGGGATGGGGTGTATGGCAAGGAAGGTGGAATGGAATGATCACTTGCCCTTCACTTTTTTCCTGTGATGGGTCAGTTTCCATTTAACAGCGTGGCCGCCTGCCAGCGTGCTGATGGGGCCAAATTCAGTCCGTGCCTGCTTGTCAGCAAAAGAACGTGAGCGTTCCTCTGAAGTCACATCAAGTAATGAGCTTCTGAGCTCCTCTCTTGGACTAACTGGTTGACGTCTGTCTCATTCTGGCCAGAGCCGTCACTGAGAGACCTGCAGCCACTTGATGTCCAGTGGAAACTTCTGGTCCTGCTGTCCTATTGGCTGAGAAATGTGGAGACGTCCTCGTTCCCCAGGCTTCTCCATCGCCCTCCAGACGCAAAGCTGCTCTGGCAACCACACGGGCAGCCAAGTAAATCAATGAGGAAGGAAGGTCTCTTTCTGAAGGATGAGATGTCACTTCGACAACAGAATCGTTCTCTCCTTTCAGCTCTCTCAAACTTTCCGTTCTGCAGGCAGTGCCCATATGCCCCTGAGCTCAACACTTTGGCACCAACATTGATAGTTTCCTCCACTCGCTCCTTCAGATTGAGCTAACCATCCAGGCTTTTCTTGATTGCACCTTCAAAATCTCCTTGGGTGATTTCCTTGCCATTCCTGCTTTGCCTTTGGGTCATCACATACATGGGTACCTGGGCCCGATTCCCTCTCCCCTCCAGTGGCTCTAAACGACCCACTGCAGTGCTCCTTAGTGTGGATCCTGCATAATTGTTTCCTACCTTACTTTATTTTCCACAGCTCCCAGCACTAGTCCCCATACACAGACACGCACACGTGTATGCAGAAGCATGCACACAGGCACACGGACGCGCACGCCCACTCCTGTGTGTGGACACCGTGCTGTGTACCATCCCCCACCTTTCTCTTGGGCTGCCTCCTCTGCAGTCTGGGATGTTCTTTGTAATCCCTGCATTGTCAGTTGTAACCCAGCCCGGGAGGAAAATTCGTTGACCACCTCAGACACCAGCCAGTCTCCCGTACTCTCTCCTTCCACCACCTCCCCAGGCTGTTATTTTCAGAGACAAGCCCTGCCTCTGCACTACTCCATTTTCCGGATCCCTCAGGCTTCTGGAATCCCTCGAGACTCAAGAAGTCTTCGAGACGACAGACAAGGAACCGATGGATAGTAAAGCACTGCCCCCGAGGGCCAGCTCACCAGCACCGCTAAGCTAAGGGACCACACTGGGCCGGGATTCGTGGCCTGCTGGGCTGAAGGAAAAGCACCGGCTAATTGGTTCAGACCACAACGGTCAAGCCCACGAACACCCCATAAGACAGGCATGCTGAAAGCCACGGGAGGCCTGGAGAGACGAGAGCCGCCATGGTAAGTGGTGCTGGATGTGATTAGAAGTGGCGACAGGAGTTATGAAGTGCAGTGGAGAAGCGAGGGGATGAGGAAGTGACAGAAGACGCCAGCTCTGTGGTCTGTGGGGGTGGCAACAGGCCCACGCTCGCTTGCGTGCTCTCTCTCTCTCTCTCCTTAGAAACCAGGAAGATTCTGGGAAAGCAGCAGCTTCCTGTCCTGCCTAGAGAGCATGGGTCTGCCGCTGCCGGGGGAAGGGGGCCAGCCGCGTGAAGCCCCCTGGCAGCAGCGTGAAGCCCCCTCTGCATCGTCTGCCAGAGGCTGCCACTCACGGGCCTCCAGGGACCAAGCAGGTGGTGTAAGTGTGCGGAGTAGGGCAGGAATTAGCAATCGAGAGGGGCAGGGGCCGTGACTGATGGAAGAGCACGCACACCATTCAAAGGCCTCCTGATGCACATCTTCTTAAGATATCGTGGAGGCTGAGCAACACATATATTTGGCCCAGATGTGGTCCACAGGCATCCCACCTATAATCCCTGGGCACCACGGGTGTGTGCCCAACACACCACGAGGACTGATGATGGGAATGGTGGCCCTGAGTTGCCAACATGTTGGTTAAGCTCTTTCGGACTGCCTAGAGGGTTATTTTAACTCTCTCTGGGGAGGTCAGCTAGAGCAGCGGCTTCACCAGCCACAGAGTATGGTCCACGATCCGTCAGGAATCACGGCAGTTCCCATGGCCGCACAGAACTTTAGAAGGTCAGCCGGGGAGAGGCCCAGCATCTCATGGTTCCCTCAGTAGCAGCCATTGGTGGCCTCCCGCCTTTGTCATGGTTACGATTCTCCTGTTGTTACCCTATAACTTTTTGTCTTTCCTTCTCTCTACCTCTTGGTTCCTACGTGTTCCTGACTTACACTGCTTCGTAGCAACTGCTTGTTTGTGACTTGTCTGGCTTTATGGCTTCTGCCTCTCCTTGCATGACTCAACTCTGTTCCATAGGTGAGCCAGTCCACCGCTACACAGTACCTTTGCTGGAGAGCTCCCATGCCGGACCACCTCAGAGGCTCCTCGCTGACCGGCAGAGGGGTGCTTGCAGTGAAGTTCCAAGAGTCAGAGTCAGCTTAGCTTTTTTGGCTGGAGAATCATGGTCACTTGGTGCAAAGCAAGGGACTCATTCATAAAGAACCCCGGATTCTTGCTCTCAGAAGAGGCAGTAGGCATAGAGATACTTGGAGTGTCATGTCCACAACACTAAGATATCTTTTTTAAAAAAAGGTTTTGTTTATTTATTTGAGAGAGAGAGAGAGCACAAGTGTGAGGGAGGGGAGCAGCAGAGGGAGAGGGAGAAGCAGCCTCCCGGCAGAGCAGGGAGCCCCATGCGGGGCTCAATCCCAGGACCCTGGGATCATGACATGAGCCACCCAGGTGCCCCTAAGATATCTTTTTTTTTTTTTTAAGTAACCTCTACTACCCCCAATGTGGGGATCGAACTCATGACCCCAAGACAGAGAGTTGCATGCTTTACCAACTGAGCCAGTCAGGTACTCCTAAGATATCTTAAATTACATATAGGATACCGTCTTTATTAGGGCAAGGGAAAAAATCAGTTCAAATAGGCATAGAAATCAAAGGTTTACTTCTCAGGTACAAGGAAAGTGAGGCTACTCACTTCCTTCTGAATCAGTTAAGGTTGTATCTGCTACAAGTGACAGAATACCCAGTTAAGAGTAGCTGAAAGAACTATGGACTTTTCTCCCACAGAAGTAGAGATAGGTGGTCATTGGTATTGGTTTAGCAGCTCTGTGATATTAGGGCAGCCATCTCTGAGCTTCCTTTGTCTTGTACCTCATGGTTCCAAAATGGCTGCTGCAGATCTGTGTTCAGGGAAGAAAGAATGAGAGAAGGTCCCTAACAGCTGAGTTTGTCCCTTTTATCAGGAGGGCAAAAGCCTTCTCAGGGCCCACCCACCTTCACCAGTGGACTTCCCCTCAACATCTCACTGGCCTGGACTGCACCACCCTAGCTGCAAGGCAGGCTGGGAAGTCAAGTGCCTCGCTCTCCAACTGGATTGCCAGCACCTTGTCTCTTACGCAAGGGGATTTTCTCATATTGTGTGTGCACCTATATATTTCTGGTTCAATCCACCGGACAGCACTGGGTGCCTTAGGCAGCAAGTATGAGGTAACAAAGAAAGCACAGAAGAAAGTATAGGCTTGAATACCAGCTCCATCATTTACTCTGTAATCAAAAGCAATTAACTTGCTGAATGTCATTCTCATGCTGGGTAAAAGGGGGTACAGAATACTTCCTTGCAGGGCTGTTGTGACGATTAAATAAGATAGTGTGTTTTTAGTTCTTGACCCTGAAGAGATACCCCCAAATGATTACTGTTACACTGTGGTGTGTTGTCTTCTGTTTGATGGGCACATGGTAGGTGGATACAGAGTTGGAGGCAGTAGACCTCAAAGATCAAGAGCACCGGCCCTCAAGTCAGGCTGTTGGGCCCAGACTCATCCTCTACCACTTACTAGCTGTGACCTTGGGGAAGTTAGGCGGTCTCTCTGAGCTTCAGTTCCCCTCTTTGAAACTAGAGATAATAGAACATATCTCACAGGGGTACACTTGGAAGGAAAGCGGAGATAGTGTTCCTAAAGCACTGGGCACTGGGCCTGGCACAAAACAGACATGCAGTAAGTGTTGACTATTATTAATTAATCGCATTTTTTTTCTCTCTTGGCTCAGAACAAAAACCTATGGAACCAGAAGTGCAGGTGCCTTACTGTCAAAACTCTTTAAAACCAAGTAGTCTTCAATCCCCTAAAATACACAAACTATTATAAGCAGAAGGAGCAGCATATCAAGAGTAAGGTGTTGGAGTGAGGTGGGGTGGTCTGCCCTGGATTCAAGCAATAAGAGGGTACATTGTCTGTAGAGAACTTTTTTTAATAATTATTTGAAAAACCCAAGTAAAATAAAAAATTTATTAGCTTTTTATGATCACCGTGTGCCAACATTTCTAAACAATGTAAGTGATCAAACAGACTCCCCAAGCCCCATCATGTTTGCCTAAGTTCTAAAGGATGGCCACAATTACTGTTGAGTTTTAATGATAGATAGGCAAGTTCCATATGAGCACCTTTTTATTACTTATCCCTTAATAAATATCGTGTTCTGCTGGAGAATTCCCAGCTATGTAGTCAGTCTCTGACACCCGCCCACGACTCGGGCCCTAACTGTTTGGAATCACGAGAGCCCCCTTCAAATTGTCTGCAAATCACTACCCCCGCCCCCCCACCCCCAGTCCTTCGCTGCCCTGCGTGTAAACCATAGACTGAGTCAACAGTGAGATCTCAGGGCCTCTAGAGACAAAGAAAGGAAACTGGAGTTACTTCAATTCTGTGTGATTTCTGGGAATTCTATTTGGATTGAAAATTAAAACAGCTAACAGAGTGTGAACCAAGAGGTGTGATATTTTTGTTTGGCAGATGCAAATTTTCATTCATACATGATATGTTTTACCACAGCGGAGTGAACCTTTAAAGTAAAATCATTCTTTTAAATTATGTATCTGTTTTTAAAATTAAAGAGCAAATCAAGGAGAGAGTGCTAATTTCTGATTACTACAGGATTATTGCTGAAAATCATTTTGTTATATAGAGGAGGATGTTAAAAATTATTTGCTCTCAGGGGCGCCTGAGTGGCTCAGTCGGTTAAGCATCAGACTCTTGATTTCAGCTCAAGTCATGATCTCACGGTCCTGGGATTGAGCCCCATGTCGGGCTCCATGCTGGGTGTGGAGCCTGCTTAAGATTCTCTCTGTCCCTCTCCCTCTGCTCCTCTCCCCTCCTCCGGCCCTCGCAAGACTGCAGGCGCTCTCTCTTAAAAAAAAAAGGGTTTGCTCTGATTAGATCAAGTTTTGCCATCCTGGTGCTGCTATCAGCAAAGATGAGAGAAGGCAGAGGAAGGCGAGCAAACTAAATTTGTACATTTTTATTCACATCTCAACCTATCTGAAATCATATGTCCCCATCATCACTGGCTGGGTCGTAGTCATGAAGTATTGTCCCTGCAGAGCCCGTGCATCTACACCAGCAGCAGCATGGAAGAAAATCCTGGGGACAGTGGTGACACACTCTTTAAGCCATGCTGCAGCACGACAGCCTTGATGGAAGGAAGAACAGTAATACCGGGCGGGTGGAAGGGAGGGACACTGAAGTAGAGGTGGCTTAGAAGAGTCAAACTTGGAAAAGGAAATGTTGGAAATACTTGAACCAATTTCTTTCTTTCTTTCTTTCTTTCTTTCTTTCTTTCTTTCTTTCTTTCTTTCTTTCTTTCCTTCTTCTTTTGCTGTGTAAATGCCTATGAGTGATAGAAGATAAATGTATAAAGATGCTCTCTCAATAAATACAAAATTTTAAAATTCTAAAAAAAAAAAGATCTGCTCGGGTAGCAAACATGCTTAATATGACACTGCACAGGAGGGGCCTCAGAGAGGATCTAGCCCAAGCCCCTCACTTCACAGCTGCCCAAGGGGAAGCTGTCCGGGGTCACCCTGATGGTCAGCAAAGAGAACTGGAAGGAAGTCGCCTGGCCATTGTCGGACTGCTTTCTCCTTTATCCACTCCCAAGCTAACCAAGTAGCGCTATGATGTTGGTGCTTTGCAAACTGTGATAAAGAAGCAATTTTTTTTAAAAAAGTACAGTCAAATATGAGTACACAATTCAGGCCACTTGTGACTCACTGTGCAAGTTCTTATCCAAACGGCCTCACCCTGCTCAGGGAAAGAAGCCTGCTCGGTGAGGCACATGATGATCCCGTGCGCTAGCAGCCACGTCAAGTGGCCACGGAGGTTTCAATGTTTATTCTCAATTCTGCTCTTGTCTATCATAGCTGGTCCCGCTTTTCAGACCAGCTTTGAGGAGCTCTGTACCACCATCTTGCAGAGTCTGTAACAAAGGCTGATGATGGAGAACATCCCTGGATATTTCTGTAAGCAAATGCTTAGTCTTTGGGTTGCTTTGTTTTCATTACATTCCTGAACATATTCTGTGGGGGTTGGGAGCACATCATCGGTTGAGAGTTACTACTAGCTGTGTGGCCTTGGGCTGGTGTCTCAACCTCTCTGAGCATGAGTTTTCTCACCCATAGAATGAGGGTACATTAGTACCCAGCTCAAGGTATGTGTGTGCAAATGCCAGGGGGCCTGCTGCACTGTGGGGCTCTCATAAGCATTAGCTATTATTAGTGTTATTCATCCCTCCCCCACTGATGGGGAATGTCATCAAAAAGACCTGATTGCCAGTCGACCCATGAGCTGGACCTGGGCAATTAGAGGCTCATCCCCTGTTCTGGGAACACAAGTTCTGCTTGCCTTTCCCGCTCCCAGAGGCTGCTCCAAGAACACAGAGTTGAGATCATGATGTGGTGTTGAGAACACCTGCCCCGTCCACGTGACTGCACCTAATTAAAGCCTCTATATAAACATCTAAGATCGGGCGAGGGCAGGTGTGGGGGGCTATTCGCCTTACTGCCGCCCAGGACAAGCCTTCCATGTAAGTTCCTTTGCTTATTAAAAGTGCCACCTACAACCTAGAGTGGCCCGCCTCTTTCTTTGGTCCCTCCCTGCCCTCCATGTGTGGGGGCTGATTTTAGATTACACCAGGGAGGCTCCTGAGAGAGTTGTGCATCAACACCTACCGTCTGGGCTGGGGAGGAGACCCAGGTTATATGTCACCATGTAGCTACCATTGAGAAAGCATAGCGCAAAAAGGGAACCAGGCCAGGAGTCCAAGGTGTGGCTTCTGGCCCCGTTCTCCGGTGGCCTGGGATGGGTCACCATGGTTATGTGCATTCAATAAGCATTAATGGGGCCTTGTGTGGTGCCAGGCCTTGCCCTGGGTGCTGGCTGAGAAACGGTCTCCGACCTGGAACCTCTCACGTTACGGAGGAGACAGACACATTGATAGCACAGAGTAGGTGTCATCCTAGAGGTGGCAATCCCACACAAAGGAACGGGCTCTGGTGCGAGAGCAGGAGCCTCTCCATCCGCTGGTTCTGGGTTCAAGCCCACAGAGTGAGCAGGAGTTAGAGTCGAGCTAGAGGGGGACAACTTCCCCTTCTCTGCCTCCCTTGAGGAGAGATTTTGCCTTAAGTTATGCTCTTTAAGCCCCTTCCCAATCTGATCTGGAGTGGGAAATCTGGGAGAACAACTGGGTGCTGGATACTCTGCTTAGTTCCTGTTGCCCCTTGGGAGCCTCCTCTTGCAAGAAGTCAAGCTTCAGGGGCGGGCTCCTGCCCATCCTCAGGCTCTCAGGAGAGACCCTCCCGGGCCAGCTCTGCCTGCGAATGGGCGGAGGGTCGGCCAATTTGGGGTTTCAGTTCACGGACCGCCCCCTGAGCCCTCCCACGGAGTCAGATCCTCCTACTTCACTTTTGTCAGTAAGAAAAGATGATACATGTTGGGCATCATCTGCCATTACTCTTTGATTTATTTCTCAGTAAGTGTGGAATTTGGTCAAGACAGAGGGATGTTATTTCTCGCACCCCTCAGGGACCCCAGGAGTGAGGCATTACATATCACTAGGAGGACCGCAAGCTCCTTGCCACAGGACCCACGGGTGGGTTGACAGAGCTGCGTCTCTGCCTGGGACACGCATGATGGTTGCTCACTGATACTGGTTACATCAATTCACAGTTTGGGGGGGCAGGCAGAAGGGAACAGGAAAAGCTGCAGAGAAGGGGAGATGTTTTATTCAGGCTTCAAGGGATAAGAAGAAATCTGCCAGCAAGGCAAGGTAGAAACAGGCGCTGGGCGGGGAGTACCAGGGAGCGGGCAAAGGGGGGGGACGGGGGGGGGCTTGTTCTGTGACCATCTGTGAGTTTCCTTCGTTAGGACACCCAGTTTCATCTGTAGAATGAGGATAAGACGACTGCCCTCACCTCCCTCACAGGGTCCGTGGGAGTGTCCTGCGATATACGGGGGGCAGAAATGTTTGAAAACTATGAAGTGCTGCACGGATCATTGTATATAACACTCAGCCCCCCGCACAAGCATCAGCTGTCCACAGAGAGGGTTAGAGCAAAATTTTTTTCAAGTTCATGAATTCTTTTACTCTTTTATAAACTGAACCCTCCTAGAAGCAGTTTCCGTTAATGGCCAATGCCCACCACTGAACCACCAAGCCTCCCGTCTTTTTACTGAAACATGGGTCCCACACAATCTGGCTTGCCTTTATGGATGTGTTCAAAATGATATTTTCAGGGAGAAAAACAGACAGCGTTGTCAGTTTGACATTCCTGGCTGGGATCTTTCCAGGCTGCTGATGTCTATATGCAAACAATACATGTAGAAACCAAATGGGCGCCTTACGAGTTTCTTTCTCCCCCTCCCCCCCCAGCTAGCTTGGAGTAGAAAATGTAATGGCAATCAAATTTCTATGGTAATGAAACAAAGAGACGTCTTTGACTGCGGATAGGTATTTAAATGATCATGAGAGTAGCAACTGGCTCCTTTCTTGCTTCTGTCCAATGAGGAGGTGCTTTCTCTGTGAGGAATACTCCGTGGCAATCATACCTGATCCTCCATGTGTCCAGAGTCTGTCTGAAAGACTGACTTCTCCTCAGACAAAGCCATTTAGAAAAGAAACAGCGCATTTGTTTTTCTGTCTCGGTAGGATGCCACCTCAGAGGGAGGTTGCTAGCTCTGAGCAGAAATCTTTCATCCCTGGTGTGTCGGTGAGGGCTGTTTCTTCTAGGGCTTGGAGAGGATTGTGCCAGGCGAGGTAAGAACCCAGTAGAGCCAGCTGCTGTCAGCAAACAAAGGGTCTCGGTGGGACAGATGAGACAAAGTGTGCATTAGGGCGAAGAGGTTTGGAGTTGCCACATATCAGCAGCTCTGGGGAGAGAGAAGCTCTGTAAATAACCTGCTTGCAGACAGTTTAATGCTTTGAGAATAGTAACAGCCCATGGGCAGAAACCACCCGATAGGGCAGACTGCAAATTTCACTTCTAGCAATCCGGATGTGCTTTCGCTGCAAGCAGAAGTTCTGGCGGCCTGGGGAGGAGGAGGGATGAGAAGGAGGAGGGCTTTGAAATACAGCCCTGGTGGTCCTCTGCTCTGTGATGCCGCAAGGAAGGGGCTCTGCCACGGAAAGGATCCCAGCTACTGATGAGAGCCAGGGTAATTTTTTTTCTAGACCGTTCTCCAGTTGCTGACAAACTTCAGAGAGTTGGTGGTGTTCACTGGCCACTGCTTGCCTGTCCAGCTGGGTGCTAGTTCTTCTGGGGGATTCAGAAGCCATCATCATAATCCCTATCTTCTGCAGAACGGTGTGTGGCTTACACAAAGTGTTTTTCACTTGAGGAGTTGTATGTTTTTGCTTCCCAGTAATCATACGGGGTAAAAGAAGGGATTTGGAAGTTATGTCCCGGGGAAGAGGAATAAAAGAATCAGACTTCATAATACTACTAACTCAGGTGTATTAAGCACTGCGGGAGTTATCTTCTGAATTTTCACATTTAATTTCCACAAGCACCTCATCAGGGAAGGACTATTATCATCTCTAACTTGCAGATGAGAAGTGAATATACAGCTCCTACCACTAGGAAGTGGCAGAATGAGGCTTCCAGCCAGGCCAGCTGAGGGAGTCCCTGTGCGAGGCTGCCTGGGTCCCCTCCTCCCCATTTTGACACTCAGTCCTGTTCCTCTCCCAGGGAGCAAGCTTCCACAAGCATTAAGGGCCTACTGTGTGTCAAAAATAGCTCTAGACACTATTCAACAGAGATTTCCTGAGTTCCCACTGTGTGCCAGGCAACTTTTTTGTGCTTGGGGCACATCACTGAACAGAGTTCTCTGCCTTCCTGGAGCTTATATCCTGGTGGGGCAGGCAGACACTAAACAAGATATGTTCGAGGAGATAATGTGATATATTAAAAGTGATAAGCTCTATGGAAAAAAAAAAGAAACTTCAGGGCACAGGAACGGGGACCAGGAATGCTGGAGTGGGGGTAAAGAGACAGGATATACTTGTAAATAAGGTGGTGGGGGAGGTGTCCTTGAGAAGGTGACATTCAAGTATAAACACTGACGAAAGTGAGGGAAGTAATCGTGCCCTCACATAAGGAAGAGCAATTCAGGCGGAGGGAACAGGAAACGTGTGGTGTGTTCAACGAACAGCAAGAAGGCAGTGTGGCCACAACACTGAGCACAGTGGAAAGCAAAAGGAGCTGTGTCCCAGTGTAATGAGGAACCAGGTCATGGCGGGCCTCCCAAGCTATCGTACAGACTGACTTTCGCTCTGAGTGAAATGGAAAGCTCTGCTAAGCTCTGAGCAGAAGAACAGCCTGTTCTGACTTCTGGACCACCCTGGTTGCTGTTTGAGAATGGACTCTACGGGGGCAAGGGTAGAGGCAGGGAGGCCAGCCAGGAGGCTACTGCAGTGATCCAGATAAGAGGGAATGCTGATTCGGCCCGCGATGGTGAGGTCTGATTCTGCATGTGGTTTGAACAGGGAGCCCCACTGCAGGGCTACCAAGTTGTTAGACCAGCTGGAACCTGGTGAAAGAGAGTTGTTTTCATAAAAGAGGAATAGAACATAGGGATCCTGAGTGGTAACTTAAAAACAATGAGCAACTTGGGGTGCCTGGGTGGCTCAGTCGTTAAGCATCTGCCTTCAGCTCAGTTCATGATCCCGGGGTCCTGGGATCGAGCCCCGCATCACCTGCTGCTCCCCCTCCTTGTGTGCTCGCTCTCGCTCTCTATCTCTGACAAATAAATAAATAAAATCTTTGAAAAAAACAAAAAACACTGAGCGACAGAGCCAGCTAGGAATGAACTATACTCATAATGACCCAACAGAAAGTGCCAAATGGTAAAACTAGAGAACATAATAAAGTCTTTGTTTTTATTCTTTATATCATTAAAGTCAATGTGTTCATGCAAATTAGCAAGCCTGGCTAGCAAAACCACGTCATTTATGACTTTCTCCTCGTGATGGTGCCATGAGTGCAGTCATAGAAAGAGTGACGGTATTTTAGGAACCATCACTCCTTTGTTTCCCAAGCTGAACTCTTAACTATTTTAATCCACTGGGAAATGCAAATAAAAGGAGAATAGGAAGCTAAAGAATGCATGTATTATTGAACTGCTCCTGATCCCTAGGACTAGAACATCTTGTGATTTTGAGAATTCAAAGGAGATTGGGTTTCTTTTCTTATAGGTTTCATCGCTAAGATTCTAATTTGGAAAACAAAAGTGGCCAGATGGTCCGAACATCCCTATCTCATGAGAGGAAGGTGAGTTGTACATAGTGAGGAAGGCAGTCATCCACAGCTTGGTGTTTTTATCCCCTGTGAATGTGGCAGAGGAAGTGTTTTGCTGTTAACACAGATTGGATCATCACTTGATCTCTGTGTCACGAGTGAGTGGGGGTGGGGGATGGGCACCAGCAATATTTTCTGGTTGACTCCTCTGTGTCAGCACGTTGCTGTCTCATTCACCTTTGTGTACCCAGCAATCGGTCTTTTAATTCAGCCTGATGTTGTTCTTTTTTGAGGTGCACACCATCTTTAATAGTCACAGCTGAACGAAGATCTTGCTTTCTGCTCAACTATATGCTTTAATGGTCTCCCATTAAGGGAATATTACTCTTAGTGGAGCTCACTCCAGAAAGTGGGCTCTGATGCTGGATTCAATTCTGAGCATCAGGAACTAGACTGGAAGATCCATATGTTCCTGCTTTGCCAGGGGGCGAACTGTACAACCAATATCAGACTGTGGGTTAAGAAAGCATGATTCAGGTTTCCCATCAGGAAACTACTATGGATAAATGTCTAAACATATTCTCTTCCAAATATGTTTAAGTACTCAGAGCATTCTTATTAATCAGGATCACTATTTTTGGAAGTTCTAGCCACCAACAGACAAGAAAATGAAATAAGTAAACAACATGATTATTCTTTGTGAGAATTAATCAGAAAAAAAAAAAAAAGTTCAGTAAGGAGCCACTGCTAGAAATCCTCTGTGAGGGAAAGCTAAGAGCTCACCCCTGGCTGGGCAGAGCCTCAGACATCAGCTTGCTCACTTAAGGCAAATGGACATTTTTTCTTATATTGAACTTTGTCTACACTCAAAGGTGAGATCAGAAGAAAAAGAAAATGTGCGAACCCTATGTCCAAGAATAAAAATGGAGGGCTAAAAACTAAGGTTCCCTTACTTTTTAACCGTCTCGAAAGGAAGTCAGACATTCCAGACCAAGGACTATGGCTATAAGAACTTTGGATATACAGCCAAATTTCTCACATTTTTAAAAACTCCATGACCAGGGCACCTGGGTGGCTCAGTTGGTTGAGCATCTGCCTTTGGCTCAGGTCATGATCCCAGAGTCCCAGGATAGAGCCTCGTGTAGGGCTCCCTGCTTGTCAGGAAGCCTGCTTCTCCCTCTGCCCCTCACCCCACTCATGCTCTCTCTCTCTCAAATAAATAAATAAAATCTTAAAAAACAAAAGAGATTAAAAAAAACCCCACAAAACCTCCATAATGATTCTTTGTATCCCTCTCCCTATTACTATACACAACACACACACACACACACACACACACACACACACACACAGAGGAATTAGTGATAAACCTTTAATAAGAGAGGAACCTGTGAGTTTGTTCTCAGCAACAATGACTATAAGATCTTCGTCCTATCCCACAGCCAGGTTTAAGAAACTCAAAAGGGATACAGTAGATGGTGGCAATGATTGACGTTGTAGCTAAGCTGGATTTGGGGAAACGGAGAGCCATGTGTTTAAAAATGTATCCCAAATTCTGCTGGAGGTGGCAGACAGGTCCAGCACACGACAATGGCTGGGGAGGCAGGGATGCTAGCCTGACCTCCTGGGGGTTATCTCAAAGAATATTAGCATAATGTTTCTTTTGGTTTCAAAATATCTCCTTCACAGCTTTCAGTACATGGATCTTTCTAAGTGTGTCTGAATCTAAGAAGATTGCTTCCTGGCAAGGCATACTTTTCCCCCCGTTGCCATGGAAACGGCACTGCGCTCGTGTATTGGCAGCATGCGTGCACGCACACACACAAACACACACACACACACAGTATATTCATATATTCTCAGGGAAATGCTTTTTATGCCTTCTCCTTCTGGTGTTCTTTATAATTCGAAAAGATACATTCAGAGCCAAAAATTTTAATTTTACTAATTCTTGCCATCCTGTTGTTATTGATCATCTCCTTTGTTTTGACATTAAAAATTCTTTTTTAAAAAGATTTATTTATTTATTTATTTTGGGGGGAGGGGCAGAGGGAGAGGGAGAGAGAGAATCTCCAGCAGACCCCGGAGCTGGACGCGGGGCTCAATCCCACGACTCTGGGATCACGACCTGAGCCAAAACCAAGAGTTGGACGTTCAACTGATTGAGCCACCCAGGCATCCCTGACATTAAAATTTCTTTTTTTTTTTTTAAGATTTTATTTATTTATTTGACACAGAGAGAGAGAGAACACAAGCAGGGAGAGCGGCAGGCAGAGGGAGAGGGAGAAGCAGGCTCTCTGCTGAGCAAAGAGCCCGATGCGGCACTCGATCCCAGGACCCCAGGACACTTAACCGACGGAACCACCCAGGCATCCCAACGTTAAAAATTCTAACGTTAGGTTTTTCTTCAACATAATCTCTCCTGGGTGTGGAATAATCTCTTATTTGCCCCTTCATCTACCTCCAACTATTCTACTTAAACGAACATGCTGTCGATCTCAATACATTTAGTTTATCAGTTCAAAAAGAAACCTATTTTAGATCTTACTCAACTTCTCTGATGGGCAAATGATGCATTTTGTGTACTTCATTGCCATAAGTATTCTCTACCCAAAATATTGTTTTTAACTGGCAAACCAGCAATTCTTCGGAAGACTGTTGATGAATCACCAGTTCATATGAGTGCGGGGCTGAGGTTGTCTGCTTTAGTTTTCAGTCTGTGTCAACTAGAAAAGAAACTACAGGAAGCTCTGATGCAGAGAAGTAATTTATTCCAGCAAGTATGTCTTGGGCCCCTACCCTCTGACTGTATATGACCCAGTTCCACCGAGAGCTGATCCCGACGGCATGGAGAAGCTCAGGAACAACATGAAGGCTGGTGGGGCGGCACAGGGTGTGAGAGCCAGGAAGCTGCCCTCGGATTTCACCACCTGCTCTGGGCTTTCACTTTGACTGAATTGGGCTGTAGAATTGTAACCTGTAAAATGAACGACCTGAATTACACCATCACCCTTGTCCTTTTAGCTCCAAGACGCCGTGGCTATCATTCAGCTTCAGAGCCAGGTCTGATGGAGGTGCGTGGTTGATTAGGCAGCCTTAGCAAGGCCCACGGGCCAGGGAGTGACTCAGCTGTGCCGTTGGGTGAGGTCTGACACCCCATCAGTCTTCCTGCCCCCTGTTGTACCCATCTCTACCCAATGCCTTGGCCTACATGGTGGGATGGAGCTCCTTCCGGAGGGTCCCTCCCAGAGCAGACCTTCTCTGGCTTTCATCAGATCTGACTGTCCTTTGTCACTCCCCCACTGAGCTAGTCAACCTGATACATTCATTCACCCCAACTTATCCAGTGGCTTCATTTGTGACCTGCAAGGCAACAGTCTTTAATTATGAAGATCCCAGACCCTGCTAGTTTCCAGTTCAGTTCCTACAACTTGGTCTCTCACATGCTTTGCTTTAGCCTCAAGGACAATTCCTGGAACTCACCAAGCTCTCAACTGCCCCGGGCCTTGGCCTATGGCCAGTGCTGCTGCCATGGCCCAGAAGAGCTCCTCCTGCACTCAGCCCTCAGTTAACTCCTTCCCACCCTTCGGGCTCACTTCAGAGTCCCTCTTCCCCAACTGAGCTTTTGCTCTCCTCTTTTCCTTCTTAGATCATTCCCACCGAGGACAACCAGTTTGTAAGCCTTTCCTGTCCATCTCCCCCAGTCGATGATAAACTCCATGAGGGGCACTGCACCACCAAAGACCCAGTGCCCGGCCCACACGGGGCTTCAGTGCAGGGACGAGCAAATGAATGAAAGCTCTGTCTTAACCCAAAGATGAGACAAAGGGTGGAAATTTCTGGGCCCTGGCACATGCTGATGGGGGAGAGACATTTTTGAACAGGTAAGACTTGCCTCTCACGTCTATCTGCGGCACTCGCCTGGCCCTTGCTGAACAGATACCAGCAGAGCAAATATCATCACTCTCAAATGTACCAGCTTAGCCTGCAACTATTTGTCAACAGAAAGGCTTTGACTCACTGTGAAACCTTTCTTTACATAAATCCAAAGCATTTTACTTTTCGTTTGGTCAAACAGATTGGTGACTCTAGCCCTTAGAATATGAAGCACAATGGTAGGAACATCAGATCGAGACTTTCTCCCATCTTATGGCAAACTATTAGCAGAATGAGGACCAGAAGTTTTGCTCCCGACCCCGCAAGTCACTGTGCCTCTCTGGGCCTTGGTTTTCTTCCTCTAT
The DNA here is from genome assembly GCF_964656455.1 of Halichoerus grypus. NCBI lineage: Eukaryota > Metazoa > Chordata > Mammalia > Carnivora > Phocidae > Halichoerus > Halichoerus grypus. Next base: position 61,351,958 of record NC_135723.1, read on the forward strand.
AGACAAATTTCCTCCCTTCCCCCATGTCACTCCTCAATGGACACAGGAACACCTTGATTTAAATGCAACTCTTCTGAAAGCAGTAATGCCCAAACCCCTCCCTTGTAAAAAAAAAAAAAAAAAAAAGGGGGGGAGTATAGAAGTATGTCAAGTATTAAATAATACACATAGAATATTTTTTTAAATTTTGTGATGTTTGTGATTTTGTCAGCTCTTAAAAATTTGTTATATTCTCTAAATAAATATTCATGCTTATAACTAAAAAAATCACTCACATGTGAACTTTTCTTTCAACAATTGGCTTATAGAGTACACATATTTTTGGGGATACAAAAAGGCATTAGTGCCATTTTTGCTGCCCAGATTGATGCTAGCAGATTTACAACTGCCCCACTTGTTCAATTTGTCCTGCCTGCGGAATGGATAGGACTGAGGGATTGCCCTCAGATCTTTGGACATTTGTTCCAGCTTTAAAATATGGTTTTGCATCCTGTTTTCACCACCAAATCAATGTGAATTCGAAAAATCATGGAACCCCTTTATGTCTTAGCTTTTTCACATGTGAAATGGAAAGAGTGCCTGTCTCTACTTATGTCCCAAGAAATCTGGCAAAGGCTGTTGGAATTCGTGGCTGTGGTCATGCCGATTCCGTGGAGAGGTCTGACCTCAGGGCAGCACAATGACATGGGCTTGCCAGGGATTTGTGGCACTTCTGTTACTGGGTGCCACAGAGGATTTCTAGAGTGAGGTGCTAACTCACAGAGTGCTGTGTCATGAGAAGACAGATTTGGTGTTACTTCTGGAATGGTGGCTCCCCAAAGAACCAAGTCCCATTGGGTCTGACCTACAGCCAATGAGAACAATACGGATGAGCCTATTGTATGCGTCTGTGTGCGAGGGTGAGTGCGTATATTATTGCCAGCTGTTCTTTCTTCGGAGGTAATTTCCTTCTTATTTTTTGCATTAAATTGGTGTTTTTAACATCCATAAAATGTACTCACCCATAGATTCCAAAGTCTGCTTAGAAAAACTGAGCTGAAGGACAACCCTGTTACTGTTTCTTGGATCTTCTGTGACCTGGTTTTGTCCATCAATGATTAACTTACTTTGGCTAGCAGAGATAATGCTAAGCTTTGGAAATTTACCTAGCTTCTTCAGTGGAAGGACAGTAGCATTTACTGAACGTAAACTGTGTGTCAGGAACTGCGTTTGGTGCTTCCATTTCCATTATTGCACTAAATCTTCTTAGTAACTCTATGAGGAAGTATTGTGCCCATTTAAAATAGGTGACATCTGAAGCTCAGAGAAGGCAAGTCCCTTGATCAGGGCCCCAAGTTGTTAACCAGCAAAATCTGAATTTGAACTTAGTTCGTCTGAGCCCAAAGTCCATTGTCTTTTCACCTCACTAGCTTAATTCCCAAAATAAAACCACAAGACACATATTTTAATCTAGAATATGCTTGTTCTTAATTGCAGTATAGTTAATGTGCAATGTTATATTAGTTTCAGGTGTACAATATAGTGATCCAACAATTCTGTACTCATCAGAGTATAGTGCTCATCAAGATAAGTGTACTCTTGGAGCGCCTGGGTGGCTCATCCATTAAGTGTCTGCCTTTGGCTCAGGTCATGATCCCAGGGTCCTGGGATGGAGCCAAGTCCAGCTCCTTGCTCAGCGGGGAGTATGCTTCTCCCTCTCCCTCTGCCCTTCTCCCCCGCCCCCACTTGTGCTCGCTCTTTCTCAAATAAATAAAATCTTAAAAAAAAAAAAAAAAGATAAGTGTACCCTTAATCCCCTTCACCTATTTCACTTACCCCCTCACTCACCTCCCCTCTGCTGTTAGTTTGTTCTCTGTAGTTAGGAGTCTGTTTTGGGTGGATATACTTTGGATGTCAATTGAAGGCTATTTCCTGTCTGTGGAGTGTGTGACAGAATCTAAAGGGGTCCCAAGGCCAGGCACCGGGTAAGACCAAGTGCCCAAGTCACAGTGTGCTCTTGAGTGTACTCCAGCACTAGGTGCATTCTGGACTATCTTTTCTTCGGTACCATCTATCCTTGATTCTCCCTCTATCCGTAAGAATTACCAATGTAGGCTGGATTTCATGACATTAAAGACAGATGATTCATTTGCCCTCCAGGGTCATAACCAGCAATTGGCCTTGTATTCAGTGATACATGGGCCAGTGTTGATCTCGATATCTGATACCTTATTTTATCCATGGTTAAATTCTACTATGAAGATGACAAAGCCAAATGTTCTGAATTTTAAAGACTTCATTGTGAAGAAATCAGTTCAAGAAAAGGCCAAGTCTTTGGGCCGAATGACCAAAAATCTCTAAGCCTCAGGTCTGCAAACCTTAGTTAAAAATGTAGAGTCCTGGCTCTCCTGCATGAAGGTTCTCATTCAGTAGATCTGAAGTGGGGTCCTGGAACCAACATTTTAACGAACAAACCAGGGGACTGAGTACAGGCAAAAGATTCAAGGAACACACATTGAGAAACAGTTCTAAGGTACATCTCATCCAAGGGGGTTATAATTATTCACTTACTAGATGGAGGTTTCTTCTTTATTATTTTTCTTCTCAACTGACAGAGATGAAGGACAGCACCTCTTTTCCCTAAACGCTGAGAGGGGACTACACGAACCTCCACAAAACACCTCATTTTCTGGGCATGTTTTAACATAAAAAATGGGCCAAAGAGAAGAATCCTTGGCTGTGGGGAGAATTATGGAGGGCTGAGGTGGGGGAGGGGTGGTAACCAAGGAATGCTAAAGATCCAAGAAGAGGACGCCCTCACGCATACCCTTCATAAGGACAAGGAATGTGCTGGGACCAATCAGCATGAAGGCCATAAATCTGGACTAAGCAGTCACACCAATTCAAAAGTCCTTTGGAATTTCCAGACAGTTCTGTTTTTACCGAGTATACAAGTCAGCATATCTTTCAAAAGCTGCCTGAAAATGCCAACGCTCTGGCTGCCTGCCATGCTTCTCCAAGGTGATGCGTACCACGTGTAGGGCTGTCCTCATGGTTGTTTATGGGCAGGGAGCCCTTTTGGTTGACCAGCACCTGAGCCAAACCAGTTGTTAAATATACTAAATGTCTCCACAACTGTGCTAATGCCTCTTGGGAAAGTTGTGACCATGGAGGGTCACCAAGAGTGAGGGGCATAAAGGGTGCCTTGAGAAAGGAGAGCTAGAACCTGAGGCAAGGTGGCGGGAGGAGGAGGAGGAGCAGGGAATGCAGTTAAAAATACTTAGCTCGCTGTCCCCTGCTAACCGGGCTGTCAATCTCTTTAGGAGAGTCATGGCTGAAGCAGAGGAGTGGCTCCTGGAGATCATGGTCTCAGCAGTGATCATCTCCAGTGACTGATTACCGATGTCTGCCAAGGGCTCAAGAAGGGCGGTGTGCATGTGGCATGCTCGTTAGCCGGGCTCTCGTTAACGTGGAGCTACGTTTTGAACTCCCTGGTTTTTTGCTGATGTCTCCCTTCAGAAACACATACGAGATTTTTCCTTGTCCTCATGAATATACATAGCCATCAGCATGCTGCTCGAATATGAGATTTATAGTAGCTTAGGCAGACTCTCTCAGAGGTATACGGGCTAATGAGCAGTAAATGCCACTCAGCATATGTCTCTAAAAACTATGAACAAGGAAATCCCTATAAGATGGCTTTCCCTGTGTAGTCACTTACTCTCCTTGCAACAGATGTCCAACGCATCAGGTTCTCTCATGCCCTGGAACCAACTGTCACCCTCAGATCCCCTGGAGTGGATCATGACTGTGGTAGGATTTATGACATCTGTCACTGGGCTTCACACAGAAGACATGGTAGATTATGAATTATGAATGAATTATGACTGTGAGTCCAGCAGCGCTTTCTGCCACAACTGAGCTCTCTGGAAACATCTGCACCACTTGATGGTGTTGATGTTCCCAGTTGTGTCCTGCTGAATGGATAGGAAATGGTACTGATAAAGTATTCATCTCACTTCCTTATCATACTCCACAGCCTGGCTTTTAGCCATTTTTTTTAATTAAAAATAAAATACCCTTAAATATTAAATAATCTTGTTACAAGATTTCTAGAAGGTGTGTTTTCATTGGAAAACACCAGTCTTTGATAATGTAACCAAAGTTTCTAACACCAAAGAGTTTGCTTTACCGTTTGATCTCAGAGTTTTGTGCTTTGGGCTTTTTTGAGATTTTTTGGTGTGCTTGTGGTACTGGGCTGGTTGAGTCAGGATTCTCCAGGGAAACAGAATCAATAGGATATATATGAGGGAACCTATTCTAAGAATTAGTGAATATGAAGGCTGAGAAGTCCCACAATCTACGTCTGCAAGCTGGAGAACCAGGAAAGATAGTGGTATAACTCAGTCCAGGTCTGAAAGCTCGAGAACCAGGAGCACTGATATGCCAGGGCAGGGGAAGATGGATGTCCCAGCTCGAGCAAAGACAGCAAATCCTCCCTTCCTTGACTTTTCTGTCCAATTCGGTTCCTCAGTGGGTTGGAGAACGCCCACCGGCATGGTGATGGCAATCTTCTTTACTCCGTCTACTGATTCAAATACTAATCTCTTCCAGAAACACCCTCATAGACACATGGGGAAATCATGTTTTACCAGCTATCTGGGCATCCCTTAGCTCAGTCAAGTTGACACATAAAATTAACCATCATATGGGTTGAGAGCAAAGATCTTAAAAATCATTATGAGAACTAATGGTATTTTTCCAGTTTGAAAAAAAGCAGTGAGTTGTTTGATTGCTAATGCTAATTATAGAAAAATGCCATTGAGAAACTCTGTGGGGAAATACAGAGAGGAAACAGCAGTAGGATGGGGGAAGATAGTTTGGGTCATTTAACCTGTGTCCTGTTAAGTGATGTTAAGAGACAGTTCTGCTTGTCGAGTTATCAATGTAATGTAGACCTCAAATCCTAACCCACCACTTATTAGCAGTGTGATCTTGGCCTAGTTTTGTAATCTCTCTAAGCCTCAGTTTTGCCAGCTGTGAAATGGGGGTAATAATTCCTACCTAGCACGGTGTCTGGAACATGGTAAGTGTTCATTAAGTGCTAGCCATTATTAATGTCATTTATTATCAGCACTAGGAAGCAGGAGTCCTTTCCTCAATTACTTACTTAAATGAATAATTATGGCAACAACAGTAGTAGCAAACACATATCCCAGGTCCCTAACAGGCATTCAACTACAACAACCACCCTATGAGGAAGGTACTAGTGCTATTATCATCCCTAACTTATCATTGAAGAAACTGGGTCACAGAGAGATTAAGTATTTACCCTTTTGTGTCTGGCTTACTTCGCTTAGCATATTTCTAATGTTCATCTGTGGCGTAGCATGTATCAGAATTTCATTCCTTTTTAGGACTTTTAAAAAATTCATCCATCTGTTGGGGCGCCTGGCTGGTTCGGTCAGTAGAGCATACAACTCTTTATCTCCAGGTGGTGAGTTCGAGCCCCCCGTTGGGTGTAGAGATTTCATAAAATATTAAAATAAAATAAACTTACTTCATCTGTTGATGGACACTTGGCTTGTTTTCACTTTCTAGCTATTGAGAATAGTGCTGCTATGAATATGGGTATACAAGTATCCGTTTGAGTCCCTGCGTTCAATTCTTTTGGGTATACACCCACAAGTGGGATTGCTGGATCCTATGGTCATTCTGTGTTTAACTTTTTGAGGAACCACAATATTATTGAGCCCACAGCTGCGCCACTTTGCATTCCCTCCAGCGATCTCTCTTCAAAGACAGGTTACTATTTTCTTTCTCCCCCTCCTCCTCCTTCTCCTTTTCCTCCTTCTTCCTTTTTTGATAATAGCTATCTTACTGGGTTTTTTTTAAAGGTATGATAGCTAACTTTATGTGTCAACTTGACTAGGCCTTGGGGTGCCCAAGGATTTGGTCAAATGTTATTCTCCATTTGCCTTTGAGGGTGTTTCTGGATGAGATTAACATTTAAATCAGTAGACTGAATAAAGCAGATGGCTCTCCCTAATGTGGGTAGGCCTCATCCAATCAGTTGAAGGACTGACTAGAACAAAAAGGCTGACCCTCCCCCAAGTAAGAGGAAACTCTTCCTGCCTAACTACGCTTGATCTAACTGACTTTGAGCTGGGACGTCGGTCTTTTGCTGCCTTTGGACTCAAAAGGAAACATTGGCTTTTCCTGGCTCTTGAAGCCTACTGGCTTTCAGGCTGGAACTATGCCCTTAGCTCTTCTGGTTCTCAGGCCTTCAGACTTGGACTGGAACTACCATCAGCAGCCCTGAGTCTCCAGCTTGCCAAATGCAGATCTTGGGACTTTTCAGTCTCCATAATCATGTGAGCCAATTCCTTATGATAAATCTCTCAACAGATAGGTAGGTAGGTAGGTAGATGAGAGAGAAAGAGAGAGAGAGGAAGGAAGGAAGGAAGGACGGAAGGAAGGAAGGAAGGAAGGAAGGAAGGAAGGAAGGAAGGAAGGAAGGAAGGAAGGAAGATACCTGTTATTGGTTCTGTTTCTCTAGACAACCCTGACTAATACAAAAGGAAAGAAAAAATAATAAATAAAATCTTGGACTCTTATGTACATGTAACCTGAAATAATCAAAACTGACACAGTGTTGGATTTGATTATGCAATCCAAGGAGAGACAGGCACATCTGAATGCTGAGATTTCACTTTGCTGATGCTTAAAGTTTTAAACTGAAATCTCTAAATTCCAACTAGTTTGAACAAAATGTTTCTTCTTAGAATCTCTAAAGATGGGCTACAGAAAACTAAAACAAGAAAGATCATAGTTAAAAACACCACAATGAAACATTAAGGAAAAGAAGAATGAGGAGCACCATAGAAGGACGAGAAGAGACAAAATCTTGGGGCAAATATGTTTAAATGAAACTTCCTCTTATATTAACATTCCTAGGTCCCATAGAAGAAAACTCCATGTATATATATTGACAGCTCACTAAAAAGGAAATATAAGAGATACATACACATTTGAAAAAAATGTTCAACCTCATTAATGATAGAAATGCAGATCAAAGTTAAGACTGGATGCCATTTTCAAAGCACTGAAATAACAATGTTTTGTTTTGTTTTGTTTTTAACAATGTTAAATCTCACTCCTGGCCAGGATGTGGTATATATAGTTTATATTATACACCATTAGCAGGCAGATAAATGGATATGAACTTTCTAGACATAATTTGTCAGGACATTTTAAGAGGCTTGAAAAATGCTCATCCTTTTGATGCTACACTTTCATTCTTAGAGAAATATTTTTCTTAGGGAGACAAAGCTTTATATGAAAAAATGTTCACTGCATCATTGCTTAGAACAGTAAAAAAGGGGCGCCTGGGTGGCTCAGTTGGTTAGGCGACTGCCTTCGGCTCAGGTCATGATCCTGGAGTCCCTGGATCGAGTCCCGCATCGGGCTCCCTGCTCAGCAGGGAGTCTGCTTCTCCCTCTGACCCTCCCCCCTCTCATGTGCTTGCTCTCTCTCATTCTCTCTCTCTCAAATAAATAAATAAAATCTTTAAAAAAAAAAAAAAAAAGAACAGTAAAAAAGAAAAAAAGAAGAAGAAAAGAAAAAGAAAATTGCTAAAAACAGCTTAAATGTTCACCAAGGTAATGATTCAATGGATTATGATGTATCTATGAAGTAATCTATAAAGTAGTTTTTAAAAACTGTGTTCATGAAGTGTTTATTAACATTGCAAAGACTTGTAGTAAAGTTAAATGAGAAAAAAAAAAAACACAGTATCTAAACATGTATATTAAGCAGGACCTAAACTGCCTAGGATAGGCCTTCGAATGCCAGCCATTCCTATGGTTCTCTTCTGCAGGTCTCCTACCTAGTGACCTTTCCAGCTGACCACAGCTGGGCCAGGGGCAGAAATCTGCCCAGGGAAAGCCAGTTTATCTACAGAAGGGCAAGCAGGGAAGATAGTGATTAACTGAATCATGCAGAACTTTCCTTGGCAGGACCTAAAGCTGAAGCCCAGAGAGAGAAAAGCAGCTGGATGCCAGGGAGAGGTTAAAAAGGCACTGAGTCTCCCTCACGGTAGTGATGAAGCTGTGTATCCATTATCTATTGCTGTATAACGCACCATCCCCAAACTTGGTGTCTTAAAACAGCAATAAAAATTTACCTTGCTCACAGATCTATAATTTTGTCAGGGCTGAGTGGGGACAGTTAGTTTCTGTTTCATGAGAAGAGTCATCGAGGGAAGTTCAGCTGGGGCCAGAGGGTCCCGTTTCAGTATGGCTCACTCACATGGCTGGCACATTTGGGCTGGCTCCTCGCTGTGAGCCGGGGGCCTCCGTTCTTCTCCACGTGGTCCTCTGCATGGACCTCCTCACAGCATGGTGACTACGGTTCCAAAAGGACAAGGTTGAAGAGCACGACTTTCTTTCTTTTTTTTTTTTTTTTAAGCACATGGCATTTTTATGACCTGGACAGAGAAGTCAGAGTGTTGGGGGGGCCTGGGTGGCTCAGTTGGTTAAGCGTCTGCCTTCAGCTCAGGTCATGATCCCAGGGTCTGGGATCAAGTCCCACATCCGGCTCCTTGCTCAGTGGAGAGTCTGCTTCTCCCTCTCCCTCTGACCCTCCCCTCTACTCCTGCACTCTTTCTCTCAAATAAATCTTTAAAAAAAAAAAGTAAGAAAAAGAAGTCAAGGTTTTCATGGTAGGGAGATTTGTCTTATAAATGGGCCTTCTATCAAGTTATGTCCAGTTGCTTGGACCTGGTCCTCACACTGGCCCTAACTGTACCTGGTTCCTTTCTAAACCTCATTTTTAATAATCCCGGCTTGGGGTTTGTGATTTGCCAGAGATGGTTTTTTAGACATTCTCATGTGCAATAATGAGCCTAAAATTGGGAGTTCAAGGAAATTTTAAGAGGCCTCTCATCTGGTCTGCTTCTCTTGCTCTTCACCACCCTAAGGCAATCAGTCCCTCTGAAAGGGCAGCCTATTAAGGCTGCTCACTAGAGAATCACTGCATCTAGTTGGCCAGCCAGGCCTGCCAGGTTCCCCAGTGCCCTGTTGCTTGTCAGGGAGAACGATGACATTGCACCACAGTAAGATCCTCATAGGCTGAGGACTCCATTTGAAGTCAAATCCATTGGAGTGCACCCATTTTGTTGTTTCTGCTTTCCCATGACTGCCAGTTGGTTCAAGGGTAGTGAGGAGGGAAGTTCAGGCCCAACAGCCTCCATTTTAGAGATCGCCTGGGGCTGTCTCCGCCCGCTCGCTCCCTTTCACATGGTCACGTGTGGGGAGGAGGAGACATAAAGTACCGTGGGCAGCAGGCACGGCCCCTGACATGGCGGGAAGTCAGCTCGGCTCCGTAAGATGGCGGGAGCGTTCTCTCTCGTCGCCACCCTCACTTCCTTTTCCCCTATCTTGCTCACCCCACTTCACACTGCTACTCCCTTCCACCCCACTTACGTGTGTAAGCGCACACGAGCACATGCACACACACACACCTACACACACACACACACACACACACACATTCTCCTGCCACCTGACGCAGATCTGTTCACCAGAGGATCTTTTACTAGGCTTCCACAGAGTCTTTGTTGTGTCTTGCTACAAGGTGGTTTCCCCTCATTCAAAACCCAAACCTGTTTTATCCTCTATGCTCAGTGCCCACCTACTCTCTCAGTGCCTGCAGACAGGCGGTATTTCCAAGCTTCTGTAAGCTTTGTAAGCTTTGCATTTGCTGAGAAGTCCCAATAGCCAGGTGTTTTCATGGCCAAAATGGCTAGGGGAAAAGGGGCTGAGGGTCACGCTGACAGAGGGGATCTGTGACGTTTGGTATTCTGTGCGCAACCTCAGGAGGGGCCCGGCTACTTACTAGTGAGACAGGGCTTTAAGATTTGCCCTGTTTTTTGGGGCGCCTGGGTGGCTCAGTCGTTAAGCGTCTGCCTTCGGCTCAGGTCATGATCCCGGGGTCCTGGGATCGAGTCCTGCATTGGGCTCCCTGCTCCGAGGGAAGCCTGCTTCTCCCCCTCCCTCTCCCCCTGCTTGTGTTCCCTCTCTCGCTCTGTCTCTCCCTGTCAAACAAATAAATAAAATCTTTAAGATTTGCCCTGTTTTTATCCAGAAACGGGGAGGACTTCTCAGACAAACAAGATTACTATATCTTGGATGCAGCTCAGTAGGCACGTGCGCTTCACTCATTTATTTTGGCAAGAATTCATCTTTGCTGTGACCTATACACATGGGTCCGAGGGCTGGTGTGGATCAACTTCAATGCATTTCTCATAGGCCGGTTGACAAGAGCCGGAGTGTTAGCAGCAGCTCTGTAGAGTCATCTAGATCACACAAGCGCAATCTGAAAGCAGCAATTAATTTTTCTTTGGTCACTGCCTCTATGAAGAAGCTTCACCTGTGAGGCCTATGCCTGCTGGCCCAGCATAGAGACAGCTCTGCCAGAAAGAAGTGTCCCTTAGTAAGATGGTGCTTTGCATGCCAGGAATGTTGAGATTCAGTGCTGAGGTATTTTAGTCCTTTTGAAATCCGTGGGGAAAAATTAGTTGGAATCATTTTGTAGCAATAAATCCAAAGACTGTCTGATGAAGGACCAATCTCTTCCTTGCTTTTTGAAACAAAACAAAACAAAAAAACCCATTACCTAATGCAATATGCAGCATGAAATAGAATTTGGACTTGAACTACAATTCAACAAACCTTTACTTAATTTCAACTATTTGTTCTAGGCTCGGAGAGGCAACGATCTTTAAGATACAATTCCTGCTCTCAAAGAGCTCATTTCCTAAACAAAGAAATTAGAGCTGTGTGATAAATACTAGAAGGGTGTAGGAGGGACAGAGAGGGTACAGAGGAGGAAGTAATGAACTCTGGAGTGTTCAGGAAGGCTTTCTGCAGGAAAGCAGTGCCTGTGGTTTTGCAGGATGAATAGGAGTTAGTCTTGCAAACAAGGTGGGAAAAGGATGTTGGTGCAGAGAGAGGGAATACTAGAGCTAAAGGCATAGACAACCAATCTGTATGGGGAAGGCAGTGAGTTGATAAGATAAATTGGGAGAAAATGGTGGGGTCAAGAGTCTAATGGTGTTAATGAAGTCTTTTTTAAAAAAATTGAGATACTGGGGCGCCTGGGTGGCTCAGATGGTTAAGCGTCTGCCTTTGGCTCAGGTCATGATCCCAGGGTCCTGGGATCCAGCCCCACATCGGGCTCCCTGCTCAGAGGGGAGCCTGCTTCTCCCTCTACCTGCTGCTCCCCCTGCTTGTGTTCTCTCTGACAAATAAATAAATAAAATATTTTAAAAAATACAATGGACTGGATGTATGGGGACAGAAAAAGGGGGAGAGAGAATATTTAATGACTTGGCATTTCCAGGCGAGGTGATATGAGGACTAAGGAAGACAAGAAGAGGAGTAGGTTTGGGGAGGCATGTTGAGTTGAAGATACTTGCTAGATATTGCTGTCAATGTCAGTGTCCCACGGTGGGCAGTTAGGGCTCCAGGTGTGGAGCTCACAGGTGGAGATTGGAGGCAGAAACTGGGTCATTATAGAGAATGATACTAGGAGGAAGTTGCTGAAAATCACCAAGGGAGAGGAGGTAAAGAGGGAGAAAATATGAAATATGAGACCTAGGGTACACTTGCAAGGGGCTGGTGGGAGAAGAGGAGCCGGGGAAGGAAGATGGAGTCAGTGCGGTAGAAGGAAAACTAGGAGAGAGAGTGCCCAGAAGTGATAGAAGGAGCAGATTTGGGCAATGAGGACCAAGGTGCTCACTCAAGACCCTCAAACAGGTAGAGTGCGATGAAGACTGACATCATTCTGGACAGGAGGGCATCAATCATTGTCAAACTTTCTGGAGTGGTGAAGGTGGAAGCTGGGCTGCCAGGGCCTGAGTCCTAGATGGCAACTCTAGACCGCGCTTTCCTGGGGGGCAAACCATGACTGGGAGGAGAAGAGGCTACAGCAGCTCCCCCGGGAGGCAGTTTCCCTGCTTTCACTTTCTTTGCGCTGTTTACTTCTGAGTCTGGTGTGAACACGGGGTTAGCAAACTAGAGACAAAGAACCTAAATTTACCCCTGGTCCCCAGGGTCTCACTTTCACAGTCATGGGAGCAGAACTTGAAGTGCTTTTCCTTGTCCAGAGTGATGGCGGCTTTAAGCGATTGTGTTGAGGATGTGTTTTCCAGCCCCAAATCTTGATGTCTTGGCTTGTATTCGGATGTAACTTGGTCATGGCCCAGTTAGGACATCACAGTGTCTAAAACTTCTGTACATCAGTGTTGTAGGCCTCTATGGCTTAGCTGTTATAAACAGTGAAAAAAATTAATTAAAAGAAGTTTACTTAGTGAATATTCATGATTCTGTGTGTAAGACCATAGATGGATGAATCTTGGGCCCCGAGAGCAATTGGATTATTTGCCTTATTATTGAGTTGTAAAAGTTCTTTTTGTATCCTGGAGAGCAGGTCTCCCAAGACACATGATCTCCAAATATTTTCTCCCATTCCGTGGGTTCTCTTTCCACTGTAATCGTGTTCTTTGAAGCATATTGATAAGATCCAATTGATCTATTTGTTGGCATACCATTGTTCATAGCATTCCCTGTAAGACTGGTAGTAATGTCCTGATTTTAGTAACTTTCTTCTTCTTTCTCTTTGTCAGTCCAACTAAAGGTTTGTAAATTTTATGATGTTTTCATCAATTGAAAAATGGGCAAAGGATTTGGATATACATTGCAAAAGAATATTTACAAAAGCCAAGACACACATGAAGAGATGCTCAACATCACTAATCATCAAGGAAATGCAAATCAAAACCACAATGAGCGGTCCCTTCACAACCATGAGGATGGGTAGAATAAAAAAGAAATAACACGTGTTGGTAAGGATGTAGAGAAATTGAAACCCCTGTGGTTGCTCACAGAAACGTAAAATGGCATGAACTCTCTGAAAAACAACTTAATATTCCCTCAAAAAGTTAAACATGGGCCTTGCAGATGCTGCCACTCCGAGCCACCTACACTGTCCACCCACAGTCAACCCTGCCACGTTCTTCCACGTCATTGTGGATAGCGAGCCTTCGGTCTGCATCTCCTTCAAGCTATTTGCAGACAAAGTTCCAAAGACAGCAGAGAATTTTGTGCTCTGAACACTGGGGAGAAAGGATTTGGCTGTAAAGCTCCCTGCTTTCCCAGGATTACTTCAGGATTTCTGTGCCAGGGTGGTGACTTCACACGCCAGTAGCACCAGTGGCAAGTCCATGTATGGGGACAAATCTAATGATGAGAATTTCATCCTGAAGCACACGGGTCTAGCATCTTGTCCATGGCAAATGCTGGGCCTAATGCAAATGCTTCCCAGTTTTTCATCCACACTGCCAACACTGAGCGGTTGGATGGCAAGCCTGTGGTCTTTGGCAAAGTGAAAGAGGGCATGAATATTGTGGAAGCATGGATTGGTTTGGGTCCAGGAATGGCAAGACCAGCAAGAAGATCACCATTGCTGACTGTGGACAAATCCAATAAACTTGACTTGTGTTTTATCTTAACTACCAGACCATTCCTTCTGTAGCTCAGGAGAGCACCCCTGCACCCCCATCTGCTCCAAATATTTGTGACCTCACTGCAGTTCTTTGGGCTCCATATTTTCCTTCCTCCTCTCACGTCTAGCTGGACTGCAGAGTAAAGTTCATGATTATGAAATAAAAACTAAACAAACAAAAAAATTAGAGTAATTGTGAGACCCAGAAATTCTATTTCTAGATATATACTTAAGAGAATTGAAAACATGTGTCACACAAAAGGGTGTAGCTCATAGCAGCATTATTTATAGGAGCCAAAAGGTGAAAACAGCCCAGATGTCCATCAACTGATTAACAAAATGTGTGTGTGTGTGTGTGTGTGTGTGTGTGTATTTATCTCCATACAATGGGATATTATTCAACCATAAAAAGGACTAAAGTAGCGTTACATGCTACAAAATGGATGAAACTTGAAGACATTATGCTCAGTAAAAGAAGCTAGATGCAAAAAGCCACATATTCTATGATGCTCATTTATATAAAGTGTCCAGAATAGGCAAATTGACAGAGACAGAAAGTGGCTGAGTGTTTTCCAGAAGCAGGCCAGGAGGAAGGAAAAAGCGGGGGGGGGGACTACTGATGAGTACAGCCTGCCTTTTGGGGTACTGAAAATGTTCTGGAATTAGATAGTGGTGATGGTTTTACAACTTTGTGAATGTACCAAAAGCCCTTTTTTAAACGATACTTTAAAAGGGCGAATTTTGTGGTTGTGAACTGTATCTCAATTTTTAATTAATTAATTATATATTTTTTAAGATTTTATTTATTTATTTATTTGACAGCGCACAAGCAGGGGGAACAGTAGAAGGAGAGGGGGAAGCAGATAGCAGATAAGCCGAGATAGCAAAATCAAACAGACCTGAAAGACAGCAAAGGTAGTGGCCAGGCATGTGGTTTTGGAGCAAATTGCCTGGCACCATTTCTTACTAGCTATGTGACCTTGGGCTATTTACTTAAAGGTTTTCCCATCTGATAATGGAGTATGTTAACTCATAAGGTGGTTGTAAGGGCCAAACAGCATGCTTCATAAAGACCCAGGCACATACATGTGCATTATTAGTATTATGATTATGTATCCCAGCTCCACTTACTAGCTTTGTGCCCTTGGCAAATAACCTTGCTGAGCTTCAGCTTCCTCAAATGTAAAATGGGAAATCATAATATCCATCTTACAAGAGTGGCTTTCCATAAAGAAATGGCATGGAAAATTCGTAGCACAGTAATGACCTGTGTACATGATCAATAAATGGTTATTCTCCAAATTAGTTTAATTCAAGTTGGGATGAATCATTCTGAGCTCCCATAGGCACATTCTCTATTTAACCATCTGCCAGATCTCAGAATCTTCTCCTGCCCCCACCCTCCACAGGCCCTAGGCTGAGGGCCAGATGACAGGAGATGGAAGGCTCATCTCCATCTTTATTTCAACATGTTATACTTCAACAGCAGGACTTGTTTTTATATCCCTACTGAGTTCACATGGGTAGGTTTGGGCGGCAGCAATTATTCTCCGTATTACTTTATAGATGAAGAAATAGACTTGGCTCTGACATGTTGGATTTTCTCTAGCAAGTCCCCTATGGAGGAAAAAAGCTCTTCATTCTAATCAGAGCCAGAGAAAATGCTCCTGGCTTTATGATTCTTTAAATCCTCTCTTTCAAAACACTTGGAAGACCTGCGATGGGCCAGGTTGCACCAAATTCAAAGTAGAACCCATAGCAGAGGTTTGAAGCAGAGATTGCTGCAGGATCCCAGGCAGGGGCCTGGGGGGTGGGGAGAGGCAGGTTCTGACAGGTGGAGATGGGGGCAGACAGCATATGAAGTTTCATGGAAGAGGTGCTATTTTGGCTGGGCAGTGAAGGTTAAGGAGGAGTTGATAAGTGGGAAATGGAAAAGGTGTTCAGGAAGAGAGAACAGCATGGACAGTGGGGACAAGGTGGGAAACTGCTTGGGACGGTAAGTATGTTTGGGAATGGCAGGTGGGCAGAGTGGAAGAAGATAGAGCTAGAAAGTTAGCCTGGGCAGGATTGTAAGCCAGATAAAAGAGCTGGAATTTTATCCTGTTAGCTGTCATAGGATGACCACATATTTCATCACCCAAATAGGTCACTTATGAGAACAGAAGGGCATGCTAACCAGATAAAATCACAGAAGACCCAACACAAGACTGCCCTGTTTCAGGCTAACAGGGACATCCAGTCACCCCAGCTTTGGAAAACCTGGAAGGCCTGACACTGTTCAGATTTGTGTATATCAGAGGGGATTCTGGCAGCAATGCATGCTGGAAAGGAGAAGGGGTGTCTACAGTCAAGCAGATAGCTAGGAAGGCAGTGGGGATGGAGAGATGTCTAGGAATAGGTTTTCTCAGAAATACAATGGACTGCATGCCTGGGTGGCTCAATCGGTTAAGCGTCTGCCTTCGGCTCAGGTCTATAGGTTTATTCTATATAGCCAGCGTCCATCAGATACTCTTCTCTTGTTCCTCAAAATGTAGTCTGCAGACCAGCAGCATCAATATCACCTGGAAGTACATTAGAAAGAATCTTGGGGGCACTTGGGTGGCTCAGTTGGTTAAGTGGCAGACTTCTGATTTCCACAGGTCGTGATCTCAGGGTCCTGGGATCGAGCCCTGCGTCTGGGCTCTGTGCTCAGTGTGGTTCTGCTTCAGGACTCTCCCTTTCCCTCTGCCCTTCCCCTCACCCCCTGCTTGCTCTCTCTAAATAAATAAATAAATCTTTAATAAAAAAGAAAGAAAGAAAGAAAGAACGTTGAACCCTACTCCAGACGTAAGGAATCAGAATCTGCATTATAACAAGATCCCCAGGTCCTTGTCTACACCAGTGGGTCTCAGCCTTGTCTGCATGCTGGACTCCCTGGGGAGCTTTAAAGAGTCCTGATGCCCAGTCTCCACCGACAGTGATTCTGTTTAATTGTCTGGGTGTGGTGTGAGTATTGGGCTTTTAAAAAGCTTCCCAGGGGATTCTGATGTGATGCTGGGTCTGAGAATCACTCTTTTAAGCAAATACAGCTGTTGCTTCCTTCCTTCACTCATTTCTCTTCTGTGCAACAGACCTTGCTAAACACAGGCACAGCTTGCTGGGGAGATGGGCAAACAGTTACAATATCGTAGAATAAGCACTATGAAAATCATTATTCCAGGGCCTGGAGAGATCCAGAGGAGGGCCCAGCATCTAAGTGTGCATGAAGGAATCAAGGCAAAGTGCTCACAGGACACCACATTAGTCTCAAGGACAAATAGGAGCTCTGGGATTTGTTGAAGGTAGTGGTGAGCTGGTGTGAGGATGAAGGAAGAATTCTGTGTTTACTATGAAAGTGAGATTTATAGAATTTTAAGCTGTAGTAGATTATAGAGATCATTGAATGAATCCAGTGGTTTTCTAACTTTTCTGACTATGGCTCAATTTAGGAGAAACGTTTTATGTCTCAGCCCAAAATATATATATAAAGTTTCATCAAACAGTATTTACCTTCACTGTGTGTGATGCACTTTGATATTTTCTAGTCTTTCAATACACTTCTCTCTCATTAGACAAAAAAAAAAAATATATATATATATATATTTATATATTGGTCATGCCTAACTGAATTGGTCTCCTGCCCCACTAATGGGTTATAACCTACAGTTTGAAAGACCTGACTTAATCGCTTCAGTTTTTCCTTGAGCAAACAATGAGCCACAATACCTAGACAACTTAGCCTGGAAGAGTAAAGAAAAAATGTATTCAAATTCCAGTGTGAAGGACTAGTGTTAGAAATAAAGAAAGCCTTCTATATAGTATTGGTTGTTGGAGATTTCAGAAGGACTTGCCTTCCCTGGAAGTCCTACCCATTTTCTGGGAGGTTAAAGCAGCCCTGTAGAGAAGGCAAATGAAGAATCCAAGTACTTTCTAGCCCCACTAAAATATTCTGGATGTATGAATATTACTGAGCAAGAACTCTCAGTTTAGCGAGGTTTGGGGAGGAGTCAATGCAACCTGAAAGCGGGGAGAAAGCCCTATTAGAACCAGCTGGGGCCTTTGTCTAGCATACACGACTCCCAGCCATTCTGATATGCCCACTGCCCATTTGGGGCCAAAATTCCCCCTGACAATAAGCCCTTTGGAGGCTCTGGTTGATGGAGGTATATGATTCACTCCAGTGCATTGGGGCAGGCAGGAAAAAACAAGGGTAAGAACCATGGATCTCTTGAGCAATGGTTCCCCATCTTTTAGGTTTCATTGGCCAATAAAAATTCAAACTGATGGGCGCCTGGGTGGCTCAGTCATTAAGTGTCTGCCTTCGGCTCAGGTCATGGTCCCAGGGTCCTGGGATTGAGCCCAACATTGGGCTGCCTGCTTGGTGGGAAGCCTGCTTCTCCCTCTCCCACTCCCCCTGCTTGTGTTCCCTCTCTTGCTGTGTCTCTCTCTGTCAAATAAATAAATAAAATCTTAAAAAAAAAATTCAACCTGAGTTTAAGAATCAATATCAGTGTGTAAATGTTTATTGTATCAAGTAAGGAAGTAAAAAAAACCACCCAAATAAACAACAACAACAACAAAAAAACAAATACCCCCAAACTACTGACATCTACAACTATCTTAAGGCTAGAAAGGGTATAATCTTCAAGGGAAAGTCTTGGAAATTGAATCCATTTAGCTTTAAGAAACTTTAAAGAAATTTTTAATTATGGTAAATATACATAACATAAAATGTATCACTTAGCCATTTTTAATATATACTATATAGGGTTAACTGCATTCAATTGTTGTGCAATCTCTAGAACTCTTCATCTTGCAAAACTGAAACTCTATCCATTAGCAACTCACCATCTCCCCTACCCACAGCCCCTGGCAACCATCATTCTACTTTCTGTCTCTATGAATTTGGCTACTTTAGTTAACCTCATACAAGTGGAATCATACTGTATTTGTCTTTCTGCGACTGGCTTATTTCACTTAGTATAATGTTCTCAAATTTCATTCTTGTTGTAGCATGTATCAGAATTTCTTTCCTTTTGAAGTCTGAATAATATTCCAGTGTATGTCTATACAATGTTAATATATCATCCATGGATGGACACAGGTTGCTTCCATCTTTTAACTATTGTGAATAATGGTGCTATGAACATGGGTATACAATATCTGTTTGAATCCCTGCTTTCAATTCTTTTGGGTATATACCCAGAGGTGGGGATTGCTGGGTCATATAGTAATTGTATGTTTAATTTTTTTAGGGATCACCATACTGTTTGAAGACATTTAGCTTTATAGAGATTTTTGGAAAAGCAACTACGGCATTGTCCTAATTTTTCTTATACCACTATGAATATTTCATCACAGACAGGCTTTGGTCTGTAGATCAATGCCTAGAATTACTGCTCCAACACATACAAATTTCTTCCTGCTCTAACAGATACAAATTGATACTCTAGATTCTTTATATTTTGTCTGACAAATTATTTTAAATCATAAAGTATCCATTAAGGGGGCGCCTGGGTGGCTCAGTTGGTTGATGTCTGACTTCAGCTCAGTCATGACCTTGGGGTCTTGGGATCAAGCTCCACTGGGCGGGGAGTCTGCTTGTCCCTCTCCATCTCCTTCTGCCCCTCCCACTGCTCATGCTCTCTCTCTCTCTCAAATAAATAAATAAATAAATAAATAAATAAATAAATAAATAAAATCTTTTAAAAAAATATCCATTAAGTAGTTTGGAAAATTATACAAAAGCCATTAACTTGATTACACTAAATGTGAAAAACAAGACAATTTCTATTATTCAATTTATCAAGCCATCACCATTTCAAATTTGACTGTAAGTCACATTCATTCTAATACTGGTCATTGAAGATAATAGACACTTCTTCCCCTGCCTGATAATGAGTTTACAAAATCTTAGAGGAGATGGCCTGGCTTTCCAAAACTCTTATTTCTCTAAAGTCTGTGTGTATCAAACTAAGTAAATTTTCTGTATGGTGGGGCTTTAAAAATTTTTTTAGGAGTGGTAGATTTTAAGTTCTTTGTGATCTACAGAGGAAACTCTTCTCCTACTGAAACTCATGAGTTATTATCAAATAATTTTAATTCAGTAGAAAAAATCCTACTGTATTAAAATGAAATCCTAATCATGGCTGTCATTCTCCTCATTAATACTGGTCTTGGCAGTATTTTTCACTTCTTAACCCAATCATTGGTAGGGGATGAGGATGAAGAAATAACAACATTTATTAGTAATATGCCATCTGTTAAAAAGATACACTGGAGAAACCAGATAGATGCACATCTGAACATTTAATGGAAATGTTATGTTTTACTGAAGGAATTCAAGACCTTTTCTAATTCCTCCCTAGAATTTCAGTGAATCACAATATCAGTGTACTGCAAATTCTAAAAAGTAACAAATCATCTTTTCCAAACCTATGAACCTATGAATCTGTTGTTCGCACAAGTCGTATCTGAGGTTCCTTCCTCCTTATCTTTTCCTTTGTTCCTTGCCTCACGGAAGCAACTGAATTCTGGTAATGCTTTTACCTCTCATATTTTTGACAGTCAAAACTGAATCAGAAGATGCCTCTGGATTTTTTTTTTTTTTTTTGCCTTTTCTCTGCTAAATGTGTGTGTTTTAGTGCAGTACATTTTATTTTCCCATCTGCATGATTTGCTTGAAGCTTGATATTGACATGTCATAAAAGAAAATACTCTATCATGTATGAAAAAACACATGTTGTAAAACCTGATTATTTCATAATGTTTAGCTCTGTTTGTTTCAATGAGAAAGTTGTAAGAGTGTTTCGGACACTAGTGTGCTGAAGGTTAACATTTGTTCATCTGCCCTTAATGTGCATGAGAATGATATGCAAATGTATCTGCATCTAATCATTTGATTCGACCTGTTGAATCTTCTTCCATTCCCACTGTTACTGACGCAGGCAAGCCTCTCGTTATTTTGTTGTTGTTGTTGTTCTAGTAAAATGTACATAACATAAAATTTATCATTTTGAGCATTTTTACGTGTAAAGCTCATTAAGTACATTCACGTTTGTTGTGCAAATCCCTCATCATTTTTCACCTGGGTTATTACTGCACCAGTCTTCAAAATCCAGCCTTGCTTCTAATTTTGCCCCCATTAAGGAAAGAAATAGAAATCTTATCTCTGTTGACTTATTTTCACCATGTGCATCAGAGAAAAATGGGAAAATGGATGGAGCATTCTTTGCTGTTTCTTCTGTGCTTTCGGCTTCATAGTTGATGAAAACCAAATGCTTTAGACAAAGTTCTCAGGGCAAAGAAGAGCATACCTGCTCTACTTGTTCCGTCCCTGATGCAGGTTGTTTCTTGCTCAGGACATCACAGCCAAAGGAATTGTTCAGTGAACCTAGAAAATGTAAATGCTCTTAGAAACTCATTTTGGCATTAAAATGTCTAGCCGCCAGAAGCACAGATAGCCGTTTTGAGGTAAAATCTTTAGCTTTACAATGTGTGGAAATAATCATTTCAAAAAATAAAGAGCTAAAATTGTCAGGGGGCTAAACGTTGCACCCGTGCACATAAGTGTAAGGAAGCCCAACCTGCCTTAGTAACCCCACCCCCACCCCAGGCAGCTGGAATCCCCTGGTCCACACTGGGTCTTGAGCCCTGGGGGTGGGGGGGGTGACGCACCTCAGAAATGAGGAGCCCATTGATGCAAACTGCTTCAGGTTTCAAGCCTTGGCAGTGCAGTTTTGTATCACTAGATGTCAGTGTGGACTTTTCCAGCTGCCACCTTCTTTCCTCTGCCGGAGATGGACCAGACCTCACCCAGGGGTCTTCCGCAAATCCTGGCAAACAAGGGCCTCTCTTCAGAACCCTAATTTCACCAAAGATATCGGCTACCTGCATCTTTTAAAACACAAAAACCCTGAATCCAAGGCTGCTCTTTTTAATACCGTGACCTTCTAATCTCAGTGCTTGCATTTAGGCGGCGGTCGGCGAGGCTGTTTTGAGGCGGGTAATGGGAAGTCAGGGCTGTGTGCCACATAGGGTCATTGAAAAGCAGCATGCTGGGGGCGCCTGGGTGGCTCTAGTCAGTTAAGTGGCCGACTCTAGGTTTTCGGCTCAGGTCATGACCTCAGGGTCGTGATCTCAGGGTCGTGAGATCGAGCCCGGCGTCAGGCTCCCAGTTCACTCCGGAGTGTGCTTGTCCCTCTCCTTCCGCTTCTCCTACCCACCCCCCCATAAATAAAAATAAAATCTTAAAAAAAAAAACACCAATAAAATAAATAAAAGCAGCATGCTACCACAGATCCCTGTAGTGCCCGGCCCCAGGAGACCACAACAGCCTATGCCACCATGGCTAAGAGCGGGCAGGGAGCCAAGGGACAAATTTGTATGATTAGCCACATAAGGATTTAAGGATTTCAGGGTCACGTTTATTCGATTTTTTTCTGGTTTTGAGGCAGCCTGTAGTCAGGGGGCTTCTGAAATCTTAAAGAAGAGTCATTGTATCAGGTTCCTTGTGCAGCCCTCGCAAATTGCCACAAGCTCGGTTGCCTGCAACAACGCAAATCTTTTCTCTTACAGTTCTAGATAGAGGTCGGAAATCCACAGTGGGTCTAACCGGGTTTAAATCAAGGTGTCAGCAGGCCTGTGCTCCTCTTGGGAGCTCTTGGAGAGGATCCATTTCCTTGCCTTTTCCCGGTTCTAGAAGCCACGGGCATTCCTTGGCTTGCAGCCCCTTTCTGTCTTCAAAGGTAACAATGGCCAATCAGGTCCTCCTACTGTATTCCACCTCCTCCACCTCTGCCTCTCCTCCTTCCTCTTTCACTTATAAGTATTTACATCGGGCCCACCCAGATAATCCAGGACAGTCTCCCTATCTCAGGCTCCTTCATTTATTTACACCTGCAAAGTCTCTCTTGCCATGTAAGGTAACATATCCACAGGCTCCAGGGAGGAGGGCATGGACATCTTTAGGTGGGCATTTTTCTGCCTAACATAGTCATCTTTTTAAAAATAATATACGATGCAATGTTTGAGGTGATGAACTTTTTAATAGCTTAATTTAGTGTAATAGGAAACTGCTGTTTGTACGGTAGACTGTGTTGGAAAATAACAAGCCCTAAATTTCCTTTGCTCATGGAATGTTAACAATGAAGAAAAATAAATTTGCCACACCCAGCATTAATATTTGGTCACCCTCCAGTCTGACTGCAAAGCACCAGCTCTGCTGCCCCTGGTGACCCCCCACTTTCAGGCTGTCTCTCCTGAGAATGGCACCCAGTTAGCAGGGAGGGCAGGAGACAGGGCTCCAGCACTGACAAGCATTGTGCAAGATGAAATCCAGGATTCTGAGAAACCTGACTAAAATAACCCATTTATACCCCCAGGCAAATTCCACATAGGATTGGGTGTCTAAAGCCAACAGAGCTTAACCCCATGCCTTGCCACAACCTCAAGGCTGGTTTCGTTCTGCCTTGCAAAGCTGACTTGTGCTCCCTACTTCTCAAGCTTGATCCTTCCCCCATATTTCCCACCTAGTGCTACCAGGGACCAGAAAGCTTCACTGTCATCCTGACTGTTCCTTCTCAGTCATGCACAACATCCAATTGGTCTGCAAGACTGGTGGAGGCTAGTCTCTTAATAGCTTTTGAATCTGCCCTACATCAGCCTCTTAATCAGTCTTCTACGGTACTCTGTTTTCCTCCCTCCTACCAATAAATCCTCCAAAATACTTCCTGAGTTATCTTTCTAAACTGTAAATACAATCATGCTACTTCCCTGTTTGTGAGGTGGTTCCCTTTTGCCTTCTGGAATCATTCCAACCTCTTAGCCCAGCATACCAAGCCTATTAGACTCTAACACAGTCTGCCTCAACCTACTTTTCCAGGTTATTAGCTCACCTCATGGCCTCCTACTCTTCATTCCAGCTCTAATGAACTGCTTGCAGTGCTTCTGATGCTCAAAGCTCTCCCTTGCTTCATGCTCCCTCAGCCTAGAATGCCTGTGGCTGCGTAAGCCAACTGTCTCTCTCTCAAGACTCAGCTCAGAACCACTTCTGGGAATGCATCCTTGTCCTTCACCCAGCCCCCATCCCAGCACTCAGCTCCAGCATGCATTTACCACACTGCACTCGAATCATCTCATTATTTATATCTGCGTCCCCTGACTATAAGCTGTAAGGTTTCTGGAGGCAGGGACGCTGTTTGGTTTAACTTTGCATCCCTAGTGCTAAACACAAGAACCAGCACATTAATGATGTCCAGTCACTTTTGGTTTAAGGAATGAAGACATCTCTAGTATGGGTCCCAAGGTATCCTGATGTCTCCAGGCACTAGGGACGACCCAGTTCAGGCTACGTTCTAATGCCTACCCAGTTTAGACCTGTATCCCTAGAGGACGACCTGTATCCCTAGAGGACCGCCAGAGAGCCCGTCTGGCTTCTGGGAAATAGAGGGTGGGGCAGGCTGAATAGTAGCTCTTGTTGCTATGGTTTTTCGCTTGTTGCCCAGGAAAGTTAGACCTGCAATTATGAGCTTCCATTCCCAACCTGGCCTAACCTGGGAGCGTATGTCAATCGGTAGCAACTCCAGGGCAACTGGCCACCCAGGGCATGGACTGCCCCAGCCAAAGAGTGTAGAAGACAGCAAATGTGATACACACAAACTTGGTAACGACTATGGTAACGACAGCCTGTTAAGTGGGTAGTAATTCAGGACATGCACTATCACTGCTGTCCCTGGCGATCCCCAGCAGTTACTGAATGTCTTCTGTGTGCAGATTGTCTGGGAGCTCTACACGCAGGCACTGTAGAGAATTAAAAATAAAACAGAAACAGAGTTTCCGTACTTGGGTGCCTTATGCAATCTGGGCCCAAAATAAGGAGCTTGCCTTTACTGGGGCTTTGGCTACCTTTGGTGGGAGGAGGTGGTAAGGGAAAATGTCTTATAAGACTTCTTAATCATTCATGGATAACCATAGTGATTTAGAGCAGTGGTAGGAAGCAGGGCAGGGATGAGAGTGCATATGCATTGGAGGCGGAGCTGCATGCAGTATGTAGCAGAGAGCTATTTTTTTCTCCAAGCTATTCTTCACTTCAGTAGGCAGGGAAAATTCCCTTGGTACTGACCCCATGTCACACCTTGCCACTCAATGTTATATCGTTTCAACAGTAGATCCTAATAAAGATCAGGGATTCCTTTTAAAACACTATGTATGGAATCTGAGCGATTTCTTCATAATGGAGGAAAAGCAGCATGGGTTGTGGTTGTTTTGTGTTAAGGGTTTTAAAATAAGGGCTTTTAACGAATTTTTTTTTAATATCATTTGCAAGCCAAAGTAGATTGAGAGTAGAGCATAATATAAATATTTAAGCTCTGATTACTACTCTATGCCATTTTGATAAGGAAGAATTAAGTTATTTTTAGATAACAAAAATAGGTGCTGACATTGTGTCTCAAGCTGTATTTAGAAAGGAAAATGATTCAGAATCTATGTTTAACATAGCTTAGGAATCTGGTCACCGATTGATTAACATGAAATGCTTTTACAACACATTTGGATCTAATCAGAACCCCAAAGTCTCCTTAGTGAAAGTGGAATTTAACTGCCCTCTAGAATCAAAAGATATTTTTTTTTAAAAAAAGAAGAAGAAGCTTTAAGTATTAGAGATTTCAAATAGCTAATCCTGGTCTCTCAATGACAATTTCTTTTCAAATTTCATAGGATATATATGCATGTACAACCATCCAGCCCATGGTAGAAAGATGTAGGTCTGTCATCATGACATGTCATAGTGTCAAGATTAGTGATGTACATACTTATTAGTAAATTACTACTAAACAGTTATTACCATTAAGCGTTAAGTGTCAATAATGCATTAAAATTATGCGAAGTAGTAAAATCAATTCCAGTGAGTATTAGCATACATTACAATATCTCAACCTGCTAGAGATCGTATGCAAATTAGTACAACCTACTAGAGATAATGACAGTGAGATAAAAATTCGTGTATCTATTAACACATTCCAAAGTATTTTCAAATAGACTGAGTCATTTGAGACTCACAACTCCTCTGTGAGACTGGTCTTATGATCCTCTGCATTTTACAGAGGAAACAGGTTTAGCCAGGTTAAGTAGTTTGCCCTAAATCCCACAGCTAGCGCTAGACAGAGCCAGGGCCGTACCCTGGCCTGAGCTCACCCACTTCATGGCATGTGCTTATAATCTGGTAACAATTGGCTCCATCCTTTGTAAGATAGGCATCATCGATTAAAAGATCAATAAGAGTAAAGGGAAGAAAGAATTTGGCTGACTCATGATAGAAAAGTAAAAGTGTGTTAAAGGCATTATGTAAATTATGGACGTTCTCTGAAAAATTACCCAACAATGTGATCCCTAAATATTTCTCTAAACTAACTTTAGTTTTAGAATGTAAGATACAAGTTTCTAATCACCACTAAAATCCTAAACAGTGTTTTCTGTAGGATATATTAAGATAAATTTGGGGGGTACCTTGCTTAGTTGGTTAAGCGTCTGACTTCAGGTCATGATCTCAGGGTCCTGGGATCGAGCCCTACCTCAGGCTCCCCACTCAGTGGGGAGTCTGCTTCTCTCTCTCCCTCTGCTCCTCCTCCTGCTTGTGCTCTCTCTGTTTGTCTCTCAAATAAATAAATAAAATCTTTTTTTAAAAAAGGTAAATTTTCGATGGTCCATTTATTTCTTTAAAGAAATGATATATACTAAGAGGAAAAAGGCCTATTTAAAGATAGGTGATTATATAGATAGTCCTATAGTTTGGTAAAGAGACTGGGTAGTGTATAACACTAAAAAAACGTGGGGGGGGGCGCAAAACCACGGCCATCTTTTACATACTATAATGAGAGGAAACATGGGATGGCAGAGACTTTAACAAAAAGTGCAGGTCTGGTGCTGGCTGCAGGAGAGCCCTATTGGGAGGCTGTGGGCCGTACCGAGAGGATGAATGAGTGGCAGGCCTTCTGCCCTGCCACCTTTAAAAAGAGTGGGCAAGACAGGGGCACCTGGCTGGCTCAGTTGGTGGAGCATGCAACTCTTGATTTTGGGGTTGTGAGTTTCAAGCCCCACCTTGGGTGTATAATTTACTTACTAAAAAAATAAAAGAGTGGACAAGACATTTGCAGCAACCTGGATGGAGCTAGAGAGTATAACGCTAAGTGAAATAAGTCAGTCAGAGAAAGACAAATACCATATGATTTCATTCATATGTGGGAATTTAAGCAGCAAAACAAATGAGCAAAGGAAAAAAGAGAGAGAGAGAGAGACAAAGAGAGAGAGAGAGAGAGAGAGAGATAAGCCAAGAAACAGACTCTTAACTATAGAGAACAAGCTGATGGGCACCAGAGGGGAGGTGGGCGGGGGATGGGTGAAATAGGTGATGGGGATTAAGGAGGGCACTTGCCTTGATGAGCACTGAGTAATATACGGAATTGTGGAATCACTATGTTGTACACCTGAAACTAACACAACACTGTATGTTAACTATATGGGAATTAAAATTTTAAAGAAGTTTTAATTAATTAAAATTAATCAATTAAAATAAAAGAGTGGGCTAGAGAGGGAAGAGAAGCACACAAAAGAGTAAGTGCCAAAGAGAAGAGACTCACTTCAACTGAAATCCAAACTGGGTAATAGCAAACCCATCAGTCAAGTTTTTTTTGTCTTTTTTTTTTTGAGATTTTTATTTTTCTAAGTAATCTCTATACCACATGCTCTACCAACTATACCACATGCTCTGCTAGGTGCCCCATCAGTCAGGTATTTTTACTGACAAGCCTACCACCAGCTTCTCTGCTCCAGTGTGGGCTTCCGGCCACCCATGTTGTCCACGTGCAGTGCTTTAACAATTCAAGCTAATTTCAAACCCCAAAAGTCATGGGTCAAACTATCACCATTCAATCATGGGAGGAAGAGGAAAAATAGAGCATATGAAAAAGCTTAAAAGATTAGGAATTTTAAAGAGCTGGGGCTCTGTTACTTAAGAGTCATGAGGAGGTGAAAAAGAATAGTTCTGATTATGTAGAGGAAAGCATCATGTAGACCAGTGCTTCTCCAGGTACAGTCTGAGGTCTTGTGGCACCAGTGTCGCTGGGCTGCTTGTGAGAACGCAAATGTTCAAGGCCCAACCCTGATCTAGGGAATGATAATCATGGAGGGTGGGGCCTGGTCGTCTGCTTTAACAAGATCTCCAGATGATTCTTCAGTGCACTAAAGCTTGCAAAGCACGGATTGAGACCATCGTTAGTCAAACTGCAGATTACAACCCATTAGTGGGTTGTAAAATCAATTTTGTAGGCAGTGACCAGCATTTTACAAAAGTGAAATGGAATACAATAGAAAATGGAGTGCATCCCATGTTGCATGGGTATGAGCTCATAAAACTTGTTTCAGTTCTAGATATGTATGTACACCCAAGTGTACTGATCTAAATGAAGCAGCACTTTTAATTTTTGAAGAACTGGTAGGGTATAATAAGAGACAAATTTTATATGAAGCCAGAACTGTTTGACGATAAAACACACTGACAGCTTAATGTGGATTCCCGTTTTGAGAAAGAGTGAGGAGGGAAGGAAGAGGGCCAAGGAAAGAACATAGCAAACGAAGGTTTTCTAACTCCAGAATCCTCGTGGGGAAAGAATCAAAAAGGCCTACCCAGAGAGAAACGGAGGTGGGGGCATATACCACAGAGGAGATGTCAAGGAGGATAAGTATAAGGTCATGTGTGACCTTTAAGAAACAATCATGTAAGTAAGAATATTCATTCACAGATCATTTATTGTCCATCAGAGGTGCTAGGCACTGTGTTAGGTGTGGGAGGTATAGAAATAGATGTGAGGCCTCTCATGGACCGCACTGTTTAGTGACAAGCAAGCAAGATCAACAGCATGATCAGTGCTGTGAAGGGAAGCATTAATATAGCATGTAGTGGGAATACTGAAGTCAGTCTGTGATGATGTGGTTGCAGTGGGGTCACAGGGGACATCCATATGGAGAGGGCATTTAATCAAAATGATGATCACATCTTAACATGGTATTCTTTTTTTAAACTAACCAGTGATTCTCTAGATCAGTGTTTCTCAAACATTAATGTGCATCAGAACCCTTTAGAGTGCTTATTCAAGCACTTTTTGATTCAGTAGGTCTGGGGTGGGGGGTCTGACAATCTGCCTTTCTGACAAGTTCCCCGGCAACACAGATACTGTTAATCTGGAGACTGTTCTTCGAGGATCACTGATCTACATGACTAAATTAAGAGTTCTGTTAGATGGTATTTCTAGAAACACAATTTAAAGTAGATAGGATTTAGTTGATCTGCATGCACACAAAAAATTAGTTTTTCTTTATTACATTTTGATGTCTTAATAACAGTAACTATCACGAGAAATTTTTCATTTAACTTAACTTTTATTGTATAAAGTTTTACTAAGATTTAATATTTAGCTTAGATATTTGCCAGTCAGGCAACTGTTCTTGTGTGTGTGGCAAAGACATGCCTGCTATGTGCTTGCCAAAATTATTTCTTTTTTCCTGGGCACACACCTAAGACTGCACTTCCTGACCCCTTTGCAGTTGGGTTAGAACATGTGACCGATTTCTGCCAGCATGGAGAGTGGGTAGGAGGGACGCAAACCCTTCCAGGCTTGGCTGAAACGTCTTTCAATATCTGCCCTTTTTCTTTGGCCAGCCAGGTACACAGGATTCAGAGAAGGGCTCTGTGAGGAGTCTGGGGGCCTGCTTAGCCACTGCGTAAGAGCCTGGGTCCCTGAGCCACCACTTGAAGAGAAACCCAAGATTGCCACTCAGGTGGGGAACCGTCTGAAGAGAGATGAGAGGGCTGACCAGGTGAACTCACAATGTGCTTTCCGGGCATTATGACCCTCAAGTTTAGCGGTTTGATTCTGCTGTGTAGCTTAGCCTGTCCTGACTGATGTTCTGCCTGGCATGACTAACACAAAAAACATATTTATGAGCTTCATGATCCGCTTCAATTTCCATTCTCTTATGTCCAACATTCAGCCTGTAAATGACTTTCTAGCCACTCATTTATTCAACAAATACTTACCTAGAGGCTACTGTGTGCCAAGCACTGCCGATGGTGAGCAAAAAACCCACATGCCTTCCATGCTCTCAGGGAATTTAGTCTTGTGAGGAAGGGACATAAATCAAACAATTGTTCAGACATATGTAAAATTCCAGCTGTTGTGGATGATGTGAATGTTAGAAACCTGGTGCTATCAGGGGATTTTTTTTTTTTTCCTAGTTAGGAATAAATGTTGAGTGCTTTCAGGTGTAATTACCATCTGAGTAAAAATGATTTAAAAATAAACCTAAGTTTGGATGTGATGAAGCAAAATATAATTAAATCTGAATATGACTAAGAGTCATACAGTTTTATCATTAAATTTTTTCATTTAATAGTTTTAACTACTGAATGGCATTTGCTCCATATTATAGTTACCTAAACTTTTAAAATGCATATATAATGATGAATGTGAAATCCTTTAACTTACCAGTTGTTAGCTCCTCAGAGACTTGTAGAAGTCCTTTACTCCTTTTTTAAATCATAGTGTGTTACTTTTCTATATTCCTGCTGAACCAGAGTTTTACACCAAAGGCCTCATTCAGTAAACGTTAAATCAGATCAAATCACTGAATACCTTCTTGAATTAGAACTTGTCATTCTGGTTACCACTTTAGCCTTTCAAATTTTTCTCTGCTTACCAAGTAACCAATGGTTTCAGTAAGCTCCTACACAGGATGAAATAATTTTAGATTTCCATTGAGTAGCTTTATTTTTCCATTTCCCTATATATATATATGCACACACTGATACATATATATTGATAAATATATGCATACATTCACATCTTCAGATGTTTTATATATTCTTCACTTTTGTTTGAAAACTTAATTTTCATACTTGAATGATGAAAATCTTTACATAAATGACATTACAAATGTGGAAAAAAGATAAGGTATTTATTTTGGCAGTTCGTACAAAAATACCAGTTGCTATTATTTTCACATAGTGGACACTTCAGGAATTTTCAAAATGGATATCCAGACCATGCTCTGCCACCAAGATACTACATCACAGTTAGAAATGAACTGAGGAGAATTTTGCTAAATTTCATTTTAGAGAAATTACAGGCTTTTATTATTATTTTTAAAGTTTATTTATTTAAGTGGGGCTTGAACTCACCAACCAAGAGATCGAGTCTCAGGCTCTAGTGACTGAGCCAGCCAGGTGCCCCTAGAGAAATTGCAGGATTTTAAAGCTGTCAGTGCCCTAGGGATTTAATACAAACATCCCAGATCAGGAAACTAAAGTCCAAAAAGGTAAAGTTTGCTCACTACACGTAGTTTACTTCTGATCCCAGACCTAGACCCCAGATCTCCTAAATCAGACGCAGCTTTCTCCGCACCACGGTTTTTGCCTTAAAACTGAAGGTCAGGCTGGATTATCTTTAGTTCTTCCAACTGCGCTTCCTCCGCGGTCAGTTTTATGGGGTAAATCTAATTAAGATCGAGTTGACTTCTGCCTTCTTGGTTATTTCTTATGTTTTTGCGGTTCTTAGTCTTTTATCATCAACATTGCTGAGCTTCTGTTTTATTTAAAAGACACACTCTGAGTAACACCAACGAGGAGGTTAACACCCACCCAAACTGGAGGCTCAGGACACAGCCATTCCCAGCCCTAGCTGGGAAAACGTGAAGTTTGGAGACGCGGTCTAATCCAGGGTCCCAGGGCCACGTGCGAGAGGAGAGGCCGCCTTCTGGTTGGCGCCCCGAGGGGCTCCGTCCCTCCAATCCGCTTAGGCCCCGCGGTGGAGGAGGGGGCGCGTCCAGGAGGAGGGGGCGGGGCCGACGACCTGTCCATCACCGAGTCCACGGGTGGCGGCACCTACCACACCGCTGTACCTTGGCGAGGCGGGGCCGGGGCGGGAAGGCCGCGGCCGGGGGAGGCGGGGCCGGGCCGGCGGAAGCCAATCCGCCGGGCGGCGCGAGGGGGGGGTGGGGCAACCGCCTGCGACCCAAACACCCGAGTCCGGGTACACTTTGGAGCCGTGCTGCTCCTCGGCCTTCCGGTGCGAGGGCCGGGGAACCTCCTCCCCTACTGGGCACCCCCACCTTCGTGGCCCAGAACCTCCCCCCCGCCCCTCCTTCGCAGGGGGGAGTGGGGCGACGGTTGCCGGGAAGCGCGCGCCGCCCCTCCCTCCCCTCACGCGCCACCCGTTTTTCCACTTTCTCCGTTAATAACAGCTGGGTGGCTGGGGGAGGAGGGAAGGTGGCCCCGGCGGAGTCTGGGCGGGTGCCTCCCACTCACCCACGAGCCGCCGTGGGAGCCGGAGGATGGCCGCGGTAGCTGCGGCCGCCCGGGAGGAGGCGGTACCGAGGCCCGGGGCGCAGAGAGCGGCGACGACGGCAGAGAGCGGCAGCGACCCGTCGCGGCGCACCAGAACCGAAACCAGCGGCAGCCGCACAACCACCTGAGCCGCCCCTCCCGCCGGAGCTAGCGAGTGGCGTCCGCCGCAGCCCGACCTCCTTCCTCTCCTCTCCTCGTTTCCCGCGACCTCCCGCAGGCCGCCGGTCGCGCCCGCCGCCCCCAACACAAGAGCGCGCCGGGCGCCGACCGCCCTTAGGGGCGCCGGGCGGCGGCCCTGGACGTGCGGGCTTCTCCTTGCGCCGGCCGCGGCGCCTCGGCCCTGCCCGCTCGCTCGTGCGCTCGCTCCCGCCCTCCCGGCGCTCGGGGCGCCGCGCGCGGGCCCGGCCCGGGGCAGGGCGGCCATGGGCGCCAAGCAGAGCGGCCCGGCCGCTGCTAACGGCCGCACCCGCGCCTACTCGGGCTCGGATCTACCTTCCAGCAGCAGCGGAGGGACCAATGGGACCGCGGGCGGCGGCGGCGGCACCGGGGCGCGGGCCGCGGCCGCGGGGAGGTTTCCGGCTCAGGTGCCCGGCGCGCACCAGCCCAGCGCCTCCGGCGGCGCCGCGGCGGCCTCGGCGGCCCCGCGCAGTCGCTCCCTCGGCGGGGCCGTGGGGAGCGTGGCGTCGGCGGCCCGCGCGGCGCAGTCCTCCTTCAGCATCCCCAATAGCAGCAGCGGCCCGTACGGCTCGCAGGACTCGGTGCACAGCAGCCCCGAGGACGGCGGCGGCAGCAGAGACCGGCCGGCGGGCGGGGGCTCCGGCGGGCCGCGCCTGGTGATCGGCTCTTTACCAGCTCACCTCTCGCCGCACATGTTTGGAGGTACGGCTTCCTCCCCTCCCCGGCTCCCCGGTTCCCTGCCTCTCGCGGGCCGCACGTGCGCCAGGGCCGCGCTGGGGTTTACCCTTCTCCTTTTCTCCTTCAGCCTGAGCGCCGCGGCTCTGCCGCGCGGCCCGGCCGGCTCGCCCCTCTGGGGAGGAAAGCCGCCCCTTAACCCCGGCCGCGCCGCTCCCGCTACTCCCTGGGCTTTGGTTTTTAGACACCGGGGGTACCCCCCGCCTCACAGTGGGGGCCCAGTAGAGGAAGCCCTTGTTTTCCCCTTGGGGTGAATGGAGCGAAGATTGTTTCTGCAACAAACCGATGCAACAGCCCTCGTGCTTGTAGCTTTTAGTATCAGGAAGTCAGGAGACCGGTGGCCAAACGTAGTTCTAACTGGGGACTCAAGTGGTGAGCGTTTTTTAAAGGCCAAGAGTCAGAGGGTCTCAAAGGAACATATGAGTATTTGAAAAAGGAGGGAGTTATCTCCGTTGGACTGTTAATATAAAACTGTAATCCTTAAGTCTATGTAAACAGCCCCACCTACTGCATACAGTTTAATTGGTTGAATGTGTGATGGAAAAATGTATTTTTGACCCCAGTGAACTGCTACTTTAGAAAAATGGTGAATGTGAGCCCCTCTTAATTTGGACAGGGCATTTTAAAAATTGAAAGCAGTTTCTTACGGGAACTCTGCCTAAAAGATGCAGTAAAAGCATAGGTGCTTTTGAAAAGCAGTGTTGACTACGAGTTCAGGAAAAGTCACTTGTGATAAGTGGAAATTTTTAATAGCAATATGATGTGCTTTTATGTAGAAACAGGAAGGGTGCACTTGATCTGAGGAAACTGAATTTGGCCTCTTCAGTTATGTTCAGTAGTGATTTACTTTACCTCAAAACGGTTAATATCCTAAACGAATCAAGACACCTCTTCCTTCGCAGTTCATGAGAAGAAATTGGAAGTTTAATCTGGTTAGAGAGGCCGACTTATAGAAGATAAACATTCCCATGTCACTGCATTATATTACATAAATTCACAAGTGAGCACAGCTGAAACTGAGGAAACCATTCCCTCCATTTTTGTGGCCCTTTTTTTCATATGTTTATATATGCGAGAAATTTGAGTTGGTGAAGTGGAATGTTCAGTAATGTAATTTATCTGTTCTAATATTCTGTACTATCAATATTCATGTTAGCATATTGAGAATGGGAATGTCATGTTTAGTTTTTTTCATGTTTTTAATGCTGCTTTGCACATTCAGTATAGAACAACTCTTAACTACTTTAGTTATAATTTTGCTACGGAAATAGCAATATTGGTATTTACTAAAATTGGGCCACTAAAAAACTTTAATTTTTGAGAAAAAGAACTAGTGCTTTCCTTACTGTGATTTGATCATAATTAACACAGTTGAAGGTTCGTTTGATCTTAGTTAACACAGCTGTAGCCACTACACTGAGGAATAATGAAAGACAGTTTTTTTTTTTTTTTGAGATTATTTTATTTATTTGACAGAGAAAGAGACAGCGAGAGAGGGAACACAAACAGGGAGAGTGGGAGAGGGAGAAGCAGGCTTCCTGCAGAGCAGGGAGCCAGACACGGGGCTTGATCCCAGGACGCTGGGATCATGACCTGAGCTGAAGGCAGACGCTTAACGACTGAGCCACCCAGGCGCCCCCATGAAAGACACTTTCTTGAGAATGGGAGATTAGTGCAAGAATAAAGGATAAGCTGGTTTTTAAAGTGAAAATTTGCATTTAGCAATTGTCAAAAGATGTATTTAAAAGTTCGCTAAAGGAGTAAGAAGAAGTTTGTCAAATTAATATCTTATTTCAAATATACTGATTACTTAAAGGGCTAATAATTTCCTTTAACAAAGAGTTAGTATATCTGTATGGGTTTATTTTCTGAAAATAAATACCTTCCATTCAGAGCAGGGGGCAAATAGTTGACACTTAGGTTTTTAATTCATAGTAAATTAGCAAATAACAAAGACCTGGTTCATAAAAGTAGAAGCAAAGCAAATTTATCTTTTTTTTTTACTTAAGTTCCTAGTTCTGTGCGCTTAGTTCTTTTTGTACTTTCAGGGTTAGGATGATTGGGGCCTAATAGCACAGTGATACTATGGAACTTGGGGCAGCCTTTCTTAACCAGGTCTCTGCAGAGAATAGAGCCCTAATGTCCTAAGGCAGCTATTGTAGGCCAGCTGATTAACTTTTTTCTCATATGCTCTTAGAATGATTCTAGTTATGTATCATTTTTCTGAAATTTGAGAAAACAGTCAAATAGTCTGTGTTTGGTAGTTCAGGTAAAAAACTGGAGAGAGCGTGGAAGGGGATCAGAGAAATTACTTGTTCCCATTATATGATAGGAACAAATCAATATGCCAGTACCTTAAATCCTAGTTGACACGGGGAGATGGAGTACACTTAACGTAAAAACACATCTTTCTACTGGCATTTGCTTTACTGAGATTTTTACTTCTGTTTCAGTGGGTAGGTTTATCAGGGGAACTTAATAGAGCATATTTCTCCTCCTCCTGAGATTTAGGAAGCCAGATGATGAATCTTACTTTATATTTATTTTCAGATGATGAATCTTACTGTAAAAAATTACACTTGATTATACTTCGCATTGATTTAATTTCTTAGTATGTATTATAGTATTTCTTCAGTTACAAATTGTGTAAATGTTTGGGCATATATGAAGTAATTCCCTCTGAAAATTGAGAAAAGGAATTATTTTTGAATTAGTGGGAAGTTTTGCTGTAATTTTGTAAAACTTACTTTAATTGATATTTGTGTTACTATTTTGTAATAAGAAAATATGGTACTAATAAGATGCAAAATTGTCATTCTCTTTTGGGCTGTCATGTAATTTATAAAAAACCTAAACAATATACCACTTCTTTCTTTTTTTAAATAGTAGTCTAGCAAATTGAATTGTTAGTAGTTTCATCATAATGAATTACCAAATTGAATGAGGTTTTCTGTGTTAGTTTTATGTTTTGAGTATGTATTTTAGCTAAATACATTCTTATTCACTTCTCTCTGGAGAGAACCAGAAGAGAGGTGCTTAATCCAGAATATTTTAGTTTACAGAAATTTCCTAGAACTGAACGGTTTTTCTTATTTTTGTTACTTCTTTTGGACTGCTGAGTCTAATACTATTAAAGTGAACAGAAGCCTTCTCTTGTCTATCACCTTTGTTTTAAAACAGGCCTTTAGTGATATATATAGGCTAATATTTAAAAGCCTTGGTGGTATTTTAGGATTTTTTTTGGCTTTATTTTATGTGTACATTTTTTCCACTACCAAGTTGCTAATGTTCATAAAATCAGTTATTATGGGTGGTAGAATAGTCTTTAATGATCCAGCAAGGATAGGGAAGATATTTGAAAAAGGACTATAAAATATACCAGTGAATGGAGATTATTTCTGGAAATATAGTGTGGGCTTCCCTTATAACCTACCCATGAGCCTAGAAGTGAAAATGTAAAATGAGTTAATCTAGACAGTTAACTGGTGGTACTCAGTTGCTTTCGTTCTTCTCCTAATTGGCTTGAGTTTGTTTGGGTCTGTTGTGTCCTTGAGGTTTCAGTAGTCTGACTCCAATTCAGGCGCCTTCTGTTACTTAGGAAACATGATTCCTTATGTTGAAGGAGTGTGGGTTATCTCTTAAAATGGAATATGTTAAATGAAATCTGTATTTCTAGACAGATTTATTTCTCCTAATTTTCAGGAAAGATGCAGGTTTTTAAGGTAGTGAATTATCTCCATTAATTGTTACTGAATCATTCTCAGTCATCCCTTCTTACCAGTATCTAGTGCCAAAATATTTGAATTTGGGTTATTGTGATTAATCTACTTCCTGTTTCTGAATTTTCTTTTATTCATTTGAAAACCTTTATGCGGTATGGCAGAAGAGAAATACCTGCCTCTTCCTAAGAAAAATTACACTTCTAGCTACCACCCTTGTCACTGCCCAAAAGAACAACTCTGGCGGTTAATGTTTCTCACTTGTAATCCCACATATCTTTAAACACTATAGGAGATACTTGGTGTTGTATGCTTTGTTATGCTAAAGAGTGGGCTCTGTCCTGGAAGTTTCTGCTTTGGGAATATTTTGAAAATTCTCTTTTCCCCGCTTCTTCCACCTCCAGCTTTATTTTACAATTTTTTTTCCCTGAAAGTTCTCTTGTCTGCAGGGTAGAAGGTGGGCTGGAGGAAGGATTGGTTTGTGTTGCACTGGGCATCATCTGATATGAAAGGTGCCTGACCTGAGTACTTCTGATGCTTTGCTAGTTGAAAAGCCAGTCCTTGTCCTAAGGATAGTGCCTCCAGCAAGTCCCCAGCCCCCTCCAATTTGATTGCTTAGCCTGGTAACCAGTAAGTGGGTTCTTATTTGTTTTTTGGTTACCAGTACTGTTAATTAGGTACGAGCTTTTAAAATATTGATTATTCTGGGTTTATAAGGAGAATTCCCTTAACGTTATACTTACTGCATATGCTGGGTATATGTATGATTGAGTATATTAGCAAATGGGTTAAAAAAAAGTATAGGAATAGTTTTATGTAGCAGAGTACTTCTTAAATGTTTTAATTGTGCATGTATTTGACTGGTATTAACTAATGAGTTAAGTTTGTTCTACCCTTGTTTAAGTGTTTAGAAATTGGGGAAGACATGTCTTTTGTGTAAACAGTAAAGGGTTCAGAAATACCGTAGGTTCTGATTTTATAAGTTTTCTATTCTCCTTATTAACAAATTACTATACATTTTGCTGTCCAAAACAAAACATATCTATTATCTCAGTTTTTATGGGTAAGGAGTCTGGGTTCATTTTAGCTTGGGTCCTCTGCGAGACTGCAATAAAAGTATGCCAGGACTGGGTTGTTATTTAGAGACTCAATTGGGGAAGGGTCTATTTTCAAGCCGCCTCAAGTTGTTGGCAGAATTCGTTTCCTCATAGTTGCTAAGCACATGATATCTTGCTGCTTCAGAGCCAGCAAAGGAGACAGTCTAGCGAGGTGAGCTGGTGCTACATACGCTCTTACATAAATATGTACATGTAATCACATACAGCTCATTGCTTTGCTGCTGGCACTGGTTGGAAGCAAGTCACAGGTCTGTTAGACTCAAGGGGAGGGAATGACAGGTGTAAATTTCAGAAGGCAGGGATCATGTGTGGCCATCCTAAAGTTTACCACATTGATTGTAGACTTAGGTTGACCAGTTAAACATGCAACTGTTCTAACTTTATTTTTAAACTCATTTTTCATTTACTTTAGAAAAGTTGTAATAATGTATGTGGTAAATGTTGCTTTAGTAAACATGAATTTTTTTTTTAAGGGACTGGCATTGTAGTTTTCAGGGGTACAAACAAGGCTTCTCCTGTGCTTGCTCAGGTCTCAGTTGAATTTAAGATTATTATACATTGTAACAAGTGCTATAATAGGACTCTTAACAAAATGCTTTGTAAGGTATCCTTGTTTCAAGTAAGGAATACTTCATAGAGGCAGGTAACGTGTGAACTGTAAGGATTTAGCAGTCTTTTGGGGGGAGGACACTGCAGACTAAGGAAGAATCCACAAAAGCCTTGGATTTTGATAGGGCATATTGAAAAGTTAAATGTCTGGGTTGTAGGGTGTAAGGACGACTGATGAGAACATGAAACTAGAAAAATCGATTTGGACCATTTGTTGAGGATTTTATGGTGATGTACCTTTGTTTTACTTAACCAAGTTTTAAAGTAGGCACCCCTATGGTCATAGTTGATATGGGTGGCAGCCTTCCTGAGGAGTGCAGTGCTCGGCCTGTGACACTGTTAGAGCACTGCTACTCATGATTAAATTGCTTGTTAGGAGGGGAGAGATAGCAGGAAGATAAGCTAGGATTCTTTTAGACTATAATTGATGGAAGGTGCCTAAATTGAAATTATAGCTTTGGTGGAGGAGAGGAAAAGTTGGACTTGAGTGAGATTTCTAAGGTAAAACTGATAGGATTAAGAACCTGGGTGCACAGTGATGTCATTAACCAATATTAAAAAATAAAAAAGGAAAGAAAAAATTTTAGGAAATGAGTTCCTTCAAGCCTGTTAAATTTTGAGTGGCTATGGGGCTTCCATCTAGAAGCATCCTTTAAGCAGTTGGAAATATACATCAGTAATTTAGGACATTACCAAAAACTGAGAAATAGTCAATTAGCAGATTTTAAGTGAAGCCAAAAAATAGATAGGATTAATAAGGGATGAATATAAATTGAGGAGCAGGCATGGAATCCTGGGGAGCAAGAATTTTAAGAGACAAGCAGAGTAGGAGAACAGTGATTAGAATTGAACCCAAGGAAAAGTTGATGGAAATTTTTTTTTTTTAAATCATAAAAATAATACATGTTCATTAGAGAAAACTAAAATGCAGAAAATACTGAAAAACACACACACACAAATAACAAATAACTTGTAATCTTTTTTTTTTTTTTTTAAAGATTTTATTTATTCATTTGAGACACAGAGAGAGAGAGAGAGAGAGCATGAGCAGGGAGAGAGGCAGAGGGAGAAGGAGAAGCAGGCTCCCTGCTGAGCCAGGAGCCTGATGTGGGGCTCGATCCCAGGACCCTGGAATCATGACCTGAGCCGAAGGCAGATGCTTAACCATCTGAGCCACCCAGGCAC
Organism: Halichoerus grypus; assembly: GCF_964656455.1. NCBI lineage: Eukaryota > Metazoa > Chordata > Mammalia > Carnivora > Phocidae > Halichoerus > Halichoerus grypus. Next base: position 61,391,461 of record NC_135723.1, read on the forward strand.
CCCAAATCACTTGTAATCTTACTGCCAGAAATAAAATTTGGAACATTCATCCTATATATTCTTTTCATTTTAAACTTTTGTGATGTTCTAATGTAAAATTTTAAAGCTACAGATTTCCCTCTGAGAATTGCTTTAGCTGAATCCCACAAATTTTGAAGTGGTTTTGTTAACATGCAGTTAAAAATACTATCTAATTTCTCTTGTGAGCTCTTCTTTTATCCATGGGTTAGATATTCTTTGATGACATGCTCTTTCCACTTCATTAGTTTCTTCCATGACATTGAATTTTTTTATGACATGGTTTTTAATGACTGCTCAGTGTTCCAAAATTCACTCAGTAAGTATTTAATGAGGACCCACTTTGCCATGTACGGTCCTAAGGATACAGAACTGAAGAAATAAAACACATATCCCTGCTTTCATGGACCTTCTATCCTACTTGAGGAAGAAAGTAAACAAGTAAAAATAGTGTGTCAGTGGGTGTTGAATGTGACAGGGAAAAATGGAGTGGAAAGGTGGGTAGAGATTGTGGGGTGGAGACTTGTCCCTATGTTAAATAGTGTTTTGGAGATAACTTCACTGACAAGGTTGACATACAAGCAGAGGGAAGGGAGCAAGCCATGAGGGATCTCTAAAGGAAAAACATAACCCAGGCAGAAGGAATGGTTAACTAGAAAGGCCCTGAGGAATGAATGTACCTGACGTGTTTTGGTGAGAAAAGCTGTGAAACCAGTGTAGTTGGAATGCAGAGGGTTGTAGATGAGGGGAGAGAGGAGTGGGATGGGGCAGAATCATAAAATGCCTTGTAACCACTGACCTGGTTTTTTGACTTTTGTTTTAGAGAGAGATGGAGAGGCATTTGAGAGTTTTGTTTTTTAAAGATTTTATTTATTTGTCAGAGAGAGAGAAAGAGTCTGTGCGTGCATGCGCGCGCGCAAGCAGGGGAAGGGGCAGGCAGAGGGAGAAGCAGGCTCCCTGCTGAGCAAGGAGCCCGATGCGGGATCCCAGGACCCTGGGATCATGACCTGAGCCGAAGGCAGACGATTAACTGAGTGAGCCACCCAGGCATCCCAGCATTTGAGAGTTTTTTGAGCAGAAGATTGACGTAACCGGCCTTGGGCCTTTAAAGGATTACTCTGGCCACAGTGTGAGAGTGGACACTAGAGGGCAAGAGTCAAGCAAGGAGTTAAAAATCAGGGCAAAAGATAACAGTGGCTTGGACCAGGGTGGTGGCACTGAAGGTGGTGAGGAGTGGCCACACTCTGGATGTCCTGTTCTTGGAAGATGGAGCCAACTGGATGAGCTGTCGGAGGAGTGAGAGTGAAAGGGGAGGCGGGGTTTATATGGTTTATTTGCAGTTGGGTGCTATTATGTATTAGTGCTGTCAAAATCCTGGCATGCAAATGTTTATGTTTCTCCAGTTCTTAAAAATTTATCAGAGGTGTGGGATTGTTAGAACCAAAGATATGCATTGTTCAAGGCATTTGATCTTTATTGCTGAATTGCCCTTTAGAAAGGGCAACTTCTTCAAGCAAAGTATAATTTCAGGAGTATTTAAATTTTTTTTTCTCCCCATGAAAACTCTAGTGAGGTTTTTAATACTTAAAAACAAATACAAAGCAGGTTGGTAGATGCATTTTGAGTAATATCTATCAGTCATTATTTAGTGCTTTTTTTTTTTATAGTAAATTTAGTGTATCAAAAAAGAATAAGTATATTCCATCATTTGAATTTAATAAATTCTGACCATCTTGTATATCCTAATTTTTGTTGAAATTATGATTAGTCTGATAATAAATTTATTTGTATACATGTGAGCTGAGAAAAATAGAACAAAGAAACCATGTACTATACATAATGAGTTGTTACATGTAATTCATTTCAGAGAGCCAGCTTTTGGTTTGAATGATAAATTTTACCACTTTATTTTTTTTAAATTTCATCAGTACTGCTCTTATCTCTTATTTTCTTTCTCATTTTGTAAAGTTAATTGTGCCCTTCTAGCTTTTTTTTCCTTTTTTTTTTTTTTTTTTTTTTAAAGTAAGCTCTACACCTAATGGGGGGCTTGAACTCACGGCCTTGAGATCAAGAGTTGCATGCTGTATTGACTGAGCTAGCGAGAGGGGCCCCTCTCTTAGCTTCTTAGTTCATTTTATTTTTCTTTTGTTCTTTTTTAATGATAAAAGCATTAAGGCGATGATTACTCCTTGGTACATATAGTCATTTCCTATAGCTTTCGATACTTAGTATTTGTATTGTCATTAAGTAAACGAACACTCTTGAGGAATAATTTTGTTAGCTAAGATTTTTTTTTTTTTAAACCTAGGAGTTACATTAAAGTGACTTTAACATCTTTGGTAAATTTACCATTGTTTTGCTACCCTCTTGTTATTTCTAGTGTAACCTAGAAGTATTGCATTGTGGTCATAGAGTCTTAAGACTTTTTTCAGTTGCAAATGATAGAAATACAATGGAAAAACAATATTATAGATCTTGGGATGGATCTGTGTTCATCCACTCTGCACTGCATATTTGATAGGCCCTTTCAACTTGCTAACTCTTTCATTTTGGGTAGTTTTTTGGAATTATTTCTGTGATTATTTTTTCTGCCATTTTCTTTTCTCATTTCAGTGTTGGATACTTAGAGTGATCCTTTGCTTTATCTTTTTTCTCTTTTTTTATCTTTGTTTTTGGTTCTTTTTATGGGAGTTTTTTCCCCAACTTTTATCTTCTCTTTACTTGACTTTTGTTTATTTCTGTAATCTAATTTCCAAGAGCTTTTTTTTTAATTGTGAATTTTTTCATACGTTTTGTTCTTTTGTGGGTACATCTTTTTCTAAGAATATTAATGATATGTGTTTTTGTGTATGCGTATGCTTTATTTCCCCCTCCCAATTACTCAGTTTCTTCCCAGTTGCTTTTTCTCTTTGCTTGGCTTCAGTCTTTCATTAGGTTCTCTCTTCAAATGTTTGGTGATCGTTGGCTGGTCACCACTCACTCATTCTCATTGGAAGCTGTGTGTGCATGCAGGGTTATCTGTCTGGGCCCCTTTTCTTAGGAATTGGGAAATTCCTAAGAATTTTATTGTCTTTTTTTTTTTTTTTTTTTTTTTGGATTGGTCATATTTTCCAGAGTGGCTTTTCTCTCTCTCTCTTTTTTTTTTTTTTTTTTGCCTGGAGGATGTACTATTTTATACCTCTATTCTAGGAGCAGAGTGAGAAGAAAGCCAGGAGTGTTAACACTCAATGTGGTACTTTCATTTAATTCCCATATTCATTATCAATAGGTACTTCTGTCTTTATTCCTGTTATCCCCAAGTCCAGAAACTTGCTTTCTCCGAATAACAAGCCTCCAGTCTAATGCCAGCCTGGGGGCGGAACAGCTGCCTAGTTGCTGGGAATCAGGGAGGATAACTGGAAAGAGACTTGCAGTGAATTTTTCTCTCTTGTGCCTCACGTAAATCAGCTTGCTTTTCTGCTTTCCTAATTCTGCAATGAAAGTTACCACTCATTTTCTTTCCGTAGTCTAACGATATCCCTTTTTCCCCATCTATACTTTTATAGGCTTAATTCCTTAAAAAAAAAAAAATTTTTAATGCTTTTAGTAAGATGTTTGAACTGAGGGGAGTCTGATAAATGTATTCAAGCAATTGTCTTTAACTGGAAGTCCTCTTTTTTTCCCCTAATTGCCTAAGAAATATGAATCCATTTCTACGAAATTTCAACAATTCAGATAAATGAAAGTCACTTTCACTCCTTCTCTGATGATCCCATTCACTCCCAGATGTCACTATTATCATTTTTATGTATGTGTACTTTGTAATTTTTTGATAAATTGATTTACATACTTACAGAGAAAAGCAGTTTGATTTTTATGAGATTTTGCGATACTTATTGTTGACAAGAACATGGTCGTACTATATTCTTCTAAAATCTGCTTTTTTCTCTTCAATGGGTTTAGGAGTTTTTAATGTGGAAGGACATATAAGTGTAACTCTTCTCTTTAACTGCTTACTTACTATTCCATAATATGCATGTACTGTAGTTTATTTAACCATTCTTCTGTTGGTAAGCATTTAGGATGTTTACACTTTTCAGTGTTGTAAAAAACATCTTTATCAATATATGCATATGTACAGATTTTCTCATATAGGCACTACTATGACACCAGCCATCTGGAATTAGTGTCAGATTCCACAGGTTTAAGGGCACTGTCCTGAGAAGACTGTCCTCATTTCAGCTTTAGCTACATTTTGGGGTTCCTTGGCTGCCTGAATTTCTGATCAAATGACTACAAATTTGGAGGAATGGGGGTGTGAGGAAAGGTCCCATGACTTCTCAGGTTTGATAATTCACTAGAATAACTCATAGGACTCAAGAAAATGGTGTACTCGGGATTATAGTTTTATTATAACGGATATAAAGTAGGACCAGCCAAATGAAGAGACACAGTGTGAGGTCTGAGAGGATCCTGAACACAGTGCTTTCCTGCCTTCTCCTTATGGAATCAGGCTGTGTCACCCTCCTGGCACAACCGTGTGTTCACGAACTAGAAAGCTTCCCAAAGCCTAGGTGTCCAGACTTTTTATTTGGGTTTTATTACGTAGATATGGGTGGTTAAAAATTGGCCATATGGTTGGACTCAGTCTCTGACTCCCTCTCCTTCCTGGAGGTTGGCCTGTCTCATCACCCCTCAAGCTTTTTTACTCTTAGGACTGGTCTTTCTGGTGACTAGCCTCTATTCTGAATTGTTTTAGTAGCATAAAGTCACATGTGATCCCAGGGGGCTCATGAATAGTGAAGACATTCTTATCACTCAGGAAATTCCAAGGGTTTTAGAAGCTCTGTGCCAGGAACCCAGCAACAAAGACCAGACAAATTCTTTATTATACAACAGATAACCTAGAAGTAGGATTTTCTGGTTGAATGGTATCAACACTTTAATTTTTAATAGATATTGAATAGATAACTGATTTTAATAGATATCCACCTCAGAGGCACTGCTAATCTATTTTGCACCATTATATGACAATACTAAATTTTCCATAACTTTGCTGTTAGATGTTATTTTTTCCTCCATTTCACTTGATGAAAAATTTTGATTTGCATTTCATGATTGCTAGTGAAAATAAGCATCTTTCCATGTGTTTATTATTAGCTGTGTATATTTCTTTTTTGAATTGCCTACTCGTTGAATTTGTCTATTTTTTGGTTATCTATTTTATATTGATTTGTAGTTCATTATATATTCTACAGATTAGTCTTTGGTTGTTTATGTATTTTAAATATTTCCTCCCAGGTTATTGACTTACAAGATTAAATTTTTATGAATTAGATTGTGTCAATTCTAATGGTGCAGGGTTATGAATTTAAATTATTAAAATGCTATTTAAAAGTCTGTTGCTTCCTATAAAGAAGAAAGGGCCTTTTGGGAACCTGGGTAGCTCAGTCGGTTAAGCGTCTGCCTTCGGCTCAGTTCACGATCCTGGGGTCCTGGGATCGAGCCCCACATCATCAGGCTCCCTGCTCAGTGGGGGAGCCTGCTTCTCCCTCTCCCTCTGCCTGCTGCTCCCCTTACTTCTGCTCTCTCTGTCAAATGAATAAATAAAATCTTTAAAAAAAAAAAGGGGGCCTTTATTAATGGCAAGATTTTTTAAGGTGATTTTTAGCTGTCTCAGATATATTGGATCTAGTTTCAGAGGGATTTAAATTATATAAGCCCCCAGTTGTGTCTGTCCCATTTTGGGGGAACATTTGAACTCTTTCAGAGTAATGAAGAATGGGAAGAAGAGAATATTTATTGTGGCAGTATGGTGGGAGAAGTCCAAAAGTAATAACTAATTAAAAAAAAATTCTGTGAATGGATTTATCCAGATCATTCCTCTTCTGTTTTATTAAAGGTGATTTAAAATTGACCATAACTCCAAGTGACATAATTCTATAAATATTAAATTCTCTATTCTAATAACTTATTATATGTTTAGTATCTTTATAAATTGATATATGATGTGTTCTTCATGGAATATAGAAGTTTGTAGTAGAAGATTTAGTTCTTGTATTTAAAATTTTACCGTTGAAGTGTCTCCTGGCTGGCTCAGTGGGTTGAGTTCAACTCTTGATCTTGGGGTTGTGAGTTCAAGCCCCACATTGGGTGTAGAGCTTACTTAAATTTTTTTTTTTAACCATTGAAGTGATTTCTTAGAAATTTAAATATTAATTTTTTTTGGCCTAAAAATTTCAGAAATACATAGTTTCAATAAATATCAATGAAGCCTTGTTTATAGAACTCTTAGTTATATATATATATATATATATGTATTAAATAAATCTTAATATCCCAGCATGAATGTTATCTTGTGTGATAATATTACTGGTTCACATCTGTAGATATTTTACAGTTTATAAAAGCATATTTACATACTCTGTGTTTTCAGGTAACACTTTGCAATACACAGAGAACATAATTTTCATTTTCTAAATGAGAAAACTGAGCCTCTGAAATGTTAAGAAATTTGGCTTTTTTAAGCTGTATAAATCATTATGACTCTGAATCACATCAATGTTTTGTTTTCATTTCACCATGTGTATTAGTTTCCTATGGATGTTGTGACAAAGTACTACCAATCTAGTGACTTTTTTTTTTTTTTTAAGATTTTATTTATTTGACAGAAACACAGCAAGAGAGGGAACACAAGCAGGGGGAGTGGGAGAGGGAGAAGCAGGCTTCCCGCGGAGCTGGGAGGCCACCGTGGGGCTTGATCCCAGGACCTTCGGATCATGACCTGAGCTGAAGGCAGACGCTTAATGACTGAGCACCCAGGTGCCCCCCAATCTAGTGACTTAAAACAGGGCATATGTAGTATAGTTATGGAGGCCAGCAGTACAAAAATGGGTCTCACTGGGCTGAAATCAAGGTGTTTATAGGCTGCTTCTGGAGGTTCTAAGGGAGTACCTGTTTCCTTGTCTTTTTCCAGCATCCAGAGACCACCTGCACCCCTTCCTCTGTCTTCAAAGGGGGAGCAACATTGGGCCAAGTTTTCTCACACTGACCTCTCTCTAGTTTTAACTCTTCTGCCCCACTTCCACATTTTAAGGACCCTTGTGATTGAGTTGGGCCTACCCAGGTAATCTAGGATAATCTCTCTATTTTAAGATGAGTGACTAGCAACCTTAATTCCACTTTGCCATGTAACCTAATGTGGTTCCAGGAAATAGGCTATAGACATGTTTGGAGGGCCATTATTCTGCCTACCACACCATGATAACTCTTCAGTATCCCATTTTTTAAGGAAAATGAAGTGGTTTTGCATTCATAATGAGTTATCATTATGAGAGGGAAAAAATGATATCAAACTGGAAAAAAATAGAGTAAGTGTTATGTATTGGCTATTGTTTCTAAAAGAAAGTTAGAAATTCTTTTTCCGGGCACCTGGCTGGCTCAGTCGGTAGAGCATGCAACTCTTGATGTCAGAGCCATGAGTTCAAACCCCACATGGGGGTAGAGTTTACTTAAAAAAAAAAAAAAAGAAAGAAAAGAAAAAATTCTTTTTCTAAAAGATGGTTAAATAAATATTTCCCAAATCTTCTATGAAGCAATAAAAATGAATGAACTGGTAGAATTGGAAAAAAAAAAAAAAACAGTAAACAAAAAACGCAGTAATAATCTGATATAGTCTCTTAAATAATTCAAAGCAGAGTTGTCATATTTATTCATTTTAAACACTAAAGTCAAGTCTAGTTATAGAAAAACGTTCTTCACTTACAGTGTTTTGGTCATTGAGTTCATAGGATAAACTTCAGGTAGTTCATAAAGCTTTTGAAATTACATACAAAATTTTGTGGTTAATGTTAATTTTTTTTAGAGGAATAATATATGGTTTTCATCAGATTCCATCACCTTAAATTAACAACCATTGGTCTACAATTTTTTTCATGTCCAGTTAAATTATTTTTTTTGGTACAGTTCTCTGATGTTTTTGTATAGTTCTTTTATACTTTAGATTTAACTTGTAAAAGTATTAAGCTTCTGCCACATGCTAGGTGCTGATAAGTAGTGAATGTAACAGACATGGACCCTGTTTTCGTCAAGCAGGGTAATTGTCACATTCTTTTCTAATCTTTTTTTTTAAACCATTAAAAATTTTTTTTCCTGAGCCTTCTCTAATTATCATCATTGAGAACTGACCGCTTTGTGGAAAGGAAGTAACTGCTTTTTTCCTTTTTGTAGAAGTTGAGGATTAATTTTCATACATTGGAATGCACAGATCCTAAGCATACAGTTTGAAGAGTTTTGGCAAATGCATTTGACAATACACTGTGTAATATACTATCAAAATAGAGAACATTTTCTTCACCCCAAAAAGTTTTCTTATGCTTCTTTACAGTTATTCCCACCCTACTTTCAAGAGGCTGCTTAGTATTAGCTGTTTCTATTATCATTAGTTTTGCCTGTTCTTGAACTTTATATAAATGGAGTCATACAACATGTACTCTTTCATATTTGGGGTAATTGTAAAGTAAGTTAGAAATGGGAGACATTGGAAAGATTAATGAAATTTTTTCTTGCTGCTCCCATTTCTCTGCTCTGTCCTTTCATGCTACTCCCTCTCGATTACCATACAATACTGTTAATGTGTGCACACTGAAACTAAGAATATACAAAGTGTTTAATGATGGATACGTAGTAGAAGGTGTGATTGTGTGAATATTTCAGATACAAGATAAACCTTTATTTAAAAATTAATGCTTAAATTAATTCCTACTTTGTTCTTTAATTTTTAAATTATCTGGGAAAGTTTTTAGATGATATTAAATGTTTTAGACGGTATTCACTATAGCAAAGTGGGATATAGTGGTTGATTTATTTGCAAATTGTCAATTGTCAGGAGAAGGACAAAGTTCCGAGAAGTTTATTTTTAGGATCAGTATTTCCAAGTATGAGGAAAATTTTTACTTGTCCATGGAATATAGATAAGTGGTTGAACAAAAATTCAAGAGTTGGAACTTTTGCTTTAGTCTAAATCTTTTTAAAAATTAAATAGATAATGGCCAGGCATAATTTTCTTTTTGCCTATAACATGTTTTTGTTTTCATACAAGTCTAAGAAGTATAAATGAGTCAGCAGTCATGTCCAGTGTTATATTAGTTTCAGGTGTACAGCATAAGGATTCAGCAGTTCTGTACATTATTCAGTGCTCACCACGGAAAACATAGTCACCATCTGTTACCGTACAACACTATTACAATATCGTTGACTATATATCCTGTGTTGTACTTTTCATCCCATGACTATTTTTTTTATTTTTAAGTAAACTCTGCCCCTGACGTGGGACTCAAATTCGTGACCCCGAGATCACAAGTCACACGCTCTACCGACCGAGCCAAACCAGGCGCCTCACCACAACTTTATTTTATAACTGGAAGTTGGTACCTCTTAATCCCTTTTATCTATTTCATCCATCCCCCTATCCACCTTCCCTTTGGCAGCCACCAACTCTCTGCATTTAAAAGTCTATTTTTGTTTTTCTGCTCGTTTGTTTTGTTTTTTAGATTCCACATGTAAATGAAATCATATGGTATTTGTCTTTTTCTGTCTGACTTATTTCACTTAGCATAATACCCAAGTCCATCCATGTTGCAAACGGCAAGATCTTATTCTTTTTTATGGCTGAGTAATATTCCGTATGTGTGTATGTACGTGTGTGCACACATACATATGTATGTGTATGCACCACTTTGGGGAAGAGTGCTTTTAAAAAGCTAGTAAAAATTCCTAAAAGCAGTCTGGGGCACAGTTAGCTGCATTCACTTTTGATATATTAAATATTTTTGGAAGACTCACTGGTAATGGTAAGACCAAGTTCTACTTAGAAGTCAAGAAAACTAGCTTTATGACCTTCATCTTTCATTTTCTTGGACTTCAGTTTCCAAGATAAACTATAGAATAATAAGGCTTTAAAAAAACCAAACATGTCCATGTTTTTGATTTGAATATACTAGTACAGGCAAATTCCATTATTACAGATTCCAAAAAGGTAATTAAATTTACTGTATAAGAACAAATGATTAGGTCAGCAGCCTAGAGAGTGTCCTTTTGTAGGCTAGTGCACTAAAGGGAGTCATAATGGTTCTTGTAGAAAGGTACCTGCTGTTGCTTGTTCAAAGAAGGAGGTGGTTTCACTTTTTTCAGGGGTGGTGGTGAACTTGTGCTCTCAGCATCATTTCCTTGGTGTTCTGAAAACAATTTTCCTCTGAGAGTCAGGAGCTATAGAGGAATTTGGGAAATTTGACAAGCTTACTCCACAAAAATTTGAGATCTGTTGAGTATCAAATTGTCTACCATCCCACTGACATTATTCTTGCTTTTGCTTTGTATGAACATACTTAATGTCTTAAGACATTTTAGATTTTTTTTTTTTTGTCTTAAGACATTTTAAAAGGTGGTGTTATCTATAGCAGGGACTAGAGAAGAATATTCCTTATACTATATATGAAAATGTGATAATGGACTTTACAAGCAAAGGCAGCACAACAAAGCCTAGATATTCTTTTGTGTTTTAACTGACTTTAAAAGTGAGCATGGCGGAAACTTGTTCTCTTACCATCATATATAGTCTCTCTGATTTTTCTTTGTTGCTTTACTTGGTCATTAAATACTTAATGCCTGCTGCGGTAGGCTAGGTAGGCTTTCTGGTACTGAGAATGCAAAGGTGAAAAACAATATTTGTTCCCAAAAAGCACATAGTCTAGTGGAGAGATAGCTTGGAAACAAATGATTATAAAAGTGATAGGGGATTTGTTTTGGTATTTTGTTACCAAATTGAGTGTATATATGTGTAATGAGAAAAAAGACCAGGAGGTATTCATCCATATACTAAAAGTTGGTTGTCTCTGGCAGGTAGGAATACTGCTTTCTGTTTTCTCAAGTATTGTATTTGCAGTAATACACAGGTAACTTCTATAAACAGAAAAGAATTGGTAGTGGTTTCATCATCACGGCTACTATTAAAATTCTTGTGCTACCATTACTCATAATTCCAGAGCTCAGATTTACGACGCAAGTCTGTCTGACTCTGGGTATATGCCATTAGCCCTTTAGCCCCAAGGAGCAAAACCTATTGTAGATGGAAGTGATTAAACCTGCTTCAGAAGATTGTAATAAAGATTAAATGATATAATAGTTCCAAAAGTGCCTAGTACAGGGCCTGGTGCATTCCAAGTGCTTACCACCTTGCTAATCGAAGTTCAGTCTCTGGACCAATGGTATTAACTTCACTTAGGAGCTTCTTAGAGAACGATTTCAGGCCCCACCCCAGATTTATGGAAACAGATTCTGCATTTTAAAAATGTCCAGGTGATTTGTATGCACATTGCTACGTGAGAAGCACTGATTATAGCATACACCTTGGGAAAAGCTTTCCTGGTGCAGTATGTGACTTAGTCTCTGCTTTGTAAACTGACCACCCACGGCTCTTTCTGTATAGATGTTACCAATTGGCATATTGTTATTCCAGAGCCCAGAAATACTTTGCCTAAAATGACAATATCTACCTTGGTGCTTCCTGACTATAAAATAATGTATACTATTATTAAATCTTGAAATAACACATAAAAGTGTAACAAAATAAAAAAACTACTTGAAAATCCACTCCCTGTGATAAATAAATCATGGCACTTTGGCACACTAGTCAGTGCATGTCTTTATACATGTATATATGTTCTCACCTAATTTTGGGGGGACTTTCTTTCCCTTTTTATCCCCCCACCCACACCTTTACCTGCCAGATAAACTAACCCAGTATTTATCTTCTGAACCTTTGTGCTGTGCAGGAATACAATATATACACACAGAGAGGGATTTTGTGGTCACTGTTTTACAAAAATGGGATTATATTATGAGTGCTTGTCTGCATCTTTTCTTACTTGAAATACTGTAAAAATTCCTCAAGAAGTGTACAAATTCCTTTTAATAACGGCTTGATAGGCCGTGATAGGGATATTGGACAAATTCAGCTGTTTTTATTGATGGTCAGTTTTTGCTACTACAAACAGAAGTAAAAATCTTTTTCTATTCTTTGTATACTGATAGCATTATTGCTAGGATAAATTACCAAGTGAGGATTGCTGGATCAAAGGGTAATTCTTAAAAATTGTTTTTGTTATGAAATATATTTTACATACAGAATAGTATATAAAACACATATACATCTTAAAGACTAATAAAGTGAATTTTCGTGTACCACCATCGATGCTAAAATAGAACATCCATGGTTTCTTAAAATCTCCCTCTATGCCCTTCTATTGTATTCTCCTTACTTAATATTTTCCCTACTTCTATAGCTTTACCACTCAGTTATGCATCCCTAAACAGTTAATATGCTCAGGCAATAGGCTTGGTTTTCAACATTATATTAATGGAGTCATTGCAAATATGTTACATTATTTGTATATTTCACTTATGTTACTGTCTGTAGCTATAGCGTATTCCTCTTTATTTTTATTCATTCCATTGAATGAATACCACAATTTATCCATTTTTATTGTTGATAGAATTGGTCGTGTTTCCAGTTTTTTATTATTGTAAACAATGCTGCCATGAGGGGTGCCTGGGTGGCTCAGTTGGTCAAGTATCTGCCTTCGGCTCAGGTCATGATCTCAGGGTCCTGGGTGGGATGGAGGCCTGCATCGGGCTCCTTGCTCAGCAGGGAGCCTGCTTCTTCCTCTTCCTGCTGCTCCCCCTCCTTGTGCTCTCTCTGTCAAATAAATAAATAAAATCTTTAAAAAAAAAACAACAACAATGCTGCCATGAACATTTTTATTCATGACTCCTGGTGTATGTGTACACAAGTATTCTGGGGCAGTGGGCTTCAATCATTTTTGCTTTTTTATCCCCAAAATAATTTTGTTAAGCTATCTACCTCCTTGCACATTTTTAAGTTGACATTTTTTTATCATGTTTAAATAGTTTCAAGTATGTAATCTCAGAAATATTAAAAATATGATGTTTTAAAATATATGCCTCTTTTTTGTTATATAATTTTAATTCCAATATAATTAACATACAGTGTTATATTAGTTTCAGGTGTACAATAGAGTGATATAACAATTCTATACTCAGTGCTCGTCACAATAAGTGTACTCTTAATCCCTTCACCTGTTGCACTCATTCCCACCGCCCCACACCTCCCTCTGGTAACCATCAGTTTGTTCTCTATAGTTAAGAGTCCATTTTTTGGTTTGTCTCTTTTTTTCCCTTGTTCTCGTTTCTTTTTTTTTTTTTCTTAAGATTTATTTCTTTTGTGAGAGAGAGAACAAGTGCGAGCGGGGAGGGGTAAAAGGGAGGAAGAAAGAATGTGAAGCTGACTCTGCACTGAGCACGGAACCTGACGTGGGGCTCCATCCCATGACTGCTGTGAGATCGTGACCTGAGCCAAAACCAAGAGTCTGCTGCTTAACTGACTGCGCCACCCAGGTGTCCCCCTTTTGTTTCTTAAAATTCCATATATGAGTGAAATCATATGGTATTTGTCTTTCTCTGACTGGCTTATTTCACTTAGCATTATACCCTCTAGATCCATCCATGTTGTTGCAAATGGCAAGATTTCATTCTTTTTTATGGCTGAGTAATATATTCCATTGTGTATATACATACCATGACTTCTTTATCCATTCATCTATCAATGGATGCCTGGGCTGCTTCCATAATTTGACTGTTGTAAATAATGCTGCAGTAAACATAGGGGTGCAAATATCTTTTCAAATTAGTGTTTTTATATTCTTTCGGCAAATACCCAGTAGTAGAATTACTGGATCATATAGTAATGCTATTTTTAAGTTTTTGAGGAACCTCATACTGTTTTTCACATTGGCTGCACCAGTTAACTTTCTCACCAACAGTGCACAAGGGTTCCTTTTTCTCCACATCCTTGCCAACACTTGTATGTTTGATTTTAGCCATTTTTACAGGTGTGAGGTGATATCGCACTATAGTTTTTTTTTTTTAAGTTTTTATTCTAATTCCAACTAGTTAACATACAGTGTTATATTAGTTTTAGGTGTACAGTATATGAAAGGGTTAAATTACTATATTGTACTATACCCTGTGCTCATCACAAGTACACTCCTTAATCCCCATCACCTATTTAAGTCACCCCCGCCTCCCTCCCCTCTGGTAACCATCAGCTTGTTCTCTATAGTAAAACTGTTCTTGGTTTGCCTCTCTCTCTTTTTTTTTTTTTTAACCCCCTTTGCTTGTTTTGTTTCTTAAATTCCACATGAGGGAAATCTTATGGCATTTGTCTTTCTCTGACTTATTTTTCTTAGCATTGTACTCTCTTGCTCCATCCATGTCATTGCAAATGGCAAAATTTCTTTTTGATGGCTGAGTAATATTCGTGTGTGTGTGTGTGTCTGTGTGTGCGTCACATCTTTATCCGTTCATCAGTCAGTAGATGCTTGGGCTGTTTCCATAGTTCAGCTATTAATAGATAATGCTGCCATAAACATGGGGTATATTGCTCTTTTAAATGTATCCAGTAGAATATAAATATAAAATACTCCAGTGTTTTGAGATTTGCTGGTATCTTTTAAAACATCCATGAACAGGCTAGTCTATAAATGTTAGAAATTTTGCATTGTTCCTTTTCCATCTTGAAATCCTATTTCTATTCAATTTCCCCCATAGAATTTTATCCCAGAGGAGCACATTTTTGTATTTAAAAGTCTTCATTAATCACTTTGTCATACTCTTCTTCATGTATGCATGTGTATATATGTATAAAATGTATTTATGGTTTCATACATTTTAAATATATTTTAATTTCATTAAAAATTTTACATTGCCATCAAGCTCTAGATGTTAAATATTGCAGTTTCCAACAGTTGATCAAAAATAACACTGACATAAAAATGTCATAGCATAAAAATAAAGTGTAAGAAAGGCACGTGAAATGGGAGATAGAGGGAAGGAGAACCTATACCACTTTCAAGTAAGTATAAGAAAAGGCACATTCTGAAGTTGACTATGTGAAAATTGATGCTTTGGAAAGCCTTGGGGTACCCTCTATTTTAAGACCACTGCTCTCAGGTAGGAGAGAAATCTTTGCCTTAGTGGAGAAGAGTACCATAGTGTTTCCTGAAGTGATTAAACCAGTTTCAGTACCCACTAGCGGTGAATTTATAGTTCAGTTATTCTGTATCCTCCCTACCTTCTGTCAGACTTCCTAATTTTTGCCATTTTGGTGGGTAAGAAATGATATTTCAGTGAGATCATAATTTTCTTTTCCATGTTGCTGACTTACTGTTCATAAACATTTTCAAGTGCCTGTGTCTTTTGCTTATTTTTCTGTCATTTGTCTTCTTAGTGATATGTAGGAGCTCTTCATATATTCTGTATTCTACTTTTTTGTCAGTTGAGTAAGTTCTAAATTTCTTCTCCCACCTTAATGCTTTGTGAGAGTAAAAGGAAAACTATACAGAAAGGTTGAGAAAAATAGTATAATAAACCATCATTTCTCAGATTTAACATTTATCAACATTGTTGTCATACTTTATCATCTCTCTTCCCCCCCTTTTTTCCCCTGAAATATTTTAAAGCAAATTCCAGACATTCATTTCTAACGAAGACTTGGTAAACAGAAGTCACTTATTTAATGTTACATTTATCATTTTTTTCCTATTTTCTAAACTCTCCCCTTCTCCCAGGTTTTAAAAAATATAATAGCTTTGCCTTTTGTATTAGGACGTCAATCCTCCAGGAATTGATTTTTGTATATAAGGTAAGGGTCCAGTTTTTGGATACCCATATGGACACTCATTTGTCCCAGCACTGTCTAGGAATCCTGCTTTCTGTGTTGCCACCCTTGTCATAAAGTGTTTGCTTCTTTCTGGGAGCCTGACAGCACATCAGTGGCCCCAGGCCAGCAGTGTGGCATCGCTGTTGCCTGGGAACGGGTTGTACAGATTATTGGGCCCACCCACTTACTGTGACCTTGGAAGGGGGTGGAGCAGCGGCATTCCACGTTTAAATAGGCTCTTCAGGGATTCTGACACAGGTGGGGTGTGGGAATGCCAGTTTAGGGGTTTGAGACCACCTTGGAATTACAAATTCAGATAGCAAAAGCAGCAGGTGCTCTGTTTGTGTTTCCAAATGTTCAGTGGTGACTTTTCCACGCCTTCCTCACCCAATGTCAGGGTTCAGTGGATTTTCCTTGAAGTTGCCTGGGGGTGGTGGCGAGGAGAGTTAACTTCTAATAGTGAAGTCATAGCCCATTGAGGGCATCCTAGTTCAAGGCAAAAACCTACCACTGTTGTTGGCTTTACTGCTTTGGGTTTCCAGCTTTCTCTCATTTTCTGGCCTAAGTATTTGTAGCTTTCCTTGCCAGCTCATTAATGTTTTTAAGATTTTTTTTTTTTTTTTTTAATCCTGGATTTGGAGTTGTTTCTATTAGGAGGGTTGATCTAAGTACTATTCTATATTCCTGGAACAGCATTCTCTATTACTAAATTCAATAGATTTTGACAGACTGCTTTTTAGGGAAATGCAAACTGAAGTAATAATACAATAGCACTTTATGCCAGTTAGATTGGCAGAGAGGAAAGTAATAACATAGCACTGCAGGTGACATGGGTTTTAAGTGATACTGGTAGAAATGTAAATTGTGCTGGTCTTTCAGGAAACTTAAAAACAGCTTATATGCAGGCAAAAATTGTCACGTCAAAGGAGCAGCTTTGGGGAAGTATGTTGGCGGCAAATGCAACTTGCCATTGCTTTCATTTTTCTGTGGTGAAGACGAGAAAAATATGAGTGAATGTTACCAGCCTCTCATGTTTAGGGGACGAGGGGTGGGGCTTGCTTAACTAAACCGCAGGAATAAGTGGACTTAGGGGACATTCACATAGGCCTAGAAGAAATGATTGAGAGAGCTTGATTGATTAAAATATTGCAGCTTTCTTCCTTGCTAATCCACCAGAAAAAGGTGTAACAGAAAAATGAGAAAGAAACAAAGGACTGGGCAAATTAAAAAGGGAACTGTATGTCAGTGGTATGCTGGAATGAGCTCTTCCTGGAGTTGATGGTTAAATCCAGGATTTTGGCAATCATTGTTAAAATGAAATTATATAAATTTACAAATAAACTATATTTAAAACATAGTAAATTCTCAACTCATCACTTCCTCGTTATTTTATTATGTTTTACTATTTGTGTTCTTGAGGTTACTTCCCCGTGCTGTATTCAATGATGATGCTTTGAAAACTTGAAATCAGTCGTAGTTTATACCATGGAAATCAATAAATACTAAAAGCCAGGATTTTTTCTCTTCTGCAGAGTAGTTGTTAAACATCTCCCAGAATACCAGTGGGTATAAATAACATTTTGCTGTTCGAGATTCCGATTGCCTTTCATCTTTGTACGTATACTTGTTTTCTGAAGTTTTGGGCCTTCCTCTCTCCTGTATGTAGTGTTAATTGTTCTTAGGGAAAGGGGAACTATTTATACTAGTTCTACTCAAGTGTTTTTAAAAAAATATCTTAAGCTTATTTAGCTTTTACTAAATAATGTAGACTGTATTATGCAAATTTGTTCTCCAAGTCTTTTTAAAACAATGTTATTTAAAGGTATCCTTGAAAAATCTTTCTTTATAACAGCCATACAGAATTTATCTGTCTTCAAAGCCATTAGTCTCATTTCTTGAGTTTGTTGTAACAAGAAGGAATATACTTTTTTTGTTCCTTTTAACATGGACGTGTTTGCATGTGTTGTGTGTGTGCGTGGCTTCTTATTCAGTGTTATAGATGAGGTTGATCAGTTAACGCTAAGAAACACTACTTTTCTAGTATTTCTACTTCTAATTTGATTTTTTTGGTAAGATTACAGTTTTTTTTTGTTTTTTAAATTATTTTCTACTTGTATATTTGGTGTCTTTATGTTCTGGTATGTTAGAAAATCAATGAATTGGGAAATTTTCCATGAGACTGTGATTCACTTTATATTTATCTGTCATACATAATTTCAGCACTTACAGGAATAAGAAAATAAGACTGAAATGTTGTGAACATATTATTCTAAGTTGCTTATTTATTACCATCTATATAGTATAGTGGTTTAAATTCTTGGATCTATAGTTGGACCTTTGTGACTTTGGCCAAATCATTTAAAGTCTCTCAGCCTCTATTTCCTCAGTATTAAAGTGGTGATAACACACCTACCTCATATAGTGGTTTTGAAGATTAGATGAGATAATGTAGCATTTAGCAGATTGGTAAATGGTACATTTTCATGGTAAAGTGCTCTGCAAATGTGAGCTAACATCCTTATCAAAATGATAAATTCTATCTATGAGTTGCCCTAAAAGGTGGATATGAAAGCCAGTAGTAAGTAAAAGATTACATGAAATACTTAAAATAATAAAAGCTATTGAAACAAAGTCATGAAGAGTAAAATTCAATCTTTTATGGCATATTAGATGCATATGAGTAAGGTGATTAAATGTTGTCACCTTTCATTTATTTGTTCAGGATAATGGTTTGATAGCCATACCAGCAAATAATAACACCATGTATTTTGTTCACTGAAATGCTAAACAACTACTTTAGTTCTATAAATATATTTTTGGATAAATGTAGATGATTTTCCTAAAATACTGGATAGCCCAATTGCTAAAGAACGGAATTTAAGTCAAAATAGGATTCTGGGTTCCCTTAGCAATTTAAGTTGTATATTGACTTGTTGGCCATAATAAAAGTTACAGACTTTACCTTCTTTGCCTTCCCAAGTCTGCTTTTCAGAATAGCTAGCTGTTAAGTAGCCCTGTGTCCAAGTAATAAGTAAAACAGGAATAAGAGGCAGAAGGGGGCATTGATAACCCACCTCTCAATACTACTAGGAAGCTAGCTGTCTAACCTTATATTTTGTATTTATTTGCTATTTTATTCTAGTTACCTAGAGTTGATATTGTTTTGCCACTTTTTATTCTTAGTATTGATTGGGTTTTCCCTTTTTTTTCTACTCTGCTACCTCTATTCCTTCTGGAACCAGTAGTTTAATGGTAAGTATTTAAATAAGCTTTACAAAGTTTTTGACCTAGTGAGGAATTTTTTGCCCTCACCTGTCTTGCTGAAAACTTTGTAGACTCCAGATGGTCTCTGTGGTTTCCCAGGTTTTCATTGTTGCCTTGTTTGTGTGTAGACTGACAAAACTTTAGTTTTGAGGTACTCCTGTCCTTGCATGCTGTGTCAAATGGCATCCATTGTTTGTGTGTTTCATAGTGATGTTTTTCCTGGAGCTTGCATTCTTATTTCCCTTCTTACTGCTGGTTTTTGTTTTTGATTTTTGTTTTTTTTTTTTGTGGGTGGGTTTGGGGTGAGAAAAAAAATCTTTCTCACATCACTTTTATTTTTCCTGCAGTATTTGGAATCTTTCCAAATTTTGCCAGTTAGATATATGTAAGATGTCTGTTCTGTATACATTAAAAGCATAATTACTGTTATCTTTGGGCAGAATTATAGATTGAGTCCAAGTCTATTAAATGATATTGGTGTCCTCCATTGACTCTTAACTGCTAAAT
This sequence comes from Halichoerus grypus, assembly GCF_964656455.1. NCBI lineage: Eukaryota > Metazoa > Chordata > Mammalia > Carnivora > Phocidae > Halichoerus > Halichoerus grypus. The sequence continues at coordinate 61,411,025 of NC_135723.1, forward strand.
TTTCTATCAGACTCTGTTGCTTTACTTCTAGTTTAAAATTTCAAGATGTTTGAGCCTTTCAAGTATTTTTAAAAGGTACAGATATGACTTTTAGGATTTATCATAGCAATATCTATTCATCATGCTGTTGCCTCAAAACTTTGTATTTTAATTTAATGAAATTTGCATTTACCACCAAGCCTAATTTTTTTTTTTTTAACTCAGCTTATGAAATACAATTTAATTGATTAAAAGGGTGAGGCTAAGTTTATTTTTTTATTTTTAAAGATTTTATTTGTTTATTTGAGAGAGAGAGAGAGCATGAGCAGGGGGAGTGGGAGAGGGAGAAGCAGACTCCCCGCTGAGCACGGAGCCTGATGTGGGGCTCAATCCCAGGACCCTGGGATCATGACCTGAGCGGAAGGCGGACACTTAACCGACTGAGCCACCCAGGTGCCCCGAGGCTAAGTTTAGAGCACTAAGATTCAAATAGTAAACTTAGAAAGTCACTTTCATAACATTCTGTCATCAAAGATCTCTTAAAATTTTTTTCTTGTTTATACATAAGAAAAATGAGTAAAACAGAAGCGTACAGTTTTACAATGCAACTGTCACCTATGTCTAGAAGTAGATAGTACCTCAGAAACCATCCCGTGTGTCTTCCTGATTATAAAACCTTTTCTTTCTTTTAGAATAACCATAATTTTTATAATAATCATTTCCTTGCTTTGTTTTATTATGTCACCTCGATATAAGTTGGATCATACTCTTGTTTTGGGTCTTCTTTTCCGCCAGTATTGTAAGATTGATTTATATGTGTGTAGGATAGGGGAGGAGGAAGAATTTTCCTTCTACCCTTCTGAGTTCTTAGCTGAGACTCCTGTAATAAAAGACAGATTAACAAAACAAAAAACGGGCACCTGGGTGACTCAGTCAGTTGAGCATCTGACTCTGGATCTCTACTCAGGTCTTGATCTCAGAGTTGTGAGTTTGAGCCCGTTTTGGGCTCCACACTGGGGGTGGAGCCTACTTAAAAAAAAAGAAAAAAAGACAAGAACAAACAAGTTTATTAACACGTATGCTTCATTAATGCATGGGAGATAGCCAGGGCAAAAAGAGTAGCTCTCTCATGGCTTAGATGACTTAGAATTCAGGCCTAAGTATCATCTTAATAGGGAGATGGGAGAGGAGATGTAGTCCCCCAGGGGAGAGTAAATGATTTTTTAGGAAAACTGAATGGGCCTTTAGAATAGATGAGAATAGAATAGATGATCATACATGACACAGTTGGTGGGGATGTGGTGTCAACTTCTAGTCTCCTCTCCTGTGATAAGAGTCAACCGTTCCTGGTTGATGAAACTGCTAGGGAGGGGATTTATGGAAATGGGAGATAATCTCTTTAGATAGATAAGGGAGTTCAGAGTAAGCCTCTCCTTGTATTTGTTGTTTTTTAAAGTGCTTTCAGCTCAAAATAATCAGTATACCAAAGAGGCCTCTTTTGGAGTGGCATATTCTGCCCTTCAGTAGCTGTCGTCATCCACATCCATCGTTCCATTCTATGAATATGCCATAGTTTATTAAGCCATTCCATTATTGGATATTTTTTCCATTTTACTATTATGAACACTGCTGCTCTGAATATTTTGTTAAACACGTATTCTGGTGAACATGTGCATAGATTTCTTTGGGACAGTATTAACTCAATAGTGTGATCCTCTGACCAGCAGCACTGGTGGTGTCAACCGTGAACTTGTTAGAAATGCAAATTCATGGGCTCCACCCTCACGTACTGAATCAGTTTCAGGGGTCCAGAAAACAAGCTCTCTGGATGAATCTTATGCACGTTAAAGTTTGAGAATCACTGCTCTGGGAGATGTACCTCAAAGTGGAATTGCTGAATCATAGGTTATGCATACCTTCAGCTTTATTTCAACTGTTTTCCAATATAGTTGTATCAATTTTTACTTAGGCTGGTGGTGTTTGAGAGTCCATTGTTGCTCTGCATCCATACAATTAGTATTGGCAAAGTTTTTTTTTTTTTCCAGTAGAATTTTAGTATTTTCTGAGTTCACTTTTAACCACAGTTGAATTTTGCCTTTTCAGATTTATTGCAAAAATGGACTTCTTAGATTTACTGGAGACTTTTTAAAAAATATTAGAAAAGTTTTCATATATGCTGAGCTTAGAAGTAGTACAATGAACTCTTAAACTTCATATAGCCATCATTCACACTTACCAGTTAATTATCTTTTGCCATATTTGCTTCATCTATCCCTTTTCTCTGAAATATTTTAAGCCAGATCCCAGATACCATATCACTTTATCTCGTATATTTAGTTGTGCATATTTGAAATATATGCCATTTCTTTACTTGATGATAATGTCTTTCTTAATGAGGGCCTTTTTTATTTTAAAAAGAGCAACATCATTAAAAACACGTAAAAACTCTGAAATAATGACAAAGCACAGTTTATAAACTGTTATCATTTGGGATATCATGAGAGATTTTGAATGAACTTATAGTCTTTGAACATTCTCTGCGCTCCTCTAATGTATTCAGTTAAGTAATCATACTGAATGCTTTCTATTTCACGAGCAGAGTCAAAAATTCAGGTTTCTTAAAATGATGGATTATCCAAGGTTTTGCTCTTAGGGATAAGGAAATATTTTGAGTGCTTAGAAATTTATTACTTCTCTAATAAAATTAACATGTGTTAATGATGACCGTCCTAGTTGATGATTTGAGTAGACTGTTAAGAGACTTTATTCTGACTCTTTATTCTTAGAAGCAACCCTCACAGACATACAGTCTTCCACATCTGCCACTGGCTTGCTGTGAGTTGTGCTGAGTTCAATGCCTTGAATCAGCACATCCTAGTGTCACCTTCCAGTAGAATTAAGAGTACATTCATGGTTTTATAATGAATCAAGTAGTGAGTAGTTTTTGAGTGGGACTACTATGTTGCATTGTTGGATAAAAGTGAAAGTAGAGGTAACTTTTAGAGTAGTTAGGAAGGCAAAAATTAAGTAACACTGCATATAATTATGCAATACAAAAGATATACAATACTCTGGTTGATTTTTGCATTTGTGATTCAATTAAATACTAAATCATGTTGATGGGAAACTAGAGCTACATGGTATGTAATATACATTATTTTTTAAAAAGTCAGTGGTTGGAAGATAACTGAAGCTGGAGTTGGGAGCGAAGACATAATGCCGGGGTTTGTATAATGAGTAAAAAGGGTGTGTGTGTGTGTGTGTGTGTGTGTGTCTCGGTGTGTCTGGGTGTGTGTTTTAAGCAGAGTAACAAGATCAAATTTGTATCTTGAAGATGGCCTGTAAAAATAGTTTGGGATATGGAAGGGCTAGAGCAGATGTGTATAGAAGTTACTGCAGTAGTCCAGGAAAAAAAGATAGAAGTTAGATAAAAGGTGGTGATGGATGTCTGAAGAGGTGTAGGGGATTTGACAGGTCCTTGGGAGGTGAAATCCACCAGGTTGGTGGTGGGTTGAGAATAAACAGATAGGGCAGCTGCAGGGAAGCAGCGATAATACTGGACTGGGGAACATCATCATCATTCTTCAACTCTTGTAGGTAAAACTTAATCAAGTTCACTGGCAGCTTACAGAGTTTTTATCATGACCAAAATTTTTCAAAGGGGTTTTCATACTTCCCCCCGTTTTGAAACAAGTATTTAGACATTTTGAACAATTTTTAATGACTTCAGAGATTAGCGAACTTTCAGTAAAGGGCCAGATAGTAAATATTTTAGGCTTTGCAGGCCATTTGATTTCTGTCACCATTTTTATAGTGTGAAGCCAGCCACAGAAAAATACATAAAACATATAAGTGCACGCATGTAGTGGTGTTCCAATAAAATTTTATTAGTGGAACTCAAATTTGAATTACACAGAATTTTCATGTGTCACAAAGTATTATTTTTCTTTTTTTACCCAGCCATTTAAAAAATCATTCTTGACTCAAGGGGCTATACAAAAGCAGGTGGTTAGGCTGCATTTAGCCCATGGGCCCAGTCGTTTGCCAGAATTACTCCAAGTGCGGTTTCTTTGCAAGAAACTTTTAAGATAAATAGCAAATAGGCTGTTCCGATGTTAATTCCTTTCATTCCTAAGGAGTTATAAAGTCTTAAGTCTGTAATGCTGTCATTTGATCCTTCCTTTTGTGAGTTTGGGGGGCCCCAAGAGACAGGAATACCCATAAAAAAAGGAACTACCAGCAAACTCAGTATTGCTAGGGAAATGTTTAATGCAGAATGAATTCCCTGAAGAACTGTAACTTTAAGAAGGTAATTAACACGGTAGCAATGAGAAGTAGTTTCCAGAGGTCAGCCCCTGTGGGAAAGAAAGTCAATAACTTTTGTTAGACTAAATACATACAAAGGTGTTAAGAAAGTGGAGTTGGGTTATAGTGTAGAGATCTTTTTTTTTTTTTAAGATTTTATTTATTTATTTGACAGAGACAGCGAGAGAGGGAACACAAGCGGGGGAGTGGGGGAGGGAGAAGCAGGCCTCCCACTGAGCAGGGAGCCGGACATGGGGCTGGATCTCTGGGCCCTGGGATCATGACCTGAGCCGAAGGCAGACAGACACTCAACGACTGAGCCACCCAGGCGCTCCAATACAGTGAAGAGATCTTGATGTGTACTTGGGAGTTTGGCATTTCTTTGCTCTTCTTGGAATATCATACACTAGTGATTTCACATCTGTTAAACTTGAAAACCTTTATAGAACCAGCCCCTTAATTCTAAATCAGATTTGATAGGATAAGTCATAAGGATTAAATTATGTATGCATGGCATACTGGAGATACTGGCAACATTGAGCCTGCTTATTTGAGTGCAAACAGAGTGGGCAAAGTTTTATCTACGGATAAGCAATACTGATTACAGTCATGTGCCCAACTGTTTCAGTTAACATTTGATTTTTATTGTGATACTAAACTGTTAATGGGTGTTTTGCCTTCATTTACCTCCTCATTTGTCATGGTGGCCATAAAAAAATTAATTATTGACAATAACAAAATATTTTTAGCCAGTATATTTAATATTTTAAAGCTCCAGTTGTCCAAAGAGCATTTCTAAAAATCCAATCAAATTTCGTTAGGTGCATTTTGCATTTGATTAGATACCTAAAAGTTATTTGGTAAAGAATGTAGTATTTGTGATAAGTAGATTTATGTTAAATGCACACATGAGAATTGCTGTATTAACATTAATTGTTGATAAGAAATCTCTACAACATGAAAGACATTACTTATAGTGGAAAACAATAGAATAGTTAATATTTTAAAAAGTTATATCTGGCTATTTAAATTACGGTTTTTTGTTTTAATTATTTTTGTCTCATTTCAAATTATAGTATGTTAGTATGTGGGGAAAAGTAGTTTTATTCACATAAGTGTAAGATACAACTAGGATGGCATGAATATGCTATAAACCTAATTTTTAAAACTTAAGAAATGTAGATGTTTTGCATCCTTGTCCTCGTGTATTATCTGTGACCCAGTGCTTTTTCTTTCAGTATTGTTTTGCGTTTCCATTTAAAATGTTTTTTTCTTTTTTGGAGAGCATAGAGCACACTGAGCAGGAAGTTGCAACTGTAGGAAAGAGGATATATCTTTTCGTTCTTTGCTCTGTCTTCCTGTTTTCCCACCTATATTCTAACAGCTCTGCTTTAGCCAGTACATCAAGGCTCTGTACGTTCTCTTGCTCTTTAAGCCTTACCAGTTGGGTCTTAACTTTTCTTTTGCTTCTTTGTTCTAAGTAGCTATTCTTGAGGAATCCTTTCTTTAAGTCTCTAATTCCATGCAAATGAATGGTATCAGTAAGATTTTAAGATGTAGTTGATCAGGATGAGTGATAAAAGATTACCTCCTTTAGAAACAAAGTACACACTAAGAATTTTAGCATTTTTAAAAAAGATTTATTTATTTTAGAGAGTTGGGCCCACGCAAGTTGGGGAAGGGGCGGAGGGAGATGGAGAGAGAATCCTCGAGCAGATTCCCCATTGAGTGCAGAGCCAACACTGGGCTCTATGCCAGGACCCCGAGATCATGGCCTGATCCAAAACCAAGAATCAGGTGCCCCTAAAAATTTTAGCATTTTATTAAAAAGTAAATCCTTTAAGAATACAACGTACGTACCGTTTTCTGCTCTTTAAAAAAAACTTTTTTTTTTTTGGTCAGTGAGGGAGAATTTATACTGTGATTATCAGGAGAATTTGTTTTCTCAACTTTGTGGTCCCCACCCCATTTTCTACTTTTTAGAGAATTAAATTTTATATATTTTGTTGTCTTTAATTCTGATAGCTGACAGCATAATAAAACCTCCGTGGTGGGTGGGTCTATGTGCACGCATGCATGTGTTACAGGTACATATGTGAAAGGGAGAGGGGGAGAGGTGGAGAGGTGGAGAAACATAGTGAGCCTTGCTTCAAAAATAACATTTAGCTACCTGCTCAGAGCTGCCATTGTTAGTTTGAACAGTAAGAGAATTGTGGAAAGAGAAAAAACTCTATACTTTATCCCCAAATTTGGGCAAGAGGAAGGATATATTAGGAGGATATAGTTATTCATTAAGTATTGAGTATCTGCTCTACTTTGGCATGGTTCTGTGAAGTAAATGGATATCTTGATGTGAAACATGAAGATATGTTTAATTTTTTTTTGGAGATCTGTTTTAAAATCATTCTCTAGGTTTTCAAGTTCAGTGCAATATTTTGAATATTTCATACTTTTATTTGAAAGTTCTAAAGTCATGTGACAGTGGTTTCATTAAGACTATAACTAATATCTAGTTCTTGAATACATTTTTAGTCTAATGAAGTCTGGTTACTGCACAATAAGAGCAGTAATTTTGTTTTCGTTTACATTTTAAAGAGACTTAAGGACTTCAGTAAAATTCAGCTGAACCTTTGATAAATAGTTTCTGGAATAGCTAAAACATGGTGAGACAACAATAAATTTGATAGGAACAATATGTAGATCTTACAGAACCTGAAAGGAAACTGATAAACAGTTATAAGCCATGCGGGCGTACCCACGTTGATACTGTTTCTAGAGCTCATCATCAAACTTTGGTCATATTCTCCAAGTCAGGGGACTTGGAAATACGTATATTTAGAAGCCAGCTATTTTAGGACATTAAGGTTATTGAGAATTTTAGCTGTGGCCTATGTAGATTTATCATGTTTTGTTGTAAGCCAACAAGTGTAAACAGTTAATAACTGTAGTGGTTAGAGTTCATTGTAATAATTATTCTGAAATCTGTAGTTTAAATTTTTATCTCTTCATTTGACTTACATGTTTATCTAGGGCCATTGCAAAACATACAGCTCATATGTTACATATGACCCCATAGGCTGGTGGGCATTGTACAGCTGAACTATGTCTTGGATAAAAAGCTGTGGCTTAGAGGTGCATTTCTCCATCGAGTGTGTGAATTCCTAGAGCAAATACCATTATTCCATCCTCTGCCTCCCATCCCCATCTCCAACAGAGAGAAAATTCTAGAGCAGAGGCTATTGTCCTATATATGAAAATAAACAAATAGACTCTGACTACTGTTGAAGTTCAGGCTCTGTTCCAGAAGTGCCTTGCGTACTGTTGTGGTCTGAATGTTTGTGTTCCTCCCCAGTTTGTGTTGAAAACCTGATGCCCCAGAGGATGATATTAGGAGATGGGGCTTTTGGGAGGCAGTTAGGTCATGAGGGTAGGACCCTCAAGGGTGGGATTGGTGCCATTATACAAGACGCTCCAGAGAGCTTCCAGCCCCTTTCACCCTGTGAAGTTAGAGAGAATTCTGTGACCAGGAAGACCTCACCCAGTGGTTGTGGCACCCTCATCTCCAGAACTGTGAGAAATATATTTCTGTTGTTTATAAGCTACCTAGTCTCTGGTATTTGGTTACACAAATAGACTGAAACACATATATAGTCAAGTCTCTACAATTGCTCCCAAGAATGTGGAGACATTACCCTTGGCACTGAGGCGGCCTCCTCCTTTCCTGATAGTGATGAAAACTGCTTACCTCCCTTCGTCTGTGTTTTAGTCTTTCTGTACTCTGCTTCACTACCTTACAACCCCAGTGGGAATGTGCGGCCATTTTGAGGTTCATTGATGATAGAAGATACTCAATATATTGAATTTTATAAGACTCATTTATACTAGTTAAACCACTGATCCCTAGGTCCTTGTACTATTATTGGCATACTCATATTATAAATTATCAAGATACCTTGTTTATATCGCCACGTGGAATTTATTTAGTTTTGCTTGGGAGCTCACCTACACTGTACTACCATAGTTTAAATTTACTTTTTCACCATTCTGAATAGCTGTTTGCTTCTTCTGTTCCCCTTTTCTAGCTGTTTAATATGAGCAATCACATCATATCCTATTTAGCATTCTTACGTAGGATGGGTTAACTTCTTAATTCATTTAAACAGATTTAAACAAAATATTTGTTTTCGCAGGGAAATACCCATGGTGCTGAAGATCTTTATTTTCTAATAAAACTGTGAGTTACAGTATCAGAATTATTTTCCATATATAATAAAAGGTTTACACAAATTATAGGGACAGAGAAGTGTTCTTTGTCAGTTGTAGCCCACCATTAAGATCTTTTATAGTTAATTGATCAGATATGTGGGATGTATGTATTTAAAATAATCTAGACAATAAAAAAGCCAAAATATAGAATGAGAAATCAAGCTAATGGTGTATTTTTGGGAGTGGAGTTGGAGAGATGAATAAAATGTTGATAGAAAGTTGGTTGATAGGCTATAGAACAATAAAAGGAATACTAAAATAATGGAAAAGAGTAAAATAATGAGTAGGAAACAAAAGCCAAAAGGTGGGCATCTTTGCAGTATTTTTTTTTTTAAGATTATGAATATGTCAAAGACATGAACATTTATGCCTGTTGTGCTTGCATTTTAAGACTTTAACAATGGCTGCAAAAATTTTTCCACTTGGGTGTAGGAAAGTTATTGAATCTTTATCTCTCTCGGTTTCTGAATAGTTTCCCAAATATGTGAAGTACATTTGTTAAGATATCCAGGATTGGTCCCAGTATGGATTTTGATTTGCTTGTGGTTCCTAGCGTATGTTCTTAATCCTAGCCATTTATTTTGTAGAATTTTGCCACTGTTCACAAGGAATATCACTGCTCTTTGAAAATAAACAAGGTCAAAATAGATCCCCTCTAATGGTTTCATGGTTATAACATTTTTATGTATAAAGAATTGTAAATTGTTAGTTTAATTGGTTATAAATGCTTATGAGAGAGGTCTGGTAGATGAGTGGCCTGCAGAGTGTAATGAAAAGAGACCTAGTTCTGGGCATACTGCTAATTTGTTTTACAGCGTTAGGCACACAATTTCACTTCACTTTTCTTATCTGTAAAAGATGAGAGTAGATGTTCCCTTAGGGTCCTAAATGGTGTGGGAATAATTCCGGTAAACATGGAGAAGTAGCTCTTTTTAAATAACACTGAGGTCGTTGTTTGGTGTACCTAGTATAAAGCATATAAAAATGTCCTGTAAGTATCTTATCAAAAGAGGGAAAAGAAGTTACACCCCTCCCACCCCCCACCCCCCCACCCCCCCACCCCCGGTTTTAAACTACAAAGAAACCTTTAGGGCATATTTAAAGAACTCTTGTAGTACATTTTATGAATCATTTCAGTGTGCTGATATTTAACAACAAAAAAAATTACACTTTGTGGGGCACCTGGGTGGCTCAGTTGGTTAATTGCCTGCCTTGGGTTCAGGTTATGATTCCCGGGTCCTGGGATCCCTGCTCAGTGGGGAGTCTACTTCTCCCTGTCCCTCTGCCACTCCCCCATGCAGCCCCCTTGCTCGTGCTCTCTCTTAATTAATCTTAAAAAAAAAAAGTATATGAAAAAAGAATAAAGTGATAGAATTGCCACAAATAGGTGATAGTAGAAAATAATTACTTTCCCTAATATACTTAAAATATGATCTTGATATATAAGCTTTTCAGGAATGTTTATTGTGCAAATTGATGTATAGTGATACTCATTTTGTAGGTTCATCAAGGATGGTTTTTGATGATTTATAGAATTCAATATTTAAATATTTAATCTAGTAAATACGCTTGTTAAGCAGGGTTAAAACTTATTCTATATTGTGTTGTGGGAACATTTGCTGTCCTGTTTTTATTTTGTTAGAGATGTTTTTGTCCTTTATTAAGTAGCTGTGATTAGTGAACAATGTAGGCTTTACTTAAGTGTTTCCTTTTGGCTTCTTGAGCACCTTTTTTCATAAAGCAGAAATTTTACTTATTAGACAGACATGATAGAAAATAGGCAGCCTGCAACTCATCCTGCTGGTGGTTATTTAAGTTACTTGGCTTAAATTTTCTGAGGAAATTTTTCATAACATAATCCTATATTTGCCAAACTCTGAGCAGGTCCTACTGGCAAATAAAATACCTTTCTCCTCAGTTTACACTCCAGACCTTTTGTTGTATGGCATATATTGTATATACTATAAAACTTTGCTTATGGATGTTGATTTATTTACTTTTCTTTTTATTGGCATGTTTTTACCTATTTTTACTGACATGTTGAGAACAATTTTACCTTTAAACTGATTTTTTTTTTTTTTAATGCTGTTCATTCCTGCAAGTGATGGTTAGGACTCTATTATAAACTGCAGTTAGAATTCCCTAATCTGCTTTTAATTGTACAACTCTTGCCTCTGTAGAACTAAGGCCAACTATACAGTCCATTCATGCATGCATTTAGGTATTTATTAAGTCAGCTCTAGGTCTAGCTGGATGCTGGGGTAGGGTGGTTGAATAAAATACTTAGAAGAATATACAATTTCTGCCCCACAGATGTTACTCCAGTTTGGGAGATAAAATCTACATGGAAGAAATGTAGATGATATATATCAAATGACCGTTACCAATGAACGGAATGTAGTAGAACAGAGAGGGACATTGTGGTTTTGAGTTCTCTTAAAAGGTTTCATTGCAATGCTGAGACTTGATCTGGGCTTAAACAGTTAGGAGCAGATTGTTGATAAAATAAGAGAAAAAGCAAGGCATATTGGCTTAAGAGCAAGGGCATAAAGGTGCGAATGGGTATCTTCTGTTGGAGGAAAGATTACATTGGCGACACCAAATTTGTATTAGGGTAATAGCTATTATGTGAAAAGGCCAGTGTAGGAGGAAACAGTGTGTGTGGGCGTGCATGCGTGTGTGTGTGCGTGTGCACACGTGCACGCAGTAATATAAAAGATGATCAAGAGACAGGAGCTGTGGTAAAAACCTTGATAGCTTAGGAATTGGAAGAGGGGAGTTCTGTCACTTATGATTTTTTTGCACTTAGTTTGCTGTTCTCTGTAAGTGAGCAATTTCAACCAAGAGAGTCTGTGGATTCCTTTTGCTTTAATATTATTTAATTCCATTATTGAAGATAGGAAGTGGCAGCCACTGTTTTGTATTACCTGGGGGGTTTGGTGTAGCAGATGGAGGTCACCTGCTGTAAATATCTCCTAAACACATTCCTCTGTTATTGTTTCATTCCATTGTCCCATTCAGTACATGTATACCTAAGTTTTAAGCTTTTTGGTCATTTCCTTCTAAATTATATTAGTCAATTAAATTACCTAATTGAGATCAGAAGGAATAGAGCTTTGTTTAAGGGAAAATGTAGAGGAATAGTTTTAATGGAAAAACTTGGAGTACCAGCTTTGAGTAGAGAACATTGGTAATCAGTGGGGATAATAGGTTGATAGCATCTGGGGGAGGGCCTTAAGTGCCATCCCCGGGGTCACATAGTTTGTATGTGGTAGAACTGGGTTTGCATTTTCGCTGGACTATTTAAGCTAATAAGGAAGATAGACACAAATAAGTAATTACAGTGCCATGTGCTACATTCTAGTATTGGAAGTATCATCAAAGCATAGAAGAAATACAGAGAGAGGAATGATTAAATCAGCTTTGAGATGGAGCATTTAGAGAAAGATTCCTGGAGAAGGATGATACCTGAATAGGGCCTTGATAACAATCTAAAAGTTGTGTAGGGTAAAAGGCAGGGAATAATAACAATCATGTTTCAGTACCTCTGTACTTCGCTTTAAAAGACCAGGGTTATCTGGCTCATTTCTACTGTCCATTCTCTTCCATCAGTCTCCCTTGTCCTTTTTTATTTTTTTTAAGATTTTATTTATTTATTAGAGCGTGCATACATGTGAGCATGAGTGGGGGGGAGGGGCAGAGGGCGAAGCAGATTCCCTGTTGAGCAGGGAGCCGGATGCAGGGCTTGATCCTAGGACCCTGGGATCATGACCTGAGTCAAAGGCAGACGCTTAACCAGCTGAGCCATCCAGGTGCCTATCCCTTGTCCTTTTTATACACAAACATGATCATGACATTCTCATCCCAGATTTGGGTGGTTATATCATTTTCACATTGTCGACATTTCTAATATTTATATACCATACCATAGCAATAATTTCTACAGTTGTTTTCACTTATTTCTTCAATTAAATAATATTGTATGTAGTGTACATACTACCTGTGTGTGTGTGTGTATAAAAATAAAAATTCCTGAATTTTTTTATTAATCCCTTGGTTGGGTCTTGAGTCTGAATATTTGAGGATATACATTTCTTGAGTCCCACTCTTTCCCCCTTCTAAGTGTTCTGAAGACACCCTGCCCCCCAGGCGTGCACAAAAAAGTGTCCATAGTAATATCTGGATAATCTGTGGATAATTCTGAGACCAGTAAGATTTCTGCCACCCTTGGTCCTCAATTATTGTAGACATCTTATATTTTTATTTTTATATTTTCTGTTTAGATAGTCACTAGGATTCTTTTTTTTTTTTTTTTTTTTTTACTATCTTTGATAATTTTGATCTTTTTTTTTATTCTATTCTCTTGTATGGGAAAAGCAGTTAGCCTTTGTTTTCCATGAATTTGTCTTTTTTCTGATCACTGTCATTTCTGTTTTGTTTTCCATTACTCTCTGCTTTCTGTGTCAGTGGTGTTGTCACTAGCTATTTCTATTTTTCTTCGGTTCTTCTGTGGTTTTTATTTCCATTACAGGTTTATTGTCATATTTATTTGCTGAAATATAACAGCTGTTTCCAGAGTTCTCTAAATTGTCTCAGTTGTCTGCCTTTTTAGTGCTTTCGTCTTCCTTATATGGTGGATTCATACAGTGCATAGGTCCCATACTGAATCCTTTTTTGTTGTTATTCATCAAAGAATGGAGTCACTTCTAGTTGAGACTGTTGTCAAGGGAAGAATAGTGTGGGGAAAGGGCAGAGAAAGTGATCTAGGGGAGGCAGCAGCTTCAGTTGGGATATGTTCTCACAGAATACTTTTTCACTAGGCTCATGTGTCCTGTGCTCTGAAGACATGTCTTCCTTTAAAATCGTTTTTTAATTACAATTTAAGTAAAATTAAAAAATTAAGTAAAATTAAATTAAGGTAATATGTATATATTTTGAAAAAAAGTACTTCGTCTTATAATAAAAATCATCATTCTCTTGCCTCAACTCTTCCCAACTCCCAGTTTTTATTTTCCTGAGACAACCGTTTTCAATACTTGTAGCTGTCACTTACTACATTTACTTCCATATTTATAAATAATATGCTTATATTCTTTTTAATTTTTTTAGATGTTGACTGTTAACTGCTTATTATGAAAGATGAGGATATATATACATCACCTGTCTTCATTTTTATCCTACCTTTTGAACGTCTTTTTAAATGATGATCTGCTTGATACTCATTGTTTATGACTGTGGATTACATTTCCTGTTGTGTATTTGTCTCGTAGTTAAAAATTGCCTCCATCTATTTGCTTACTTGATTTTCTAAGTTCCTATCAGTTCTTCCCAAACTTGTAAAGAATTCCCAAAACTGTCTGAACACAATACTGTTTTCCTCCTGATAAAACACATCAAGAAACTTTATCTGTTCACTCCCTACCACTTTCCACCCTCTTCCTCTCCTTCTGGGATCCTCTACTCCCCTCTTCCAATCTGGACCAAATATCTTCTAGACCTGTTACGCATTATCCAAGAATTTCCCTTCACTTCTCTCCTGTGAAAGAGCTTATTTCCTTTATCTTGGTGTCTTTCTGTTTTTGGTTTTTCTTTTCTATTTGCTCCTTTGTTTCAGTGGACCATGGTTCTAGAAATTTCTGGAGGGTGCATAGGAAAGAAAGTTTTTGATACTTTGCCTATGCTTTGAGAAAATGTGTGTGACTATGTAATAGTTTGGGAATATAGTCTAAGTGAAATAATTTTCAGAATTTTAAAGTTACTGCTTCATTTATCTCCTTTTAGGTGTTGCTATTGAGAAGACTAATGCCATTCTGATTCTGAAAAGCAGTTAACTAGACTCTCCAAAAATATATCATGCAAAGGCAAAGAAATTTAAAAGTCTGGGAAACTGTTCTAGATATTTTTCATCTTTTTTCTTTTTGAAAGCGTTTAGACTTTATTCTATCCCTAATGCTCTGTTATTTCACAATACCCTACCTTGGTATGGCTGTTTATTTTCATTTGTTATATGGGGTACATTCTTTTAGTCTGCATAGTCATGAACTTCAGTTTGGGAAATTATGTATTTGGTAGTTTCTTCCTTTTTTCTCAAGTCTGTTTCTAGTTGGTTGGATGTTAGACCACCTGGATTGATCTTCTGATTATTATTATTTATTATATCTCCTGTTTGACTTTTGGTTCTACTTCCTGAGAGATTAAAAAAGATGTGCAGAGTGATGGTTGAGGACTTAGGCTCTGAAGCCAGAAGCCCAGTTTGATTTCTGGCATTGCCAGTTTCTAGCTGTGTGAAGTTACTTATTCTTTGTTTTTCATGTATAAAATAGGGTTTGGGGCGCCTGGGTGGCTCAGTTGGTTAAGCGACTGCCTTCGGCTCAGGTCATGATCCTGGAGTCCCTGGATCGAGTCCCGCATCGGGCTCCCTGCTCGGCAGGGAGTCTGCTTCTCCCTCTGACCCTCCCCCCTCTCATGTACTCGCTCTCTCTCATTCTCTCTCTCTCAAATAAATAAATAAAATCTTTAAAAAAAATAAAAAATAAAAAAAAATAAAATAGGGTTTGTATTAGTACCTCACTCAAGGATGTGGGAATAAATGAGTTAATTCACCCAAAGCGCTTAGATAATTTCCTGGTACATAGTAAATGTTCATTGTTATTATCATTTGGCATCATTATTACCTCAGGTTAATATTCAGCTGTCTATTTGAATTCTTAGTTAAGAATTCTTAATTCTTGATTTCATCAAAAGTTTATTTCAGGAGCTTTTGTTTGCTTCTCTGTTCTTATAGTCTCTTGTTTTGTGGATGCAATATCATCTTGAATTATTGGGACATTTGAGGAAATTTGGGAAAAACCTCCAACGTATAAGATGGACCCCAAAACAAGTAGAAACAAAATCAAATAAATACACAGAAACAAAAATAAATCGAAATCTTATAAGATTCTGAGGGTTTGGCAGTGCTAAGGTTTTCTTTGTTTCCTGTGTTGGTAGTTTTATCATACTTCTACTTTTCTGTGAATTTGTTTTGGTGTACATCTTGTATGTTGGAGGCTTTTTCTAAATTTCCTTGTAATGAGGTTCTAGTTATATTTGGTAGAAGTATACCTAAGTATTGTGTCCTCAGTGAGTCACATCAGGAAGCAGAGATGTCAGCTTGTCCTTTTGTCGGTGATACTAAGTTTGAACATTTAACGTGAGGTCAGGTAGTTTCTCCATTTTAAGAGTACCTTTTTATATGTGTTAATTAAGTGATCTTGGGTTGATATTTTCCGAATGTAATTATATATACTTTTGCATTCTTTTTAAATGTAAGATAATATGATCTGTTATGTTATTATCCATTTTGATTCTCAGATCCAAATCTGACCAGGAGAAGCCCTTTCAAGCTGGTTTCTTTATCTTTTTATGTGTTCATATCAGTTTTTGAGCACTTCCTCAGTCTGGCATGACAAAATAGTCTAGGTTCACCTTGTACTTGCCCTGCCCCAGACCTATAACTCAGATTTTTCTCCAAGGAGCTCTTGTTTCTCTTCATGGAGGAATGATATTAAGAAACCCAAAACCTGAGTCTGCTTTTTGCTATAGAGGTGTCATTGCTTCTAGGTCCTTTTAGTGACTGAACTGTGTGTGTGTGTGTGTGTGTGTGTACATACGTACGTGTGTACCTGCACATGCACAGGCATGTGTGTATTTTCTTTGTATCTGATATATAGTTAACATTTGTTTGTTTCCATTTATATTTAATTTTAGTAGGGATTTCCCCTGAATTCTTGTTTATTTTTGGATATGTATTCAGTAACATTGTTTGAAAGTCAAAACCTTTATTAAAAGGTACATTTGAGTATCCTTTTCCCTTTTTTTTTAACCACATTTTAACTACCTACAGGCAACATGTATATAAATCTTAGTTTTAGGTTTTCCTTCCTTGTTTTTCTGTTTGCAGATACATACATGTACATGTATTAGTTACTCTTCTTTGTTGCACAGTAGTTTGCATAACATTGCATTCTTTTTTCACATTGCTTTTTTTTACTTAAGATAGCCTTGACATCTCTCCCAGTTCATAGAGAACCTTCCTCATTTCCTTTTTATAACTGCATGTATTCCATTGTGTAGATGCCTAATGGTTTCTTCACTATGTCTCTTATATGTTTACAGTATTGTGCGATTCCAAAGAATGCCATCATAACTTACTGGGTATGTGTGTGCTTTAATTAAAACATAAATTTATTATCTCTTGAGGTTCTACGAGTAGAATGGAATCAGTTGTTGAAGCTCTTACTTGGTGAGTCTCTCAAGCAGTTGCAGATGGAAGTTGGGGCTTGAGTCATCTGAAAGTTCAAAGTAACTCAACATCCAAGGTAGCTCACCCAGTATACCTGGCAATTGATGCTGGTTGTCAGCTCAGGGCTCACTGCAAGCTGTAGCTGACATTCCAGCTGAAATGCCTATCTGTGACCTCTCCATGTGGTCAGAACTCCCTAGAGCATGTCAGCTGGGTTCTGAAAGGGAGTATCCCAAAAGTGAGCATCCCAAGAAGTCAAGTGGGAGCTGCAAGGCTTTTAAGATTTGTCTCAGAAATCCCAGAACATCACTTCTGCACTCTTGATCAACCAAAGCATTTAGGCTGGCCCAGATTTAAGGAGAGGAGAATTAGTCGTCTTCTCTTAACGTGAGGAACAGGGTGCATGAAATTGAAAGTGACTGTATTTGGAGACTGTATGTGTAGTCTGCCTTCTAGCAATCACAATTCACATCCCTTCCATATGTAAGATGTATGCACTTTCTTTCCAGCAATCACACAGTCTCATCCCATTAAGGCGTCAATTTGAAGTCCAGGATCTTGTTATTGCAATCAGGTCCAGATATAAATGGATAAAGCTTCTCAGGTGCAGTTCCTTTAATACAGTTCCTGGAAGACAATTCCCCTTGACCTGAAGACCTTTATTGAGACCTTTATTTCTCCTTATGGCTTTGAGTTTACTGTCTAGTGTTTTTTTATTTCCTCCATTTCCTCTAGGACAGGTCTAGTGGTGATGAACTTCCTTAGCTTTTGTTTATCTGAGAATTTTACAGTTTCTCCCTTACTTTTGAAGGAGTGTTGCTGGATATAGGATTCTTACTTGACAGGGCTTTTTTCCTTTGAGCACTTTAAATACATCAGCCCACTGCCTTCTGGACTCCAAAGTTTCTCATGAGAAATCTGTTTAGAATATTAGGATCCCTTGATGATCACCTTTGTTTTGCTGTTCTTTTGAAAGTTTGATTATAATGTATCCTGGTGTGGGTGCCCTTGAGTTCATCTTACATGGAGGTTGTTGAGCTTCTTAGGTGTTTATATTCATGTCTTTCATCAAATATGGGAAGTTTTCAGCCATTATTTCTTCAGATATTCTCTCCCCCTTTCTCTCCTTCTGGGACTCCCACAGTGCATATGTTGCTCTGCATATTGGTGTCCCATGGGTCCCTTAAGCTATGGTCCTTTTCTTCAATCTTTTTTTTCTTTCTGTTCCTCAGACATGATAATTTCCATTGTCCTATCTTCAAGTTCATGGATTATTTCTTCCTGCTCAAATCTGCCTTTGAATTACTCTAGTGAATTTGTCATTTCAGTTATTATACTTTTCAGGTTCAGAATTTTTTTAGTTTCTATTTAGGTTTATTATGGTTTCTGTTTAGGTTTCTATTTAGGTTTTCTATTTATTGATATTTCCGTTTTGATCATATTTTCTTGACTTTCTCTACATCTTCCTTTATTTTTTTGAGCATCTTTAAGCTAGGCATTTAAAAATCTTTGGCTAGCATATCTGCCATCAGAGCTTTTTCAAGGACAGTTTCTGTTTCATTTTTTTATTTCTCCTTTAAAGGCCATACTTCTCTGTATGCTTAGGGTTTTTTTTTCTGTATGTTATGTTTCGGTATGCTTAGGGTGTGTTTTGTTTGTTTTTTTTGCTGAAAACTGGTTATTCGAATCTAATAATGTGGCAATTTTGGAAATCAGATTTTCCCCCTTCCCCAGTGTCTGCTATTTTTTATTATTGTTTTTTTGGGGGGTATTATAGGCTGTCTCTGATGAGGATCATCAGCCTGAAGTAAAAACGTATGGTCTTCTCTGAGACTTACTGGGTATACACAGTCTTTCTAATTTCCCCCGTATGTATAGTTGTTTTTTAATCTCCTAGTCTTTTAATGTTGGGCTCCCAAAAGGGGGAAAAGTGAGAAATAAAGGGGGGGGAGGGCATAGGCCCTTTAAATCCCCTTGAGGTTTCTTCAGCTAGAGTGGGAGGGCTTACAATGGAGAAGATCTGACAGCAATGACTACCCTTCTTTGTGTCTGTACCTCTTGGATCGGAAGCAGCAATCAGAGTGCAAGGTCCCAGCATTTGGAGGACAGAGTCCTCTAGCCCAGCCTGGTTCCTGCAAGCTATGTTTAAGCTGCTCAAAGAAGAAGTAACTGCTGCCTGCCATGTGGCTGGGGGTGGAGTGTGGTGGGAAGGGTGGCTGAACTGCTGCCTGCCATGTGGCTGGGGGTGGAATGTGGTGGGAAGGGTGGCTGTCACTGTGCTCAGAGCTGAAGTTAACCACAGTGTACTGTCCAGGTCTTCCCCCTGGAAGTTGCAAGCCTTCAGTAGCCTCCAGAGTTCCAAAAGAGTTCCCTCAGACGCCACCAGTGCCATTATTTCAGTGGGGAGGCCAGTTCTGCCAGTGCTTCCTGCTCTACTGTCTCCTCAGAATCCTCTATCTGTGCATGGGTTTTTTGTGCTTTGGGGACATACCTTCAGGGTGAGAAGCTAGAAATGGGATTGCTGGATCAGAAGATAAAGACATACATAATCGAGTTAGATATTGCCGAATTGCCCTCCGTGGAGCTTGTAAAATTTTGCATTCTTACTAGCAATGTATGAAAAGTACCTGTTTCCTCACAGCTTCACCGACAGTATGTTGTCAAGCTTTTGAGTTTTTGCCAATCTGGGGTAAGTAGTGATATCTTAATGTAGAAATAAAGTAAAGCCTAAGGAGAGAAAACAGTATGTACAAAGAACTGACCTGGCTTTCTAGTTAAATAAAGTGAATTAAATACGTGTTTCTCTTCCCTCCTAAAACCCACTAAAATGGGAATAAAAAAAAAGAACTTAAGAGGAAGGTGCTTCTTCAGTTCTGACACTGTGCAGTTTTTCGTTTGTTTAAAGGTCAGTTGAATATCCTTTTGGTGAAATACTGGTTTAAAACTTTTGCCCATTTTTCTAACTGGTATTTGATTTTCCACAGTTTTTTAAGAATTCTTTTTTTTTTTTTTAACTTTTTACTGATAAATTTTTAGAGCACTTTTAGTTTACAACAAAATTTAAAAGGAAAGTATAGGAGTTCACATATAACCCTTATCCCTACACATATGCAACCTCCCCAACTATCAACATCCTGCATCAGAGTGATACATTTGCTACAATTAATGAGCCTAGATTGACCCATCATTAATACCCAAGGTCCATAGTTTATGTTAGGGTTCATCTTGCTGTAGTACATTCTATTGGTTTGGAAAAATGTGTAATGGTATATATCTACAATACATAATAGTTTCACTGCTATAAAAATACTCTATACTTCACCTATTTATCCTTCCCTTTCCTCCAACCCCTGACAACCACTGATCTTTTTCTTCATAGTTTTTTTTTTTTCCAGAATGTCATATAGTTGGAATCGTATAGTGTGTAGCCTTTTTAGATTGGCTTTACGTATTAAGGATATTGTCCTTTTGTAATACATGTTGTAAATATTTTTGTCTTTTGGATTTGCTTCTGCTGTGTTGTGTTTTAACCATGCAAAATTTTTTCTTTTATTGCATTATGTTTATGAGCGAGGCCCTGAAAAGCTGATTGGAAGCTTTTTGTTTAAGGCTGGGGCTTATCCACAGACAAGGGTCTTGATGTTTTATTCTGTGGGACCTTTTGATTTAAGAGAAGAATCTACCAGTTTCTTGGTAAAGAGAGTAAAGGAAATTGGCAGACAGGGCCTTTTCTGTACATAGTTTGTTTTTGTTTTTGTTTTTTTTAAGATTTATTTGACAGAGACAGCAAGAGAGACAGTAAGAGAGGGAACACAAGCAGGGGGAGTGGGAGAGGGACAAGCAGGCTTCCCGCCGAGCAGGGAGCGCAATGTGGGAGTCAATCCCAGGACCCCGGGACCGTGACCCGAGCCAAAGGCAGATGCTTAACGACTGAGCCAACCAGGCGCCCCTGTACATAGATCTTTTATTCCTGTGTTTTCTTCCCTTCCCATTGCTGTGCCTGGGATCCTCAAGTCACTCTATTTTGGGTCTTTTATTTTATAGTTAGCCTTCATTCTCCTGCTATAGTTGGGGAACTGTAGTTTCTTGTAGTTGCTATATGTCATGGATTGAGGATCTAGGGATTTTTTTTTTTTTTTTCCAGTCTGAATCAATCTAGATTTTAACCTCATGCCTCACCATTGTCTTGGGAAGTCATTTGGAGGTATAGATTTTGGAGTCCTTTGAGAATTAGGTAGTGAGAATTGATTGACTTCCGCAGGCACTTGGGATGTCTGTTTTCTCATCGGCTGTCTCCTTTCAAGTTCTTCTTTATCTTATTTTTATTTTATTCTCATTTCAGTGGATTTTAGATGGGAGGAGAAAGAAACACATTAATTTATTGTATTTAACTAGAAATCCAGGTGGTTCTTTGTACAAAGTTTTCTCTCGTTTGGCTCTGCTTTGTGAGCAGTGGATAGCTCTCAGTAGTTCACAGTATTGTACTTGGATAATTTAGAGTTTATGTGCCTGTACTCAGATGATTCTGATCAATAGTTAGAAAATTGGTTGCCTCTTTCCCTCTTTTATGTCCTTTTTAACTTCAAGGGAAGAATTTTTTTTTACAATTCCAAGCAAAAGATTGTTGGTTGGTCCTTGAAATATGAATGCTACTTGAGAGTCTCAGTCTTCTCCCCATTTGACTTAAATTTCCTTATATTGGTATTTGGGGATTATAGCTAGTTTATAGTTTCATTTTAAATGAAGTTCCTCTTTCTTTGTTTTCATTTTGAGGTGGTTTTCAAGAAGGGGAAGTAAACATACCTTTTTTCCTTTCTTTTAAAATGCATTTACTACAATGTCAAAACAGTGTTCAAAATCATACCTGGATTAAGTACCCATGCCAGAACCTTTTCCTGATTTGTATAAAGTTCTGCATGAAGTGTGATTCTAGTCTGACACATTTGGTCACAGTGAGTTTCAAGTCCCAGTGAATGGAGGAGAGCGCCTTTAAGAACACATGTGTGCTGGAAGTATAGAGCTGTCAGACTCAGAGGCAGCGTTAGGGACTGGTTTCTTTCACTAACCTTCTTACTAGCTTTTGTCTCTCACGGCACTTCCGCTCCTCTCTGCACATCTGCTCCTCGATCTCCATGCAAACCATTTTCCTCTGCTGGCCATTAGTTTCCAAGTTCAGCTTGCAGAGCCGCTGGTCTCTCTCTAACCTACAGGTGCCCTTTCTGCCTCAGCTCTTTACAGCTGACAAGTGTACTCTCTTGCCGTTTTTTGTCATATTTCCAAGAAAAACAGATTGGCCCAGACCATCTTTTTGTGCCACTTCTGGTTTGTTGTTCCTAGCCAAACTATAAATTGGCCATCTTGAATCAGGTGTCCAGTGCTGCTCCATCTGCTTCGGGATATCAGAGAGGGAGAAGTAGGGCAGCAGGGCAACCGCAAGGAACCATAGATAGGACAGGTCCCCTGGTAAGTGAGGGAGTAGGATAGAGCTGAATATATAGCCTATTCTCTCCTTCACTATACCACTTCATTTTTAATAGACTACATGAGGCAAATAGTACAGATTGAATATTGTAGGAAACTAAATTTAAGTGTCAGAGTTGACTGGGAAATCTGCCCTATTTGATGCCATTTTTGGTTTGCATTGTGACTTTCGTAGTATAGTGTGAGAGAAAGATCACTACTGGAAGACAGGAGTCTTAGCTTTTAGACCTGATTTTGCCAATTTCAGAATAATTTTTAAAAGATCAATGGAGTAGAATAGTTTCTAAGGTACTGTCTAGCTGTAAAACCTTGTGACTCAAATTGTGCCCTACTAAGCTGGGAAGGGTAATTTCCACAAATTCAGAAGTTCAGGTTAATGTAAAAAATTAGAAGAATGATGGGACCCATACGTTAGAAAAAGATATGGGAGTTTTGTAGTGAGCCTAATTCTTCTCATTTGTACTTGTTTCATTTGAAATGGGCTGGTCTTTGTAAATTGATTGAAGTCAGTTATTATAGTTAAAAAACTCTTTTCGCAACCTAACTTGCAATTAAGTAGTGTATTACTGTAAGTATAATGTTGAAATTTGAAATGCTTTTTGTCTTTGATGCTTTTTTAAAAAATGGAATTGGGTATTCAGAATAATTGAGTAAAATGGGTTTCTTTTACTTTTTAGGATTTAAGTGCCCCGTATGCTCAAAATTTGTACCTTCAGATGAAATGGATTTGCATCTTGTGATGTGTTTAACAAAGCCAAGAATAACCTATAATGGTAAGTCCAGTGCTTTAAAATGCTGTTTTAAATTAGAATTACCTTAGATTTTATGAATTTTATGTTTCAGGTAAAATTCAAAAGGCAAGGAACCCTGGAGCTAACTGGTGTTTTAGTTAGGTCTGGTGCTTTGGCTTTACCATTCTTTCCTGACCACAATCTCCAGACATTTAAAAACTTAGGGCAGATTTTTCAGTGTAGCCTTGGTACATTTTGAAATAGATTGAAAAAAAATCATACAGTTCATTCCTGGCTTTTTTCAAAATTTCATAAATAGACAAATTTCAAAAGTCTACAAGGAATTTCAGGGATTTTTCAAATGTAATATTTGGTTTGAAATAGGAAGTAGGAATAGGAGCAGGAAGAGACCAGTAAACAGTGAAGCCAATTGAAAGGTTGACTTCATTCAACAAATGTCTTTTTTTTCTTTAAAGATTTTATTTATTTGAGAGTGCATGATTTAGGGAAGGGGCAGAGGGCAGTGAGAGGGACAGGCAGACTCCATGCTGAGCGTGGAGCCCCATGCCGGGAGATCATGACTCCCGCAAAACCAAGAGTTGGTCACTTAACCCACAGAACCACCCAGGCACCCCTCAATAAATGTCTTTTGAGAACCTGTGGAGTATGAGGTGTAGTGTTAGGAACTTGGGATACAGCAGTGAATAAAACAGATGGATCCTACAGCCGAGCATCAGCCAGAGATTAATCAATGTAGTAGCACTCAGTTAAGAATTTGAGATTTCTCCCCGGATTACAAAAATGCTGGGGTGGGGAGTAGCTTTAATATTGACATAAACATTTTACCCTGACTAGCTTTTTTGCAAACTGATTTAGGAATCTCTCTCTAATAGAGTAGTGCTTTAGCCACACTGTCATAGTAGTGACAGTAGAACTTTTTTTTCCCATTTATTTCCCAATGAATAAGTAAAAGGAGATTGTAGCAATTCCTTTGAATAGCAAATGTACCTGTTGATTAAATCCAAACCTTTTTGCATTGTGAAATTGAATTGGGTACTTTGCATAATATAATTGAAATTCAATTACTTAAAAAATAAAAAAACATTCTCAGGCTCAAAATTTGAGGTAAAAGTGATGGGGCTTGTTTCTCATTTGTATTCCATTATCTTACTACTCTCCATAATTATTATGTTTATTGCAAGTGTCTTAAAAACCCTTAAATGTTAAGAGTCTAGCCTTGAATTTTGAAAGCACAAATGTTAATTCCTTGACTCTATATTTGCACATAACCTTAGTATTCTGTACATTTACTTTTTGTGTGATATATGTATGCTGCAGTCTTTATGAATGTTGATATTTAGCAGTTTTTAATTTCCTGATTTAACTGGGCTCAAGTCAAAGTTTTTTTACTAGCTCACATATTTGGTGTCTTGAAGATATCTTCAGGAACCAATATGTAACCTTCTGCTTGGGGATAGTGTTCTTAAAAAGGAACCCACAGGCCCAAAATGGTGTCACTTAGGTCAAGGCACCAAGTCAGTAAACCAAGACTTAATACCTAACCTAACTGCAGTTTTAGCCCCCCTCCCCCACCCCAAAATGTAACCTTTAACCAGTCAACATGAGAATTTCCTGGTCAGCACTAGGAAATCTGATAGATCCCTTCAGCTCCCCTTAGAAGGGTGACCTTGCCTAAAACAATGGATTCTTCGCTAATAATTTTCTTTTTTCCACCCCCTCTCTACCTTTAAAAACCTTTCCTTTCTTGTAGCCCTTTGGAGCTCCCATCTACTTGCTAGATAGGATGCTGCCTAATTCATGAATTGATTAATAAAGGCAGTTAGATCTTTAAAATTTACTCCGTTGAATTTTTGTTATTGAACACTGTAAACCAAGAATTTAGGTCTTAAATATTTAATAGTCTTCCAATTCAGTAGTAAACTTAATGAGAAAAGCAAATAAAGTTGCAAATATTTTTAAGAATGGCTACCTACTTTATGGTAGGTAGATCTGAAACTTTTTAATTTGTTAAATGTATATTAACTATAAACATTCGAAACAAGCAGCCAAAACAGCTTCTTCATAAAAATTGTATGTGGCTCTTGAAATTTTAAAAATGGGACAGTGGCGGGGCGCCTGGGTGGCTCAGTCGTTAAGCGTCTGCCTTTGGCCCAGGTCATGATCCCAGGGTCCTGGGATCGAGCCCTGCATCGGGCTCCCTGCTCCGCGGGAGGCCTGCTTCTCCGTCTCCCACTCCCCCTGCTTGTGTTCCTTCTCTCGCTGTGTATCTCTCTGTCAAATAAATAAATAAAATCTTTAAAAAAAATAAATTAAAAATGCCGCAGTGGCCAGCTGTGGTAAAAGAAGGGGTTGTTTCGATGGGCTGATTTAGGTTAGAGAGTGGTGGCTGATGGGCAGTATGCCTCCCCATTACAGTCTGGGAATTCTTATACCAGGCTGTTTTGAGGGCAGAACCCTGTAGGGAGGGAAAAAATAATCGTTCTATCCTTCTGAGTTCTTGGCTGAGACCTCTAATAAAAGACAGATTAATAAGAGAAAAACCAACAAAAGTTCAACATGCTTAAGTCTTGTATACATGGGTGATACCCTGGGAGAAGGGAGCAAATCTCTGAGATGGTTTAGAATGTGGGTTTAAATACCTTCTTCAGCTAAAGACAAAGAAAGTGAGGGTGGTGTTGGGAGCGGCTAGTTATGGGAGGTTACCAGGAAAATCATGGTAAACAAGGGGTTTGTTATGCATATTTAAGTCCAGGTGCCTTCTCCACTGATAAGATTCTCTTGTAATATTCTCTTATGATTTAGAGTCATCCTTTTCTTCCTGGTGCTGAAAGGGAGACACTCTTACAAACGAGATTTCCTTCATAAATGTAAATTACCCTTACAAAAGGATAACGTTTACTGTGTTTTCAGAGCTTCTCCTGGCTCTGTTGTTTTTCATTCTCTTAAAATAATCCTTATACCAAAGAGGCTTATTTTGTGGTAGCATATTCTGTTACCCTTCAGTCTCCCAAATCTCATCAATCAGTACTATAAAGTTTAGAGCAAGTTGAGTCAGAGAATCTCTGAAACGGAATCGTTTCAGTCACCTGGACTTCTTATAACTTCATATTTGAATTCCTAAAAATTGATTCTATAGAGAGAGAGACGCATCAGAGAGATGAGGCCTCTAAATTGTGTTGATAGTCAGATGAGAATTTTATTAAGCATGGTGCTCATTTTACCTTTTACAGCCTTTCCTAAACTAGCTAGAACTGAAATTTTGAAGTTTATTTGTTAAATGTATATTAATTTAACTGGGTAAATATTCACAGCAAGGAGATTAGTTGGGCTTGTTTTTCAGGCTGGATATATTTATAGTCAAACTCTATTTTATTTTATTTTATTATGTTATGTTAATCACCTTACATTACATCATTAGTTTTTGATGTGGTGTTCCATGATTCATTGTTTGCGTATAGTCAAACTCTAGAATAGGATGAATTTCAGAAATTTAAATATAAACTGGTGATTCAGAGTTTCAGATTTATACTCACAGAGATGTTACTCTAAATGTTGCTTTGGTTTCCAGACTAGCTCACAGTGATTTTTTTTTTTTTCTTTAACCTGTAATACTATATGCAAATACTCAAGTCTTGGTAACTGAAGAAGAAAATTGGCTAGGTGGAAGCTCTCAGGGTTGAGGCAGCTGGCTCGGCAGAGGTTCAGGTAGGAGGCCCAAGGCAGTCTGGCAGGGAATGATTCAGAATGATGTGAGTGGTTATCTACTGCAGGTGGTGTTTTGGCAGGATAGGAAAAAATTCATAGTGCCACAGTGAGTGTTCATCTATATGATTGCCCTTAAGTCAGGGCCTGTCTGTTGCATGATCACTGAGTGTGCCGTGCGGGTTAAGAAAGAACACATGAGACATTTTACTATGCAACTTAGAGTAAGGTTATTTAAGTAGCACGGGGACAGGACCCGCGGGCAGAAAGAGCTGCACTCTGCAGTGTGAAGCTGGTGGGCAGATGCTTAGTGCTCAAGGGGGAGGGGGCTTGCAGGGAGTATTAGATCGTAAATGTTCTCTTCAAATTTCTGCTCATAAAACTACTTTCACAAGATTTCTCTGGTGCTTATCATTCAGCTTGATATTAACTATGTGTGACATATACAAGCAGTCATGAGACCCTTTAAGAATGTAGCAACCAGTCCATATTTGATCCTTATCGGAACTATGCAGGCTGTAGACCAGCCTTGTGGGCTAAAGGTGAACATTTTTCTGCTTCTTTCTGTCATCACTGCCTATTTCATATACTTTGCCCTTTTCTGTGTGCTTCATTGTTTAGTTTATGGACCTAATAATTGTTGTATAGTCTGTGAACTTAATATAAATTTTGTGGGCATAGAGTCTTTCTTCATTTCTTTTGTTCCTCATTTTCTAAAGTGTTTCAGATCCAAAACCAAAAGATGAAATAAATATTGTTAGCAAATTCTTACTCTTCATTTTATTGGTCTTTAAAGTTCACTAGATGATAGCTTGTTTTGTGTCCTATAAATTTCAGTTTTTATTTTAGTTCGCAGGAGTGCAATTGAGGGCGGTCAGGTTCGTATTTAAAGAAATCTTTGCTTCATTGGCAATTGGTACTGTGTGTGTGCATGTGTACCTGGAGGACATGTGACTTAAGAGTTGTTTATTATACTTATCAGTGAATCAAAGCAGAGCTTTTCAGAATCATTGGGAATAAACCTGACTCTGTGGACAGAGTAAGATGTGACTATTACTCTGTCAAAGTAAACAAATTTGAAGGAAGATTGAGTCACTTGGAAGGGAACTCATTTTGTAATGGAAGTGAGGAAAAAGGCTCCCACCTTCTGTGCAGTCTGCCGGAGAATGTAATGTACAGACTCACTCAAATGTTGAAGATACATTGCACCAGGCAGTTAGACTTGGATTCCCGTGTGTACAAGCAGCCTTCTAGTGGCCTGGCTTTCCATGTAAGAAAAAATGTACTTTTTCCTTCTGTAGATATTGTGGCTTTCCAGATGGTTGTGGTTCTCATTTTAAGTTATAAACTTGCTCTTTGCCTTATGTACTGCATTTTCTTGGTTTTAAGACCCCCTTCACATGTTTTAATCTTTCTGAATACAGGATGCTTTCTGAACATGGCATATCTCTTATAATTGAGGTTAAAAAAAATTTGCCAGCCATGAAGCAGGATTTTAAATAAGGAGGTAGTTATCATTGTCTGAGTTTGTGTAAACTTTGCCTTTTGTGGAGTTTCTGTTATATGTGATTTGACATCTCTGTTCATTTATTTGCCTTGATGGTTACTGTGGTTGAGTTTTAACTTAAATGTGGATTCCTAATAGTTTTAAATGACTTTGTAAAGATTACATTATTATAGGACAGCATTGAAGTAAAGTCATTATTTTGTCCCATAAATTGTCAGGCAATGCAGTGAAATTGAAGGCAGTAGAAAGTATCAGATCCCTTATACTGTATACTGTATTACAGAAATTTCAAATCCTAGAAGAGGCTGGCAAAACAAAAGCACAACTGTTCTAAAACTCAAATGGGATTCCTATAGAAAAATACAGTCACCATCTATTAAAGGTGAATCTGAGATGAAAAATTAAAAATATACAAGGAGTGAGAGCAGATGTGATTAGAATTACCACCCCCAAGAACTTTGGAACTATAGATTTATTTTCAAATCATTACAGTGGTAAGAGGATGAAGAGGAAATAAGTAAAAAAAAAAAAAAAAGAAGACATGGTGAATTAGAAATTGAACCCTTTAGACTTCTGCCATTGAAATTAAAATCGCAACAAATAGATTAAACAGCAAATTAGATAGAACGTAAGGAGAATTAGTGAGGTATAAGATGGGTCTGAGGAAATTAAGCAGAGTGCAACAACGGTGGAGAATATGAGAGAGGTACATGGTATGGAGCTTGGGACAAGAGCATCTACCATATATAAAATAATCTCAGAAAAAGAGATGGAGTTGACTTCTGGTTTCTAGCTCCACATGTAAGAAATTTGGAAGTAGCCACTCTGTCCTAACAACAAGTAAAAAGCTGAACAGACTGAGAAACCAATAACTTTTCTTGAATTCATAAGAGATGGGAGGACACAGGGCAAACTGCCCCCTCTCCCTTGGTGACTACAGAGACCAGAGTCTCAGGTTTAGCAGAGATTCAGGAGTGGGAACCACTGCAGGAAACCAGTGCCAGGGTAGATAAACCTGAACTGTAATTGATGAGTTGCTGGAGGCTCAGTGCAGACAAGTCTGAGGGTTTAAAACTCCAGGGAAACCTAGTCACACTGGGGCCCCCACAGTTTTGTAAGATTGTCCTCTAGGAGTTTGACCAGGTTCCCATTATAAATATGGCTGCTTCTGGTAAGGGGAGGGGGAGAGGGACCATTTTGAAATATACCAGAGGACTCTGTTCTTAACAGGGCCTGCTTCAGAGAAACTAGTTAACCAGAGCCTGTCTGACCTGGGAGAAGGGAAATACTCAACTCCAGCCCACTCTAGCCATCCTGGTCCACCTAGTGAGGGAGGAAAAAACCTGAGAAATATTTATCAAGTTTACAGTCCAAAGGCATAGGCTCACTAAAAGACTGTGGGACAAAAGGTACAACATATGTATGATGGGGGATGGAATTGGCAGAGGCAATGTTTGAAGGGAAATGGCAGAGAACCTTCTAGAATTGCTGAAAGACAGGAATTCTCCGATTTTCAGGAGCATTATAATGCCAAGTGGTATAAATAAAAATAAAATCATACCGAAGGACACCATAAACCAAGTACCGAATGAAAAGAGAAAAATGTTAAAGTAACCTGAAAAATATTTTACCTTGTTCCACTTGTGTTAGCATTTCTAAAATGCTTTTTGTTTTGTGTAGTAATTTAAAATTTAGTTTGTGTTCACGTTATAAAGGCAATGGATCAGTCATGGTCATACAAGAAACTTAAACATTGTTACAGTCTTATCCATTATATGCCATTATGAAAATTGTATGCCTATAAGACACTAAATTCGGTTTTACTGCCCTACTTTTAATACGTAGCTGCTCAAAAGCAGCACCAGTTTGCATTTAAAATATTATAAAGAACAGCAGTACTTTGAACAAAGTACTAACTTTGAGTTCAGCTTGCTGAGTTCAGATCCTTATTTTACCACTTAATAGCTATGCCACCTTGGTCTTGTTTTTCTCCCCCCGAAACTTAGGACTAGAAGTAGTGCCTCTAATAGCTTTATTACAAGAATTAAGTGAGAAATCATGCATAGTCTTTGTAGTAGTGAGTGCTAAGTAAACAAGACTTGTTCTTACTAAGAGATACTACCTTTGACTTGGAGTAGGCGCCTAACATGCTAACAAATCTGCAATTCCTTTGATACTTTATTTTAAGAGCCCATAGTTATTTAATTTCAAATTAGATGTCTGAAGGTCTTGCACAGCAGTAATAGTTGTATAAGATATGGAGAAGCAGTGTGTGTGGGGGGGTAATTCGACTATCCGCTCTCATATGATAGGACAACTTAAAGCTGCAATTTAATTAAAAAAATACTTCCTGCTTTTGACGAGCAACTTGGTGGCCTACACGGCTAAAATCTGAAGTCTGATTTTGACAGGCAGATTGCTTAATCTTGTGGAAGCCTAGATCCTTTCATCCTCCCTATTAATAGAAGTACTGTGGAAAGTACAGTGACTACACGTGGATAACTGTTTCTCTGGAGATACATTCTTTCTTTATAGCATCCTTTCAAAGGAGATATGTAGAATAGAAATTGAACTAAAATACATAGTTCAGTGAGAAGGAAGTTCTGATAGATTTCTAAAGCATGAGGTAGGTTTCAGGTTCCATTTCTGATTTCATTAATAAAATTTCAGGATGAGGACATTTCTTTATTTACCAATTCCTGATTTGTCTCATTTTGTAGATCTTTCATATCATTTATCAGTCTTGGCTCTTTTGTGTTCTCCTTATCCTTGCATCACTTTCATAATGTTCATTTTTTTTTAAATCATTCTAACATTCAAAGTAAGGTTTCCTGATTTTTAAGAAATCCAAAGAAACACAACAGAGACCCTAAAAAGACCAAGTGAACCGACAATATTTGTCCTCAAAGGGAAAAAGGTTTTGTTCCCTGGTCACTGTTCTTGTTTTGGTTAAGATGTGTGGTATTGACAAAGTCTTATTTTCAAGGAATTCTAATACGAATACGAATACAGTGCATTTCCAAAGTTCTCTCATTTTTTTGTGTTTTCCCTCTATAAGAGCAAAGCTAGGGTTCAGCCCACGTCTGTCAACAGTTTTGCCCTTGCACAAAATATTTTATGTGTATAGAAAAGTGTATAGTAAAAGATGATCTGTTCTAGACCTTGAAAGGATTAATAAGGTTTGGAGAGAAACGGAGGGCCTGTTGAGGATTAACAACTAGGCCGGTTTGGAGCAAGGGAAAACAATAAGAGAATCGAAGATGAGGCCTTATAAAGAAGTTTTTAAAATGAATTGTTTCAAACTTGGATCTTTCATATGCAAAAATATTTGTAAAGAAAATAATTTCTTTAAAGACCAGTTTAGAGAATGGTGTGGTACTTGATGTGGAAGTGGTTAGATGAAGCACTTGGAGGAGAAAGAGAGCCATGTCAGAGGCATTACAAAGAGAGGATGAGTTGGGCTTAGTGAGTCTAGAAAGGGGAGCGGGAGGAGTATTGGTTCCAAAGCTCCCCAGAGTTTCCCAGCTGTGATATGAAAGTGCTCTGCTATGCATAGGGCAGGAAGAGACCAGGGAGAGGCCAGAGACCAAAGGAAGAGACAGACCAGTCCAAATTGGTAGGTGACAGCTTTTTTTTTTTTTTTAATATTTACTTAAGTAATCTCTCCACCCAAAGTGGGGCTCGAAATCATAACCACGAGATCAAAAGTCGCAAGCTCCTTCAACTGAGCCAGCCAGGCACTCTGGTTGGTGACAGTTTTTATAAGCAAGGGAATTTACATACGAGGCTTATCTTGGGCAGCAGCAATACTGGTAGATCCCTGCCTGCCAAATCTTAAGATTATATAGAGCCCTAACTAGGTTTAGTCGCATATATTGTCCAGATGTTCTCAATACCACATAACTGTCTCAAGGCTGTATCCTTGAGGCAGCTTCTGGGAGTGGGGAAAGGAAGCAGAATGCGAATTTTAAGGACAGAGGACGGGGTGAGGAGCCTCCAGATTGCCTGGGTCCAGCTAGTGAGTCAGCCTGAAGTTATAATAAGCTTCTCCAACAAGGAGTCTCAGGTGACTTGAGGGTTAGCAGTAGAGTGACTCAATTTGGGGTAAAGAGATAGTTAAGAGAGTACCTGGTTCCTCTAAACAAAATGCCAGGGCTGTTGAATCTTTGCAAAATGTGAAAATTATGAAATGTGATTCCCCCCCCGCCCCACAAGGGAGGAGTAAGGATTTTGCAGAGTCACTGAATATTTTGTTGAGTTCAAGAAAGATTTTAGGGAGGACTATTAAAGAAATGCTTGTGAATAGTTTTTCAGTGACCATTTATTACTTAAATAACTGTTTTTTTTTTTTTTAATGCTTTTTCTCCCCCTCTTTAAGTCACAGTAGCCCTGATAATTCAGAATACTTCCCTGGATTTGCCTCTGAGATGGCCTTGAGTAGCATCTCCCCAGCCACTGAGTGGTTTGGTTTCAGGGAAGGCAATATTAGCCCAGTGGCTCTGCATTTTGGGGGGATTGTAGTTAACTCTCAACACTTTAAAGATTTTTTTTTTTTTTAATTTTATTTATTTGACATGGAGACAGAGAGAGAGGGAACACAAGCAGGGGGAGTAGGAGAGGGAGAAGCAGGCTTCCAGCTGAGCAGGGAGCCCGATGCGGGGCTCGATCCCAGGACGCTGGGATCATGACCTGAGCTGAAGGCAGACGCTTAACCGCCTGAGCCACCCAGGTGCCCCAACTCTCAACACTTTAAGTGTATTAAGGTAATATAACAATAAAAGCCATAACGGATATATTCTAGATAGTCCTATTCCTTTGCCATCTAAATATTTATAAGATTTATGATTTGCTTGGTTTCTTCCATTTTCTGCTAGACTGATTTGGGATCTCCAGGCTTCTTGACCTCTCAGCACCTCCTAGATTATTGTTACTTGGGTGTCCTTTATACCTTAATCTCTTTAAACTGTACTCCTTAGCATTTACCTCAGTCTGAGATTTAGTATATATCTATAAAGAAAGAGTTTTATAAGAAAACATTCTTGTTATTTACTAGATAACTACTCATTTCAATTTTTAATCTGCTTGATTCAGGGGTTAGCTAGAAAAAAAAGGCTGCATTTCAAAAGATACATTTTTGGGGGGAGGGATATGTGTAATGAGAAGTCATTTTGATGTAGATATTCAATTTACTTTTTTAAAGAAATACATATGTATATATATTTCTAAAAAATTGAGTTTGAGGGGCGCCTGGGTGGCTCAGTTGGTTAAGCAACTGCCTTCGGCTCAGGTCGTGATCCTGGAGTCCCGGGATCGAGTCCCGCATCGGGCTCCCTGCTCGGCAGGGAGTCTGCTTCTCCCTCTGACCCTCCTCCCTCTCATGCTCTCTGTCTCTCATTCTCTATCAAATAAATAAATAAAATCTTAAAAAAAAAAAATTGAGTTTGATTACATTATTGAAATAGTCTGTATCCTTGCTTATGTCTGGTCTACATAGTCTGACAGATTTAGGAAGGAGTTTGTTACGGTATCCCCCTGACTATAATTTTACCAATTTTTTCTTTTTAAAAGTCTTTTATTTATTTATTTTTTTAAGATTTTTTATTATTTATTTGACAGAGAGAGGGAACACAAGCAGGGGGGAGTGGGAGAGGGAGAAGCAGCCTTCCCGCTCAGCAAGGAGACCGATGCAGGGCTCGATCCCAGGACCCTGGGACCATGACCTGAGCCGAAGGCAGACGCTTAACGACTGAGCCACCCAGGCGCCCCTAAAGTCTTTTAAATTTCTTTTGGTGATATTTGCCTTGCAGCACATTTTTTCCTGGCTTTATATATTTCATAGCTATGTTATTTGCCCAAATATTTATGATTTATTTTCCTTTTGGATTGAATGTTTTTATATTATACGCTTCTCTCTTCTGCTTTACCTAATAGTCTGTTTTATCTAATATTATTTTGACTAATGCAAAAACTGTGAGGGACCTGAGATTTTACCCTTCCTGCAAGCTGACAAGTTAGCCTGCCACAGTTTCATGAATTCTGGCAGAAACCAGAATCAAAGGACTTTTCATTGTTATTAATCATAACAGTATCAGCATTTTCTTTTTTTTTAATTATTTTTTTATTGTTATGTTAATCCCCATACATTACATGATTAGTTTTAGATGTAGTGTTCCATGATTCATTATTTGCGTATAACACCCAGTGCTCCATGCAGAACGTGCCCTCCTCAATACCCATCACCAGGCTAACCCATCCTCCCACCCCCCTCCCCTCTAGAACCCTCAGTTTGTTTTTCAGAGTCCATCGTCTCTCATGGTTCGTCTACCCCTCCGATTTCCCCCCCTTCATTCTTCCCCTCCTGCTATTTTCTTCTTCTTTTTTTTTTTTTCTTAACATATATTGCATTATTTGTTTCAGAGGTACAGATCTGAGATTCAACAGTCTTGCACAATTCACAGCACTTACCAGAGCACATACCCTCCCCAGTGTCTATCACCCAGTCACCCCATCCCTCCCACCCCATCCCCCACTCCAGCAACCCTCAGTTTGTTTCCTGAGATTAAGAATTCCTCATATCAGTGAGGGTCATATGATACATGTCTTTCTCTGTTTGACTTATTTCGCTCAGCATAATACCCTCCAGTTCCAACCACGTCGTTGCAAATGGCAAGATCTCATTCCTTTTGATGGCTGCATAATATTCCATTGTATATATATACCACATCTTCTTTATCCATTCATCTGTTGATGGACATCTTGGCTCTTTCCACAGTTTGGCTATTGTGGACATTGAGTATCAGCATTTTCTTGTGCCCCTTCCTCCAGCCTCAATTCCCACAGGGTGATGTGAGAAGGGCCAGGTGGTATCTGCACACTCAGTGAGTTGCATTGCAGAAGAGGAACCCTGAGCTTAGTTAGGGAACCTGAATGTTTTATTGTGGGAAGTAAGCAGGTCTGCCCTTGGCTCTGGAGAAGATACTGCCTCTGTCTTCCAAGGCTGTTTGCTCTACAAAAATCATTGAAAAGAGAGTCTAAGACATGCTGAAACATGAGAGACCTAGGGAGAATTGTCTCCCAACGATTTCTTTTTGTTTACATTCACCTGCTGTCTTTTTGCTCACCCCTTTCTTGTAATTGATTTTAATTTTGTGTTTGAATAGGTAACATGTTTGCAGTGGTTCCAATGCAAAGAGACACAAAGGATATCCAGTGAAGTCTCCCTCTCACCTCATTCCCTCAGTCACCCTTTCCAGAGGCAGGCAATACTACCAGTTCTTGTGATCCTTCCAGAGATACTTAATGCATATGTAAAGGTATACACATAATCTGCCCCCACACTTTTTACATAGTGATATCATGCTGTAGATGGTTCTGAACCTTAAGTTTTTTCCATAATATATCCTGGAAATTATTCCAAATGAGTTTCATTGTTCTTTACAATTACCTTATATTTTATAGGTGGGCGAGCCACAGGTGATTAACCAGTCCCTTGTTGATGGATGTTAAATTGTTCCTGGTGTTTTGTATGTTTATGAGTAGGTCTATGGGACACAGTCCTGGAAGCCTTGCTTGGTCTGCGATGTATGCAAATTTGTTATTTCTGATAATACTTGGAGTTTTACCTTTAGTGTGGTGCTGGAGTGTATTTGCTAGTATTTCAGTTAGGATTTTTGCAAAACTGAGATTGGACTGGTTTGGGGGTAATCTTTTTTTGAGTCTTAGAATCAATGTTATGCTTGCTTCAGAAGAAATCATTTAGATTTCCTTTTTGTATGCTCTGCAGCTGTATAAATAGCATTCAGATCCTCTGAACTTCAAAGGTTTGGTGTAACTCCCTGCGGAAGTGTCTGGGCCTCATGCTTTTTGAGGATGGCTCTAAGAGCTCTCTCTGATTACTATAGAAATTGATCTGTTTGGATTTCTGCCTTCAGTCTGCTTTGCTTCTTAAAAGTAAAGTAGAAAGTTATCTATTTCATTGCTGCATATTGTTAGCAAATTAGTCTCTTATGGTTTTTTATTTTCTGCCTAAATGTGATTGTTTTCCCAATTTTTTCCTAACTTATGTATCAGTTTTTGCTTTCTTTCACCCTTTTTATTGTTGACCTTAGATACCTTTGGGTCTATCATTTTTTCCTGTTTTAAAAATTAATTTCTTAGGCTTTTAAAAATATTTTTTATTTCTTCTGATTTGCTTTCTTTCACCCTTTTTATTGTTGACCTTAGATGCCTTTGGGTCTATCATTTTTTCCTGTTTTAAAATTAATTTCTTAGGCTTTTAAAAATATTTTTTATTTCTTCTGATTCCTTAGATGTGCTTTTCCTTGTCTGTTGTGTTGGGAGCATTAATGCGTTTTCTTTCATCCTTTCTTTCTTCTTTTCCTTCCTTCCTTTTTCAGCATAAATATGCAAGGGTATGAGTTTTTCTCTTATATTTTAGCTCTGGTCCATAGATTCTGTTATATAGTATTTTATCACTATTACTTTCTTTTTGTTGTTTAGATATTTTATATTTGGGGGGGGAATCTCTTCTTTAACTCAAAAGTTAAGGGAGAGTCTTTAAATTCCCAGGTGTTAGGTGCCTTTTTCCTCCAGTTTTGCTATTTGTTTTCTAGTTTTACTGTATTATGATCAGAGGATGCTATCTGTACTATTTTTGTATTTTAATTTACTAAGTTTTTGTGGTTTAACGTCATTTTTGGCAAACGTTCCATATTCATGTTCAATTTAAGGTCTTCTATATCCATCTTGTTTTTACTTGATTTGTCATGGACTGAGGTGAATTAAAGTGTCCTACTGCTGACGTTTCTATTTTTATTTGTATTGCCTGACTTTTTTGCTTTATAGTTGCTATGATTTTGTTATTCATAATCATTATAACTTAGGTGCAAATTGCATTTTTTAGTATTTAAAGGGTCCTGTGTCTCCTTTAATGCTTTTTGCACTGTGACCTTGTCTGATATTAAGAGTGTAATTCTTTCTCTCTTTTTTTTTTGTTTGTATTTTCCTGATAAGTGTTTTCCTTTTATTTTCATCTTTCGTCTTTTTGTTTCAGATATGCTTCTTGTGTACAATACAGGGTTAATTTTATTTGGAATCCAATCTAATCTTTTTTCTTTTTTTTTTTTTTTTTTTTTACTGTGTTGGATTAGCCCATTTACATTTAGTAATGCAGCTAGTTTTAATTCTGTCATTTTATATTATACTTCCTGTTTTTATAGCTTTTTAAAAACATTTCACCAAGTAGCCAGTTTTTCTTTGCTCCATATTTCTTCTTTTAGTTAGGAAGAACTGTATTTCTTTTTTTAGAGATCAATTTCATAAGTGTAACTGTAACTGTATAATAACCTTGATGCTCATATTTTTACACACTGTTAATTTCTATGAGCAATGATGAATACGAAATGATGAATGAAATGATAAAAATTTTTTTTTTTTTTTTTAAGATTTTATTTGAGAGAGAGAATGAGCAGGGGGAGGAGCATAGGGAGAGGACGAAACAGACTCCCCACTGAGTGGGGAGCCCCATGTAGGGCTTGATTCCAGGACCCTGAGATCACGACCTGAGCCAAAGTCAAATGCCTAAACAACTGAGCCACTCAGGCGCCCCAATTCCTTTCCTTCTTCTATATCCTGATTTTGGTTATTGCATTATCTCTTGTTTACTTTTTAATAGTATTAAACATATTTATACTTCTGTTATTTGCTTTGTCAGCTTTAAATGATACTTATTAAAGATAATAATTAGCTCTTTTGCCTTTATTTAGGTTTTCAATTTATACAGTCCCTAATCATAATTGCCATTTTTATTTTGATCTAAGAGTTAAGTAGATTCAGTTCTCACTGCAGGTCCTTTTGCTTTGGTTTTCCTAGGCATCTCTTGATTAGCTGAAGTTCATCCTCATGTAAATCTTTTGAGAAGGGTTCATGGGAAATACTTTTCTAGACTTCTTGTTTAGGTGTGAAATCTTTGGGTTACACTTACTTTCCTAGAGGGTATTATAAACATTCTTCCAATCTTGTAGTATTAAAATGCTACTGGGAAGGAGTCTGACACCAGTAGGATATTTTGGAAATAGATTTGGGTTTTCATGGCTAGGCTAGGTTTTTTTTCTAGGACTCAGTGTCCCCTTCAAATACGCAGCTTTAGTTATATTTTCATTTCTATAATGTTTTCTGGAATTTTATTTTAAGTAATCCCTGCAACCAACATGGGGCTCAAACTCATGACCCCGAGATCCAGAGTGGAATGCTCTTCCAACTGAGCCAACCAGGCGCCCCTTGAATTTTATTTTTGGCTATAGATATGCCATTGGATCTCTTTTGTTTTCAATAGATAGCATTTTTTTTCTTTGTTTTTAACACTTTCTTCATTTCCAATTTATTTTTCTTGTTTCTGACTCCTTTTGTCCCTGTGATTTCAGGAATGTCTGCTCTTTCTTGTGCTTCTAGATTCACCTTAATTTTGTAAGTCGTTTTTCCTTCTCTTTTTCATCTTCACTCCTGAGCTGTTATATCTTTGCATGTGCTCTAGGATAGTTGCTTCCCTGTGTTTCCCTAAGTTGTTTGTTTGTTTGAACTCATGGCAAGTAAGTTGATTTGTCGAGACTGAATAGATTACACTATTCGATACACATATTTTATATTAAAGCTGACAAATTTGGTATTATTCTGTCACTTATTTTGTATTTTTTATTTTACTTTGTTCTTGTCCAGCTTCTCTGGATTGATCAAGTTGCTTTCCCTTCCCTCTAAATTAATCCACAACTTTTACTATGCATCTTGCTATTCCTGGTTGATTACCTTACTTTAATGTGTATCTTTAAACATATTTTTCTGTCATATTCTATCAGAATTAAGGGGTTTTTTGTGCTCTTTTCCCTCACCTCCTCCCCTACTATCTGCAGCTCCTGGATGTTATGAAACAGAGTTTGCATTCTACATCATTAAGTTTGCATTGGTGAAATACTGTTTTCATTTCAAAAAACCTGTGGTTATAATACAGTTTCAGTCACAGTATTATCTATTTACATTTCACTTACACATGTTTAATCGCTCACTGCGGTTTTTTATACTCTTCATTTTTGTGTTTATTGA
Source organism: Halichoerus grypus (assembly GCF_964656455.1). NCBI lineage: Eukaryota > Metazoa > Chordata > Mammalia > Carnivora > Phocidae > Halichoerus > Halichoerus grypus. The sequence continues at coordinate 61,450,392 of NC_135723.1, forward strand.
GATTTTTGTTCTTCTAATTTTCTTTTCTTAGAAGCATTTCTATGAATAATTTCCTTAGACAACCTTTCATGGATTATATACTTAATGAGCTGTTGCATGCGCAAATGTTTTTGGTTTGCCTTCATATAGAATACAGGATATTGTTATTTGAGGGTTTTTTTTTTTTTAAGTCTATAAAATTGTTCTAACTACTAGTATTATAGATGAGAAGTCTGGCTAGGTCTCATTATTTTTCATTATAAGTTACCTGTTCTTTACATTTGGAAGCGTACAGGTCGATTTTGTGTTTTGAAGGTTGGAAATTCTATTTTTTTCCCAGGATGTGTCTGTTTTAGTGTTTTTCTACCCTACTCAGTACCATCTCTAATTAATCCTGCTTAAAGCTTCGTGAGCCCTTTCAGTTTAAAACTCAGGTCTTTAGTCAGCTCAAGGATTATTTTCTTCTAGTATTTCTTTGATTAGTATTTCTTTCTGTGTTCCTTTTTCTCTTTCTATAATATCTGTATTTTCAATATTAGAGTTGGATTTGTCCTCTGTGTCTTTTTTCATTCATGATTTTGGTTTTTTTGTTTTTTTTTTTTGGAGTTACTTACATGACATTTATTCTAGATTACGAGTTTAGTTTTCTGCAATGACCTTTCTTTTATCCTTTCTCTGAAATATTAAATTAAAAAATTATGGGTTGTGGTTCTAGGAAGTTCTACTTTATAAAGTTGTCGCACCTTCCTCATCTCTCCATCCCCTCCTGGCTTCCTTCCTTCTATTCATTCTTTCTGACACTACAGTAGGCATCGATTTCGATTCTTTATCTTGGTTCACCTTCGATCACGTTGCTGTGTGTACTTAGCTCATGACCTTTCTGTGTTACATAATGTCAGCAGTTGTAGAATCTCTTGACACACATGTAGATCATAGTGTTATTTCTTTCTCTGATAGAAGAAGAGCCTAGTGATCATTAACTTGGCCACACACTAAACCCTGTTTGTTTGAAGGTGTTAGGAAAGAAGTTTCCCTCCTCTTCGGTGCAGGGAGGGTTCTGTCCTCAGCCCAATTTGGTGGCTTTTTTTGGTTTCTCAGTGTCGAAGCAGCCTTGCTCCCTTGTCCCCAGGAGAGTCACTCAGATACTGCTGACTGGCTGGGAAGCTTGAGGATTGATAGACTTTGAGCAGGCCCATTGAAAAGAAATAAACCTTACAAATGAGTGTATTTTCTCTGTCCTTAGAAATACGTGTTAAAAACCCTTTTCATACTTGCTCTTTCTTGATTTTCATATGCTTTCATTACCTAAATCTTGATTTAGATTCTCCAGGATCCAGCAATTAGTCACCATTATTCTAGTAATTTAGTAGCCAGAGTGAAGGGGGATCAAGAAAGAAGGCTCGGTTGTTATTGTTTCATGGCTGTTACTGTCAGAGCTACTGGCTCACACTTTGCTTTATCATTTCAGGACTGGACCTTTTAAATAGCTTTCCTGTGCATACATACTTTTAATACTTTACCTATCCATACTAATCGACCTAAAAGTATTTGTTGGCAAACTCAGTATATGTCCAGTGCTTTCTGGTTGATTGGCTGATAACCTCGTGGGTAAAGAAGTCAGTACACTTAACAAAAAATAGGTCTGAGCTCATCTGAGTCATCAGACTGCAAAGTGCCCAGGCCACTGAAACAACAGTCCGTGGCCTTGGGGCATTTTCTCTGTTCGTTGGTAGTTTCTTTGTCACTTGGTGTTTTCTCTGGTCTCCTGAGATCTTTTGCTTCATTAGTTGTTCAAAAAATACTTTATTCAAGTACTTACTGTGTGCAAAACACTATGCTGCGTGCTAGAGGGAGCAGAGCATACAAGGTTCCCTGTCCTCCTGGAATTTACTGTCTTTATTACAGAGATTGCAGAGTATTGACTACATCTGACTACATTCTCTTAATTGGCTTACACAGTATCAAAATGGGTTTTTGTCAGTATTTTGAAAAATGAGAAATTTCACCTAAAAATCTAAATTTGCAGCTGCTTTAAATATATAGTATCTGGCCACCCTGAGCCCTCATTCCTATATGGCATTCTGCCCCTTTAGATAGGACTGTGTGCATCAGTTTGTCGCAGTTAACCTCTTCACCCTTAAAACTGAGGCCAAATTCGGTTGGCATTCATCGTCACAACTGTGCTGTTCTTTTTTCTTACAAAATGATTAAGAAGGTGAGTTGCTTCTTGAATGTTTTCTGGCTATCCTCCTTCAGGCATTTGAGTTTGTGACCTTTGTATGATATTTATTAGCCTACTAATTATCTTACAGGCTCAGCAAAAAGCAGAAAGGAAAGACATCATGCTTCAGCTTCAGTCAACAAGAGCAGTAGACATATACATTGTAATACTCCTTTTCAAATTCATTCTAACAAAGTGATAGAATCCTAGTTCCATAAATCTGGTAATTCTGACATAATACGTATTTTTGCATGCTATAATACCATTTGAGTTGACATTTTTCAGTTTACTTCAATAATGCTGTAGTAAAATTTTGTTTATATTCAGCTGATAACTTAGTTCAAACCTTTTAAGTGGTTTCATATTTATTAGCTCTTTTTTTTTTAATCGTCAATATTAAAGACCATATGAGATACAGGTATTATGACCTGCAGTTTAGTTGAAGAAAAACGAGGCTCAAAGAGGTTTGCACATTGTCCAAAGTCCAAGCCTGTTCTTTTTTCCATGAGACCGCCTTCTCCCATTTGTACTATCTCATTAGATCTTCACAACAATCTTAAGAGACAGGTGGAGCAGGTTTCATCATTTCTTTCGATTGGAGAAAACAAACTCAGAGGAGGAGTCCTTTCTTGCCAGTGATGCCATAGCTAATCTTCAGAACATGTCTGCTGCTTGCCGGCTACAGTGCTAGACATTTCACAGGTCTTCCTTAATTCTTACTACTCCCCTATGACGTAGGTATTGTTATTCTCATTATATTCCTAAATAAGTTGAAGAGTTGGCATTTGAATCTAGAGCTTTGTATAAGTAACAGTTTTTTTTTTTTTTTTGCTTTATCCTGTTACCCAGGTTGCTTGACTCTCTGTATATGAATAGCCTACATTATAATTTAACACATTAATCTAATTTTAAAAGTACACAATAATAAATTAAGCTTGAAAATCATCTTTTTTGTATTTTTAGGACTCGTGTTTTCTCTCTGCAATGATTCAAAACAAAGGTGGACCAAATTTAAATTTAGTTAAAAGTCTATATTTTCTATTTTTGTATATGTTCAGCAGTTTTAGAATATTCCTATACTTTTTAGTGTGGACAACTTGTCTGAGAAAATGACTTGTTTAGAGTTTAGCAAATCTGTGTATTGGTTGTGAATTTTGGTTTATTGTTGATTTGTGATAGGGGGCATAGGATAGTTATCTTGACTTGAAGATTGGGGAATAATTCGGTAATCTAATAATTTCTTAGGTGACTTTATGACTTTCGGCAGCTTATTGTATACCTAATTTTATATAATACGCAACCCTAGCTAGCCTTTTACAGTAAGTTAGGAACAAAAGGCCCAAGAAAGCTAAATCTATTAAGTATTGAGTTTGTGTTCCTTTTGTGTATTTTTACCTTTTAGGGTTTCTAGTTTGGGTTCCATTTTATTCCACTTACATTTTCATTTTCTTGGAGAAGGTGCCAAATATCTGTATTTCCAAAAATATTCCCAAGAATAGACATTTTTTCTTAAAAGTCATCAGAAGAGTCACAAGTTCTATCCACTTTTAAAGAATTAGTCTTAATATTAAATGGTTTCTAACATTGCAGATGATAAGTAGCTCTGTGTATAGTCAGTTCTCAGTTATATTTAAAGAAAACATTAAGGCAGTAATTGTCAGTGGCATCAAGGCAGAGGAAGCCAGTCATTCCTAGTTGAACCAGAGGGTCTAAAAAGGATAAAAGCAGAGGTTGACCATGAACTTTGAGTTTTAGACACTCTAATAAAGGTCACTCCCATGTTTTTATTGATATAGTTGCCTTATAGTGAAAATGGCAGTTTCCCTCTGTTAAGTGTCATTTCTAGTCCCCCTTATGATATTTAAGTACAGTAACAGCTCACGGATCTATAATGTTAACTTTAAGTCCGTTAGAGATAAATTTATTTCTGAAAGTATTTATTAATAAGCCCTGTGAGCCCCTATTTTTCATTCTTTGAGTAATTGCTTCTTACTAATGTTATGAATTTTTTTAATTCTTGATTTTTCTAGGGATTATTTCACATTTCAGCTGCTTTTGTTTTCTACTGCTATCATTGAGGGTTCAAGAACAAAAAATAAGTCTTCAGGTAACATGCCTGATCCATAGTAGTGCTTGGCATTGTATTTTGCTGAAAAGATCATATATCTGTTTGGATGCTTGATCTGAAAAGTTGTGATGATTATGAAATTTTCGCATGGAGTTTTCTTGGCTGCCTCTAACAAATTTGGTCTTACTCTCTTTCTTTTCAAAAGGATTTTTTTTTTTGGCTGTCTGCTTTTTTTCATGTCTTGATCTGCAATAACTATATGGATATGTGCTTGTACTTGCTAAATATTTTAATTTTGCATATTTGGCTGCTTGAATTTTAAATAATTTTTTTGGGCAATGCAAATTAAGAGCTTGAGGCTATAAATGAAATAGCAATCTACAGAAGTTTTTAATTAGTTTATAAATGTATGTTCCTTATCTATCATATATTTTCAGGTTTTGTATTTTACTAAAATGAAGGACAGTTTAAAATTCAGTTTCTCAGTTGTGCTGACCACATTTCAAGTGATATTTTCAGGCCATATGTGGCTAGTGGCTACCAATTCAGGCAGCACAGATAAAAAGACTGTTTCTGTCATCATAGAAAGTTCTGATTGGACAGGGCTATTTCCCTGTCCAATAGAAGGAAGTAAGCAGTAAAGTATAAGCTCATTTCTGATACCAGTTTTGACAGCAGCTTGACAACTCCAGAAGATAAAGCAGTCTTGAGCATACTTCCTCTAAATATGTAGCCATCTCTTGTAGCAAAATTCATGTAATAAACAGGCCAGCGACTTAGCCTTCATTTGAATCCTGATCCCAGAACTTAACTTAGGTTAGTAACTTCTGATAAGTTACTTAACTTTTTTGAGCCTCAGTTTCCTTATCTGTAAAAAAGAGGTAACATTACTTACCTTACCTCATAGGATTAATAAATAAATAACACTAACTATATGTAAAGATATGTAACAGGGGACATTTATAGTACTTTTAAATATAGAATGAAGCCAAAACATTTAAAAATTAGGCAATGTTGTTTGCATGGACTTGTTCACACCCTTGAAACTATAATAGGTCTCTAGAAATGATTAGGTCAAGAGTATTCTGTAGAAGTTTCTGGTGGCCATGGGATTATTTATGACACCGTGTGAAGTTGAAACAGCTAGAATACCAGAATGAGGAGAAAAAGAGATAGAAAAATGACCAACTTTATTTTTGGAGAAGTCTAAAAAGTGCTTTCTGATAACAATGGTAATAAAAACGAATATTTTGTATAATGTTTTGATAACTTACAAAGTTTTTCACATAATTCTTTAAAATTTCATCTCTATAATATTTTGGGTACCTTTATTATACTAATATTAAAGAAGAGTAAAAGGAAACTCAAAGTTGACCAACATTTTGGAGATTACATAGCTAACTGAAAGGATGGAGATTCCTATTTTCAACTTCAAATCTTAACACTCTTTCTACTTCGACATGCTGTTCAATTGATAGCAGTTGTGTTTCTGAGACAGGTGTGTATTTCAGCATCTCTAGGGATGGGGCCCACGTACATGTAATTTATTTTCTGTATTGAGACAGAATGCCTACCCAAGTGATCCTGGTTCCCACCTCTGGTTAGAAAATCATTGCTCTCTTCCTGCTTTAATTCTTCTTTTCCTGTATCAGTACATCTAAATTAATGCATACACCATATGAATAAGACAAAAAAAAAAAAAAAAACGAGACTGATAAACAGTACACTGATTTAACTTGTAGTGTTCCAGATGTTTAGGTAGGACATCAGCAACACTTGAAAAAGCAATAGTAGTTTCTGTTCACTATCTTCAGTGCCTCTCCATTTATAAGTGCTTGTGGAGAGCAGGAATCCAGTCAGACTAGCTAACTATGGAAGTTAATCTCTTAGTGTTCCTTTCTCTGCTTCTCTAATAACAATTTTGGCTACTAATAGTCTGCCCTCGATGTATTGCAGTCCTAAAATGTTGACTCCATATTGCTTATAGTAGTATCTTTGTGAATGTTTTCAATTGATTGGCTAAAGATTTTCAACATTTTTAAAGATTTTTAACATTTTTTCCCCCAGCTGTCTTGAAGATGCTTCAGTATCCTGGACTTAGTGGTTTTTCCCAACCATGTTTAAGTCTGAATGTTTCCCATTACCAAGCTCAAAACTTTCCTTTGAATGGAAGGACACTGTCATAATGGGGTGGTAGAGGGGAACGTTCTAGCAAACCCCCATGTAGGCAAAAAGGAACTGTGTTGCATAGTGAATTTTCAAATTACGCATTTGCTATTTGAGACAGTAACGGGTTTTGCAGTGAATGAACTGTCTTTTGACTCAGAGTTGCTTATCAAAATGCAGTTGAGTAGTGTCTGTCTATAACATGTTAACATTGCCCTTTTAATTTTCTGAGCAGAGATCATTTCACTAGAAGCTATTCACAGTGAATATAGGCTGCTTCTGCATTGCAATTTGCTTGGAATGTTCTTGTATATAGGTGCACCTTTCTTAACATAGAATATATAGTTCTGATTATTTTTCATTACTAGGGCTTAGGGAGCTTATGATTAAATGGCTGACTTTAATACGGCATTTTAGATTAAACTAAAATGATTTTTTTAACTTAGTACTTGCAAAGCATAACATTATTTTCTTAAAATAAATATCATTATGTTAATTATATGCAGATTGTATTTGTCTTTGTTGTACCGTAAATAAATTTACTTAAAAATAGGGTAAAACCAAGGCCTTCAAGATATTAAAATTTTCCCAACTCAGAGATTTTTAAAAACCTTTTGTAATAAAGAATTGAGACTTGGTCATAGGTCACCATGAAAGTATTGTTAAGACACTTATTTTTCTGTGAACAGTGCATTCAGAAGCTTATACTTAATAATACTAGTTCTTTTCATTTTGTGCTGACAATCTGTTACATAGTAGTATATGGCAAAAAATAATGGCAGTGCTTTTTCCTTATTTTTTAAAAGCTGGCCTATCTCATTTTCTTAATATAAGATAAGGGAGATTATATGGTTCATTTTGACTTAAATCTAGATGCAATATTAATGTATTCCAAAAGGTAGAAAATGTGATACCATGTTTCGCCAATTCTAAGACACACTTCCTTTTCATACTTTAACAGCTCTGGAAAATGAGATGCATCTTAAAGTTGATTTGTGTCATTTTAATGGTGGGTTTTTGAGGGGTTTGGGGGGGTTTGTTTTACTTATGTGCAAACTAATGGTACATGTTATAATCATTGATGTCTTAGGCTTGGTAAAAAGTGATGGTTGATTTTTTTGAAGTTTGTTGTAGAACTCAGACTCATTGTTATGATGTGGTATATCTTTGCGGTGAAAGAAATCAAATAGATGCTGTGAGAAGATACTGTATTATTTGGAGTTACAGACCTTTGCTAAGATCTTTTAGTGTCTCCTTCACATCCTCTCACTGCCTGTCATCCCAGTGTCAAATGGCAAAACTAAAACAATTCAGTAACGAGTTTGCTGTATTTTATTCAAGGGAAAATAATCCATAGATTGAGGGAGTACAGTGCCTCACGAGCACTTCAGAAGGTATTTTTTCAAGAGCAACTTTTATATAATGTTCGAAGAGGCAGCCCAAAAGCAGGGCCTGATTGGCTAGAAGGACCTGTTTTCTAGGGTAACGTAAGCAAGCTAAAGCCAAGTTGGAGGATTGTGACTGGTGTTACATTGCCTTGATAGTGAGGTGTTTTCTGTAAGTGCAGGATGATTTAGGTTTAGATTTGTGACATGGGTGGGGCCGCTGGAGTGGCCTCCTTTTGTAGGTTCCAATATATACCACTAATTAGGTTTTTTTACATTAGACTGGTTTCCCATCTGTGGAAAGCTATCCAGAACAATAAGAAAAAAATGGAGATCAAGAGAAGGAAGGAAAGATGGGCTCAGGGCGGGTGGAGTGGAGGTAGTGGATGGGACCTCCAGAGTGAAGAAGGGAAAAATGGGGATAAGACACTAGAGGGGGTTGTTAATGAGAACATTTTCCATTTACGCAGCTTTATTTATCCTGGTCAAGTCTCTGATATGTCAGCTTGTGAACTTCCCAGTAGTTAGCTAAAATCATCTCCACCATATTCCCTAGATTCTGAACACATTAACTTTTCATGCCAAGGCCTTTTTCCGCAGAGGTTGCCCTGTTACCCCCTCCAGCCTTACGGGTAAATCATCTGTCTGCTGGTAGAGACCCAATAGAGTGTGTGTTTCCTCTTAATGTGCTATCTCAATATGAATAACTGAAGGGCGAACTACTTTTTAGAGAATGAATTTTTCTACAAGGAACGATTACAGATAAATGCACAATTAAATTCGTTGGTTTTTTATAAGAGGTGTGGGAGTACCCGGCAAATAATTTTAGGAACTTCCCTACTTTGCACTGTCTTTAAGCATTTAGATAGAGATTGGTGTAGTCTTTTCTCTTTAGCCTATTTGATTTTTATTTCTACAGACAGTAATTTAGTTATTTGTGGTATAAATTCATATTGCATGTTCCTGCTTTAGTTTTCCATTCTTGACACTTACTGAGTATACATTCTCATACATTTGGCAGTTTCTCCATACTTTACAGCAATGGCATGTTTTAGTTCTTAGTCATTTTATCTGGCTAATATCTGTGTTTTAGGCAAGATCCTTTTAAAAATTAAGCTTTAACATTAATAAAATATTTAAATATTCAGTATAAAACATGAATTTAAAGAACCTTTTTTTTTTCCCCCCCGAAAGGAATTTTCACTTTGTAAAGGGTTTTACCATAGCAGTATTTTAAACAGTCTGCAGGGCCCTCTGGAAGCCAGTCTAATTAATTACTGCCCGGTGTCGGCCAGGTATTGTTTGTAAAAGGATTAAGAAGAATTGTTGCCTATCTGAAATCCTCAAGTTTCCAAAAGTCCCTTTCAGAATCTACACAAAACTTTAATCTACCTTTGGATTTTCTTGAATTAAGCAGACCTTTTTAAGAAGCCCCATATTCAGGGTGATTTCTTTAACTTATCCAATTTTGTTATTTTAGAATTTTAAAAATATAATAGTACTTTCATGTCTTTTCAGCCACATTACACTCTAAATTTTTTTGAACTATCCTGGGCATCAAATTAATATTGATTAGTAAGAGAAGGAATATGAATTCCAAATTGCAAGTAACTGACTTGCTGATGAAGTTTTATAGCAAAATCCTTTGCAAGTCGGAGGATTCTGCACTGTTCTTGCTTACTGTAATGCCTCAGTGAAATGGAAATGGAAATAAGATGCTGTCTGTGAGTAAAGGTAAATATTATTCACTGACTTATGAATAGTATTTCAAATATGGGTGCTGAGTTTTATGTATTTCTGACAAAATATGCCAGTCACCACTCTTTATAAATTAGTGTTCCTATAATTCGTCTTTCAGTTTTATTGTCCTGAATTCATTTTCTCTTTCCTCAGAGGATGTACTGAGTAAAGATGCTGGGGAATGTGCAATATGCCTTGAAGAATTGCAGCAGGGAGATACTATAGCACGACTGCCTTGTCTATGCATATATCATAAAGGGTAAGTTTCTTTTTATGTTAACCAAGTTGATAGTGGAGTAAGCGATGCTTCTCAAAATTTCAAACATTGTCCTTAGGGCTGAAAAGTTTTCTTCTTAATTGAAACTCCCTTCCCCTGTTTCTTAAAAAAATAATTGCCTTTTTTACCTGCTGGAACTAAGATTAAAGCCCAGATCTGTTTGTATCCAAAAATCTACCATTTGCTAAACATCTCCTGTTACCCAGGTATTGTCCGTAACAGCTTAGCTAGGTTATCTCATGTAAACCTTGTAACAATCTCATTCTATAATTGAGGGAATAAGCCGAGGGACCATAGGAAGTCTCTCCAAGGTCACATGGCTAGTAAATGGAAGAGCTGAGATTTTAGCCATGTCTGTTTGACTCCAACATCCATCTAGATTCTCATAAAGTATTCTTAGTTTCAGAGCAACACAGGACAATTTTTAGGTAAAAAAAAAAAATTATTTAAGGTGAACAGAAAAAAATAGAAAACTATAACATTTTAAACCCATAAAAGGAATAAGGCAGAATTTTATTTAAAGGTGGGTGTGGGGAAAAGCATAGAGAACACAATAAATAATACAAAATAAGGAGGCAAAAATAAATACAATATCAGTAATTTTAATAAATCTAAATAAAACTCATCAGTTGACAGCAGACTGAAAGATTGAGATATGCTGTTGCTTAGCAAACACTTAAACATAAGGATATAGAAAAATGTGAAAGTGAAGGAATAGAAAATTATGTCCGGGTAAATATTAACCACGAGCAACTGACAAAGCTAAATTAATATGAGACAAAATAAATTTTAACAAAAATATTACTAGTATGATATGATAAAGGTACATAAAGTTCAGTTTTTGGTGAACCTAAGAACAGTCTCAAGGTAAAATATTTATAGAACTGTCAGAAAGAAATGGACAAAAATGTCATGATAATGGGAAATTTCAACATAGTTCTCATTGAGTCAAGCAGATAAACACAAAATGAGTCAAGACCTAGAACAATCAAGCAATACAGTTAACAGGTTTGTCTAATGGATGTATGTGTATCTGCGCCTAGCAATTAGTACATTTTCTTTTCAAGCACATGTGAAATACACGGAAATTGATGGTGTACTGGGCCATAAAGCAAGTTTTAGCAAACTACAAAAAATTGGTGCCATACAGAAAGCCAGCTGTTCTCTGGCCAGTTATATGTCAGTAATAAAAGATGAATAATCTTCACACATACTTTTAAGTAATTTGTAGATTAAAGAAGAAATATAATGGAGGGGTGTCTGGGTGGCTCAGTTGGCTAAGGGTCTGACTCTTGATTTTGGCTCAGGTCAGGATCTCAGGGTCCTGAGATCAAGCCCCCTGTCAGGCTCCACACTGAGAGTGGAGCCTTCTTAGGATTCTCTGCCCACTCCCCACCCACCCACCCCCAAAAAAGAAAGGAAATCATAATGGGTCTTAGAAATACTCAAAACTGAATAATAATGAAAAACCCTTTTGACATTTTCTAGAGTGATCCTTGGAAGGCTTGTGTTAGAGTGGAAAGAAAGACTGGAAATCATTAAACAAGTTCTTCCTTAAGAAATTAGAAAAATGAAGAAACACAAAATAGAGCAAAAAAATAATAAAGGTGAGAGAAGAAAATAATGAAATAAAAAAATTACCCACTAGAGTAGAGATCAACAAAGCCAAAAGTTGGTTCTTTAAAGACAAATAAAATAGATAGGCCTCTGGCAGGACTGTCTCTAGAAGGAAAAAGTGAACAGTATAGGAATGACACATAACTTCAGACACAGAAATTAAAAATAATTGGAAAATTTTGTGAAAAATTTTACACTCTTTGATTTAAAAATATAAACAAAACAGGCAATTTCTTTAAGAATATTATCTTTCCAATTCATTATATATTATTTTATATTTTATATAATATATAAATATATTTATTATATATTATTAATTGTATATTATATGTAGTAATTACCAAAATGATTCAAAAAGAAATAGAAAACCTGAGTTGACTAATAACTGTTACAAGTAGTTATTAAGACAAACCTTGAAAAACAACAAATATTAAAAATTAAAACAAGACCCAAAAACCTAAAAACAGGCCTACAAAGATGGTTTGACAGCAGGTTCTACCAGACATCCAAAGAACACCATGTTAACAATTGTAAACACTCCAAATAGTAGGAAAAGATTGTAGGTTCTCCCACTTATTTTATGAAAATAGTATAAACTTGATATTAAAATCAGACAAGGTAGGACGCCTGGGTGGCTCAGTCGGTTAAGTGTCTGCCTTCGGCCTAGGTCATGATCCCGGGGTCCTGGGGTAGAGTCGCATGTTGGGCTCCTTGCTCAGCGGGGAGCCTGCTTCTCCCTCTGCCTGACGATCCCCCTGCTTGTGCTCGCTGGCTCTTTCTCCCTGACAAATAACATTTTTTAAAAAAATAAATAAAATCAGACAAGGCAAGTATAGGAAAGTAAATTAGAAGGCACTCTTATTTATGAACATAAATGCAAAAAATCCAAACACATATTAGCAAACCAAATTCATCAATATATATCTGAAGTAATGCCTCATGACTATTAGGAATGTAAAGACACTGTAAGATTAGAAAATTTATATATGTAGTACACCACATTAACAAAGGAGAAAGACCATATTATCTCAATAAATGTGAGAAAACAGTATAACTCTATACTTACGAATTGATTTCAAAACAAAAGCAAAGAGTAGATGTTAGATAAATTATTAAAATTAATAAGAGGGGTGCCTCGGTGACTTGGTTGGCTAAGTGTCTGACTTCAGCTGAGGTCATGATCTCGGGGCCTGACCCCTGTTGGGCTCCCCACTCAGAGGGCTCTCCCTCTGCCCCTCCCCTGACTCATGCTCACTCGCTCTCTCTGTCTCAAATAAATAAATAAAATCTTTAGAAAAAAATTAATAAGAACTGGGGCACCTGGGTGGCTCAGTCAGTTAAGCATCCAGCTCTGGATTTCGGCTCAGGTCATGATCTCAGGGTCATGAGATCAGGCCTCCCTGAGATCCTGCTTAAGATTTTCTCTCTCTGTCCCTCCCCCTCTGCGCACATACGTGCATGCTCTCTCTTTTGCTCTCTTTCTTAGGGATTAAGAACTTAGCAGGGTTGCCAGATAGGAGCTCAACATGAAAATTAGTTGCGTTCATATCCCAGTAAGAAAAAAGAAAACATAACTTTTTTTTTTTATAGAATAATAACATTAACAGCCACAAAACCTACAATGGCTGTAAGCTGTGTTAAGAATACATCCTACAAAAGATACTCAAGATTTTAAAACTTCGCTGAAATATAGAAGATCTAAAATTTGAGGTATACCTTCTTGGGGATAGAAAGATTCCATGTCATAAAGATGTCACTTAACCCCAGATTACATAGTTAATATTGTCCCATTCAAATCTCAGCTAGTTTTTTCATGTAATTTTATGAGTGGATTCTAAAATACACATGGACCAAAGAGCCCATATGGCAAGAACAATCATACTCACGAAGAAGAAAACTGCTGGGGGACTTGCCCTGTACAGACACATTATAAGACTATTATTAAGACAAGTGTGGAAAGGGCATAGGAATAGAATCCATAAACACTCGTGTGCATATGAGAGACAGTATAGCACGGGGTTGTTAAAAGCATGGATTCTTGGAAGTTAAGCCTTCCTCCCAAGATTCAAATCCCAGCCCCTCCACTAATTCATTGTGTGATCTTGGTCAAGTTGTAGTTAGCTTTTCCCTCCCTCAGTCTTTAAAATGAGGCGATAGTACCAACTTCATAGAGTTGTTAGGAGGTTTTAAATGAGTTAAATTTTAGAAAGTGCTTGCACATAATGGTTACTATGTAAATATTTGTTAAGTAAATGAATAAAAAAATTGATTTGGCAGAGGTGGTATTACAGTAGTAGAGAAAGAATGAACAATTCAGTGAATGGTACTGAGATCAGTTGGTTATTGATGTAGAAAAATGTTATAGTTGAAATAAGAATCCGTTCCCAATTGACTAATCATGTTCCTGTGGAAATCAAAATCTTTACAAGTGTCGGAAAGAATGTAGAGAAATGTTCTTGACCTCTTGGTAAGAGATATTTTTAGGGCTAACATACCCCCCCCCATCAACTTCGAAAGAAAAGTTGATAAATTTAACTGTATTAAAATTTAAAACTTTTTTGCATCATGAATTTGTGAAAAAGTAAAAGAAAACTAGACCTCAGGCTGAGTTCTTTTCAGTACACGTAACAACAGTTTGTTGGTATGGTATCTGAAACACGCTTCTCCTTCAGCAGCTTTCTGTAATGCAGTTAGCTCATTGCAGTTGGTAAGTGGAAGAACAGTGACAATGTAATGAGATGATCTTCGTACTGGTTCATAAAGAATATTTCTCAGCGCAATAGTGTTTGCTCCATCAAATAAAAACAGATGAAAGTATATATGGGAACAGGCCGTGGGAGAATACAGTGTAGATATACCTTGTTTCATTGTGCTTCATTTTATTGTGTTTCACAGACACAGCCCCCCCCCTTTTTTTCTTTTTAAACAAATTTAAGGTTTCTCACAACCCTGCATAGAGCAAGTCTATTGGCACTATTTTCCCAACAGCGTTTGCATACTTTGTGTCTCTGTGTCACTTTTTGGTAACTCTCAGAATATTTCAAACTTTTTCATTAGTTATTTGTTATGGTGATCTCTGATCAGTGATTATGACTCACTAAAAACTCAGATGGTAGTTAGCCTATTTTAGCAATAAAGTATTTTTTAATTAAATCAATAAATTTATTATAAATATAGGTAATTTAATTATATATTTTTTTCTTTTTTTCTTTTAATTTAAATTCAGTTAGCCAACATATAGTACCTCATTAGTTTCAGATGTAGAGTTCAGTAATTGATCAGTTGTGTATAACACCCAGTGCTCATCACAGCACGTGCCCTCCTTAATGCCCATCACCTGGTTACCCCATCCCCCCACTCACCTCCCCTCCAGCAAACCCTCAGTTTGTTTCCTATAGTTAAGAGTCTCTCATGGTTTATCTCCCTTTCTGATGACTTCCCATTCAGTTTTCCCTCCCTTCCCCAATGGTCCTCTGCCCTGTTTCTTATATTTAATTGTGTGTGTGTATATATATTTAAGACATAATGCTTTTGCACACTTAGTACAGTGTGAACATAACTTTGGTATGCACTGGAAAACCAAAAAATTTATTTGACTCATTTTATTGTGATATTTACTTTATTGCTGTGGTCTAGAACTGAACCCCAGGATATGAGGTGTGCCTGATACTGTAAGAATACCCATCCACTGAACATTCTTACACCCAGTTTAGTTAGACCACAGGCTTTATTTTGGAAGTTCTTGCTTGCTTCATTCATAGTTCTCAAATTTTGTGCATTAGGCTTTTGTCCCCATATTAATATTAATCCTTCCTTAGTCCTCTTTTTTAAGTAATCTCTATACCCAACATGGGGCTTGAACTCACAACCCAGAGATCAAGAGTTCCCTGCTCCACTGACTGAGCCAGCCAGGCACCCTCTTCCCTAGTCCTCTTTATGTCAAGCTAACTTAACCCTTTTTTAAAAAAAATCCTGTATTTACAGTGGTATTTTATTTATCTGGAACAAACACAGCTTTGTTCTGGTTACAAGGTTGTATTGTTTGAGTGGTCTGCCTTTAACATGGGTTTTCCCATAAGCCCTGTTAGTTTTAGTGTATGATTTTGTAAAAAGCAAGGATCATCAAAAATGTCTATACTATATTATAGCTGAAGTATTTGGATAATAACTTCCTATAAACCTATAAGAAAAAGACAAAATAGAAAATTTGTCAAAAGTTATTAAGTCAATTCAGAAGAAAAAAACCCCAAATGGTCAGTAAACATACAAATGTAAATTGGTATACTTAGTGAATAACTCTATCATAGCTGTGTACTGTATATATTCCACAATTCAGTCATTCCACTCCAAAATATAAGCCCTGGAGGAATTCTTGATCTTGTGCTCTAGGACGGTGCTGCTACTCAGTGTGCAGGTCCAGGATGAAATAAAGGAGCTTGACTTGCAGTGATTTAAATTTTTTTTAAAAAGTTAAAACAGTGTAGTTAGAAGCAAAATAAATGGGTATTCTGGCTCAAAAGCCCCTTATTTCATTGAGAACTGGTAACAAACAGCTCATGGATTAGCACTGTGTTTGTGGGCCACTCTTCGAGTAGCACAGCTCTAAGAGACATGTATAAGAATGTTCCTAGCATCATTGAAAGTGTCCATCAGTAAAGGAATGGACACACAAATTGCAATATGTTTGTATTTATGGAATATTACAATGATAATTTCTCAGTGTGAGTCAAAATTACATGGCTTATAAAATAAATACCCATAGGTACTGTGAATTGTTAATATATCTGGAGAATTTTGTTCAGTACTTCTTTTTTTTGGTGGGGGGGGCAGGGGTAGAGGGAGAGGGGGAAAGAGAGAATCCCAAGCAGACTCCACACCTAGTGCGGAGCCCCATGGGGGGCTCGGTCTCACAACCCTGAGACCATGACCTGAGCTGAAATCAAGAGTTGGACGCTCAACCAACTGAGCCACCCGTGCGCCCCAATTCAGTACTTCATTTTAAGGGATGTTTCAGTAGACCAGGGGACCACTAGAGCCAAGTAAGTAGGATAGAGAGCAGGCTGAGAAGCCAATTTGGGCATGATTATTTAGACAATAAAAGTCTTAATAGCAACAGAAATTATTTTAAGATATTTGAAAGAATATTGTGTGGATGAGATACTTTACCTTTTTTCCTTTTAATTTCATCCATTATTTTTACCCACCAAACTATCCTATCAGGATATGAGAAGGATACATAATAATTTTGCCTGTAAGCATATTAGCCAAGCCTTCTGATTTGACAGTTGTCAACAATGAGAATGTTGAGCAGTTTGAATTCTGCTTGGGTAACTTTCTAGCTGTTGGACAAGTTACTTAACCTTATCAAGGCCTTACCATTTATCACAATGAACTAAAACTTTCTGCAGTGATGAAAATATTTCATATCTGTGTGTCTAGTAGAATAGCCAATAGCCGTGCATGTGGCTTTTGAGCACTTGAAATGTGATAGTGTGACCGAGGAACTGCATTTTTCTTTTATTTAATCATAATGAATTTAAATAGCCACATATGGGTTGTGGCTACTGCACTGAACAATGCAGATCTAAATGAGGATAATTATACGCACCCTAATATTTAACTTCTAATAAAATCACAAAATATAAATGCAATTGGATGATAGTATTTTTATTTGTGTATGTATATGTATTGTAGAGTGGGATAGAATTAAAAGGCTATATATGTGAGTATTGAAATATAGTCGTTTAAAAGATGCAGTACTGTCAAGAATTAGAATTTAAAAGCTGTTTTTGATTACATTGATAGGTACATGAACAGATTGTATTTGCATGAATGAATATTTTGAAGAGAAAAATATCTGTCCAGATTTGTCACGTAATTTTGAATATTGGTAAAGTGTTAGTTCTTTAGATTCTCTTTTGGTAATGGTTGTTCTACTTAAACTTTAAAGTACTTTATAGCATAATTTTGCAACGGTTATTTCCTTAACTGCTTTGAATAATCAAAATGGGGGATGCCTGGCTGGCTCAGTCAGAAGAGCATGCCACTTGATCTTAGGGTCATGAGGTTAGCCCCACGTTGGGTGTAGAGATTACAAAAAAAAAAAAAAATCAAAATGTAATAAACAGATCCTTATCTTTTATTTACATATGCCAAATATACTCATTTAAAATATTGAAATTTTTTTCCTGTAAATATATATTAAGGTCAAGAAGTAAGAATTTTTATTATGGCTGTCATGATATCAATAATTAAACAATAAGTGTTTCAATTTTTCTGGTTTTGTTCTTTTCTAGCTGCATAGATGAATGGTTTGAAGTAAATAGATCTTGCCCTGAGCACCCTTCAGATTAAGCATCAACTTCCTGTTTTATAGGTAATTCTCCCTTTTTCTGTTTTAATTGCTTTTAAGCTTGTTACTTGAGTTATACATTCTCAGCCACCATTTTAATTCATTCATTTACTTATTGAAGTGTGTGTGTGTGTGTGTGTGTGTGTGTGTGTGTGTATGTATGTGTCCCAGACATTGTGTTAGGTTACTGTGTAAAAAACTCACATGAAAAGATACATAGAAAGCAACTTTATTGATTCCAGAAGAAAGTCATATATTGAGTAACTTCTCCATTCTTGGTACTTTAAAACACATTTAATTTTAGTTTAGTGCTTAAACCCATGAAGTATATGGTTTGTATAAACTTCATACATGTACTGCACATACGTACATATCAGTACATATTACCCTGTTTTACCACTAAGAAATCTGAAGGCCCAGAGTAATTAATTTCATAACTTTAAGAAGCAGTATGCACAATAGTCCAAGGCATGCATTTAGTAAACAGAATCAAATTCTGTACTCTTATTCCAAACTTGACAGGTATGTTCTTAGGTAATGCAACATAATATTATAATTCTAATCATCATAATTAGTTAACATTTATGGTGCATTATTATGCGCCAGGCATTGTTCTAAGCATTTTACATCTACTAATAACTCATCTAATTGTTGTAACAACCCTTTGAGCTCAGGACTCTTGCTATTCCTTTTCCCATTATACAGATGAGGAAACAAAGTTAGAGGTTACAGAACTTGACTAGTCAAGCTAGTTCCTTGGTAGAACTGGGACTTGAACCCAGGCGTATTGGCTGCAAAGATTGTGTTCTTATCTATTTTGCTATAATTAGGTAGGAGCATTTTCTTCAAAAAGTTGCATCATGTACTCATTCATTCAGTTTAATCTTGCACCTTAATATCCTCAACATGTTATATAGTGCCAGTCTATACAGTAGGAGGAAAAGCGAAAAAAAAGATGAATTTTAAACCAAATACAGAATTTGTTTTGCTCTGCTGATTTAGCTGCTTATCCTGCATTATCTGAAAATGTTCAGTGAATTGAATGATAAACTCACTATTGTTTTTTCCATATTCCATGAAGTGAGTTAAATGACATCATTTAGCTTTGAAAAAGTAGTTAATTTAATTGATATCTTCATATATATGAAAAGCTTTTTATGAGAAGACTTGCAGAAATGACATAAAGCACTGGGTTTTTACATCCAGGCAGAACATTTTAGCCAATCCAGGAATTGTTTCAGGAGTTGGAATCTCTGTGTTCAGAAACCTAAGACGGTAACCGCCAACAGTCTTTTCTGAATGGCTAAGACTAAAGATAGGAAACTGAAACGGATCATTGCCCTTAATGAGGATAATTTAATAGCAGCAGATTAGAGTATTGACAGAGGAGATTTGAGATTACTGAATAGCCGTTATAGCAACCGAAGTAAGAATGCAGCACGAAGTGAGACCTCTGTCACAATTACAGTAGGGTTCTTCGTGGGAAATGGGAACTCCTTGGGAAGCTGGAGGGTATGAGAAGACTGTCAGCTTTTTTTTTTTTTTTTTTAAGATTTTATTTAGTTATTTGACAGAGACACAGCGAGAGAGGGAACACAAGCAGGGGGAGTGGGAGAGGGAGAAGAAGGCAGCAGGGAGCTCGACGTGGGGCTCGATCCCAGGACCCTGGGACCATGACCTGAGCTGAAGGCAGACGCAGAACGACTGAGCCACCCAGGCACCCCAGACTGTCAGCTTTTGAACCTTTTCCCATGAGGTGATTCAGAGCAGACCTTGACACACTGGAAGTATGAATTGGGATAAGATTTCTGTATAAAAGAAGAGTGGCGATGGAGTGATATTTTGAGTATATGTGCAGGTATGTTTTTATTTCAAGGTGAACGGGTGTTTTGAAGAGGATGCTTTGGAATATCTTCACTGTAACCGTATGTCTGGGCCAATAAACTAAAAGTATAGCTAAAATTATAGAAGCATTTAAAGAGAAGTACTAAAAACTCGTGCTAATAAAATGAAATTTTTATCTTAGTATTTTACATACCAAGATAATATGTCTAAAGTTTTCACCTATAGATAAAACATGCCTTTTAGAGGCAGTAAACTTTTTTATGTGAGATGGGATTTTATGGTCATAAAAGTGTTTTTATTTCATGATCCAATCAGCTAAATTTTTCCTTTAGTGTTACAATGAGCTTATGGGGTATAAGGAACATGTGTTTCATCTCATAGTCAATATACATGTTGGTCTTAAACAGCATTTCAGTTTCCTTACTTATGTATCAGTGTTATCTTTTTATTGATTTTTTTTTTTTTTTAATATATAGAACCTTAGTTTGGTGGCAGCTGCTCTCACAAATCTTATAAATCAATGGAATCTGGGGCGCCTGGGTGGCTTAGTTAGTTAAGCGACTGCTTTCAGCTCAGGTCATGATCCTGGAATCCTGGGATCGAGTCCCACATCGGGCTCCTGGCTCAGTGGAGAGCCTGCTTCTCCCTCTGACCCTCTCCCCTCTCATGCTGTTTCTCTCTCTCTCTCTCTCTCTCAAATAAATAAATAAATAAATAAAATCTTTAAAAAAATTTTTAAAAAATCAATGGAATTTGTCTCTATGGGTCTTGAAGAGTCATTTTTACAAATGTACAGACATGGAATATCTTAACTCAAATTTTTGCTTCTGTGCTGACTGCTCTTATTTGTCAAATGATAAATTCCTCCCATCCCTTTTGCTGTCTTAGATTAAATGTGTGGGTTTGAAGAGAATTTATTGTTGTTAAAACATTTATTTATTTATTTTTAAAGATTTTATTTATTTGTCAGCACACAAGCAGGGGGAGCGGCAGGCAGAGGGAGAGGCAGGCTCCTCGCTGAGCAGGGAGCCCGATGTGGGACTCAATCCCAGGACCCTGGGATCATGATCTGAGCTGAAGGCAGATGCTTAACCAACTGAGCCACCCAGGCGTCCCGGTTGTTAAAACATTAAAAAAAAAAAAAAAAAGCAACATATAGCAGCACATACAGCATTTCTGATGTTCTTCAGCCTAAGAATTTAATGGACAGCCCAAAATAGATACACATAACAATCTAAGGTTTTGATTAGTTAGGAAATTGTTTACTATTTTTATTGGAGGTTGTTAGTTATTTAGGGGAAGGTTAATAGGTGTGTAGGTGTTACGTGTTGTGTGTGTTCTGTACTTCGGTGTGGTCTTTATTGTGGAGGGAGAATGACTGTTACGTGGTGGCTATTTTTTGTGACTGTTTTAAGCTTTAATTGGTCCTTCTGTCCTTAATCTGTTCTTTTGCAGAACACTAATTTTAGGAGTTTTTAGAATAGTAAGTGTATGAAAATGTATAGCAATGTAAAGCAGTGTTCCTGGGGAAATGGGTGTTGTATTTTGATTTGTATTAGTATTATGGACCACTGCTTAAACGTTATGCATCTGCTTCTACACAGGTTTTCTTGTCTTTCCAAGATGCTTGAAAAACTGAGAGGATATGAGGATCTGTCTTTGGAAAAAGAAAAACAAAACTGCAGGCATATTCAGCCAGAAATCTGAGTTCTGTGAGAGATGGACAATCAATCATACAGGGGGATAACCCTGCTGAAGAGAGGACAGTTGCCACAGAACTCAGTGTACCAAACATGCATATAAAGGACACACAGGGATTTTGAAAATGCTGCACATCCCTTAATAGTCATCTACATAGGTAACACTGATAAACATTTTGTATTCAGACGCCAAAGTTAACTGATTTAGAAGTTGATTTTATTAAGTTCTGTAGAGCCGCGCAACTAGTTGTGTTTTGACTTGTTTTTTAGTTGGGGGTCACTTTATTTTCCCCAACACGATGTTTCTGCATTCATCTATTCTTAAACTGAAGACCACATAACATACTTCTTATAAATTAAAGTCTTAAATGTGAAACCAAGAAGTGTAATCAAGCAGTAAAACATTGTCTGAATGTAGACCACGATCTCAAGTTCTTCAATTTTTTTTTCCCCCAAGAGTGGAAAATAGACTTCTACATAGGAGAGCTAAAGTATGTTAATATTTGAAATGAGAGGTGTAACAGTACCAGAATGCAGTCCAAAGAGTAAATCAAGTTACATAATTGCATTTTAATGAACTAAATTGAATTGCGATTTATTAAATGTATTATTTCCTCCTAAGTAAAACTGCTCAATAATCAGTGATGAATCATCTTGCAGCTATGCAACTTTAAAAAAAAAAATACAAATTACCAATTTTAAGTGCTGCCAGCTATAATAACTTTGTTTTAACGGGTATTTTTATTTGTTCTTTTCATGTAATTATTTTATTGTGCTTTGCATCTCCAGTTTTCCCACATTTGGGTAGAATGTTTAGCAGGTTGTAAACTTAGTAACTTATGAAAAGGGTAAAATATAATTTTCTTGAATGGCACTTGGAATAATTTGAGGGACATTTTATATACTTTTAAAAATCAATTTAATTGGGATGCCAGATTTATAGCAATTTGCATCTTTAATTTTCCAGATAATCTGGAGGTTAGTGTTTGATAAATGATTTTTTAAAGCAAATATGAAGATTTTGTTAATTTATAATTTATTAATGTGTTATTACTGTAATTGAAAATGTTATAGAGACTTTTAAATTCAGTCTTGTGTAGAAGGAAAATGTATTAAGCAAAATTATGTGAATAAATATTCCCACAAAATACATTTGGATGGTTAAAAAATACTGGAAGAGAGCAATCAGGGCTACAATAGTGAATGTCTTTTTTTTTTTTTTTTTTAATATAAAAAGATACCAATAAGTAGATTTCATATTTTCATCATATAGGGAAAATGTTATCAGTGAACATTTAAGCAGTGCACTTTACTTGGTATAATTGAAAGTTGCACAGTACTGTTTCCTTATTTTAAACTGTATTTAAATATTTGCTTTTCTATTTAATGCTGCTACTCTTATTCTCAAATTTTTTCCCTATTTCTGCTTCTGTTTCATATTTTTTTGAAAGGGCATGTACAGGAGCAACTGCTGCTACCCAGAAAAATTGGTGTTTTAGAAGCAATTAAAAGAATTTTTCATTGCTTTTTGTGTGATCCTAGACCAGATAACATTTTCCCTAAAGTTATGCTGTGAAATGCCTTTAGTTATGCTGCAATTGACAAAAGCATCCAAAACCTCAGTTGTGACCACGGACAGCATGATTTCATAGGTGCTTTTTAAACCAGTTATGGGAAATACTCTTCCCTCAAGGAAAATATTCTTTCCTTAAATTTTTTTCTGTTATCATGAAATCTTAATACGAATCCATTTTGTTTCACATTTTTAATTTTGAAAGCTTTCACACATAGACACATACCCACTCCCCCCCCAGGAGAAGCCTCAAAGAATAGTCTGTGAATGATTCATTTTTTTCTACTACTGGTATATTGTTATGGTAAGAATTATTTTGTTGTCTTCCGTTCTTGAAGGCAGAGATTAACTCTGGCTATGGTAATTACCTATTAATATTCTCCTGGAAGTTGATTTTCAGATACGATTTACTCATGGACTTTTTAATTTCCTAAGCTTATGTTCTTTTCCTTGTTTGTCTGTACCGTGCTCTCGGTCTCTCGCTCAGCCTCTGATTGTCACAGGGTCCTGTGCGGCAGCTGCTACGGTGGGAGCCTGTGCTGTAGAAGGAAGTTCAGTGTTCATTTGTGCCGAGTGCTATTTGATTATTATATTTGTCTAGAACAGTATTTACTTAAAATCTGTTTATAGCAATCCCTTTTTTGTTAAAATTGACAGAGGTTAGCATTTTTTTACTTTAAGTTCAGTCTCCATCAGTGATTCCCTAAAAGAGAAATTGAAAAGAAAATGTTTTTATAGCCCAGATACTCTGGTTTTTATTCAAAGTCAAAGTTGCTACTCTGGAAAATATTACAATATTCTACATAATGTGGCTTACAATATTTGTAAATCTGTACGTGGACACGAATAGTGTAAGTAGGATATAAAATCACATTAGATATATTTAAGTACGTAGCTTGAAACTACTGACAACTGAATATTATGGAGGCAAAATAAAGATAAAAAACCTAGACACCAAGTTGGTGGTAGCTTTCTAGAATCTTTGTAAATACATATTTTCCAATAAGATCACACTTACATATTTAGAAAGCAATATGTTCTGAAATTTCACTTTAGTGCCACTCTTCATAATGGGTTTATTGCCAATTTTGACTCCTCGTTTTACTTTGATCTGGCTCTTTGGGTTTTGTTGTTGTTGCCAGAATGTATAAGAGATAGTAAGATGATTCTATCTTACTTCTTGACTTTTTGCCAGAGAAATTAGACTAAGCCTCATCTTAATCTCTGTTTTTCAGAACTGGTTATAAATCTGATATAGATTGTATTTTAAGAGCAGTGTTTGTGATTGAAATATAAATAGTGGTTTCTATAACTGATTTTTTTTGTGATAGCTGAACAACATTTAAAAGGCCATGTTGTTAACCTGCATGCTATATGGGTTTTGGTTTCTTAGTGCAAGTCTTATATTTCTTTTAAATGTTATACTGTTATTTCAGTTCTCACCCACTAAACACTGTATTAGAATGTAGCCCAAAATGCCTGAGGGTGTGGCACTGTTAGCATATTTGCAATATGTATTTTGAGAAGATTTCAGGTTAAAAATGTATACATGAAAATGGCATATTCCTTTTCAAAGCTTATTTTACTTTCTAAATTTGGGTATAATGAAGTTTAAGAGCAGTCGTTTAAATTAACTTCCTATATAGCAAGACTAAGAGATATTTCTTTAAATGAAAAAGACAATAAATTAAATGTAAATATTACCTAATTTTATATACTAACTTGGAGAGTTGAAGAAAGGAAATTTCCTAACAATGAGCTACTACATTCGAACAAAGCATGAAACTCTTTCTAAAAATTCAAGAATAATTGAATTTCGTATCTGGTTGATAATCCATATTATGCATCAATAATATCCAAACCATCTAATTTTTTCCACAGAGCAGGTTTCCATATAAATCAGATTATTGAGAACTTTGTAAAACTGCATAGAGGTAAATGTTGCTTATTAATTGTGAGTACAGTTTGTTAGTTGCGGGAAATCTTCTGGTTCATTGGGGCCATTTTCTTGCAGTTGGATCTATCCTGAGGTGAACTCAATACATATTGACAATGTGTTAAATGTGAAGTGTCCCTTGTTCTTGTACAGATACTTTCTAAGTTTAAAAAAAAAAAAATTCCAGCATGCCGGTATTTTGTCTTTGGCCTATCACCCCACAACCCCTTTTTTGAAGTGTGTAACTTCTGATTTTTTCTTTGGCTATATTGTGAATAACAGTAGTTAAATTATCTGTTTTATTGTCTACTTTTCTTCTCTATCCAGATCTTTTCATTCTGAAACTAAATTGCTCCTTGGTTTTCTTTAGAGGAAGTTGCTACGTGGAAGTTGCTACTAGTGATTCTTACTGGGGAACAGCTGAATGGGTACAACTTTTGGTAATAACTTACCCAGGCAGTACTTTGAGTGCCATGTTCTGTGAGTGCTGTGTTTAAGTTAGGAAGCTGAATGTTCTTTTTAAATCACAGAATTCCTGAATTGAATGGGAAATACCTGGTCTTTGAAGTTCAGCTGATTCTCTGGAAAGAACTAAACGCATTGAAGAAAACCAGATATGTTAATATTAAGTTTTAGCTGAAACATTACTATACTTAGGGGGGTTGGTATATTTTCAGATACTTAAGCCATCATTAATTTTAGACCAGTGGCTAATAATAAGATAAATTGTTGGTTGCTTGTTTATAGAGAAGCAAAGAGCAGTATGGCATAAACTCACATCCCAGAAATAAAGGAAAAATTTTTAAGTGATACTGTAGTATCTGTCAACCAACATTGTGCTTCTTAGCTCTGCCCTGGACTGTGAGGCACCTGTCAGGACCCCACGTCTTAGAATATGTGACTGATTTCTCCTATTATAAATTTTCATGCCTTCCTTTTTGATTTGATATGCTGAGATTGATAGGTACCAATGGTTTAATGTTTATAAGCTTACAGTTTGCCTGTGCCCTCTTTCCAGTGAACCTGGTGCTAGCATTTTGAAAAGGTTACATTTTAGTCAATAGCATTTTGGACACCTGTGTGCATATGATACAGTTAACAGACCTTATGGGGAGATAAAAAGAGATTTTGGAATTTGATGATGGTATTGGTCTTTATTACAGAAATCCATTACATTTTATTTCTTTGCAATGACTGAGTATCAGTTTCTTAGAAAAATCACAGTAATAATATTCATTGCTTTGTTCATGGTTTCAACAGTGACTCTTCTGTAATACCTCTTACTTTCCTCTATTAGAAAGTACTTTCCTGTTAAATAAGGTATCAGAAGCATCCATCACAAGAAATATAGAAAGTGTATTAGGAACAACTTGTATTAGTATGTTCTAAACTAAAATGGAACAATTAATTACTGCCATTTTAATAAAACTTCCAAATGATCTTGCCAAATTATCCTGTTATTTAGAAATAGAAAATAGAATGTTTTCGAGGAAATTTGTCATACCTGCTGTAATGTCTAGAAGTTGACAGTATATTACAATAAAACAGAATTATCTGATTGCTGAAAGGTTACCATGAATTAACTGTTTCTTTATCTATTTTTGTATACCCATTAAGTTAAACGTCTAAAATAGCTTGAGAAACAACTATGGTGGTAATGAACAAAGAGGTCTTCATTACCATAACCAGAAGTAAAAATGTACTTTGAAATTTCTAATGTGAAACCTATTTGTACATTTTTTAATTGAAATATGATTGTAGTAGAGCTCTTAAGCTTTGGGAGGGATGGTCTGTCAATATGTAATCATAACTTTTAAAAATTTAGATTGTATTTGGTAATGTTACATTATGTTTTAAAAAGAGGAGTAATCTTTTGAAGCGCAGTTTTCATGATGTAAGAGGTATTGAGCTTTGTAGCAGAGTGGTTAAGAACACAGTTCTGGAGCCAGACTGCCTGGTTTTGCTATCTCTTTGACATTGGGCGAGATGCTTAACTTCTCTGTGCCTTGCTTCTGCCTATAAACCTATAAAAAGAGGTGAAGAAACTACTACCTACCTCAAGGTTGTTGTGAGGCTTAATGGGGAAGGTACATGTATGCACCAGACACACAGTAAACAATAATACTAGGGGTTATTATAGGCAATAAAAATATCTGTGCCCATCTATGAATAAATAATTTTTGTTATTCTCTCCAGTCACGAGGTAGCAATGTCTTAGACTTTAGCTGATGCGTTTAAGAAACCTACGTATATAATAGAAGACATTGTGGATTCTGTTCTTCCTTCTTGCTAAAATCTAGAGATTTACTGTCCCAGCAATTCTGTATTAAGCATACTTGGTTCTGTGGACTGTTAGGGACCAAGAATAACAGAAATCTAAGCTAGCTAACCTCTAAGACCTTAATCTTTAGTGGGGGAAGCAAATAAGTAAGCAAGCATATAATAAAGAGTAGTAATTGCTGTTATGGACATGTATGCAAGGTATAGTAGGGGTAGTGAGGAAGGTCACTGGATTAGGCAAGAGAATGATGAAACAAAGTTTTTAAGAACAGATCATACATAACTCCAGGGGATATGGATAAAAGGACATGTGCAGTGGGAGGTTTGGGAAGGGTATTCCTAAGGCAGAGAGCATAGCGCATACAAGCAGGACATTCTAGGAGACTTGCTATGTCTAGAGAGGTAAGCAGATAGCAAAGCACGAAGGGATATATGTGCCAAACTACAATTGGAGGATTTTTTTTTTTTTTAAGGTTTTATTTATTTGACAGAGAGAGACACAGTGAGAGAGGGAACACAAGTAGGGGGAGTGGGAGAGGGAGAAGCAGGCTTCCTGTGGAGTAGGGAGCTCGATGCGGGGCTCGATCCCAGGACCCTGGGATCATGACCTGAGCCGAAGGCAGATGCTTAATGACTGAGCCACACAAGCGCCCCACAATTGGAGGATCTTAAGCAGGAAAAAGACAGTCACATTTACTCATCAGATTAGAGAAGAATGAAACTAGAGGCAGAGAGACTTTGTTAGAAAATGGATAGCAGTTCAGGCAAGATAGAGGCAAAACTAAAGGAATGACAATAGGGAAAGGAAAGATGAAGAACTTAAAAATTTAGAGAGGAAAATGAACTCAGCTTGGTAATCATTTACATGTGGGGGGATGAGAGACCAGACAAGGATAACTCCATCTGTACTTTCTCCACATCGTGAAGGGGTGAGTCTTAAGGACAGAATATCTCTACTTGGGGAAAGCTGATTATGTCAGAAATATTCCTGGAGAACCTGAGATAAAGAACACCAACTCTAACATAAAGAAATTGGATCTGAAATGGGAGGCAGAGCCTTGAGAAAGAAGCCAGACAGGAATAGTTGGCAAGTTGTGAGAAGGCAAAAGAATATACGGGGGGGTGGGGGGGGTGCTGTAAGGGTTCAGGAGTTGTCTAGCCACAAACGTTGCCAACACTGTTAGAAGAGTCAGTAAGTGCTTGATAAGTGGGGTACGCTGCACCAGTACAATGACGTCTAGGTTGGTTGAGTTGGACCTCTCCCAAAACCCCACCCTCACATTCCCCCTTAACTTCAGATGCCTGTTGGAATAGGGCCATGTTTTCTCAGGTTTGCGTGGTGAAATGCTAAGATGCATTCTGAAATATGAGGTTTTCTCTCTGGTCCTTTTGTCCCAGACCCTTTGCATTATGCTCGTCTTCTCAGCCACTCACAGCAGAAGGAAGGTATTACTGGAAGTAGAGTATTTGTAGAATTTGGTAGACAGGAAAGGTGGATGCTACTTTGCGATAGGTGAGTTAGGCTGAGCAAGAGGAGGACCAGAAGAGGTTTATTAATTTCTGGAAGGCTATGCGTTGCCAGTGGGTGCTTCATGATTATCTTTGTTCAGTGAAGGACAGAAAAAGAGGACTGATAAGCTTATATTTAGTTCCTGGAAAAGCAGCAGAAACCCTGGGATATCCTTGTATTATATTAGGTCAGGTAGTCCGTTCTCCTCACAGATTCCCTCATCTAATACAGCATATCTGTGGGGACACCAAACTTTCACAGGTTTCTCCGAATTGGTTCAAAGATGCACCGGTAGATAACTTGGAACTTCCTAGACCAGGAATTCCTACAAAGCAAGGCCTGTTAGAATAATAGAAACTTAACACCTTAGAGGGAATTGTCCTACAATGTAAAAAAACAAAAAAACCTTATATTCAAAAATATAATTGCATGATTTAAGATTTGACTTCTCATGTAAAATAAAGTGAGAATACTTTTTCTGCAACACCTTAATGATGCCATAATTTTAAGACCGTTGTTAAATTCTGCCATATAGTGCCTTACTCGTGTGGTTCTTTTCCATGAACTTAACGAATTCAGTGTTCATTATTTTATGAGAGTTAAAAAGTACCTGACCAAAAAATAACTTCCCAACAAAGTCAGTATAAGACTTAAATTCTTTCTGATTGGCTTGATAATTTAGTAGCTGGGTAACTGAAAACAAACTATATACTGTTAGCAATGCAGATTTATATTTCAGAAAAATACCAAATAACTGGATGTCCTGAACATTTTAAGGTAGCTCATTTATAAATTAAAGTGTTACTAAATCTGTAAATGTTAAGGATATTTGTTATCCAAATAGAGGATATCCATCAAGGGGGGTCAAACAGCATACAGTTCATCACTGTTGGAGTTCAAACATTGCAAAGGTTAAAGGCCTTCCTAGGTCTTTAAATATCCAAACTATTGTCATTTTAGCATGTAATTGGTATAAAAATTGTCAATGAGATATTTTTAGATGTTTTTTCAATTTTTGAAATCTGAGGTATGTTATAGCACATCTGTATTTGGAAATAGCCACATTTTAAGTGCTCGAGAGCCATATGTGACCAGGGGCTGATAGGTCTAGATGACTCTGGGAGGTTGGTTTTCCACTCTAATCTATCCTCACCTAAATATTTTTGAAGGTCCTATAATTCAAACTTGGTAAAGACCTTGGTCTCTGAAAGTTAATTAGGTACAATGCGTGACCAGAGCTAATCCTCTTTTGTTACTAAACTGAGTCAGAGTTCCCTAATTTTTTCAGTGAGACTGGAAATACCTTGAAAAGGTTGATGATTTAAGGAATCCTCTTTATTTGCTTTCACAAATGTCACTGGCTTTGTTATGACTACAGAGTTTTGGTAAAGATGCACAAGCTCTGAATAACTGAGTCAGTGTTATAGTTAGGAGTTGGTGTGTTTGTGGTGACCAACAGGAATTGTAAGCAGTGCTGAGGAATAGCTCTAGTCCGAGGTGTCCCCTGTGTAGAGCCCTGTGGGAACAGTTGCGTGACTTTCAGGCCTTCTAGCAGTAGTCAACTTTGTACCACATCCATGCTTAAACTGCTAAACTTGTCCACCAGACCCTCATTCACAAACCGAGACTCTTCCAAATCCTTAGCTTTGAGAGTCACCAGTGGTGAAGTTTGAGCTGTCTTCAGTAAGCTGCTCCCTGGTTTGTGTGGGAGTTCTGTGCTCAAGCGCCCTGTTAAAAGGAGTCAGGGGTAGAATTGCCAGGGAGTTTGTCCACAAGGATGGCTACACCATGGGAAAACAGGTATATTGCACGCTTCAACTTTGGGATCCCTGCAAGTCAGTAATCCTTAAAACTTGTCTGAAGATTAGATCAACTTGGGAGGTAGGAAGGGAAGACAGTTTTTTAAAAAATGTTAAGGCCTTTACCCCACACCAGAGATTCTGAGTTCATTGTTGTGTGTGTGGTGTGTATACAGCCAGTCTACGACTTTATCTGGGGTTTTCTCACACCCCAAATGGAGTGTCAGCCCTTGGGGCGGGGGAGGGGGGGCGGGGAGCGCCAAGCATGTCCTAGACCTTACCGCTAACATCTCGCTACATGCCCTCCAGTTCTCTTTCCTCAAACTTACGGTTCTTTTTGACTGCGAAAACCGTGCCTATATCATTACCTATTCTTCCAGCTCCGTGGTTCATAGAATAAACTGCCTGTGTCAGCCAGGCTGGGGTCCTTGAAAAAAAATTTTTTTTTTCCATTTTGCACGCCGAAGTTTGTAGATTGCTAAAAGCCCTTTCTGCCTCCAGAACTCGGCTCTGATAAATCAAAAGCCTTTTAGCTTTCAGGTTCATGTTTCTTCCTTTGGCTTTAAAAAAAAACTTTTGACATCAAAGTTGAGCAATGATGTCTTGCTTTTGATTCTTGTTTGTCCCTCCTGAAGTAGCAGCTGCCCGTGAGTCACTGAGTGAGTGGCCATAAGCACCAGCAACAAAAGGCATGAAAAATGCGGCAGTTACTAGTTCAGAAATAGCATTCTGTTCCACCTACCGCAGTCACCAGAAAGCCACTAGAGGTAACTGTGAGTATGTGAGTAGCTGTTGTGTGATGCTCATTCTCGGAGCTCTGTTGGTAATCTTGAAGTCTTCTCAGCCTGAAGGAGAATGTGTGGGAGTTACTTGAACTGGAACGCAGGGTGAACTGAAGTGTGGGTTCATTCATTTAGCACATATTTATTGAACATTGGATAGAAGTACAATACTGTGTGAGACACTGCCTGGACGCTGATGTGGAAAAAAGACAGGTTCTACCCTTAGGGAGCTTACGATTTCAGTATTTTCAGCAAAGGCTGGTGATGAGGCATGGCATAGCAAATATATAAATAACATGGTGTGTGAAACCTAGTTCTTGAATAAGCATTTGTGTCAGATCTGTCAAGGCACAAGATTATTAAAGTCATTGGAAAACACTTTATGTGACTGTGCGTCTGTTGACAGTTTCATGCTGGTGCCGGCCTTGTATGTGTCAGTGCTGCGCAAACAGGTGAAAACAGATGAAGGTTCTGCAAACACTAGGATTGCAGGGGAGGCAGACAGATTTGTTAGCTCATTGCCATTTTTCAGAGGCCTGGTTCCTCAATCAGAATGGTGATATATTTCTAATCAGATTTTTTTCTTCACAGCTTTTTTTAAAAGCAACTCCAGTAAGTTACAATTTACACACAACAAAAACATTCCTTGTAAGTGTAGTCTGATGAGTTTGGATACATAGATACACCTATGCAGCCATCACCACAATCAAGATAACACTTCCATCACCCCTCAAAAGGTGCCCGAAGCCCCTTTACACCCCGTTCCCACCCATCCACCGTCCACCCCAGGCAGCCGTTGATCTGCTTGTGTCTCTGTAGATGAGCTGAAAACATTCAGTGTGTCCTTTATTTGTGTAAGGCTTGTTTTGCTCAGCATATCTGTGAGCAGCATCAGTGTTATTGCTTGAATCAGTTCTTTCTTGTTGCTGAGTAGTGTCCCATTGTATGACTATCCTACAGTTTGTTAGCCACTCCCCTGTTGGGGGACACTGGGCTCTTTCCAGTTTGGGTTATTATGAATAAAGTGGCTGCGAACACTGATACATAAATCTTTATGTGAACATGTGATTTCATTTCTCTTGAATAAATACCTAGGAGTGGAATAATTGAGTCCTCTGGTAAATATTTGTTTCACTTTCTAAGATATTGCCTAACTGTTTTCCGAAGTGACCGTACCATTTTCCATTCTCCCCAGTGCTGTGTGAGGGTTTTCCCACATTATTGCCAATACTTGCTATTGTCAGTATTTTGAATTTTGGCCATTCTCGTGGGTATGTAGTGGTATCTCGTGATTTAGTTTGAATTTACCTAACCATTAATGATATTAACATCTTAACATTTGTCATTCCTGTCATTCTTTTGGTGGAAGGTCTGTTGAAATCTTTATCCCATTATGTTTAAGTTTTGTGGGGGTATAATTTACACACCATAAAATCCATTCATTTACAGTGTTCTGAGTTCACCCATGTTTAGCATGCATACGTAATTCTTTACTTATTTTTGCTGCATAGTTTTCTATTATATGGATATACCGCATTTTTTCATTCATCAGTTGATGGAAATTTGGATTGTTTCCACTTTTTGGCCATTATGAATAATACTGCTATGAACATCCACTTCAAGTCTTTGTGTGGACATAGGTTTTTTTCATTTGTCTTGGGTAAGTACCTAGAAGTAGAATTGCTAGGCAAAAAGTTTGCCATCATTCTTTTTAAAAAATTTTTTTAATTCACATGCCATAAAATCTGCCATTTTGAAGTGTACAATTCAGTGTTTTTAGAATGTTCACAAGGCTGTGCAGTCATCACTGTCTAGTTTTAGAACATTTACATCACTCCAAAAGGAAACCCCATACCCGTCAGTAGTCATGCTCAGTTCTCCCCTTGCTCTTGGGAATCACTAATCTACTTTGTCTCTCTTTGGATCTGCCTGTTCTGGACATTTCATTAAAAAGGAATCATACGATATGTGTCCTTTTGTGTCTGGTTTCTTTGATTTAGTGTAATATTCTCAAGGTTCATCCATGCTATACCACATATCAGTACTTCATTTTTTTAAATGGCTGACTACTATTCCACTGTATGAATACATCACATTTTGTTGATGGACATTTGGGTTGTTAACACTTTTTGGCTATCTTGAATAATACTGCTACGAGCATTTATTTGTGCACAAGTCTTTGTGAACAAATGTCTTCCAATTACCTTGGGTTAGAATTGCTGGGTGGGATGTATGGCGACTTTGTGTTTAACATCATGGAAACTGACAAACTTTTTCCAAAGTGGCTGCACCATTTTACATTCCCACCACCAGTGGGTAAAGGTTTTAATTTCCCCACATCCTCACCTGACACTTGGTATTGTCCGTCTTTTTTAACATAACTATCCTAGTGGCTATGAAGTAGTATCTCATTGTGGCTTTGATTTGCATTTCCCTGACTAACTATGTTCAGCATCTTTTCATGTGCTTATTGGCCATTTGTCTTATCTTTGGAGAAGTGTTGGTTCAAATTCTTTCCCCATTTTAAAATTATTTTTTTATTATTGAGTTTTAAGAATTTTTTTAAAGATTTCTTTATTCCAGAGAGAGAGTATGAGTGTGCTCACACACATGGGAGCAGGGCGAGGGGCAGAGGGAAAGGGAGAGAGGCAGATTCCCCGCCGATCACAGAGCCTGACAGGGCTCCATGTCATGACCCTCAGATCATGACCTGAGCGGAAATGAAGAGTCAGATGCTCAACTGACTGAGCCACCCAGGTGCCCCTTAAGAATTTTTTTAATATGTTCTGAACTCTAGACTTTTGTCAGATACATGATTTGCAAATATTTTCTCCCATTCTGTGCATTGTCTTTTCACTTTTTTTTTTTGATAGGGACCTTTGCAGCACAGAAGTTTTCATCTCGATGAAGTCCAATTTATCTAAATTTTTTTCTTTGTGCTTTAGCTGTCTCTAAAAAACCATCGCCTCATCCAAAGGTACGAAGATTTACACCTGTTTTCTTCTAAGAGTTTTATAATGTTAGCCCTTACATTAGGTCTTTGATCCATTTGGAATTAATTTTTATGTAAAATGTGAGGTGTGGGGGTCCGACTTCATTCTTTTCCATGTGGATGTCCAGTTCCAGCACCATTTGTTGAAAAGACTCTTCTTTCCCCCATTGAAGTATCTTGCCTCCCTTGTTGAAAATCAATTGACTATAAATGTATGGATTTATTTCACAACTCTTAGTTTTCTTCCATTGATCTTTGTCTGTCTATATGCCAGTACCAAACTATAATCTTGTTAACTATATATTTGTAATATGTTTTGGAATGGGGAAGTGTTTTTGGCTTAGAAATGGAAGTTTTTCATGTCACTTGAACTAAAAATTAGGGAATGCCAGTTTGTAAAATATTAGGGTAGCTTTACATTTTTGCATAAACTAAATGATGGTGTCATACCAATAACGGGAAAGTTCTCAACTGGGCATTTTTCCCTTATTCGAGTTGATCATAATCTTGGCTTTACAGTATCTTTACAAACACCTTCCTGCCCTTTCCCTTGTATAGCGGGGTGAAAACTGAAACCATGTTGATGGTTGCTGTTAAGTATTTGACTGTCAAGTTAGTATATAGCTTTCTAAAAATCCTTCTTTGAGAAAGTTCCAAAAATAAATACGTTAAGTACTTACACAGTCAAAGGAAATGTAATATTATCTCAAATCCCATTGTAGATAGATAATCACCCTTAATACTTGGTGACTATACTTACCAACCTGTTTAATTTTCTTCATAGCACTTAGCACTGTCTGACCTCATCATATGTGCTTATTACTCTCCCACCGGAATGTGGATTCCATGAAAGCAGGGATCTTTTCTGTTTTGTTCATTGCTATATCCCCAGAACCTAGAACTGATTCTGGTGCATAGTAACCACTCAATAAATATTTAAGTCGGTGACAGTGTTTTAAAGTATATCATTGTGGTAATTTTTTGATGTGTTAACTTTTGTTGAGATGTGTGAAAGAAAATTATCCACCAATATCTCTGAAATTAGAAATTAAAAATATATAATATATATAATTCAATATAAAATGAAACTGTGCAGTCATCTAACGCTGGGGGCATAGGTTGACCACACCTAAGCTAGTCACATCAGCCTTTTGATCTTGTTCAAGGTTTTGTGTTAGGATATTCTAATGAAAGTGATAGCTTGTATTTGGAGCATTCTCTGAGTGCCTTCCATTGTGCTCAGCACAACTATCTCATTTAATCCTTACAACAACCCTATCAGAAAGGGATTTTCATCCTCATCTTCACAGATGAGGAAACTTGAGGAGACTAAGTGATTTGCCCCAGAGCAAACCAGTGGTACGTAACTGAACTTGAAATTATGAATACAAATATCAGGATTCCTGGCTCCAGAAATTTGAAAGTATACTAGCAGGAGTTTGTAGAGCGTTATAAAGGCAAAGCTCACTGATCTGCCCTCATCCCCACGTTCCCTATTTTCCTTATCCTGCTCTAGAACAACTACCTGACAAACTTTGTTTATTTATTGTCACTCTTTCTCCTTCCAGAATATAAGTGCTGCGAAGTCAGATTAGTCCGTTAGTTTTGTTCACTGTTGCATCCATGGGGTCTAAAACACTACCTGGCATATAGTTGGCTCTCAGGAAGCTAAATGATAAGACTGACATACTGGGGAAGTGTGACAAAGAGGCAAATCTAGTGTAAGGAATATTATCTTTTTACATTGGAGTTTATGAACCAAGAAGCAGGGATATAAGGATATTCACTGGAGGGATGGAGGTTATGACCGTCAGAACTCAAATCAGACCATTGAGTGTTAGGACTTCCAAGGTGTAGGCTTGGGTGGGACTGGAGTCGGGTGGATGGGGCAGTGAAGGGGCTTCCTTTTTTCTTGGACTCTTCTGTAAGATTTGAATTTTTATCATATACATCAGTTACTTAAGTAATAAAAGCATTTTTGGACTTCAATTTCTGGTGATGGCTGACTAATGTTGATTAAAAAAAATAAATGAAAAAATAGAAACTCCCAGGTCACTTTTTGGAGGAAAGTCTGTAACCAAGTGGGTTAATGGAACATTGGAACAACAAAGCTACAAGAGTTGTGATCTGTAAAAGAGGGCTGTGTTGGTGTTCTTGGAGCAGGTGAGGAAAAGAAATAGAAAAGGCAATTTTCCTGGGAGTTTTGTGCAGATTTGCTTTCCTGAAGATTAGCTCCTTAAATACGCATAGTTGGATGGGCCAAGATTCTCAGGATCTGAGCTTGGCAGAAGCACAACAATCTTTGGACAAAGGCTCATCCCAAGCCTTTAATGCTTTCTCAAGGTTAATATGCAGCAAACAAAGATTCTTGCAAGTTATGCAAACAACCTGAATGTGAATGAGAATCAACAGAAATCAGAGATTACATAGACTGGTTACTATAATTGTCATTTTTTAAAGTTTACTGAGATATAATTTACATAAAGTAAAATTCACCCTTTTTAGTGTGCCGTTGTATGAATTTTGATAAATGTGTGTGCTCACATACCCGTCAACACAAGATAGAAATCAGTTCATTACCCACAGAAAGTTCCCTATGCTCCCCTACCTCCCCCAGCTCAAGCCTCCAGCAACTACTGGTCTGTTTTCTTCCCTATAGTTTTGTGTTTTAAAGAATGGCCTGTAAATGAAATCGCATATGGTATGTAGATTTTGAGCCCGCTTCTTTCACTTAGCTAAATCACTTGAGATTCATCCATGTTGTTTTATGTATCAGTAGTTTGGTCCTTTTAATTGCTAAGTAGTAATCCATTGTGAATGTACCATGTTTTGTTCATCATTTACTAGTTGAAGGAGATTTGGGTTGTTTCCAATTTTTACTGATGACAAATAAAGCTGCTGTTAACATTCACCTAAAGGTTTTTGTGTGTGAACAGATTTCATTTCTCTTGGGTGCCTTTCTAGGAGTGGGATTACTGGGTTGTATGACAATTATATGATAAACTTGCCAAACAATTTTTTGAAGCGGTAGTACCATTTTGCATTCCCACCACAATGTACAGGAATTCCAGGGGGTTCACGGCCTCACTGGAACTCAGTATTGGTGTGTGTGGGGGGGTGGTGGTTACGGTTTTACTTTGCTTTTTTTGTTGTTTATTTTTGTTATACTGGGTGTGTGGTTTATCTCATTATTTTTTATTTCCATTTCCCTAATAACAAATGATGTTGAATTATTTTTTCACATTCTTATTTGTTGTCTGTGTATCTTCTTTAAAAGCAAAGGGTTAAACTCATATACATTTTTTTTAAAACTGGGTTTTGTTTTGTTTTTTAGTTATTGAGTCTTGAGAATTCTTTTTATATTCTGAATACAAATCATTTATCAAAAACTTGATTTGCAAATATTTTCTTCTGGTCTGTGGCTTATCTTTTTATTTTGTAAACATATTTCAAAGAGCAGAAATTTTATATTTTGATGGCAGTCCATTTTTTTTTCTTTTACAGATCATGCTTTTGGTGTTGAATCTAAGAAATTCTTGGCTAACTCAGAGTAACAAAGATTTTCTTCTATCTCTTCTAGAACAGATGTGAGCAAA
The DNA here is from genome assembly GCF_964656455.1 of Halichoerus grypus. NCBI lineage: Eukaryota > Metazoa > Chordata > Mammalia > Carnivora > Phocidae > Halichoerus > Halichoerus grypus. The sequence continues at coordinate 61,488,210 of NC_135723.1, forward strand.
CTTTTCCTGTAAAGAGCTACATAGTAATTATTTTAGGCTTTGGAGGCCATAGAGTCTGTGTTGTAGCATGAAAGCAGCTGTGAACAATGCATACATGAATGGGTGTTCCAGTAAAACTTCAGTTACAACAACAGGTGACAGGTCAGATTTGGCCCATGAGCCTTAGTTTGCTGACCAATGTTGTAGAAAATTTAGGTGTTATATTTAGTCTATGCTCCATCTCCAGTTAATTTTTAATGTGCCAAGTATGGGTTGAGGTCCTTTTTTTCTTTTTTTTGCCTCTGTATGTCCAATTATTCTAGCACTGCTCGGTTATAAAGACTATTATTTCTCCAATTATCTTTATACTTTGTCAAAAATCCATTATCCCTACATGGGTAGGTTTATTTCTGGATTGTCTATTCTCTCTGTTTCTGCCCTTTACTAACACTGTGCTGATTACTGCTAATAGTAAGTCCTGAGGTTGGGTAGTGCAAGGCCTCCAAACTTCTCCTCCCCGCCCCCCAAAAAAATTTTTTTTAGTTTTTCTAGTTTCTTTGCTATTTTATATAAATTTTAGAATCAGCTTGTCAATTACACAAAAACTCTTACTGCTATTTTCATTGGGATTGCATTGAATATATAGCTCAATTATTACAGTCTTTAATAGTATTGACCCTTCTAGCAACTGAACACAGTATCTGTTTAGTTCAGTTTATTAAGATGTCTTCAGTGATTTATAGTTTTCAGCATACAGATCTTGCATATAATTTGATAGATTATACCCAAGTATTTCGTGTTTTTTAGTGTTACTAAAAATGATACGGTTCTTAAAGTTTTAATTTCCAGTTGTTTACTGCTATTATGTAAAAACAGTTTATTTTTGTACATTGGTTTTGTATCCTGTCATCTTAAACTCACCGTAGTAGCTTTTTTGTAGATTCTTTGTAGTTTTCTGTATACACAATCATACTGTCCAAAAATAGAAAATATTTATTTCTTCCTTTCTAACCTGTGTGTCTTTTATTTACTTCCTGGGGTTTTTTGTTTGTTTGTTTGTTTTTATTGTTTGCTCTTCTCTCCCTTCCTCTTCCCTTCTTTGCTTTTCTCTTATTACATTGGCCAGGGTCTCCAGTATGATTTGAATGGAAGCCCTAAAAGCTGAGAACTTTGCTTGTTCTTGAACTTAAAGGAAAAGTATCCAGTCTTTCACTATTAAGTTTATGTTAGCTGTAGGGTTTTTGTATATACCCTTTATAATAATGAGGAAGTAGTCTTCTGTTCCTATTTCCTAAGAGGATTTATCACAAATGTATATTGAATTTTGTCAAATGCTTTTTATCTATTGAAATGATCATATGGGTTTTCTTTTTTAAATCTACTGATATAATGAATTTCATTGCTTTTTGAATGTTAAAACCACACTTTTGTATATTTCTGGATTGATTTGCTAATGTTAAAGAATTGTTTGCATCTATATTCATGAGGGGTATTGGTCTGTAGTTTTCTTGCAGTATCTTTGGTTTTGGTATCAGGGTAGTGAAGGGCTCACTAAAAGAGTTGGGAGGTGATCCTTCCTCTTTATTTTCTGAAAGACTTTGTATAAAAGGCTATAAATTTTCCTCTATGCCCTGCTTTAGCTGTATCCAACAAATTGTGATATGTTGGTTGAAAAGAACAGTGGAAACATGATTGGCTTAAGGATTGAGGGTAGACCATACTGGGAGTGTAAATAAAATTTATCATGTTAGATAAATAAAGTTTATCACATTAGAGACAACTGCTTGTCCCCTAAGGCAGGCAGATTCACTGAGTGAAAATAGAGTTCTTCCAAATCAAGCTGGAAAGTCTCTGAGGAGAACACACTGACCATTGCCCCAAGGATAGACCCAGGATTTGTTCCCACTTCTAATGAGCTTGTAATGTGTGTACTATAATAATTTCAGCAAAAGTATTTTGTTGACTTGAGATTAGATTCCTGTTTTTAAAAGGCTGGAGGTTGGGGTTAATAAATATGAGAAAAATTAAAATATCAGAAAGGACCTGAGGTATATAAAAAGTAACAGCTGTTCATTTTTTTCATCAGTGAGTTCAGGTCGGGGAATGAAAATAATCTGGCAGTCCATTAGATTTAGAGCAGTAGCTATAGACAGAGAAAAACACAGGCATTTTGCCTTTTCTTATGTCACAGGGAAGATGGGATAATGAGAATACAACAGTGAGAGAATGTAAAAGCATTCTGTGAAACCATTTGGCGATTGCTAGAGGGCACCAAAGTACAGTAGTAAGTGTGATTTGCAGTAAAGCAAAAAAAAAAAAAAAAAAAGCTGAGTATCAGAAAATTCATCTTGTTCTGTGGTGCTGGGTGGAAGTTGTCTGCTCCAAGATTATCGCTTGGATCTGAGGGTCTTGAGTTCGCAGACTTCATCTGAAGATTATCTGCTCCTTGAGGATTTTTAAGATTCAAGAACTCAGGATCTCCTGGAAAGGCCTATTTCATCAAGATTCAAAGGTACTTTTTCTCTGGTACTATATCGCTATTTTTTTTTTTTAAGATTTAATTTTTTTGACAGAGTGAGGGAGCACAAGCAGGGGGAGTGGCAGGCAGAGGGAGGAGAAGCAGGATCCCTCTGAGCATGGAGCCCAATGTGAGACTGATCCCAGGACGCTGGGATCATGACCTGAGCTGAAGACAGACACTTAACTAACTGAGCCACCCAAGTGCCGCCCCTACACCACTTTTTAAAATTTCTCTTAGGATTTGTCAGTATTTGTTCTTTTAGCCTGTGTTTAGAAAACTAAAAGGAGCTCTCAAAATAGTTTCAAGTGAGTTAAAATTTGAAGTACTAAACAATTCAGTTCATTCTATTATTAATCCTTTTATAAGATGAAGAAGCAAATTACAGGTTGTAGCCATTCCAGGATATCCAAAGAACATTTCTTTTTTTTAAAGATTTTATTTATTTATTTTAGAGAGGTGGGGGAGCAGAGGGAGAAGGACAAGCAGACACCATGCTGAGTGTGGAGCCCGACATGGGGCTCGATCCCATGACCCCCAGATCATGACCTGAGCCAAAATCAAGAGTTGGCCACTCACCTGACTGAGCTACCCTGGTGCTCCAAAGCATTTAGTTCTAAAAGACACATTGGTAGTTTTACTATTCTCCAGTTGGAGAAGGCAAAATAAAGAGGAGTTGACCTAGAGACAAAATATAAACATAATTAAGCATCTAGATGCAGGAAATCTTTTTTTCTCCCAAGTTTTTTACTTAAATTCCAGCTAGTTAGGGTGGCTCAGTCAGTTAAGTGGCCAGCTCTTGATTTTGGCTCAGGTCATGATCTCAGTGTTCTGGGATCTAGCCCCGCATCAGGCTCTGTGCTCTGTGAGGAGTCATCTTGAGGATTCTTTCCCTCTCCCTCTGCACCCCCACCCCCACCCCACTCACCTCACTCACCTCACATGCTTGCTCTCTCTAAAATAAATCTTTAAAAAATAAATTGCAGCTAGTTAACATACAGTGGTGTAATACTGGTTTCAGGTGTAGAATTTAGTGATTCATCACTTAACATATAACACCCAATGCTCAACACAACAAGTGCCCTCCTTAATACCCATCACCCATCTAGACCATCCCCCACCCACTACCCTTCTGGCAGCCATCAGTTTGTTCTCTGTAGTTAAGAGTCTATTTCTTGGCTTGTCTCTTCCTCCTCCCCCATCGTGTTCTTTTGTTTCTTAAATTCCACAAATGCATGAAATCATATGGTATTTGGGGCGCCTGGGTGGCTCAGTTGGTTAAGCGACTGCCTTCGGCTCAGGTCATGATCCTGGAGTCGCAGGATCGAGTCCCGCATCGGGCTCCCTGCTCGGCAGGGAGTCTGCTTCTCCCTCTGACCGTCCTCCCTCTCATGCTCTCTGTCTCTCATTCTCTCTCTCTCAAATAAATAAATAAAATCTTAAAAAAAAAAAAAAAAAAAGAAATCATATGGTATTTGTCTCTCTGACTGACATTACACTTAGCATAATACTCTAGTTCCATCCACATCATTGCAAATGGCAAGATTTCATTCTTTTTGATAGCTGAGTAATATTCCATTGTATATATACCACATCTTCTTTATCCATCAGTTGATGGACACTTGGGCTGTTTCCATAGTTTGGCTATTGTTGATAATGCTGCTATAAACATCGGGGTGCATGTACCCCTTCGAATCTGTATTTTTTTATCCTTTGCGTAAATACCTAGTAGTGCAATTGCTGGATTGTAGAGTAGTTACATTCTTAACTTTATTTTTTTTTAAAGGATTTATTGATTTGGAAGAGAGAAAGTGCAAGCTGGGGGAGGGGCAGAGGGAAAAAGAATCTCAAGCAGATCCCGTGCTGAGTGCAGAGCCCAATGCAGGGCTCATTCTCAGGACCCGAGACCACGACCTGAGCTGAAGCCAAGAGTCAGACACTCATCCGACTGAGCCACCCAGGCACCCCTATTTTTAACTTTTTGAGGAACTTCCATACTCTTTGCCAGAGTGGCTGCACCAGTTTAAATGCAGGATAATTTCACAAGTTGAAAATGTAAAAGCAGCAGTAATAAGTGATGATTATAAGAAATTTCATTTTTTTCAAAAGTAAGAAACTGACAGCTTTTGGCTCAGGTCATGATCTCAGGGTCTTGGGATCAAGCCCTGCATCGGGCTCCCCGCTCAGCGGGGAGTCTGCTTCTCCTCCTCCCTGTGCCCCCTGCTCCCGCTTGTGTGCACTCTCTCTCAAATAAATAAAATCTTTAAAAAAAATAAACTTTGTGTTAAAATAATTTATAACTATCCACAAGTATAGAGATTTCACAGTGTGTTTAAAAAGAAACTAGAGGTGCCTGGGTGGTGCAGTGGGTTAAGCCTCCCAACTCCTGGGCTCAGGTCATGATCTCAGGGTCCTGGGATCCAACCCCACAACCAGCTCAGCTAGGGGTCTGCTTGAGATTCTTCCCTCTCCCTCTGCTCCTCCCACTTGTGCTCTCTTTCTCTCTCTCTAAAATAAATCTTAACAAAATTAAATAAACTCTACTATCTGTGTACAGAATGAATTGGGTCATTTTACAGAAAGAAACCCTAATTTTAATATGACTCTTGTTATATCAAGTGATGATTTGCAGTGAAGGGTTTGTATGCCTTCCCTTAATGCACCTTTCTCAAGCCCTCCCAAATATTTGTTTAGACGCATGTAAACACTAAGATTACAGTTTTAATTCAGCTTTAAAATACAGTTGCCTTGATGAGCATATTAAATAAACATGTAGTATATTGAATTTACCATCTTAATAAAATTAACAGTTCCCTTAACAAATAGATCACAACTATTATCTCATATGTATGAGATATATTGTTTTATGACTGTACTATAGCATAGTCTCAAACATTTTATTACTTAATACCTTAACCAAAATAACACATTTTGTTTCTTCCAAACACAGAACTAAAAAAAAAAAAAAAGAAAACATAAACCTATTTTTTTTTTACTCCATTGCTATACATTTTGCATCTTTTACAGATTTTCTGATATACAATTAACCTCTGTATTCATAAACCAAAAATTCATATCATGTCAAAAGTTTTAACTTTCCTACTTTTTGGATCTGATAACCTAGTAACCAAGGTCATTTATTCAAACAGTTAGCTTTTCCTCCTGTATATTAACAAGAAAAATTTAAAGAGCCATTATGTATAAAGCTTGAGACTTTTAAAAAAATTGAATTTTATCTGGACTGTATGAATATGAATAACAACAGAATACTTTTTGATCCATTTTTGATTTTTTATTCCTAAAGTCTTTCCAAGAGAAGGGGAAGGAGAAGGGAGGGGGAGAGGAAATGAGAAGGGGCCAGCTATAGGTAGATCAGATGGGGGCAAAGTTAACCTACCACTTGATAATTTTATAATTCTGAAAAATATACTTTTATAATTATAGAAACAGTTGTAGGATTGGTAGTGCAACTGGTGTCACTTTGAAAGATTTCTGTCCTTCCATCAGAAATAATCCACCTGGTGGGGGTGGGAGGGCAGGCTGACTCAGTCAGTAGAGTATGTGACTCTTGATCTCAGGATTGTGAATTTGAGCCCCATATTGCATGTAGAGATTACTTAAAAATAAAATCTTAAAGAATTCACCTTGTTAGGCTAAGGGAACCATTGGGATTTGGATACTACAGGTTCCGTTGGATCTCCTTTATAATCACTCAGAAGATCTAGTTCTTCCTCTTTGGGGCTAGAATGGGACAGTTTTCCAGAGACCTTTTTGTTTACAGTATCAAGTTTCTGCATCTCCTGGACCCACCAAAAGAAGTCCTGCTTGATAGTGCTCAAGAAAGTTTGGAGTGTATGGGCCAAGATGGGATTTGGGAAGTCCTTAACAATGACACAAAGATCTGAATGTAACTAGGATCAGAAGTTGACACATTAGGAAACATGAGGGACCTCTTCATATGGAGGTTGCAATTTTAAGGGACTTTGAGTATGGATAGTTCTGAAGATGGAAAAGGAGGGAAGAGAAAGGAAAGATAAACAGGAAGGTGTGGAACAGGATTTAGGTGGATCCATATGTGAGGCAGATTTAAAATTTTTCATATCTCATTGGTCTAGGTAAACAATTTTAGGGAAATTTTAGAATCTAGATTGTATTTAGAAGCCTCACCATCAGTTTCTTAGCTGTATTTTAAAAAATAATTTTTTTAAAGATTTTATTTATTTGAGATAGCATGAGCCACGAGGCGGGGGAGGTGTGGAAGGAGAGGGAGAAGCAGATTCCTTGCTGAGCAGGGAGCCCAATGCTGGGCTGGATCCCAGGACCCTGGGATCATGACTTGAGCCAAAGACAGATGCCTAACTGACTGAGCCACATAGGTGCCTCTAAAATAATTTTATACTCATAAGGAATTACAAAAAATAGTACCAAGAATTCCTGTGTACCTTCACCCAGCATTCCCCAGGTACCTCAGTGGTGATGTCTTGTATAAGCATAGTTCATTATCAAAACCAAGAAATTGACATTGGTACAATATTTATAACGACAGACCTTATTTGAATTTTTGTGTAGTTTTATGGAATTTTATCACATATATAGATTTTTAAAAATATTTTTATTTTTAAGTAATCTCTACACCCAATATGGAGCTCAAGCTCACAACCCTGACATCAAGAGTCTGCATGCTCCACCAACAGAGCCAGCCAGGCACCCCCTGCTCATATATATAGATTCTTACAATTACTACAGCAATCAGGATACAGAATTGTTCTATCACCGCAAAGAAACTCTCTGATGCTAACCTTTTTATAATCATACCTTCTCCATACTTGTAACCACTGGCAACCATTGATCTGTTCTTCATCTGTATAATTTTGCCATTTCAAGAATGTTATGTAAGTGGAATTATATAGTATATAAACTTTTGAAATTGGCTTTTTTTTACTGAGCATAATGGCCTTGAAATCCCTTCATGTATCAATAGTTATTTGCATGTATCATGTTGCTTGTTATTGCTGAGTAGTATTCCATTGTATGCATGTACTACAGTTTATCCATTCACTTTTTATAGGACATTTTGATTGTTTCCAGTTTTCAGCTATTACAAATAAGGCTGCTATAAACATTCATGTACAGATTTTTATGTGGATGTGTGTTTTCATTTCTCTAGGATAAATACCCAGGAGTATGATTGCCGAGTCATGTGGTAAGTCTATGTTTAACTTAATAGGGAACTGCCAAACTCTTTTCTAGAGTAGCTGTACCATTTGATATTCCTACCATCTATGTATGGGAGATCTAGGTGCTCTATATCCTCACCAGCCATTAGCATTGTAGAATTTATTTTATGCAATTCTAGTAGATGTATAGTGGCTTTAATTTGCATTTTTCTAGTGGGTAATGATGTTGAATATCTTTACATGTGCTTATATTACCATTAAATACCATTTACCATTTGAATATCCTCTTTGGTGAAATGTCTAAGTCTTTTGCACATTTTCTAATTGAATTTTTTATTTTCTTACTGTTGCATTTAGAGGGTTCTTTATATATTCTGAATATAGATCTCATGTCAGAATTGTGAATTGCAAATATTGCTCCAAGTCTATCTCTTAACAGGGTCTTGCTCAGAGCAAAAGGATTTAGTTTTGATTAAGTCCAGTTTATTGGTATTTTTCTTTTATGGACCATGATTTTGATGTCATGTCTAAGAATTCTGCTTAACTCATAAGATTTTCTCCTATGTTGTCTTTTAGATTCATGGTTTCACTTTTACATGTAGATTTATGATCCATTTTGGGTTAAGTTTTGTATTAGGTGTGAGGGTCTAAGTCAAGGTTCCTGTTTATGCCTAAGAATGTACAGTTATTCTAACACCATTTGTTGGAAAAAGCAAAAACAAAAACAAAACAGAACAAAAAAAACCCATCCTTTCTCCTTCAACTTGCTTTTGCCTTTTTGTCCACATCAGTTGGCTACATTGGGTAGGTTATTTCTGGTACTCTTTTCTATTGATCTGTGTAATCCACATTACCACACTACCTTGATTACTGTAGCTATATAATAACTTCGAAAATTGGGTAGTGTGATTCTACCTTTTCTTTTTTTTCCCTTTTTATTTTCTGTTTGTTTTTTTTATTGAGAAATAGTTTCTCTAGAACTACAAAAAAACCCCTGAGATTTCATAAAGTTGCAGTAAGCCTATAATTCAATTTGGGGACAATTGGTATCTTTAGTTTGTTGAATTTCAAAACATAAACATACTAAGTTTCTCTATTTATTAAGGTCTTTTAAAAATGTTTTTATCAGAGTTTTGCAGTTTTCTCCATATAGATCCTGAACATATTTTGTTAGATTTAGACTGAAGTTCCCTGTCTCGTTAATTTTAGCCATTCTAACTGATATAAGGTGGTATATCATTGTGGTTTTGATTTGTATTACCCTGATGACAAGTGATGTGAAGCATTTTTCATGTGTCTGTTGGCCATTTGTGTGTCTTTTTTGGAGAAGTGTCTGTTCATGCCTTCTGCCCCATTTCTTGACTGGATTATTTGTTTTTTGGGTGTTGAGTTTGATAAGTTCTTTATAGATCTTGAATACCAGAGAGGGAGACAAACCATGAGAGACTCTTGACTCTGGAAAACAAACTGAGGCTTGTGGAAAGGGAGGTGGGTGGGGGGATTGGGTAAGTGGGTGATGGGCATTAAGGAGGGCACGTGATGTGATGAGCACTGGGTGTTATGTGCAACTAATGAGTCATTGAACACTACACCAAAAGCTAATGATGTACTATATATTGGCTAATTGAATTTAAATTAAAAGAAAAAAGGATTTAGACTGAAGTATTTCTCTTTTAGGGGGAGCAATTATAAGTGGTTTTGTGGTTCTTAATTTCAGTTTTGATATGTTTGTTGCTGGTAAACAGAAATACAGTTGATTTTTGTATGTGAATCTTCTATCTTGTGACCCTGCAAAACTCAGTTATAAGTGTTTCCTTCTATTCTGTTTCCTGGAAGAAATTGAGTAAAATTGCTGTTATTTATTCTTGTAATATTTGGTACAATTCAGGAGTGAAGCCATTTGGCCTAGAGATAACTTTATCAAAAGGTTTTAAACTGTTGATTCAATTTCTTTAGTAGTTGTAAGACTATTCAAGTTATCTTTCATTTGGGGTAAGTTTTGATAGTTTGTAGCTTTTGAGGACTTGGTCAGTTTCATCTAAGTTGTTGAATTTATGTGTATAGGGTTATTTGTAATATTCCCTTATTATCCTTTTACTGTCTGCTGAGTCTGTAATGTCTGCTGATATCTCCTTTTTCATTCCTGATGTTGGTAATTTGTCTTTTCCTTGTAGGCGCTGAAATGCTTTTTTATCCATTGTGTCCATCTCTTTTAATTCATGTATGTAAACTGTTTACATTTAATGTAATTATTGGTATGTTAGGATTTAAGTAACCTATTTTATTTTTCTGTTTCTTCCTTCTGTTCCTCTTTGATCTTTGCTGTCTTCTGTGAGTCACCTGAACATTTTTTAGTATTCCATTTAGATTTATTTATAGTGTTTATAAGTCTGTTTCTTTGTATAATTTTGTTAGTGGTTACTCTACATTTGCATATGTAACTTATCACAGTCTACTGTTATCAACATGATACCACTTCAGATAGAATGTAGAATCATACCATTGGATAGTTGGGATCTTATTTCCTTTTTGTGCTAAGGTGCCTATCAAGTGAACAATTTGCTCATGTCAGATTTCCCCAAAGTGACCACTGCAATACTGGATTGTCCTTGATGCAATTGTGCAACTTGGAAAGTTGTATGCATGATTTATCAATATGACAAGATACCATGAAGGAAAAGATGTTTGGTCTGAAGTTGAATGCAGACTTCGACTACAAAGACCTCATGAGCATTACTGCACAGATAATGTGCTTGTGTAACATGTCTCCAGCATCTGGCCAAGGACCAGCTGGTGCCAACTGAGGACTCCTGTAAAAGCAAAACAAAACAAAAAGAGCTCTAGGAAGATAAAACTAAAAAAAGTAATTCTTAAAATATCTTGGAAGGTGATTGTTGTGGGTTGAATTGTTTTTTCAAAGTGTTATGTTGAAATCTAAACCCCAGGTACCTGTGAATGTGACATTGTTTGGAAGTAGGATCAAGTTAAGATGAGGTCCTACTGGATCACAGTGGACCCTAAGTCCAATGACTGGTGTCTTTATTAGGAAAGGGAGGTTTGGAGATGCAGAGACACACAAGGAGGGAAGTAGGCCATGTAATGGCAGCAGAGATTAGAGCACTGCTGGTATATGCCAAGGAGAGCCAAGGATTACAGCGACCACCAGAAGCTAGCAAAGATTTTTCTCTGCAGCCTTAAAGTGGGCATGCCCTGCTGCCACCTTAATTTTAGACTTCTCATCTTCAGAATTGTAAGAGAATCAGTATCTATTGTTTTAAGCCACCTAGTTTGTTGAATTTGTTGTGGCAACCCTAGCAAACTAATAATGACCCAAGGCAAAATCTGTTCCAAAGATGCAGGGCTGAGAGTCATCAGCCATCAGGACCAGCCTCATTGAGTTTATGTGGTCTGTGTCCCTCCCTATAGGCTTTTCTCTTACAGATGAGTGATAGTTAAGACTGTGGACAACCAGACAGATAATAGGAATGCTGAGTTAAATGCTTAGAAGCAAAATTTCACCAAAGAACAGTACAAACTGATCAGAATTCAAAAGTCCCAGGAATGAAATATAGACCTAACACTGAAGGGCTCAATGGATTATTTGGAGCTCATACTCAGCTGCTGTTGTCTCAGAAAAGGTGGCCTTGAGAATATGGAGATTCAAGGAATTTGAGGTGTATACACCATTTTCAGGTCAACGGGTCAGAGTTTGGGCGGGGAAGGGTTGAAGCCAGATCTCCAGAGCCTCCACTTTTGTCAAAGCTCACCAACCAGAGACCACCCAGCACACAACCGAGGTGAAGCAAAGGGAGGTTTCTTGAGCTCGTTGAGGAACCCAGGGGCGTCCTTGTAAGAGAATTGGACAAGCTTGTAGGTTTGAACTTGTCCTGGGTGATTCAGGAAGGGTTAAGGGAAGTGGAGACCAGTAGTGATTTGGGTCCTGTTGGGGGCTATTTGATTGTATACTTTGGTAATTTTATGTAAGAAGGCAGTACACTTAAAGCTGAGCTAGAGTCATCATTGCCAAAAAACAAAATTTTAGAAGAGTGGGGGTGTATAATTATATCTGCAGTTGCACTATTTTTGTCGGTTTCTTGTTTCAGACATGCTCACAGAGTGGCTGTGCTCTGTCTCGGTCCACTGTTGTCACAGAGTTGCCATGTCATTGTTGACGTATTGTGATCATTGTTTATATTCCAGTGGGAATGTTACAGCCTTTCTATTAAGTTGTCAAGGCCATTTTGCCCTTTCTAAGGGCCTGGCCTGGAGATAGCATCTATCACTTCTGCCTACATTCCGTTGGTTAAAATGCAATCATGTGCCCACACTTAAATGCACAAGAGGCTGGAAAGTAGATTTTAGCTGTGTGCTCAGAAGAAATGTGAATTAAGTTTTATAATTACATAACAACAGTCTTTGTTTTGGGTTTTTCGTGGTTGTTTCTTTTAAATTATTTTCTTCCTTTGTCCCCATTCCCACTCCCATAGACCTACACCCTAGTATATTTAATGTATGTCTTTCTGATTTACCTTCTATATATTAATTAGATTTTATGAATCTCTGAAAAATATATGTGATTGCTTTGAGTATGTTTTTAAAATGTATATAAATGTTTCTTGTCTATATATCATTTGGATTATTCATTTTTTTCCACTATATTTTTTGAGATCTATTTATATGGCTACCTATAAATCTAATTCATCCCTCATGACTGCTTCAAAATACTCCACTTATTCATACTCATTCAACAATATTCTGCCATATACAAAAGACAAAAGTTTTACTTATTTAATAATGTCATATTTATTCTTTCAATTATTTTTGCTGCATCGTAAATCACCTCTAACTCAGTGGCTTAAGATAACAACAATCATTTATTTTATTCCCAAATTTGCAATTTGGGCTGGGATTGCAGGGACAGCTCATCTCTGCTTCGTGCGTTATCAGCTAGAGATGGCAGTGACTCAGTGGGTTGGGGCCAGAATCAGCTGAAGGCTCAATCTCTCACATTTAGTGGCCAATGTTAGGTGTTGGTTGGGGCCTCAATGGGGGATGTTTGCTGGCATACCTACACATGACATGTCCGTGTAGCTGCATGACTTCCTCATAGAGCTGTGGCTCAATTCCAAGAACAGTTGCCCCAAGAGGGCAAGGCAGAAGTGCATGACTTCCTTGTGAGTTTGTCTCGAAGTCACATAGAGTCACTTTCGTTTTACCCCATTGGTCCAGGGGGACACAAGTTCTTCCCAAGTTCACAGGGAGAAGACACAGACTCTACCACCCAATGGAAGGAATGTGAGTGTTACATGGTGTGTAAAAAAAAAAAAAACATGTAGGATGGAATATGTTGTGATATCTATCTTTGGAAAGGACAGTCCTTTCACCTTTGTGAAAATGAAAATCTGACTTGGATACAAAATGATTTGAATATCAAGACTGATTAGCAAAGATTTTAGTTGTAAAGGTTATATTCCAATATGCTCTTTCTTTTTGGACAGAATACTAGATTGTAGTCAACAAATGCTTCCTACATCCTTAGAATTTTTTCTAAGATTATCAGCATCTTTCCCCTTAGCCTTTATTTTTTATGTGGTCAGTATAATAGAGGAGATCAACCAATTCATAGGATATGATTATGAAGAATGTAATACAGAGGAATTGATTTTTTTTTCTTCAGAAAATACATCCTATAGTGAAATGATGGCAATCATCTTTCGGGACTGACCTGAAATGAAGAGAATACTCATTCCTAATCACTTGGCTATTTGGGGGGGAAAAAAATCTTATAAGAAAGAGTAGTAGCTGTTCTCAACCTCTTTTATTTTCTGCTGCTGACCAGAGGATCTCTTACGTACTGGATATTCTGATTAGATACCCTTAATACATACGTGACTATCTTGAGTTTACTGTCCCCATCACTAGAAAGTACATCTGTAATTTTTATAGTTCTTGTGCTTTTTTCTCTGATCTATTCTCTCCTGAGACTACTAAATATGAAGGTGCTCATGGAAAACGCTGCCAAGATAGCTCAACCTTTCTTAAGGTGACACGATGTGAGGAAAGTGGGGAATGTGTTCTCAGTAAGGTCAAGAAAAGGTTGTAGTTGAATTCAAGTCCTGATGTCTCTATATCACTTTAGCCATTTCTCTCAAAATCCAGAAAACCCACAGCCAAACAGATGATAGTGCTGATCATGGCAGCATTTCCCTTGTAGTACATAGAGTTTTCATCAAAGCAGAAAATCTCTGCTTAAAAATGTGATGTAAGATGGGCCAGTCAAGTGCATCCCTCCTTCTTCTTGAATCTCTAAGTCAAGATGAGATCAGTCTTGGGCTTTTGTTTTCTTTTGTTTGTTTAGTGGAAATTTTCAAATGTATACAGAAGTAGAGAGGACAGTGTAGTGAACTCCCATGTCCCCATCCCCCAACTTCAGCAATTACCAACTCATGGCCAACAGACACCCTTTAAAAATACAACTACAACAATATTATCATATATTTGAAAATTAGCAGAAAAATTCTGGAGCCTGTTGAAACATGCAAAGGGTGTGTCATTCGAGAGAATGAAGCAAAGATCTATGTAGGTGGCCTATAACATGAAAAGGGAAAAGAGTTCCAACCTCTGAAATCTTGGCGACGGTTCCAGTTTGGCAGGTCTTCCTTTGACATGGAGAGCTACACCCTGTCTTTCTATCCTAATAAGTCCCTTCCCTTTTGTGATAACACTGGTTTGAGTTCGACTTTTGTGACTGCACTTGGACATGTCATGACTAATGTTACTGCTCTCTGGATAGCTTAGTGTAACTCCTTTCCATACTCTTTGATTTCTCACACCATTCAACTTAGTAACAGTAATAATGCTAATAGCTACCATTTACTGAATGCCTATCATGTGCCAGACACTCTTACCGAGTACTTTACATTTAATCCTTATAACAACCTAGCAAAAACAATGATTTCCCTGTGTTGTAGATGAAGAAATGAGGATTTACATGGATTAGGTTCCCTGTGTTCTCATTGTGCCTAAAAAGCTAATATAAGTCTGTAGCATTGAACTGTGAGTTCATCAGACTGTTTGCTCACCTTCCCAGTCACACAACTAGACTCCTTGATTGCAGTTAGGGTTGGCCATGTGATTGGTTCTACCTTTGAAATGTGAATAGAAGGGCCGTGCCTTGTTTCTTGAGTGGGCCCATACAGTCTCCCATCTGCTGCCCTCCGTGCTCTCTCTGCTTCTGCTATCTGGTTTACGGTGCCTAGGTGACCATGGCAACTACACATTGAAGATGGCAAAAACTGAAAGCCCGAGTCCGTGAGTGACTGTATTCAACAGAGCCCCCTGCCACCAATCTGAAACCTTCTTGAACTGCTTCTATGAATGGTAAACGTCTATTGGATTTAAGCCGTTGTGCATTTGGGGGTCATTTAATACAGCGGCTAGCCTTCCTCAATTTTTATGTATTGTTTCAATTATCCTTCACTGAGTAACCACCCCGCCCCCAAAATTTAGTAGCTTAAAAGCACAGCCATACTTAACTCCCAGTTCTGAGAGTCAGAAATGTAGGCTCTTGCCTAGACTTGTTCATGTGGCTGCAGCCAGCAGGTGGGTCCGCTGGGGGCATTGTCTTAGTTGCACATGTCTGGAGGTAAGTGCTGGCTGGCTGCTGGCTGGCCCGCGTGTCTCCAGCAGCTTAGCCTGGGATTATGCACTTGGCAGTGGAAGGCTTCCGAGCAGCAAGAGAGGACAAGCTCCAATCTGCAAGCCCTTTTCAGGCTTCTGCTTGCATGTGTTTGCCAGTGTATCATTTCCTGACCCATCACAAGTCACATAGGTAGAGGGAAATGTAGTTTATTGGGGAGCATTTGCCATAGGAATCTACCATACATATCATAGTACAAATGCACAAGTTGGGCAAATCATTCACATATCTGTAACATCTTAGTCACATATTTGATGATCTAGTCCAGCTATGAGGCTGTTTTCGTAACCCGAATCAAGTTCTAATATCACTGTTGGTTATAATAAAAATCATATTGATTTTGTTTCAAAATTACATTTCAGGCCTATTTATAAAAATGAAATATTTACTGATACATTATAAATTTAGTTGAGTAGAATTGGCATTTAAATAAATGAATCTTAAGAGATTTTTTATTTATTTATTTGACACACAGAGCACAAGCAGGGGGAGTAGCAGGTAGAGGGAGAGGGAGAAGCAGGCTCCCCGCCAAGCAAGGAGCCTGATGCCGGGCTCGATCCCAGGGCCCTGGGATCATGACCTGAGCTGAAGGCAGTTGCTTAACCAACTGAGCCACCCAGGCTCCCCTAAATAAATGAGTCTTGATCATTTGTTTAAGCCACTGTAGTGATGGTGTTTTAGCTTACAGTCCAAATTAAGGTGGCCCATTGTACCTGAGGTTTAATGGATCCACATCTCCCCCAGCCGTGTCTCCTCATCTCTCCCTCTAGCACCTCTTGTCTCTGCTCATCCCTGGATTACTCTTTACTGGGTCCTCAGTAATAGCAGCAGCATGGCGTACGTGGTTGAACATACCAAGTGGAGCCAGACCGCCTATGTTGGAATATCTGCCATCTCACTAACTGTGTGGATCTTTGGGCGAGTTACTTTAAACTCTCTGTAGCTCAGTTTCCTTGACTTCATAGGGTGACTGTGAGGAGTGAAAAAAAAAAAGTATATATAAATAATTAGAAGAGGGTCTGACAGGGCGCCTAGGTGGCTCAGTTGGTTAAGCGACTGCCTTCGGCTCAGGTCACGATCCTGGAGTCCCTGGATCGAGTCCCGCATCGGGCTCCCTGCTCGGCAGGGAGTCTGCTTCTCCCTCTGACCCTCCCCCTTCTCATGTGCTCTCTCTCATTCTCTCTCTCTCAAATAAATAATAAATAAAATCTTTAAAAAAAAAAAAAAGAGGGTCTGACATATTGTGAACCTTCTATGGGAGTTTACCGCAATTCCAGTAATCTCTTAGTATCCTTGACCTCTTTCCTTCAATGATGTTCAGTGATGGTAGGCCCTGGAGTCCTCCTTCTGAGGAAGGACAGTTGGGGGAAGACTGTAAGTGCTGCTTACTTAATACCTTTCCTTTTTGTCTTTTCAGAAACAAAATGGGCAAAAATTGTCCTGAAAAACGTTTCCACATTTAGAAGAAATATATTCTACACTACTCTGTTTTTGGTTCCCCTTCCCCCTGAAGAGATGACTGTTTCCTAGAGTGTAGTATTAACCCTGGATGTTGACAGTCCCCACATCCTCCTCCTGGCGTCGCACAGCCGTCTGCTCTGCGCCTCACCCTGGCCACGCCCTGCTTCCTGTGAGGGGCTCAGTGTCTCATCTGTGCTGCAGGCCCTGGTCCTACTCACCTCAGGAGTCTCGAGTTCTCAGTCACCACTTCTCTCTCTCTCCTACGCCTGTCTCCCTCCCAGTTAACGTTTATTCAACTGGTCTTACTTCAGATGAAGTAACCCTCCCCAGATTCCATATCCCCTTTGAGCACTGTCCAGTCTTTTCTCTTTCATATATTTCTTGAAAGACGTCCTTAATCCAATTACTTCTCGACCCATTCCAGTCTGGCTTCCCTGCTGTCAGTTTACCAAAACGGCTGTTATCAAGGTGATCTTTAACCTCCATGTCACTAAATCTATGGGCATTTTTCAGGATTAATCTCACTTTGACCTTACAAAAGCTTTCAGTGTTGACTAATTTCCTTATTGAAACCATTTTATTCGCCATCAGCTCTCTGTTGTTCTGTGGATGGTAAAGTCTTGTGTCTCTGACCCAGGAGTCTCATGTGTCATGCTAACATCCATGAAACAGTAACAGTATAACTTATTAACTTGTAAATAGGGTAAAATCAAATCCCAGACATGACACTAACCATTGTATTCTTACCAGCCCACAAAACGCCTGGGATAAAGTAGGTATTCAGTATCTATCTGGGGTGGGGTGGGGGGGCGGTGAGGGAGGGATGGATGGATGGATGGATGGATGCATGGGCTTTCTCAGCTCTGCTTAAGACATTGCAGAGATCAAACCCTTTCAAAAGAGCCAAATGTGTTCTGGAATTAATCTGGGGTTGTGAGGGAGATGACTGAGCAGGAGGATGCTGATGTAGAAGGTAGGCACCCTGGGGTGGGCAGAGGCTTGGGTTCTGTGGATCTCTTGGATGGGTTGTGAGAATTAGGAAGTGAGAAAGGGAAGTGGGACAACAGCAAAGGCAAATTTGGTCAGCCTCAGGTTCTGTCCGAAGGCTTGGTGGCAGTCACCGAAATTCAGCTCTGAAGCTGCTGGTGCCAGAATGCTTCAGGTAGCAATGGTCCCTGTTAGGACAGCCTGTTCCCCTTTTACACTTAGCATTTTTTTAAAGAACACAAGCAATGTTTTTGCACAATGATTAAAATTGTTTCAGGACAGATAAAAGAGTGAAGGAAGGATTAAGAATGTTGTAACTACTAAAATTTATTGGATTGGAAGCTGAATAATGTGTATAAAGGCAAATGGTCTTTAGGGTGACAGTGGGGTTCTTGGAGATGGCAAGGGTAACAAGAATTATCTAGGATTTGACTGGATCAAGCATTCTCAACCGGGAGGATATCACCCCTAAGAGGGTGAAAATTGGTTCATGGGGGACCAAAAAGAACTTGGGTATTCAGTGGTTTGTGCCCAGGGGGGCATAAAGAGAAATACAGTCTAACTGTGGTGTTAGAATTCCATGGTGGGAAGAGGGATTAGGAAAAAAATGTCTAAAAAGTCTCCTTGAAGGGAAAATGTTGAAAAAAAAAAAAGAAGTTGAGAAACACTGGACTAGATGATTCAAATGGAAGAATGTTGTCATCACCGATGGGTCCTCCTGGGAAAATGAATTAGAAATAAGTGCATTATCTTGACGAAAGGAAAAAGACCTTACACATTGCCTAGGAATGTGGGAAATAGGAAATCAAATCCATTGGGAAATACCCCACAGCTGCTCAATAGATGATGAGCTGCCGCCTCCATAAACACCAGTGCCCAGGACGCTGGGCTGACAGCCTGAGACACACTGGGCCAGTTCCTGGACAAGGTCATAGGAGCGGGCAAAGCTGGGTGCAAGTCAGGAGTCCCCGCACCCATCTCCCACCCTCCCAATTTGTTTGGCTTTATTCCCTGCTCTACCTCCCTTTCTACTCGCCTCCTGCTCCTCTCAAGACTCCCAGCATTCATTTCTTCAGCGGGCTGGGGAATCAGTAGCAGTGTTAATGAGTGAAAGAAAAGAATGCTGGAAACAGAGAACCACAGGCTCACATCAAAGAAATGACCTTCAGCCACATGATTGTAGTGTGAAAGGCCAGATAATACTCTCTAACATCTGTGAAATCAAATCAAAATGCAAACAGGCTTTTGGCTTCCCTAACCCATGTTTCTGGATATGACACAGATATGCAGTTCCTTAACAAAGTGAAAATGAAAGACAGTGTCAAGTATAGGGAATGGTTCTTATCCCATAGGGATTCAGCCTTGGAAATGGCTTCTGGCTCTAGGTCACTTAAATGTCTAGAGCTTGCTATCGGTCTGAAAATGGTGATGTTGTTTTGGAGGGGCTCTGAAGGACGGGAAGGATGGCCCAGCCCAGGCCCCTCTTTTCTCTTGCCTTATCCCTGGTGCTCATTAAGGCCACGCTGGAAGGAAAAGGTTCTGATCAGATAATAAGAGTTACTACTCCTGGAGCCCATACTACCTGTCAGGTACTATCTTAAGTTCTTTACATATATTAATTTACTCCTCTAACCGAACACCCCTCTGACGGGAGTACTAGTATTACAATGGGAAACCCAAGCACAGAAAAGCTAAGTTACTTGTCCAGGGTCATGCAACCACTGGTAGCACTGAGATTTGAACCTAAATCCTCAGCACCCAGAGACTTGCAGTACTGTTCCTTACTGAGCCTTGGGGCCAACTCTGCTTACCAGTGTCTTTGGACACAAGGGTGAATGGGCTTGAAAGGAAATTGTTTTTAACATTATGTACTTGGTATGGAGTCTTAAAGAACAATGTCACCAGGCCCCTAGCACAGCTGGATCCTTGGGAGCCACTGACATAAAGGATTAATTGCTTGTGTGTATTTTACCACAATAAAAAAAATTGGGAAAAATGTCACAAAGTAGGCAAAACATGGGAAGATGACACGTAAAAATTGAAGTAACTTAGTATTATTTATAAGCATTATTTAAAAATTTTCCTTTAATATTGTGATACTGCTTTTATAACAAAAAGCACTGGCAGAAAAAAAATCAAGAAAAAAAGTTTGAGATCTTTTGATATTTGTTATTTGCCAAAAAAAAAAAAAAAACCAAAACAGAACACCCAAGTAGTCATGGGAAAACTTGCTTAACATCCTTGCACTTATTTACTGTTTATGCATTTACTATTGTTTAAAAATTTTTTTAATTACAGATCATTGGGGGCCCATAACCTTGTCAGTGCTTAGTGCCTCTGAAAGTTTTAAGCTGGTCTTGGGCGCAGTCAGTTGCGCATGAAGGCTGAGAGCCTCGTGCTGGGAGCTGGGACGGCCCCTGGGGCCCTGCGGCGCCGCTACAAGCACATCTGAGTGGGAACACGAGCCTCCTCGCCAGCGAGTTCCGTTTTTGTTAAAATCCCTCTGTCTGGGGGCGCCTGGCATAATGATCACGGTTTTGCCTTTCAGCTCCAGGGCCAGGGGGTTTTCCTGTGCGGGAGCAGTTCGCTGCCGGAAATAGACGTGGCACACCTGGAAGTGGACCAAAAGATCCCGTGAGCCACCTGCGTCCAGTGGGGAGCAGAAGGGGACACCTGGTGGAGGCTCGTGGGCTCCTGCTCCGTTCTTCCCTGTACGAGGACCACGCGGCTGTGAGTCACACTTGAGCGGTAGGGCTCTTGGGTGACAGTGGTGAACACTAATGGCTATGCCTTCGCTGATGAAGCTGGACTAGTCCAGGCTGCCCGAGGTGGAATCGTAGTCTTGGGCCTGACTTTGAGAGCTTCCAGGCCCATAGGGGACCTTGTCGGGAAGGTCCCGAGCTGAGAAGAGAAGCAGCAGGGCGTTCCCCGGCGAGCGGAAATGAGCGGCGTTGGTTTCACGGTGGCCGGTGGTGTGTACTGAGCAGCGACCCCGCCTTCCAGCTTCAGCGTGTCTGCTCCTCACGGCCGCCCAGAGCGGGGGAGGGCGGGGAGCTACCCTAGGAGGCCCAGTTTTCAAGACTCAGGTTGAGATTCTGAGTCTTAGGACCTGGACCAAAGCCACCTGGTGACTCGACAGGGTTTTTTTTGTTGTTGTTTTTTTAAGTTCCAAATCAGCCCAGACATGCCATAAATGCACTCCTGAAATATAGGAGCTGTCCTTTCTTTCCCAAAACCAACCAAGATGTCCCGTGGGAAGAAATAATCCTAAGTTTGTGGAATTTTTTTTTTCTTTCAATTTTCAATGGTCTTTTTCTTGGTGAGGAAAAGGCTCCACTTCTCCGCACAGAAGCTCACCAGTGAGTAATGGGGAACCTTTCCAGCAAATCAGGAGACTGAGAAATCAAAAATTCTATCGCTCACCATCTAGAAGACCAGAAGTATTTCCAAATAGAATTTAAGCCAACACTACACAAATTCTAATTTCCTTAGACGCAGCAGTTTTAATTTTGATAATCTGTAAAAGCAGCACTATTTGGTAGTTTCTGAGTAAACTTTAGTCTCTCAAAAGTTTAGTTTTAGTGGTTTAACAAAACCCGAATCTGTCAGCTGAGTATAGTTCTTTACTCGGGAAGTCTAAAGTCTGTCCTAAGCACCCCTGGCCTTCAGCTCGCCATGCTCATTCCATACCTGTTGCTCAGAATCTCTGGCAGGGAGAGAGTTGCTGCCTCAGGGGGTGACTCTTAGGTGAATACTCAGATCTGGGGTGAAGGGAGGGGTGGGTCAGAGCTACCAAAGCAGCCCCGCAGGGGAACAACCACCATGTGGCTGAATGACCGTACAGGAGTTTTAGAGCTAACTTGCTCGGTGGCACACTTCCTGACAGGGGCTCCTGCACAAAGCCACATCGGACCTCCGAGAACTCCAAGGTACTGTTGGAAGGCCTCCTCGTCCCTTCCCCTCTCGTGTTTGGTCCTTATCAGCTTGGTGCCTCCTGCCACAGCAGGTGACAGGTCCACTCAGCAGCGAACCGCCACGGAAGGTAGTAGACGTAGAGCCCGGCCTGCCACGGTCTGCCGAGCCACAGTGGTGAGGGCTGTGGAATGTGGCCCAGGCAGCATACCCTGGCCCCAGCCTCCCCGGAACAAGTCCGTGCCTCTGAGAAGCCAGCTGCATGGATTCAGAGGTCAGATGGAGGAAAAGACCTCAGTTGCTTCCTTGGCTTTTTTTGATCCCTTGGTAGGTGGAGAGGCCTGCAAAGGACCATAACGATGACGCCTCTGGCCCTTCCTTCAGCAGGCCCTTCACAGCACTACACGCCAGGGCCCCACCCAACACAGTGAGTGTCCCGAAGGGAGCCAAGCCATGGAGTCCAGGGACCCGCCCGTGCTTCTCAGGCTGAATTCCCTTTTAAAAATCCCAGACTCGGGCGATTAGAAATAATGTTTTCAGTACTTTATTAAACGAATTGGCAAAAGAACAAGTTATCTGGTAGTATCACCACCCCTCCCCCATTTAATGTCCAGCACATGCCTGCCGTGATGGTCCGTGTAACATGCTCTGCTAGCCGGGTTCTCAGCAACTCCCTCAGCCTTCAGTCGGGTTCAGTCATCCTCACAACTACTCCGGGGCAGGGAGAGATCTCCCTTCCTCAGGAGGGCAAGAGACACAGACAGAAGCTTCTGTTTGGACCCCAGGGCCACAAAGGCAAGCCAGGCCTTATTCCTTTTCGAGGAAGGGCACGGGTTCTTCCTCCTGGCGCAGAGCACTTATGCCCACACTTAGCAGCCTTCCTGAGGAAGTCAGCCCAGCATGAGGAAGCCCTGAGTGGAAACTCCGCAGTATGAAGACCCCACCCTTTCTCTTAGATCTGCTAAGAGGGCACCCTGTGATCTCCGTCAACAGACACTGAGACCCAAGGACTAAAACAGAAGCCCACAAGGAGCCTTTGCTTTGGCAAAACCTTGGAAGCGCCAAATCCCGACGCTGCGCATATCTCAGTCTCTACAGCTGTGAAGTGGGCAGACCGTCAACCTGTCGGGAGGTACTAAGGAGGAAGAGAATGTTCCAGGTAAAACACTTGTTTGTTGAGCACCTTTTCTGCAAGAAGCGTGGCACTAACTCTCTACTGTGTCCTCAACTCTTCCATGAAGACAGCATGACTAACTCACTTCCCTGGTGCTGAGGGCCAGTTTTGAGCTCAGCCTTATTCCTCTCATGTCCGATAAAAATGATCCTGCATATGCATCACATCTCTTCATAGTGCATTTAGTCACTAAAACGGCTCACCAGGCGCACTCAGGCCCTGCAAAATTGTAACAGCTATGCGGGGCGGCTCCTCTGTTCATCAGGGCAGCGGGCTCCTCCTTGGGCTCAGACCCCTGCCTCTCAGAAGCAGATGATCCGCTTCTCATCTTCAAAGACTTTGGCCTCCTCTGGCTTTATCAAGTTTCCATTTAGGCTGTGAGAGAAAAACAAAGAACACAAGTAAAATGTTAGGAACTTGTGGGAGCCTTGCCAGTGTGTGTTCCTACCATACTCCTGTTCCTCACATGGCCCTGAAGTTAAGAGACGTACTCTATTCAGACACTTGTGTGATAATATTACTCCTTTTCGCTATCGTCACTCTCTGAACTGGCTCTCACTAAGGTCACCGGTAGCCTCTATAAACTTGAACTTAATGACATCTCTCAGGCCTGGTCTTGTCCTTCACAGGCATTTGGCTGTCCTGCCCTCTGCCTCCTTGAAACACCACACCCGCTTGGCTTGCTCTTAGGCTCTCTGGTTTTCTCCTGTGTCTGTCACTCTGTCTCAGTCTCCCCTCCCCTGTTCTCCTGCATGTGGCCTCTAAATACTGGATTTCCTTCAGGCTGGGGGAAGGGCCTATCACGCCCCCAGGTGACCTCGTCCCTACGTCAGTGGACTTGCAGCCCAGACCTCTCCTGTGTGGCTCTGCCTACTCAGAATCTTCACCTGGACGCCTCCCGGGCACCTCAAGGTGGCCACGCCGGCCCAGGGCCCGTAACTCCGTGTCGGACCACTCTTCATCCAGCTGTGTAAGTCAGTGACCTGGGGATCAGCCTTGACCCCTTCCTCCTCATCTTCATAGTCTGTCTATCCCAGAGTTCTATCTTACTCTCGAAACATCTCCAGCATACCTCCCTGGAACCCCTCCATATCTGCACCACCACCATCGTGGTCTGAGCATCATCATCTCTTCTCTGGATCACTACAGTGCCCTCCTGACTGGTCCCTTTACATGTACCCATGTGACCTCTTCAAATCCATTTTCCTGGAGGAGCCAAAGTGGTCTTTTTATAATGCAGTGCTGATCATATCCCCCTTTGCTTCAAATCCCTCCATGACTTTCCATTGCTTTTAGGATAAAGACCAGAATATGTAACACTACCCACAGATCTCTTATAGTCTAGTATGCCCCAATTCCTCTGCCCCCCGTTGCCCCTTCTCTACTGTCTGAACCCCAGGGCACATCAACATCTTGCTGTTCTTCAAGGATACCATGCTCCTCCTTCCTGCCTCAGAGCCTTTGCATATGCTGTTCCCTCTACCTGGAATACTTTCCTATTCATTCTTCATGGCTTAGCTTAATGCCACTTCCTGAGGGAGAAGTTCCATGAAACCTCGTCTGTATTAGGTTCCCTTCTTAGCTCTCTCCTTTACAGCTCTCACAGTGAATTGCTTGAATGATTTTTTCTTTACTGTGTGTCCCCCTCACTAGGTGGTAAACCCACGAATGAGGGCAGGTCCCTTTTGGTCACCACTGGATGGTGCCAGCAGCGTGCCTGGCACTCAGGCACTTTGTTATTCAGCAAATGAAAATGCAGCGCTAAGCCCCGGGGACACAGCAGTGGCTGTTTGTTTTTTGTTTGTTTATTTTGTTTTTTAAAAGAAACAACCCACAGGCTTCAAATGGCCTCACTGAGGTTAAAGCCCCAGGTCAGTAAACCAGAACTTAATACCTAATGGAACTGCAGTTTCACCTCCCCAGGAATACAGCCTTTAGCCAGGCAACCTGACCAGGAAATTTCCCGAGTCCCCTTCTGCTCCTTAGGAGGGCAACCTGGCCTACACAGTGCATTCCTGGCTAGTAAATGATGCCTTTTTAATGCCTTTTTTTAATGCCTTCTCTGCTCTGCCTTTCAAAAACCTTTCTCTTGTTTGGCTCAGCAGAGGGTATGCCGCCTGATTCGTGAATTGTTGAATAAAGCCAACCAGACCTTCCAATTTATGTGGTTGAATTTTGTTTCACAGACTTGGTGGCGGCACTGGGATCTACAGCGAGCTTCCGATGGCCCATGGGGACAGGGAGAATCACTGGCACGGGGGACCCCCCTGCGAGCCCTTCTACGTTCCCCTTTCTCGACATTGCCCGGGTGCCGCCAGTGAGTGCTCCCAGTTTCTGCTCCCCTCTTTGCCTTCGAGCTACCGACCTAATTGGCTTTCCAGTCCAGGTCAGCATAGACTGGTGGGGGCTCTCATGGAGCGCCAGTGCTTAGCCCTGGGTTCAGCCCGCCAGTCCACGCTGGAATCCCTTCCGGGCTCCACCTGCAGTCCCCATTTACTGGGCTTTGCTGCTTGAATCCTTTCCCATTTCCAGTACACAGTCCCCACGCCGGAGGCCACTGGGTCAGTCCACACAGGGAATTGCCCATGCTGGGCACGGCCTACTCCCGGCCACTCCATGGCAACACCTTGTGGTTACTGCTAGTGTGTTAAGGTGCGTGTTTGTCTTGTTTCGTGGAAACAAAGGCTTAGCTAACAGGATCCTTAAATTCTGAAGAGTCAAACATGCCACCTTCCAGCACACCTGCTCATTTTAGGTCTAAAAACCACGGTGCCGGGAGCTGTGAATTTCTACAGAAATGGCAAAACTCTGCTAAAAACAACCTAGCAGTACAGTGGCCACAAAGGGGAACGTTCCCATAGACAAGGTCATTTAAGAAGTGCATTGGAAAGCGCAAGTTCCCAAACCGAATGGGATGCCTGTTTACATTGGCAAGCAGAAGCTCCCAAAGGTTTCAAAATTCCGAAATAGTTTCATTAAAAGATTAATAAAAAGATTTAGCGAAAGGCTCACGAAAATTAAAGGTGTAAGAGGGACCTAAAGCAAAACAGAAGGAACTCTTGCTGTCCCCCTCTGTCCTCTGAGCACTCATTCTGCTAATCCTCGGTCTGCATTGCCTTTCCCCGCTCTGAAAATGCCACCAGAAACAAAACTGGCAAGGTATTGGCCATACAGGGCCCCTCTCAGAGTTAATGAAACTGAGAAATTTTTTGGTAAACTGCTACAGCCAAGGGGTTGGTGGGGGCGCGGCGCCTGGGTGGCTCAGTCAGTTAAGCATCTGCCTTAGGCTCAGGTCATGATCTGGGATGGGGGTCAGGGGTGGGGGGTCCTGGGATCGTGCTCTGCGTTGAGCTCCCTGCTCAGCGAGGAGCCTGTTTGTCCCTCTTCCTCTGCTGCTCCCTCCGCTGGTGCTCATTCTCTCTCTTTTTTCTCTCTCTCACTTGCGCTCCCTCTCTCTCAAATATCTTAAAAAAATAAATAGCTAAGGGGAACCTCCTGCAGATAGCAGAGCCCACACAGGGGACCCTGGAAGAACTGGCAGAAGCCAGGGAAGGGTGAAAATGCTTACCAGAATCACTTCTTCTGAAGGTGCCCGCAGTGCCCACGGAGAGGGGAAAAGAAAACTGCACGTCACCCTTTCCTTCCCGAATCTAAACCCATTGTTCACTGATGCCCTCCCTCCCAGGGGCGGCTCTCACCCTCTTCCTTGTTTCATTTTGCATAACCAGGCTTGGCTTTCTGCCTGCCTGGGACGTGCAGGTTGTTGCTTCTAAAAGAGCGGATCGTGGAAACAAAGCCTTAGCTAATAGGATCCTTAAGTTCTGAAGAGTCAAACATGCCACCTTCCAGCATACCTGCTCATTTTAGGTCTAAAAACCACAGTGCCAGAGCTGTGAATATCTACAGAAATGGTTGGTTTTGTAGGGCCCAAGGGCAGGCTGCTCCAAAATGTGCCACTGTGGCATGCTGATGGTTTTAAAGAACACATATTTAAGAGACAACCCGTACAAGGACGACACTCAGATCCCCCTCTATCCCACTGAAAGCAGGAGGTAAATCTCCCATGTGAAAGGCACCCTCATTCTTAGCACCAGAGACGGGAAATTTAGAGCCAGAAAAGCTGTATAAACAACCTTGTTAATTTTTACCAATATCACACCCCAAATTCTGCCTAGAATTCCTTACTAATTGGAGCTCCCAAAGTTAAGTTTTCTTCGTCCTGTCAATTCCTCATGGGTTTATTTATTGTCTCTGCCTAAAAAATACAAAAACTGCCTGCCTTGGTCATCTCTTTAGGTCTCAATTTCATTATTGGCCCACTGTGCACACACAATAAAACTTTGGTTTTTTCCCTCTGGTTAATCTGTCTTATGTAACTCTCAGTCCAGCTGGAAGAACTTGAAAGGTTGAGGAAGAACCTTCCCTTCCCTCCGGTTGGCGTAGCCGGTGGATACTCACTCGCAGGACAGCGGCTCGCCCAGAGATCCTGGGACAGCTGACACAGAGCCAGCAGAAGGTAAGGTTCTGACCGCGCCAGCCTCCCGGCTCCTCTGTCTGCAGGGCCTGGTGGAACCTGAGAGTGGTAACAATCTTTCTTTCCCTAAATTTAGTTAGCAGGAGAAAATACTGTAGAACTAGTTCCTTGGGCTGAACAACTTTTGGTAAAAATTTGGTAGCGTACTCTTGGGTGACTGATCATATTCTCCCAGAGGTGGTCACTGTTTTCTTTCATCTGTGTCTTTTTTTGTTGAGTGTCATCGGAAGGACTTCTCACAGGACAGAATGCAGGCTTCAGCCCTAGAAGCCTGCTGTGTACCGGCCTCACAGACTGGTGAGGTCACAGTTCTCCTCAGAACAGGGTCTGTTTAGACGAACTCTGCTGTGGGTTACCGCGCACATGAAGTAAGGGCTGTTGCTAAAGAAACATCTTGGAAGCCCAAGCGACAAAATTGGTGGTCACGGGTCAGCAGTTAGAAGCTGTTAGATTGCTTGTCATCTAACTCAAAGATCTCCCGCCCTCCCCCCGCCGTTAGGATAAGGTCATGGAATGGGTTAGACGGACACTCAGTTCGCTGCCGGCCTCAAGAAAACATCCATGCACTGAGGTACACAGTAAAACAGCACACAGTCCCCAACCTCAAGGCATAGCCCTTCTAGGTCTTGGTTTGGCCCCCGGAGACCCAAGGCTTAGGCAGGGCTGTTAATGTGAACATAAGAGATTTTTCCTTTTGTCTAGTTCTGTGTCCTAAGCGCTTGGCTTTGTGACCAGTGAGCATATTTTCTCTGGTCTCCCTCACTTGGGAGGGCACACTTCACCGGGGTGCATCGTGGTGGCCAGTCCAATAGACCGGGGACCTGAGACACACAATTACAAGCAGCGCTCTCTGTCCGGCCACGCCAGCTCTCAGGAAAGTTTGTCATAAGGGGCCCCAGCCCCTAAGGGAGGGGCCTCTGTTGCTTCAGCCTTTCTTGCTCCTTAGTGCTAGAGAAATCTCATTCCAGTAGCACCAGCCCAATGTCACAGATGAGCAGGTCTGTGCCTAGAGGTGTCTTACATTCTGGGAGACCAGAGGCACCGTACACACCACCTCGTCCTTACAGCCTGCACAACGAAGGTGGTTGCTTTCTCACACTATTCTTGGGAGTAGGCTTTTGGATCGTGGGGGCTGCATCATCTCTGCTTTCTCTGGGGACACCTCTTAAGTCTTGGATTAAGCCATTAAAAGGCTTATGGGTTTGAATCACTATTGAAATTAATAAGATCCAATTTGTCAATGGCCAAACACTAGATCCTTTAAATTGGCTATTTGAAAGAGAAAAATTATAAAGAGCTCTCAATTGTCTTATTAGTATAATGGCTAGTCTTAGGGATTCCCTTGACAAGATAAAAGAACAAAAATTAGACTTAAGACAGATAAATGTCCCATGAAAATTCCCCTTCTTAAAATCTAGCCCAACCTCTAGGTTCAAAGTATATAGACTACTCTTATAAATGCTAGAAGCCAAAAAGTGAATTTAACAGAAGCACCTAGGACAAACAGGAGGGTTTGGTTTACTGTAATCAACCTCTGTCAGCGTCATTTTTTTTTTTTTTTTAAGATTTTATTTATTTGAAAGAGAGAGAGAGGAGAGACAGTGAGAGAATACAAGCGGGAAGGAGAGGGAGAAGCAGGCTCCCTGCAGAGCAAGGAGCCCGATACGGGGCTCGATTCCAGGACCCTGGGATCATGACCTGGCAGGTGCTTAACGGACCGAGCCACCCAGGCGCCCCAGCCTCAGACCTTTTTATATGCTCACCTTCGTCAGGTGTATCCTAGACCCCGCCCCCTACTGCAAAAAATCCATGTCCCCCAAACAGCAGCAAATCTTTATAAAGCCCTTTTTCCTCCATTTTCAGAAGATCCTACCAAACTTAGAGAAATATTAAAAAGATTTGACTATTCACAACCTCCCCTTCACAGAGGAAAGAGATGACCAATAAAATTTCCCCTAGGCCCTCCTTGAAATGATCAGAGGAAGGCTGATGCTGAGGGGCTAATAGAAGTCCTGGCTGAACTGTGTAACCATGAAGGCTTTTGTTAAAATGCTTTATCCAGACTGTACAAAAGCATAAAATTCCGCTTGATATAAAGAAGCAAATTTAGTTAAAGAGGTAGGCCAGTCCCTTGATATTCAGGCTGGAATCCAGTTCTTTGGGGGGATTAAAAACAACTGTCTTTGTCTTCCAAATCTCTATAAAACCAGAAATGCAACTCTAGAAATATGTCAAAAACCACCTATCTTTACCAACCTCCTCCATTCCTCTCAAAATATTTGTGGATATTATCAAAGGTCAGGATATTGGAACAAAATTGCCCTGTACTTAAGGGGAAAAAAGGTAATTCCCCCCCCCCGCCCAGAGCAGTCAAGCATTTTATTTAATTATAACAAGGAAGCACTCAATTATTCTCTCCTTAAATGCCATATTTAGGCAGAAATAATATTTAGGCCTATATTGAAAATACTGCCCTGATAGGTTCCAGAACATTATTCACCATTCAGGACCCAAGCTGTTGAGATTTAAAATCATGTTTGGGAATGTACCACAGGACGCTAAATAAACAAGTCTTCACCCACATTACTTTGAATTTCTTAATATCTTGTCCTGTGTTCCATTGCCCATCGGAACAACTGAGCTTCCTAGAAGCATTTGACCAATAGCTAGATGTGTGCCCAAGAACCCAGCATCCTCCAGGTTTTCAAAAGTGAAGAGGCTACCTGTGAAAGTCAGAATCGGCCCCCCATTAAAAGGGTACAGCTTTGCCAATAAACAAGAATATGCTCTTCCATGGCTAGGAAGGAAGACTGCCACAGCTGACCGGTTTAGAAAAGGTCAATTTTAAGTCACAATTACCCCAAAACTCTTAAAGTTTTTTGCATTTTTTCTGTCCCTTTAAATTATAAATCTTATCACGTCTTTGAAATGTGAACACAGCCCACAATTACCTGAGGCTGAAGGAAAAATGAGAGGGGAAGAGGCCTTTTTAAAATACAAACCGGTAACAGGGCTCTGATGCCCCCTTGAGCACCTCTGATAACAGGCAGATAAGCTCCAAATCTCCACCTTGGACAAAACTTCGATACTTTCTCTGTACATTTTCTACCCCATCTTCTGTAGGACCTAGGTAGGAGCCATTCTTTGAAATGCAAACTTGATAGGGAAGTTTTTCATTAGAAAAAGGGAGAGAGGGAAGTATTTGGAAATTGGGCCTATAATCGCTCTACAAAGGCGAGTAGAACCAAAAGCTAGAAGATTTTGTTTGCCTCTGGTCTGTGTATTTGCATGTGTGTCCATGTATGTTGTAAATGTGAGATATTTTCTGTATTTTTGGGTGGTATGGCTAAAATTGTAACAGAGTTCTATTTAGTTTATCTGAAGGCATGCTCTGGTAAGAATTGGGCATTCTAAAACTCAGAAAGCTTGTGGTGTGCCTGGGTGGCTCAGTCGGTTAAGCGTCCAACTCTTGATTTCAGCTCAGGTCATGATCTCGGGGTCATGACCTCAGGGTTGTGAGAGGGAGCTCTGTGTTGGGCTCCGTGCTCATAGGGGAGTCTGCTTGAGATTCTCTCTTTCCCTCTGTCCCTGCCAACCGCCACCCCTAGTTCTCTCTAAAATAAATAAATAAAGTCTTTAAAATTCAGAAAGCTAAAAACTAACCCAAATGTTTAAGTTCATATGATCTGGGAAAATATTTGGCATTAAAGCTAATTTAAGATTATTGGTTTAATTAAAATAGACCTGTCTTTAGAGTTATCAGCATTAAATATAAAAAACTTTTATTCTGCCTGTGTTTACTGAAAGTCAAATGAGTTTCATGTTCTCTCTGTTGCAAAATCTGTCAGAAAAAAAACCCAGAATAATGGTTGAGTCTAATGCCTCATGAAGTTTTATGGGTAGTCCAAATATAATAAGAACAAGTAAATTAAATAGATGTAAATAAGATAAAAAGGTTTCTAGGTAAATTTTTTTTTTTTTAAGATTTTATTTATTTGAGTGAGCACAAGCTGGGGGGAGAGGCAGAGGGAGAAGCAGACTCCCCACTGAGCAGGGAGCCCCACATGGGGCTCCATCCCAGGACCCTGAGATCATGACCTGGGTCAAAGGCAGATGCTTAACCGACTGAGCCACCCAGGCTAGGTAAACTTTTAAATAGCTTCCAAAATCTTTTTGATGGTAACCCAAAACTTTAAAAAGTTTTGCTAAATTAAATGGATAATTAAATTCATTGAGTATCTAGGGGCACCTAGGTGGCTCAGTCAGTTAGGTGTCTGCCTTTGGCTCAGGTCATGATCTCAGGGTCCTGGGATGGAGGCCCACGTTGGGCTCCCTGCTCAGTAGGGAGTCTGCTTCTCCCTCTCCCCCTTCCCCCACTGGTGCTTTCTCTCTCTCAAATAAAATCTTAAAAAAAAAAAAAATTCATTGGGTATCTAGATCATTTCCCAGTAAGAAAAAGTAATACAACATTAAGTATTAATATAGGTTTACCTACTTTTAGTTTCTCTGTATAAAACAAATTTGGTTCTGTTTTATGCTGTTGTACTATGAAGAAACACATGTTTCGAAATTATGAAATATATTCATAAATTTGCCAATCTAGGGGCACCTGGCTGGCTCAGTCAGTGGACCATGTGACTTAGGGTCATGAGTTCAAGTCCCACATTAGGCATACAGCTTACTTAAAAAAAAATTGCCAATCTAAAGAATTCTGGTGTAACAGTTTACAATTGCTTACTACTTAGTTTTCACTAGAAATTAAGGTTTCTAAGAGTTAAGAATTCGAATAAATGTAAATAAGGCAACTGAAAATAAGATATGTGTTTTGGGTGAGAAAAAATATGAGGAATAAAAATACATTTCTGTTGAGGAAAAAGAATATAAATTTGTCCTGAAGCAAAGTGAAAACTTAGGGCAAAATCTGGATGTAAAAAAAAAAAATTGTAGAAGATTTATGGAAAAGAAATCTTTGGAAAGAAATTTTCTGTGTGGCTAGTACTGGGTAAGATGAAGGTAAATTTAAGTAAATGAGTTTTATTATCGAAAGTACACTGGTGCAAAATTAGAATTGTTTTCTCTTTGTTAAAAGGTCAAACTTTTCTTGAACTCCTGGTCTGCTCTTAGTAAGAAATTATAAACAAAAGTTTTTCTTTATAAAAAACAAGGATTCTGTGTTTTGCCAAAATAATTTCCTATGTTTATCACGTCTTTGGATTACTTAAACTGAGTCTTAATATTAAAAGGGCTAAATTTTGCTTACAACTGTGTAACCTACTGTATTGGCCTTTATAATCTTTTATTGTCATTTTGGTTAAATGGATAGTTAACTATTGTTTTATAACAATTCGTGATCCTATTTAACCAAACCTATTTAACCAACCTTTTGATATTTTTGACATACTTCCCAAAATCAAATTCTAAAATGAAGTCTTTCTGGCCACAATCTAACTGAAATTTTCCAGAGGGCCCATTGTACATTTCAAAGATTTTGTGAATAATTGAACTCATTAGGCTTGTTTGTTGTGTTTAATCCCATGGACAGCACTGTCAGATAAGTGCTACCAAACTTTGTGTAGATGTCAGTTATCAAAATAAATAAGTGTTCTAAAAATTATATGAAACTCCAAACAATCTGATATGTCCTGATATATTATTATCTTAAAGTGTTATATGTCACAGAAATAACCAAATTTCCTTGCCACTTGCATTGTAATAAACTCTAATCAGATCTTTAACCATGGCCATTTTTAAGACTTTTATCGTTTACGGGTATACTTTTTACTCAGATGCTTTTACAGAAGCCTCCCGCAAATATATTTTGTCTTAAATGAGACTCATGGAAAGACCTCTCAGTACAGATTTCTGATAACCTTCAGCTCATACAATTAAACTGGGTAAGAATTTCCAGAACTAATGGAAGAACTAAATTCAAGTAGAACCAGAAAAATATGTGACTAAATTAACTAAGGAGGATAATTTTTATAACTTTTTGGTTAAAACATTCATTTTTTAAAAATGTTTTGTTTTTCCAGATTTAAGGAAAGTTTTTATTTTAAAATACTAAAACAATTACTAAACATAGGTTTATTTTACAGAGAAACTAAAAGATATTTTGATATGTTAGGGCTACTTTGAGAAATTGAAAAAGGCATATACTTAACAGTTAAGAATTCTCATAAAGGGGCACCAGGCTGGCTCAGTTGAAAGAGCATGCAACTCTTAATTTCGGGGTCATGAGTTGGAGCCCCATGGTGCATTTAGAGATTACTTAAATAAAGCTTTTTTAAAAATTCTAATGTAATTAAGGCTACTGGAAATAATAAGAGAAACAACTCTGTATGTAAGGAAAGAAGGATATGTGTTTTTGGTAAGAAAAAATACGAAAAACAGAAATACATCTTTGATGGAAAAGAAGGTAATTTTGTCCTAAAGTGAGACTGGTTATTTAACAAGGGAAAACTTAGGACAAAATCTGAATGTAAAAAAGGAAAGTTCTAGAAGGTTTGTGGAAAGAAATTTTAATATGTGACCAGGTGACTTTTGTGCAAGGCAGCAACAGAATCTATAAAGATGTGGATTAACTCCATTCTCTTTTTCTGCAGAAAACGGCCCCTCAGTGCCAGACGTTTGCCATCCTGACGTCCTTATAACATGGCAAAGGTCTGCTCCAGAATCAGAGAAATTAAACTAAAACAGTTGGGCTATGGGAAACCCAGGATGGCCACTTGATTCCTCCTCGCTCCCTAACAAACCCTGTTTTTGGTTTTTGCCGTCCTGCGCCCATCAAAGTACATTCAAGATGACTCCAATTATAAAAAGACGTTAGTGGGGAAATGTCTATAAAATTGCAAAAACAGTCTTTTAGCAGTGTCTGACTGGTCGGGTCCACAATCCTGAAAAAACCGTTTTTGTCCGCAGAGGCCTCAGACCTCCCGCTCTGGACCCTTGAACACCGGTAGCCGCACCGCTTTCAACTGCCTCTTGGTCCAGGCGCCCAGTCGTCGTGTTATTGCATGTGTGTTTTCTGGAAGGGTTGAAGCCTTTCCGTCCCCCAAGGCTGTTGTCCTCACAGTAGGAAATAAAAAAACTATTAAAGTGTTTCCCACTTGGGGTACACCTTGTATAATCTCCAGTGATCGAGGCACCCTCTTCACCTAACGAGAACCTTGCAGAGTTCCTGGAACTCTATCCGTGTACAACCTTGTTGTTTCATGCCAGTGTGACCAGCCACTGTGAGTCTTTTGTGTCTTGTGCTCCAGCCTGTTATGAACAGCTTCAAAAAACCATCTGGGATCCCAGTTCAAAGGGTCCTGTTAGGCACAGTCTAGAGCCTGGTGATGATTAGGGATTCTGGAAACATCACCAGAGAAGAACAGCTCTTGGGACCTTCGGGAATGCTCCTGACCACTGACACCGCTGTGCAACTGGAAGGCACTGAGCCTTGAGTCCCCATCACACAACTGAAGAAAGCTCCACTGGAGCCCTGGTCCTGGACAATCACCCTGACCAGGGAGAGAAACACTGGCCACCCAGGTAGACTGCCTCCGCTCACCACGCCGGATTGACTTCACACCGGAACTGAACAGGACACCATTTGCCCTCTTTTCCTTCCCCTCCCTCTGGCATTGGCTTGGCGAGATAACACCCTTATCTTTCCCTCCCAGGCCACCGCTCAGGGGGCAACTTCTGGAATTCAGAGCCACCTTTTATTTCAGGCTAGGAGAAAATCATACTTTTATCATGGGTCGAGTCCTGTGAATTTACATCGTGAGTTCGAAGGGAACTACCAGGAGGCTTTTGTGATTCACGACTCTCCTTTTGGCAGATCCCTACTTCCAGGGATAAATATAATGAGGCTCTAATCAGGAACTTCTCCTTAGTTCTTGAAATGTTTGCCAAATTGCCACTAAAGCAAGAACTGCCCAACAACGATCCCTGGACTCTCTGGCCAAAGTTGTTCTCCATAACAGAACAGCCCTTGATTGTCCTTCAGCCGAGCACGGAGCTGCCTGCTGGAGCCAATCCCCCCTGCCACACCTGGGTTCACCGTTCTGGGAAATTTGAAACTCGATTACATCAAATCACAAAATAAGCCACTTGCCTTAAAAAGAGGACTCCTTCCATGGGGACTTTGATTTATTTGATTTTGATTGGATTGGAGAGCATAGCTTCAAAGTACCCTGCAAACACTGGGAATTATCATAATCATAATAATCTCCCTGGTGCATTATATTCTCTCAAAAATTTTAAAGGCATGTTTGCAGCCACATAACCACCAAGCACATGGTCCCCTCAGACTGGACCAGCAGAAAGGTACAGAGAGGACAACCGACTTAAAGGAACATAAATCTGAAGTCATAACCTGTGAGTATCACAGAGAAAGCCAAAATATCATGACAGAATGCCGAAGATCAGCAGAGGCTCTGAGAACTACAGAGCAGTAGCTGAGAGGAATGAATGGAACCTTTAATCAGTCAACATAGAATCTCCTCGTCGATACTAGGCAATTTCCTGAGAGGCCCCTTCAGCTCCCCTTAGGAGGGCAAACGTGCCTAAACAATGCATTCCCTGCTAATAAATTCGTCTTTGTTTATGCCTGTGCTTTAAGAACCTTTCTGTCGTTCGGCTCGGCAGAGCTCCCCTGTACTTGCTAGGTGGGATGCTGCCCGACTCCTGAATTGTTTAATAAAGCCAATTAGACCTTCCAGTTTACTCAGCTGAATCCTGCTTCTTTAACACCACGGCCCGGGCCCCACCCTCAAAGAGCTCGCGGTCTGCAGTAGACCGCCTCGCAGGACAGGGTGTGTGAGAAATGCCGGACAGCGCCAGGTCACGGAGCACCCGACCTCCTGTCTTTGCAGCAGAACCCACGGCGGGACTGAGGGCTGCAGGTTCTCCTGGGCCGGGGGCGAGGCAGACCCAGACGTCAGTCCAGACGGCGAGTCGCTGTGCCGCCGGTGGCTGCAGGCAGAGTGGCTCCCTCACCCCCCAGTCCCCCCAGCCCTGGACTGGACTTCGCAGAGCCCAGATCCAGGGCGTCACCCACGTGGGGCAAGCTAGGGATGGAAGTGAAGCCGCCGCCAGGCCAGCCCCTCCCGAGCTCTCCGTCTCGCCTTCTCTCTCAGTCCGCCCCCTGCCCCCCATACACACACACAGTGCCTCCCTCCAGCTCTGGGTGGCACACCTGGACGCTAAAGACACCTGGCCTGCACAAACCGTCCCTTGTAAGGACGGATGCACCTCTTCAGGCTTGACAGTTAATAAAGCAGCTGTGTACCCTTACAGCTGTCCTCACCAGCCTCTGAGAAGAGCAGAGGCCGACTGCTGCCTGCAAACTTCCGCAGCCTGGCCTACATCGGCCTCCCCCTCCGCCCGCTGTCCTTGGACCACGGAAGCGGCAGGACACGAAGGGCTTCTGGGGAAGGGGCCACAGGCAGGAGGGGCTCGGGATGAACGCAAACTCAAGTCCCACGAGCTCTCACAGGCCACAGCGCCGCCGTCAGTCTTGCCAGAGGCGGGCTCTCTTCTCTAGAACAGTGTTTTCCAAGCGTTTTTCCAACCATGACCCGAATAAGAATTACATTTAACATTGTGAACCAATCTATTCATACGCACATACCCATATCTGAAACAAGATTATAAAATCACACTTCAGGGGCGCCTCGGTGGCTCAGTCATTAAGTGTCTGCCTTGGGCTCAGGTCATGGTTCCTGGAATCGAGTCCCTGCTTCCCGCTCTCCCTCTGACCCTGCTTGTGTTCCTTCTCTCGCTTTGTCTCTGTCAAATAAATAAAATCTTTAAAAAAAAAAAAAATCACACTTCATACTACGCACAGTGCTTGCTGGTACTCTGCTCAAGTTCATTTTTTTTTTTTTTTTTAAAGATTTTCTTTATTTATTTGAGAGAGAGAGTGAGAGAGAGAGCACAAGACGGGGGAGCGGGAGAGGGAGAAGCAGACTCCCTGCTGAGCAGGGAGCCCGATGCGGGACTCGATCCCGGGACTCCAGGATCATGACCTGAGCCGAAGGCAGTCGCTTAACCAACTGAGCCACCCAGGCGCCCTCAAGTTCATTTTTTAAATAATGCTGGTTGCAACCCGCCAAACTCATTTTGCTCCACTGACAAGTTCCAAAGGAAAGTTTAAAAAGCACTGTTCTCGGAGCCGAGGTCAAGGGGCTGTACCTCGATTTACTTTTTTTTGGCTGGGAAGTTCTCCCCCAGTCATGAAGAAATATAGTTAATGAGTAACTACCCCCCCAGCTGAGGATCTGAGTTCATAGAGCAGCCACAGTGAGAGCGTGAACTCTTCCTCCCGTCTGTGTCCTCAAGGGAGGTCTGGCTTTGCCCCCTGCCGGGTCCTCCACACGGTGGCTTTGCAGGGCTGTTTCCCGCCCGAGGTGCAGGACAAACTCCAGAGCACTCAGGAGTCTGTTCAGCCCCCAGTTCTCAGCTCCAAGAAGCCGGTACTCTTACGCAATCAGGGTCCTTTCTGTCTGGCTAACTGCCATTTCCCCAGCACCCAAACCATGGCTGCAACTGTTACTAATGAGAACGCCCCCCAAACCCCATATGGCCCTGCACATTCTACAAGCCCAGACCCAAACAGGGGCAGGGGTATGTGTCTTGTGAGGCACTAATGGGGTGGAATAGGGCTCAGTGTTGTAGAAAGCAAACGATTTGGCTCCCACTAGCCCCAGAAGCCACTCCTCAAGGCAGAAACAGGAAGTTGAGGAAGAGCACAGGTCAGCTCAGATCAGCATGGAAGTAGCTCCTCAAGCCCAGGAAGCCCAGAAAAGGAGAAGAATGGGCCCCAAACTCCAGCTAGCACGTTCATCTCTCAGCCTCCTGAGTCCCTGAGTGCTTCACTTGCAGTGGGAATGCCTTTCCAGAGCTGTTTGCTCCGGAACTTCAGGGAAGCAGAGGAGGACAGGGGACCGGGGAGGAGAGCAGGGTCAGGCCGACTGGGCCAGATTCCAGCTGCTCTTCTTAGGTGGCACCTTGGGCAGGTTTACTTCACTGCTCTGGGCCTCAGGTTCTACATCTGTGAAATGGAAATAATACCAGCTACTTCACAAGATAATGGGAAAGATGAGGAATAAGTGCAAAGAGCTCCCCTGCACATTGTGCCTGGCACCCAGATGGCGGTGCTGAGTAAGTAAGCACTGTTACTATTATGACCAGCGGTGGACGAGTCTTACCAAATCTCCATAATGCCAGTGTTCCTCTGTAAGGCATCTGCCAGCTGGGCAATCCCCTTGGCTGTGATCTGGTTCTGGATAAGCCTGAAAGAAGAACATATCTTGTAGCAAATCCTTAATACTGGATTAACTCTGCCCCCTCCATTAGGGAGTTGTAAGGGTATGGTGGGAATGAGACAGGGCCAGGGGAAGAACGGTGTCCGCATGACTTTTAATCTGGCGAAGACTGTCTTGAGCAGATCTACCAGAATAAAGGACATCCTTTAAAATGTTTAATTTTTTGGTATATTTTTAGAGTGAACATAATATATCTGTGCATTCATACACAGATAATTTAATACATGAATGCGTTTATGTGTGTCATTGGCATTTTTCGCTGCAGGGGTGCCCAATCAAAAATGTTTGGAGGCCACCAGTCTGAACAACGAATTCTAAGAAACACCCAGAGGACAGGCAGTCTAGTGGCCTTCCAGCTGGCTGGGGAAGGCAAGGCAGTTTTTAAAGTTAAGTAGCTGCTAACTGGCTGTTCACTTCATTGGAGAAACAAAGGCTTCTAAGAATGCACCATGTCCTCTCCAACCTCTGGCAGGGGAGGGAAGAGAAAGATTCTCCTGCTGCCGCTCATGGGTCCCAGCGGGAAAGCATCAATAACGGGGCCTCTAGGAGGGCACCCCATTAGGTCAGGTAGCAGTGATCCAAATGGAACAAAGGTTTCTGATATAGCCGGGGAGCCTGGACAATTTCTCAAGTGCTCTCCTGGGCAGCTGGGCTTCCAACCCAACCAAGAGCTACACACCACACAAGGCAGTGATGTGTCTGTGCTTCGTCACAGAGCCACTCCTCGCTCCTGGCTATTTGTAGAATAAGGCTACTACTGAACTTGACCCTAAGAAATCCTGGGCACTGACCCAACAAGGCAGCCCTACCAGGAAGATGAGAACTTCACCGTCGTGATTGATGAGATTATAGAAACTAAGTGAGAAGGGGCCAACCCCATGAAGAGGCAGGACAGTGTCGTGGTTCAAAGCTCCCCTCCTCCACACACACCCACCCCCCACTTCTCAGCCACAGATCCTTGAAGAAATAAGCTCACGCTGTCTATGCCTCAGTGGCCTGATCTATAAAATGGAGGCAAGAGAACACCCCCTCCCTGGGTGTGTGAGGTCTCAGTGGGAGGATGTGTACGAAGGAAGTCGTTCTCACAGTTTCTGCCCCGGTGCCCAGGGGCAGGGAGCTCTTGTCGCCATTGCTGCCCCAACACACAGGACCGTGCCCCAGTCTCCCAGCCACATCTCTCAAAGTGGGACCCCTGGGCTCAGGGGCAGAGGTGATGACCCCCTGGGTAAGGACGACCACAACATAACTTGGACATTTTGGCAAAAGAAGCAACGATAGAACCTGGAAGTGGAGCCAGAACCATGCACCGGGTTAAACTGCTGCTTCCTCATCACCTCCACTTTGCTGGGGGAGCTGCTTCCAACCAAGAGCTGGCAAGAGGCCGGGTAGTAAGAGAGCCAAAGAGTGTGGCAGGGCTCAGGCACACATGCCCCCCGGGGCCGCCTTCATGAGGGCAGTGTGGTCTGTGCACGCACGAAGCAGCCGAGACTCGCTCTCTAGCCCCGGTCTCGCTCAGAGCTCCCTGCAGGGGCTGGCCTGGCACCAAGGGCAGGAGAGAAAAGAAAGTCTACAGGCCAGAGAAACAACAACAACAAAACAGATGTAAAAGCACAGACTGGCTGTTTCACAGAAACTGACAAGGTGAGCTGAAATTCATATGGAAATACAAGGGACCCAGAAGAGCCCAAACAACCTTGAGAAAGAAGGACAAAGTTGGAAGACTCACACTTCCTGATTTCAAAACTTACTACCTCATTAGAATAATCAGGACAGTGTGATACTGCCGTAAGGATAAACAGATCAATGAACTAGAATAGAAAGTCCAGAAATATACCCGTATGTTTACGGTCAATTGATTTTTGGCAAAAGTGTCAGGGCCAATTAAAAGGGAAAGATAGTTTTTTCAACAGGAGGTGCTGGGACAGCTGGATAGCCACATGCCAAAGAATTAATTTGGGCCCTATGCCTCAGACTGCACACAACAATCAACTCCAGAAATTAACATTTAGGATCCAATACCTCAATGTAAGAGCCAAACTATAACACTTAAAGGGAAACTTAGATGTAAATCTTTGTGACCTTGGATTAGGCAACAGTTTCTTAGACACCTAAAACACAAACCACCAAAGAAAAAAATAAGTGGGACTTCCATCAAAATTAAACTTCGGCTCAGGTCATGATCCCAGGGTCCTGGGATCGAGTCCCGCATCGGGCTCCCTGCTCTGCGGAGAGCCTGCTTCTCCCTCTCCCTCTGCCTGCTTCTCTGCCTACTTGTGTTCTCTCTCTATCTCTCTGTCAAATAAATAAATAAAATCTTAAAAAAAAAAAAAAATACTTCTGTGCTTCAAAGATCACTAACAAGAAAGTGAAAAACCCCACAGAAGAAATATTTGCAAATTGTCTACCTAGTAAGTGTCTAGTACCCAGAATATATAAAGAACTCTAACAACTCAGCAATAAAAAGGCAAATAAATTTATTAACATTTAAATTAAATTTGGGGGAAGGATGTAGAGACATTTCTTCAAAGAAGATACACAAAGACCAACAGGTTCATGAAAAGATGCCCAGTGTTAGGGGCGCCTGGGTGGCTCAGTCGGTTAAGCGTCTGCCTTCAGCTCAGGTCATGATCCCAGGGTCCTGGGATCGAGTCCCGCATCGGGCTCCTTGCTGAGCGGGAAGCCTGCTTCTCCCTCTCCCCCTCCCCCTGCTTGTGCTCTCTCTGTATCTGTCTCTCTCTCTGACAAATAAGTAAATAAAATCTTAAAAAAAAAAAAGATGCCCAATGTTAGTCAGCAGGGAAATGCAGATCAAAACCACAATGAGATACCACTTCACGCCCACAAGAGTGACAAGATTCAAAAAAGGTGGACAACGACGAGTGTTGCTGGTGAGGATGTGAGAACTGGGAGCCTTCCCACATTGCTGGTGGGAAGGTAAAGTGAGCAGCCACTTCAGAAAATACTTTGATGGCTCCTCAAAAAGTTACATACGGAGTGGCCATGTGACCCGGCAATTCTATTCCTAAGCGTTTACCCAAGAGAAATGAAAACACATGTCCATACACAAACATGCACAGGAATGTTCAAGGTAGCATTATTCACAACAGTCAAAAAGTAGAAACAAGCCCGATGCCTACCAACCGACGGATGGACAGATTGTGGACGATTCACACAGAGGAATATCAGCCACACAGAGCCATGAGGTTCTGACACGTGCTAGAATGTCAATGAGCCTTGAAAACTCATGCCAGTGAAAGAATGCAGACAAAAAGTCACATGTTGTAGGATTCCATTTCTGTGAAATGCCTAGAATAGGCAAATCCATAGAGACAGTCGATCAGGGACTGGGGGAGAAAGACGGGGAGGCGCTGCTTAATGCATGGGGGTGTATTCCGGCTGGGGGCAGCGGGAAAGTAAAACCGATCTATAGTTAGATCGTGGTGCTGGTTGCACAACCTTGTGAATACACTAAAGACCACTGACCTGTACATTTTATTAAGATTTTATTTTTTTTAAGTAATCTCTACACCCAACATGGGGCCTGAACTCACAAGCCCAAGATCAAGAGTCACATGCTTTACCAACTGAGCCAGCCAGGCACCTCATCTCAAAAAATATGTTTTAAAAGGAGCACAGCCTGAAATTCTGAGGTTCTCTGAGTTACCATAAATGTTTCAACGTCTGGTTGACTTTCAACATCTCTGCCAGGCTCTCTGCCACTTCATCATTGAGTTCATTTTTGGTGAGCCTAGAAAAGAAAGGAAGTGTTTACTTAGGAGAGCCGTACCTGGCACACATTCTTAAATGGGTTCTCGGAAGTGGGATCCCAGCCCAGCTCTCTCCAGCTTAGGCTGCTAATCACTTGCTGAACTGAGCAAACAGCCAGGTCCCAATCCCCGCCTCTGAGCCCCACAGACAATAAAGGGGGATTCATTTCTCGTGCAAATCCTGTACCCAAGCTCCTACTTCTCAGCTCTGCTTCTCTGGCGGAGCCCAAGCTCCCTCCCCATCTTTGCTGGGGCCTCAGATCCCAGAGGAGACAGGGGCCAATGCCCGTTTCCCAGGCTTCTTCCAGCCCCCAAAGCCCCTTGAACGTCTCTGACAGCCTGTTACCGAAGTCAGTCGTAGGAAGACTTAGAGAAGCCTGTGAGCTACATGTTAAAATGTGCTCAATGCTCTGGTCTGAAGCCTGTCGTGAAGGACCCACGTTCAGGGACTCCAAGTTCAGGAGGTCTCTCAGCTGTTCTTAAAACCAGAAGTAATCTGGATAGAGCATAGAGGACTCTTAGCTCTGTAAATAGGATTGGACCCTGTTGTGCCAGTGGATGAAAGAATAAAGAAGAAGAATGAAACAGAATCTTAAAAAAATCATTCCTCAAAAGGCAATTTGGCAGCGTCTATCTGAACGTTAAACGTGTTGTACTTTGAGCCCACAGTGGTACTTCTGTACTTTCTATACAAAGTACTTCGGTACTTTGCACACTGAGCCTGGAGTGTGCAAACGTGTGCACACAAGGAGCTGTGTGTGCGGTATCGACCGCAGTAGTATCGGTCCTAATGTAAAGTGTGAACACCAGTAAATGTCAGCAGAGGCTACTGGGAAACTAAATTGCAAACATGCATTCAATGGGACGTTGTGCGGCCTTTGGAGGGAATGAGGTGGAGAGAATGAGGCAGAAGAACATGATATTTAGGAGAACTCAGGAGCCAGACATGCCCATGTGTGTCGCTCACCAGCAGGACAACCAGGGGGCAGGTGGTTTAACTTCTCTGGGCCTGAGTTCTCTCACCAGAGAAATAAAGGTGAACAGGCACAGTATGGACATTATGGGGTGGCTGTGAGGGTGAGGGAACACACATGAGGGGCTGAGAATAGGGGCGCCTGGGTGGCTCAGTCGGTTAAGCGTCCAACTCTTGATTTTGGCTCAGGTCATGATCTCAGGGTCGTGAGACTGAGCCCCATGCTGGACTCTGCACTGGGCGTGGAGCCTGCTAAAGATTCTCTCTCTCTCCCTCTGCCCCCCACCCTAC
Source organism: Halichoerus grypus (assembly GCF_964656455.1). Taxonomy (NCBI): domain Eukaryota; kingdom Metazoa; phylum Chordata; class Mammalia; order Carnivora; family Phocidae; genus Halichoerus; species Halichoerus grypus. Next base: position 61,531,997 of record NC_135723.1, read on the forward strand.
TCACTCTCTCTCTCTCCCGCTCTCCAAAAAAAAAAAAAAAGGTAAAAGGCAGAGTGCATGGCATACAGTCGGCACTCGAGAAATGTTCGGTACTAACATCGTTACTATCCATATAGAGCAGGGGTTCTCAACTGGGTGCTTTTCCCTCTAGGGGACATTTGTCCACATCTGGAGACAATTTTGATCATCCCAATTGGAGGGTACTGCTCGTGTCTAATGGGTAGATGCCCAGGATTCTGCTAAACACCCTATAATGAACAGGACAGCCCCTCACAAGAATGATTTGGACCAAAATGTCAACTGTGTTGAGACTGAGATACCCTGACATAAAAGGACATGTAAAATGTGGACAATACATGGTTAATATTTTTTTTTTAAGATTTATTTATTTTAGAGTGCACACGCACAGTGGGGAGAGGCAGAGGGAGAGAGAGAATCTTTTTTTTTTTTTTTTTTTTTAAGATTTTATTTATTTGACAGAGAGCTTAACAACTGAGCTACCCAGGCGCCCTGGAGAGAGAGAATCTTGAGCAGACTCTGCACTGAGTGCGATCTCACGACCCTGAGATCATGACCTGAGCTGAAATCGAGTTGGACGCTTAACCAACTGAGCCACCCAGATGCCCCTTAAGATATTTTTTAAAAGCCACCTGCTGGGGTGCCTGGGTGGCTCAGTCGTTAAGCGTCTGCCTTCGGCTCAGGTCATGATCCCAGGGTCCTGGGATCGAGCCCCACATCAGGCTCCCTGCTCAGTGGGAAGCCTCTTCTCCCTCTCCCTCTCCTACTCCCCCTGCTTGTGTTCTTGCTCTCACTGTCTCTGTCAAATAAATAAATAAAATCTTAAAAAAATAAATAAAAGCCACTTGCTAAATGCTATTCTATTTTGTAAGAAGATGCTATTTCTATTATTCTAGAAGGCTAGAATATACATTCAAAGGCTAGAAGAAAAAGGTTGATCTGGAAAACATGAGGGAGGAAGTACTTTCACTTCCTACTTTTTGACTTCCTTACAGTTTTTTAAAAATATTTCAAAGTATTTTTAAAGATTTTTTTTTAGAGGAAAAGAATTAAAAATGCATTTACTGGCCAACAGGTCTAGTAGGAGAACTCTCAAAATGATGACATTGTCAATATTAACAAACTCAGCTGATATCTCAGGTGCCCTGAGTCCCTAATACAGTTCCCTCACCCGTAAGGAATTTATGATACAGGCAAGTAAATAAAATTCAAATAAATTAGAGTAAATGACAACCCTCCCCCCCCAAAAAAAGCACGGTCAGAAGGCAACATACACTAAATTAGTACCCCTGGAGGACAGAGAGGGAGTGAGGAATGTGGGCTTCCAGTGACTGGTGAGCTGGACCACGAAGGGCCTGACTGTGATTACATGGAAGGCAACTTAAGAGGAGGAAGGGAGAAAAGTCTGAGCCAAGTGCACCAAAATTGGACTCTGCAAGGCCTATGTGAAGGTGCTCTGAGGATAATCCTGACAGAATGGCCAGCAGTCCTGAGGTCTGGGTTGGTAAAGAAGGCTAAGGTCAAGCCCATGCTCCTGGGGCCCACCTCCCCCTTCTGTACCTGTTTGTGCTTCTAGGAATGGCTGTTTTCTCTTCTAGGAGGAAATTCTCAACTCAACACTGAGGAAAGGCCTAGAGCCTTTTCAATTAAAAAGGTGGTTTTTCAGTTAAGATTCCAGGCTGTATGGTCTTTGGAATAATCCCTGAGACCCAAACTTTCAAAAGGACTCTGGTTATTACCAGAATATTCTCAGAGAGGTGTTGCACTGCAGGGCCTGTGCGAGGCTCTTCCCTCCTTCTGTGGAGATGCCGTTGAATGCAAGACTAGGAAGGAAAACATGTGGGGTCAATCATTAGAGACACGTCTACATTTGGGTTTGGCTTCAGCAACTGAAACACCCAGAAGATGCTGCCTGGAGGCGGCCCCTGCCCGAGGAGGAAGCTGACTTGAGGCAGGAAGCAGAAGTGCTCAGCCTGGCCAGCAGCGGTTCCAGTTCTGTTGCTCCAGGGCGCACGCTCCGAGCATGAGGACAGGCACAAGACCGCTCAAGGAGAGGCCAGACAGTAAATGGAACATCAGCGAGACCTGGTCGCAAGCAGATCAGGGGCTGGGAGGGCTCTGCTTCAGGCGGCTGACGTTTTCAAGGTGCCCATCAATAAGACCTGGAGAAGCGTCCTCTGTTCTCATGAAGAAGAAACTCTGCTGTTGCCCCCACTAACTTGGATTTCTTTTTCAGTGTTAGGAAGAACCCGGGCAATGGGGAGACAGCCGAGGCTCTGAGATTTGGCCAGAGGACTAAAAGAAGGCTAGGGAGGAGTAGGTCTTTACAGAGAGGAAGGTTCCCTTCTGTCTCAACACTGTCCTGTGAGTGAGGAAGGGGCATCCCTTTCAGTGTTATCTGGACTTGAGAATTCCTCCCCACTCCCCCACTGCCAAGGAGCCTGGGGAGACCGCAGAGGGGCTGGCAAAGTCCCGGGTCTTGTTCCGGGTGGTGGTTACATATGACAAGTGGCCGAGCTGAACAGTAATGTGCTATGCTTCTTACATGTCCATAAAACTGTTTACAAAAGAAAAATCCCCCCCCCACATTAGGAAAGCCAACCACTCTCTTCCCCTTGGCTTCTCCCCTCGCAAACCCGGAGGCACACGGAGTGCCCAGGTTGGACCCCAGGGACAGCGGGTCTCAGAAAGCAGCAGGTACCTCAGGTTGGTCAGGCTGGGGTGGTTCCTCAGAGCCTCCGCGAAGGCCTTTGCTCCTTCATCGCCGATTCTGTTGCCCCACATCCTGAGGGCAGAGGCAAGACGGTGAACGGGAGCTCGTGCTCCCCCCTGACTTGCTGCCGGTGGCCACGCTTGGTTGTACACTCACAGGCAGAGGTCTTGGCTTTGTCCCTGGAGCCCCGGCCTGGGGAATATTCCCGCACCAGCCCCTTAGTGAAGCTGCTCTAAGCTTCAAATGCAAAGGGGAATGTAGGGATAAGAGCAGCAGAAGCCTTGGGAACAGAAGCCCATCGGGTAGATGCACCATGGGGTGCACGAAGATCATCGTGGGCTTTCAGAGAGCCGTCAGAGGGCCCGAGCACACGACTGTCGCAGAAACACCCCCTCCGCCGCCAAGGATGTGGGTTGGCAGCAACCTGAAAGGGAGCCTGTGGAGGCGCCAACTGCCAGCATCCATTTGACCCTCTGCAGGGCTCCGAGACATTCGTGAGGACACAGTCAGTCTTCCAAGAAGCAAAGATCAGGAAGCAGCCTCGGAAACCTCACCGGCAATGCTGCTTTTAGGTGAAGAGGAGCCTACTCCAGCGTGCTAGTGGGTTGTTGTGGTCTGGGGGGCTGGGCGGGGAGCTGCAATGACGAAACCCCATACCCTCCCTCCCACAGTGGATAACCTGCAAGGCCCTGCGAGGCAGGATGCTGGGCCCTGGTGTTAACTGGATTTTTATCTGGATTTAAGATTATGTGAATTACATTATCTCTTGGAACTTAGTCTCCTCACCTATAAAATGGGGCTAATAAGAACATTCCCCCTAGAGTTATTGTGGGGATTAAGTTAGTTAATATATGCAGAGCACTTAGAATAGCGCCTGGCCTACAGCAAGCGACACCTATTTTTAATAGGCTGAGAGCACTGTGTGCCCGGCCCACACACAGCAGACCTGGGGCTGCCTGGGCAATGGGCTCTCACCGCACCAGCGACCCGCCACCATCCTCCTGGAGATGCTAGAGCCCTGCAATGAGTTCTCAGCGTTTTGCATAAAAAGTATGTGTATTCGAGGAGGATGTGGAGGAAGGGGAACCCTCTCACACTCTTGGTGGGAATGCAAACTGGTGCAGCCACTCTGGAAAACAGTATGGAGGGTCCTCAAAAGTTAAAAATAGAACTACCCTGTGGTCCAGCAATTGCACTACTAGGTATTTATCCAAAGGATATAAAAATACTGATTCGAAGTGACACATGCACCCCAATGTTTATGGCAGCATTATCTACAATGGCCAAGCTACGGAGAGAGACCAAATGTCCATCGATGGATGAATGGATAAAGATGTGGTGTGTACACACACACACACACACACACACACACACACACACACACACACAGTGGAGTATTACTCAGCCATCAAAAAGAATGAAATCTTGCCATTTGCAACAATGTGGATGGAGCTAATGAGTATAATGCTAAGTGAAATAAGTCAGAGAAAGATAAATACCATATGATTTCACTCACGTGTGGAATTTAAGAAACAAAACAAATGAACATGGGCGAGGGAGAGAGGTAAACCATAAAACAGACTCTTAACTACAGAGAACAAACCTCAGTTTGCTGGAGGATGAGCTAGATGGGGGATGGGCATTAAGGAGGGCACTTGTGATAAGCACTGGGTGTTGTAAATTCTACTCCTGAAACTAATACGCTATATGTTAACTAACTGGAATTTAAATAAAAAATTGAAACTACAAAAAAAACGTTATGTGTACTATACGGTTGAATGGTATCAAATTTTTAATAGAGTGGAAAACTACTTGTGGTATGAGATTAAATGAAAAAGAATAAAATTCTGTACATACAGTTTGACCTTTACTATACTCAAAAAAATAAAGCATGCACCTGCATGTGAGAGCAAGAAAGTTTAACTGAGCTCAAATGTTGATAATATTTCTGAGATGATTTTTAGTATATTTTTCATATTTTTCATAAAATCAATTTCATAAAATTATGTTTTTTTTATAATATAAAAATTATAACAATATAAAAAGGTTGAAGAAGCCTCCAGAATCAAAATCACAATGAGATACCACTTCATACCTGTTAGGATGGTTACTACCAAAAGAACAGAGAATAACAAGTGTTGGCAAGGATGTGGACAATCCGGAACCCTTGTGCACTACAGGCGCGCATGTAATGCGGTGTGGCTGCTGTGGGAAACACTGTGGCATTTCCTCAAAAACCTAAAAATAGAATTACCAGCTGATCCAACAACTCCACTTCTGGGTATATAGCCAAAAGAAATCCAAGAGATCTTTGTACACCCATGTTCCTAGCAGCACTACCCACGAAAGCCAAAATGCAGAAGGCGCCCAAGTGTCCACTGACAGATGAACGGACAAAATGTGGTGCATACATAGAGTGGACTGTTTGTTACTCAGCCTTAAAAAGGAAGGAAATTCCAACACAAGCTACAGCGTGGATGAGCCTTGAGAACCTTGGGCCGAGTGAAGTAAGCCAGGCACAAAAACACAAATACTGTATGGTGCCACTTCTGTGAGGTACATATGGGAGGCAAAGTCACAGGGACAGAAGTCGGAGGGTGGTGGGCGGGGGCCGGAGGGAAGGAGGACGGGAGTTACTGGGGAATGGGTAGAGAGAGCTTTTTTGCAAGATGAAAAGAATTATGGAGATGGACAGTGGTGATGGTTGCACAACGATAAGGATGCGTAATGCCCCTGAACTGTATCCCTACAGATGGTTAAGATGGTAACTTTTTATATGTATTTTACCACAGTTAAAAAAAAACTGAATTAAAAAGAAATGGCCTCAGCACCTGGGTGGCTCAGTTGGTTAAGCATCTGCCTTCGGCTCAGGTCATGATCCCAGGGTCCTGGGATCGAGTCCCGCATCGGGCTCCCTGCTCCGCGGGGAGCTGCTTCTCCCTCTGCCTCTGCCTGCCCCTCCCCCTGCTTGTGCTCTCTCTGTCAAATAAATAAAATCTTTTTAAAAAAGAAAAAAAAAAAGCCTCCAGGGAGTATAGAACATTGCCACGGTGAAGACCGCCTGCCTGTGGAAAGTTACCACATAGGCTAGAACGGCTCCCTCTGTTCGCTGGCGGTGAGAACAACGGACTTTTGCATAAATGAAGTAAGTGTGCACAAGGGAAGCCGCAGTCCGGCCCGGGACTTGGGTATATTTACGTCGGAGATCAGCAGTGGCGCGCTCGAACGCCGAGCAGCGTGTATCTCACACACTCACACTTGCATGCACACGCACACGCGCGTTCGCCTCCACTCACCCGATCTCAAAGATCGATTTGCTGTTCTTCACGGCCAGGGCGAGGCACTTTCCTCCTTCACTCGTTATTTTGTTCTCCCCCAGTCTGCAGAGAGAGCCGTGCACAGGTCAGCCCCCGGCGGTGGTGGGGGCCCACTGTCAGCTCCTCGCCCCTCGCTCTCCTGGGACCTGCGGCGCCCAGGCCCCCGGCTTCCTCGCAAGGAAGGCCCCACCGCCCTAGAGAGAGCCATCAGAATCCTCTCCAGGACACTGGTCGCTGTCTCTGCCGAAACTTAGGGACCCAAGCTTTCCCGGGGGTTCTTTAAATGGCCTTCAGTGTGTCCCTCATTTCCCTCAGCAGACCCGGGAGGTTCCCGCCTCGGCTGCAAGTGGCCAAGGTGTGCGTTCTGTCACGTGGGCAGCAGCAGGGGCTCCTCGGAGCCCGGAGCTCGGTCACCTCTGGCAGAGCAAGTCTGGGACAGGGCCAACGATCCAGCTCTTCCTGGCAACCAGATGGGCGCCCTGTCTGAATGCTTGTGTCCCCCCAAAATCCATATGCTGAAACTCTAACCCCTCAGGTGACGGTATTAGGAGGCAGGGCCCTTGGAGGTGATTAGGTCATGAGGGCGGAACTGTCGTGAATGGGATCAGTGATTTATAAGAGCCCCCCTTCCCCCTGCCGAGCTCCCTTGCCTCCTTTTCCACCATGTGAGGACCCAGCAGAAAGGCCCCGTCCGTGAACCAGAAGCCAGACCCTCCCCTGGCCCTGCGGAAACCCGAGCCTCCCCCTCAGGCCATGATTCCCCCATGCGGACAGCTTACCTTCCACACACAGGTCTCCTCACCTGACCAGTGTGGCTCTGGGCAAGCAGGCTTTAGGGCGAGTGCTCTTTATGGTGACGTTTATACCGTTTGCATAACGAAGGGGTGACCACAGGGGCTACTGAATGACCTGCCCCGCCTACCCCCCACTTACTTCAGGTGCGTGAGGCCTTTGCACTCGTCCAGGATTCTGGCGATGTACCTGGCGCCGACGTCAGTGATCTGGTTGTTGTATAGGCTTCGAGAGAGACCACAGCGTGAGACTTTAGGATGCCAACCTCAGCTTTTCTTTTTTTTAAGTATAGCTGACACAGTGTTACATTAGTTTCAGGTGTACAACACAGTGAATCCACAAGTTTATAAGCTTTGCTATGTTCACTTCAAGTGTAGTCACCATCTGTCACCACAGGATGCTCTCACAGTATCACTGACCAGGGGCACCCTCCTACACTGTTGGGGGGAATGCAAGCTGCTGCAGCCACTCTGGAAAAGAGTAGGGAGGTTGCTCAAAAAAGTTGAAAATAGAGCTACCCTGTGACCCAGCAATTGCACTACTAGGTATTTACCCCAAAGATACAAATGTAGGGATCCAAAGGGGCACCTGCACCCCAATGTTTATAGCAGCAATGTCCACAATAGTCAAACTATGGAAAGAGCCTAGATGTCCATCAACAGATGAATGGATAAAGAAGATGTGGTCTATATACACAATGGAATATTATGCAGCCATCACAAAATGAAATCTTGCCGTTTGCAACAACGTGGATGGAACTAGAGGGTGTTATGCTAAGCGAAGTAAGTCAGTCAGAGAAAGACAAGTGTCATATGATCTCACTAGTATGTGGAATTTAAGAAACTAAACAGAGGAGCATAGGGGAAGGGAGGGAAAAATAAAACAAGACAGAATCAGAGAGGGAGACAAACCGTAAGAGACTCTTAATCACAGGAAACAAACTGAGGGGAGGGGGGGTAGAGGGATGGGGTAATTGGGTGATGGGCATTAAAGCACATGACGTAATGAGCACTGGGTACTACATAAGACTGATGAATCACTGACCTCTACCTCTGAAACCAATAATACATTATATTATTATATATGTTAATTAACTGAATTTAAATTAAAAATATTTCTGTTGAAAAACAAAACAATATCATTAACTATATTCCTTACTCTGTGCCTTTTATTCCTGTGTCCCAGTGTCATCTTAATGACGATTTTTTAAGTGGGTATGTGCTGGCTGCCGATTTCTAAGGTCTGGGCTGAAAGGAGAGAGGAAGGACACACGGAGAGCAGTTTGGGGCGCCGGGGTCTCGCAGGCCGGGTTCAGAGCCAGCTCTGCCACTGGCCCGGCCTCGGCTCAGCATCTGTAATAAGGAGCAGGAGTCACAGCTCCCCCACAGGGCATCAGGACAACGGCGGGCGATCACCCCGAGCCCGCGAAGGGTACTGTTCGATTCAGGTTACAAGCAGCATCTTGAGGGGAAAATGTTTGAGTGTTGGAACCTCCTCGCTGCTCCCTGTTAGTCATTTTAGCCCCGATACCAATTCAGCAAGAAGGCAGAGAGAAGCTGAAGGTGGTAACTAGATGGGTTTCAAGCGTTCCTCAGTCACACACAGCTCCCGAGCCGCTCCCAGGGCCTCGCTCCACCGCGCAGGGAGGGCAGGCCCGGGGGCTTGACGACAGGCTGCAGCTCAGTCAGCAGAGGCCACCAGCGCTCACACTCCAACTCCCAGAGGCTCTGAAAACCCAAAGCTTTCCACAACCGTTCTGGCCCCTGATGTGGCGCCGTTCATGGTCTTTAGCCTAACTGCTTTGACTAGTCATACATTTTGCTGCAGAAATATTAAAGTATTTGAAACCAGGGTGAGTGCCCTTGACCTCACTGGTCACATCACCACGATACAGCACGTACACTGAATTCTGATTGGTGTCTGGCCCTCAGGGCTCTGGATGAGAGATCATGGGTCATAGTGGTGAATCTAATGCGTAAACAGTATCCAGCATTTATGAAACATAGCCCCAGGGGCGCCTGGGTGGCTCGCTGGTTAAGCGTCCGACTCTTGATTTTGGCTCGGGTCATGATCTCAGGGTCCTGGGATTGAGCCCTGTGTCGGCTCCACTCTCAGTGGGGAGTCTGCCTAAGATTCTCTCCCTCCCTCTGCCCCTCCCTCCACTCAGCTCAGTCTCTCTCAAATAAATAAATCTTAAAAAAAAAAAAAACCCGTATCCCCAGCTATTCCCTCAGCAAATCCCAATCACCACCCGTCAAACGCTTGCCTATGTTAGGATCCCAATACACAAGTGAAAGCCTGCAGCTCTGCCACATTTCCTGACTTGCTCAAAGAGCGGGCTGCTGGCCAAGTCAAGAGCAGGACCCAGGACTCCCGGCTCCCCGTCTGGGACCTTCCTGGTGCCTCGGCCACCATCCCAACCGTCCAGCGACCCACACGAATGGCAGTTCCCCACTCCTCTGTATTATTGCTACATCCCTGGCCTGGCGCTGTTCAGGAATACGTACCCTAAGAAGGTCAGAATTTTGTATTTGGTCAGCTCTTCATACAGCACCTTTACCCCGCTGTCAGTGATCTGGTTTACACTGAGTCTGAAACAAAACAGCAAGGAAAGTTACAAATCATGGCAGCTGCTCACTATGAAGCAGCATCAATGCCACAAGGACCCAGGAGCCTGTAGGTCCTGGAGTTTTCTCAGCTAGAAACACCCCCTGAGGGGGTGGCCAGAGCAGCCAGCCAAATAGCTCCTAAAAAGCCCAGTCGTCGTGGGGCCGACAGACCCACCCAGAACCTGCCGGTCAGCAGGATACAACACAGCCCCGACCCAACAGGAGGGCTACGAGGGACACATAAGGACGCGCGAGGCCAGCCAGCTCTGACATCCGTCATTTGTGGGTGGCCTCCGTGTCAGCCAGGCCCTCTTTGTGGTTCTCACTGCATAGCAGGGGCCGTGGGATTTGGAACCGCGTGGAGCTGCTTCTAGTGATGAAAAGCTGGATGAGGGAACGCTCCCCTGTCTTGCAAGTGGGGCCAGAGATAGTGGATGTCCTGCAAAAGGCAGAACACAGAGAACGGTCTCACCCACAATGCCGACAGCCTCCCCATCTGGAAGTCCCATCCACAGAGGGGGCAGGAAAAGAGAGCCTTCGGGATGATGGCAGTCTCCTGCACGAGGACCAGCCACTTGCTGGAATTGTTCTGCACAATCCCCATACTAACAGGATATTTTGATGTGGCTAAAATGTGAAATGCTTTTACTACCAAGTAACCTGTATAACAAACTACCCTGATTTTTTCAACCCTCCACCCCATTATTTAGGTGAGGCTGAAAGACACAGTAAGGCTCCGCGATGGATGAGAGTGAGGTATCAGGGGTGGGTGAGATAATAATCCAAGGGTCAGCAAACTTCTTCTCTAAAGGGCCAGAGAGCAAATATTTTAGGGTCTGCGGGCTGTGTGGTCCCTATTGCAACTACTTGACTCTGTAGTGTGAAGCAGCCGATGTGTAAACAAATGGGTGTGGCTGTGTTCCAATAAAACTTTATTTACAAACACAAGCCCTGGGCCAACGTGGGCCCACAAGCTGACCTCTGTAATAAGTCAAAGGCTGAACAAGTAAAAGTTTGATTTTCAGGCCACATCAAAATGATCAGGTCCGATGCTCAGGACCCCTCCTCCCATGGTGCCCACTTTGGTGCTGGGCACAGGGCGTACACACACTGCATGGCCACCTCAGGGTGGTAGAGGCTACTAGTCACATCCCGTATCTGTGCTTCCTTAGAAGTAGAGTCCCCCATTTCTTTAACTGGGCACATGGGATTAAGTTCTGCCCCATGAAATCTAAGCAGAAGTCTCATTAGCAATAGCTGCGAAGTCTTCTTAAAAGAATGAGGTGTGTCCTTCTTTGCCCTTTCTTCTTCCTGGTGGCTGGAATGTCAACTGAATGGCTGGAAATGAGCAGCCATCTTGGGCCAAGAGGTGGATATTGGTAGTGAGGGCAGCCCGGCCACCTGCAGAAGAGAGCCTGGGCTCCTGAGGGTCATGGAGGCACTATAGCAGCCCTGAACTGCCCTCCTCTGGACTTTTCCATGGGAGACAAGCTTGTAACCTATGTAAGCTTTCACTAACTCTCAGTCAAAATTAACCCTAACTGATGGTCTCAAGGAGCTCAAAATGCTTCTCTGGAGTTGCCCATTTCCTCCTGCTCTCTCCTTTACTGGTGTGGAGGAAAACGTCACCCGAGGACAGCTGCCTGGGGCAGGAGCACCACCTTGGTGTGCCCCATCTCGTGAGATGAGCACGGGGGGCCTGGAGTGTGAGCGCACCCCAGGCTGAGAGCACAGAGAGCAGGCCAGGGCAGCCTCGGACTCCCTGCACCCCACCATCCCCCACATAATGGACACTGTGGCACTGGTGTAACAGGCACCCAGGATCTATTCCAAATCCCCTCTGCTTCTCAGAAATGCATGAGCCAAGTTATGAGAACTGAAACCCTCGTAGAGATTTACAAGGTGTATTTTATAGAGGAAATGCTAACAGAAGAAAGCGGACTGGCCTCTCTTTCCTCTAAACCATCAAACAGGAAACCCCTCAAGAGTCAGCACTCTGTACTAGGATCCCTGGCAGCTCAGGGCTGCTGGCTTTGATCATGGAGAGTAACCGAGGCCGAAAAGCACACAGAGTCTGCTTTTTCTGCAATCACAAAAGCTCCCACGTGCCAGAAACTGTTCACGGGCCATCTCTGAGCCTCCCATGAATCTCAAAAGGTTGGTTCTTTATGATTCTGGCTCCATCGTGGCCCTGCCGTGTGCCCTCGAGAACATCTCTGTGCCTCCACTTCCTCGTTTGTCAAATGAAGATAAGAGTACCTACCACCTTATAGGGTGGAAGATTCAATCATGTAAAATCTGAAATGCACTTCACCCATTCTCAGTAAATGCTGGCTGTTACTACTGTAACTGCTAGGATACCAGCATCTCCCTTATCCAGATGTGAAATCAGAGAGGTTAAGCAACTCATTCAAGGACACCCAGCTGAGGCCTCCTGCCATGGAAGCTGTGCTCCTTGCCCTCTACCATCCTGAAACAGAATAGGTCCGGGAGTTCCAGGACCAGTGGTCATGAGTGCCAGGGTAAGTCAGGAGCTCGTACGCCTCGAGGCGCGTCCTGGTGTCTCCTGAGCCTGGCCCGCCCTGGCCCCACCGGCTGCTCCCTGTGCCCAGCGTCCTCACCTGATGACGGTGAGGCGGCTGAAGCAGGGCTGCAGCTCCCGCACGCCGTAGTCGTTGAGATTGTTGTTGTCCAGGTCAAGGGCAAGCCGCCTGCGTAAGTGGTGCAGGACGAAGGAGAGGGCGCTGCAGTCGGCCGAGCACGCGTTGCAGTAGGTCAGCTTGAGGTAGTTGGCACAGATGCCCTTGGCCGCCAGCCGCCCCACCTTCTCGCTCTGGGTCTCGTAGATGCAGCGCAGCATCCAGAGGAAGGTGGGCATGGCCTGCACCTGGTTGAAGCCCCCCGACTGCACTCGGGGCAGGTTCTTCAGGTGGGCCTGCAGGCTAGCCAACAGGTGTGACCACAGGACCTTGCGCTTTCTCCGCAGGGCCGCGGCGGGCACCAGGTGCCGCAGGAGTTTCTGCTTGGCCTTGGACAACAGCCCGCACAGGAAGAGGTTAGTGAACTGAAAGTGATCCTTGTTCTTGAAGGGGTCCTCCCCCGCCAGGCCACTGCCCTTCAGGCACTGGAAGGGGAGAAAGGGGGGATAGCAGGACTCGGCTGCTGCCCCCCCAGGAGGTGCGCACTCCTGGAAGAAGCTGAGCAGCTGCTGAGTGCCCACCTTGTCGTCCACGACGAGAAAGAAGGCGGTAAAGAAGGCCTGGAGGGTGAGGTGGAAGAACTCATAGGAGGGCTGGTCGCCGTCCAGGCCCTGCTCCGGCACGGCCCGCAGGAAGCCCAGCTGCAGCTCCTGCTCCTGCATCTCGGCCGCCTGCACCTCCTCCGGGCCAAAGACAAAGAGGTTCTTCTCCATGCCCCAGTGGGCCACCTGCCCCAGCGAGTGCAGGGCGCCGCGGCCGGCGAGGAACGTCTCGGTCCGGCTGCGCGTGTTCCGCTGCACCAGGCTGGTGGGCTGAGTCCTGTTCAGGTGGACCTCGGTCACCAGCAGGAAGACATCGGTCAGGGTCACCGTGCAGTCGGGCAGCTGCGCAGAGCCGTCCCAAACACTGCCGAAGTGCTGGAAACAGCGGAAGATGATCCAGCAGAAGAGGGGCACGGCGCACAGGCTGCAGAGGTTGGGGTTGGCCTCCAGCTGGGCGAGCAGGCGCTCCCGCACCGCGCGGTCGGGGAACACCTTCCGCGTGTAGGCGCGCAGGTGGCTGGGCGCGAAGCCCCGCAGCAGCACCTTCTTGCGGAGGAGCTGACGCGGGATCTCGATGCCCGTGCGGGCCGTGAGCAGCTTGCCCGCCCCCTTGAGCAGCTTCCCGCTGAGCAGGTTGGCCAGCAGGAGCAGCGGGTGGGCGGGCTCCCAGGGCGAGCAGGTGTCTGGCGCGCTGCTCAGGTCGAAGTCCGAGTGCAGCTCGTCCAGGCCGTCGAAGGTGAAGAGGGCCGTCTGGGGGAAGCGCAGCAGGAAGGCGAACACCTCGTCGGGGTCCTGCTCCGGGTAGCAGTAATGCTTGAAGAGCAGGTCCCGCAGGCACAGCGTGTCGCCCTCCTTGAAGCAGCTGAACACGCGGCAGCGGAAGTGGAAGAAGAACTTGAACTCGGCGTCCAGCAGCCCCGCGGCCCACAGGTTCTGCAGCCGCTGCAGCAGCATGGACTTGCCCACGCCCGCGTCCCCGCAGATGAAGATGGTCTCGCCCTGCTCGCTGAGGACGCCGGTGCAGTGGTCCAGGAGGCAGGCCAGGCTGCCCAGCGGGCCCAGGCTCTCGTTCCGGAAGCCCACCAGCTCCAGGATGGTGTCGGTGTACGTCTCCTCCAGCAGCAGCTCCTCCTTCTGGGCGTAGCACAGCACAAACTTGGAGTCACGGCCCAGTTGCTGCCGCAGCTTCTCCGTGTACCTGCTCACTGGAGGGTGGGGGACGGAGGACAGCCAGGTCCCAGTGAAACGCTTTTTTAAGAAGTGTATGTATTTATTTAAGGTATCTCTACACCCAGCGTGGAGCTCCAACTCACCACCCCCGAGATCAAGGGCCGCGGGCTCCCAGGACTGAGCTGCCCAGGCGCTGGAAACTCGTATTGTTGTAGAAGAAATTGCCCTAACCTTTCTTTTGCTTATCACATGGCTCTGAAAACAACGGGAAGTCTCAAAACTAAATGCCAAAACTTTGAGCGAGAAGATACACCATTCGACATTAATCTGGATTACAAACGAGCTGTGCCAAAGCACAAAAAGAGAGTAAACTAAGATAGAAACTGCCTTGTTCAACGGCGCAGAGCACACAAGCGCCAGGCCCCCAGCCCACACCTGGGGGTCACTGACTTAGCACCTGCCCCCAGGGGAGCAGACAGGGTCACACGCTCACATGGGCCTGGAGCTCAGCAAACCTGAGCTAGAGGCGGGGCTTACACCAAGAGGGAGGTGGTCCTTCCCCAGACAAAAGGCTGTTCCGTAAATTCCTTTAAAATACTTTTGGGATTTTAATTATAATTCAGTTAACAAAAATGAGACACACATGCCCATTTCCAAATTCATCTATAACCTCTTCCCTATCAACTCAGTCCAAGTTGGTTGTCTGCTTAAAATTTATGAATTTCTTACATCTCTTTAGTAAGGCATAATTTATATACCACAAATTCACATATTTTACAATAGGCATTGTGTACTACTCAATGACTTTTCGTAAATTTACAAAGTTATGCAAACATGACTACAATCCAGTTCTAAAACCTCTCCATCATAAGCCCACTTCTAGACAATCTCTGCCCCTGGCCCTAAGCAACTGCCAATCTGCTTTCTGTCTCTATTAATTTGCCTTTTCTAGACATTTCGTATAAATAGAATCACACAAGATGAAGTCTTTCATATCTGGCTTTGTAGAGTGACTTATTCTTTAAAAGCTACTGAAGTAGTTGGCTAAAGGAACCAGCGGAGACGTCTTTTTGAAAGAATGATCACGGGCAGGAACATTTTCCTTTGCTCCTGGAGAAGGAAGCAGAATGAACTGGGAAGGAGCAGGAAGAGTAAGCAGCTAACAGCGGCCACAGAAGAGCTGGGCCCTGACCCTGCTGGTTGGCCTGGTTTCCCCCAAACACCCCTGATGGTCTGGGACACTGTCCTCTGTTTCTGTGTTCAAGGTCACACCGGATTCTTTAAACATCAGAGTTGGGGACCTTGGTGCTGGCATTCTGCCAGCAAGTATCTCAAACTAGAGAGCACTCAGACATGGAAAGAAGGCTCCCCGGCGCCCAGACCAGATCATGGCCCCGATTACGTGCACTCATAGCAGCCTGAACTCCTCTCGTCCTGGTCACCACATGCCATCACACATTCCTGCGACCATTTACTATTGGGCCTCCCACACTGGCCTCTGAGCTCCCTGAGAGCCGGAACCATATCTGGTCTGCTCCCCATCGTACCCCTGGCATCCAGCACAATGTCTTGGCACATAGTGGGGACACCATCAATACTTGTTAAAATGAATCGATTAGCTAATGCAGTCCCACTGTGCTTGGGAAATCAGGACTGGCCACTAGGGGGGACAGAAGAACACTTTGCCTAGGATAAAATGTGGAAAGATTTTTAAAAGGAAAAAAATGCAACCTTGAATTTGTGCGACCATTAAAATGTCTATATGTGTCCGAATGGGAAGCAAGCAGGAAGTCAGAAGAGAGGCCCTTCCCACACCTTCACAGGCCTCTAAGTCAGACCAGCTACATGTGGTCAGTTCAGCCGCAGTCCCCCGGGCGGCACTTGGATGACGGGGAACATAGCACTGGGCCTGCTGCCTGAGGTGGAGGGCCACGGTGGGCCACACGTTCATGCCCTGCTGAGCCCACATGCCACAGCATTTCCAAACCCCAGGGCTTTGCTTGGCATCTGCAGTCCTCCCTGGGGCGGACTCATACCTGGGTCGGTGTTGACGACAACTTTGCTCTGAATGAGCTCTGAGGGGGAGAAGCCAGTCTCCGACAGCCAAGGCCTGAGATCCACATAAGCATCTGCGAGTCGCTGGAGCACGTAGAGGAAGAACTCGGACACCTCCTCGCCCTTGCTCTGTACCAGGTCCAGAATTTTGCGGACCTGGTGGTGGCATAAGCATGAGGGGTGGTGAGCTAGTGCTTGGGGAGTCCTCCTACCAGAAAGACTCAAACGCAGGGCTCCAAGCTCCTATGACAGCCTGGAGCTTGACCGTCCACCCGGCAGTGTGAGATGCTACCTGTTCAAGGCCTAGAATCTGTGAAGGGGACCCCCCGTAGTAAGAAATTAAACCACACAGCTCTAAGAAGCCGGGAGGCTTCCCTGAACCTCAAAGTGAAAAGGTCAGACTCACAAACGAGAGCTGTGCCCACCCCTGGAATCCTCCCCATGTCTCCAGTCCGTCTTAAGCTCACACTGCTGCTGGCTGGGAATGAGTGCTGCTGGGACAAAGTTACGGCACAGGTGGAATGAGGCGGGTGCTGGGCCACACAGCAAGGGGCTCACAGGGCCCCATCTAAGTTATACCCTAAAAAAGGCTTTTCGTATTATTAAAAATGCAGGGGGGGGGGAATCACACAAGTCAGCTACTGTGCCCCCCCCCCCCCCCCCCCCCGCCAGAAACCCTCTGGTTTCCCCGGAGCCTGGCAGGATCCCATTATAAACAAGTTCTGTCACCCCTCCAACCAAAGAGGTTTGGGTCTTGCCAATTCTATTTTTCAGGAGAGGACACAAAGCTGAAAGGAAATTAAGGGCTGTTAGGACTTCCCACAGTGGAGTGTGGAAAAGTCTTCACTGTGGACCCAGCCTGGGATGTGTTTGCTCCTAACGCGGAGGAAGGCCATTCTCTGGAGTCTCACCCAGCGGTGAGCAGCTGAGGTTAAAGGCACTAAATGAACATCACTGCTAGTGTTCGACGGTCATTTCCTTTTTCCCTCCTCCCAGTCAAAAGTGGATTGAAAACAACTGGTTTGGAAAGCAATATACATAGCAAGGAGGGCAGCGAGGTAAGCAGAGTCTGCTCTCCCCACGAACACAGAAGTAAAATACGTAATTGTGTCATAAGCTGATAACCCAAGTGTTTCTGTCCTATAAATGACCCCAATGGGAAATCCCGCCAATGTGCCAAATGCCCAGAGGTCCTCATTCAGGTCACCGGGACAAGCCCCTTCCGGCGACCGAGACACACAGCCCGTCAAGGCCAGCCCCTGTCACCAGCACCTTGTCGGGCTGCGTGGGGCAGGCACACACGATCTCCGCATCTTCAGAAGAGAAGTAGTCGTTCTTCAGCAAGTTGTCCACCAGACACTGAGTGTTGCGGATGTGAGTGACCAGAAGTTCCCGGTTGATTTTCAACAATTTAACATGGGAGTGAGACTCTGATGGGATTATCCCCATCTCACTGTGTCCCTGCTTTTCCATGGCTAAAGGAGCAAGCGACTACTTTGCCCAAATTCATCTTTGGCTACATGTGTCTTCCTGGCAAAAGGGCAATCAGGATCCAGGGCGCCCGCCTCTCTCTCTCAGTGCCGCCCCTGAAGAGACAAACGAAAACGCCAATGAAGCAAAAGCCATGGGAAATATCCCTCCCCTTCTCTTTGGTCCTGGAATTTCTGTACTTCAAGCAGGAGGAGTTATGCTTAAGATGGTGATCTGAGGGGCGCCGGCACGGCTCAGTTAACCATGTGACTCTTCACTTTGGCTAGGTCATGATCTCGCAATGGTGAGATCGAGCCCCACTTCGGGCTCTGCACTTGCAATAGAGTCTGCTTGAGATTCTCCCTCTCCCTCTGCCCCTCCTCCCTCTCGAAAAAATAAATTTAAAAAAAGATGGTGATCTGAGAAAAAATCATAATTGAACTGTTTCCACTTGTGGGTTACATGCCTAGGGAGGGTGACCAGAGGTAGACAACCTTTTGTATAGCAAAACTTATCTTTTAAATAATAATAATAAAAAAAAAGTGTGCCTCAATCCCAGCCTGGGATAGAGATAAAAGGTATATTATTTTCCATAAAAAGGAAGGGGGAGCATTCAGAATTGGGAGCAGAGAAACCATGATTGGTTGTGGGGGGCGTTGAGGGTTGGTGGGAGAGAGGGTCTGAGCCCAAAACGGCCCAAGGAGGGAGACAGCCAGCATGAAGTCTGTGGCAGCCAGAGCCCAGGGACCTGGGAACAGGGATGCTGCCCTCACTCTTGCCCGTTCCGGGTTGTTCTGTAGCCCCGCTGGACCACTGCTCCAGAGATCCTCACACGTCCAGCCAAGTCTGCCACATACCAAGCACCTTGGGGAACGAAGGAGGAACGATGGCCATGTGTGGAGTGAAGCGGGGCAGAGGGAGGGCAGGAGGGAAGGGGACGTGGACTTCCAAGCGGCAGATGTTAATTCAGCCTCTTCCACCGTGGTCAACTGTATGACCTATTTTAGGATCCACAGCTTTAAGAAACTGGTTCCCTGAAGGGATACCGGTGGGTAATATTAAATTAAATTAGGGGTTAATGATACTTTTTTAAGTTTCTGGCATTATTCTTTGAAGTAAATCAAAATACTTTAGAACAACTTTCTCTTCTGAAATCTTCAATTTTCAATTTCTTTCCAGAATCTGCAAAATCAAAAAAAAAAAAAAAAAAAAGGACAGGTTTCTTCGAAAATACTATTGTAATGAATGGTGAATGAACAAATGAAATTGATGACGGGATAGTTTTAAATCCAGAACTCTAGGACATTGAAGTCTTCTCTGTACCTTCTTCCTTCAGGACAATGTTTTCTAAACGTCATTCGGGTAACATATTCACTTATATATATATATTTTTGGTCATAATTGAGTCCTACCTATACTTTATTTGCTTAACTTTGTGCTTTAGATGGACTGTTCTATTTATTTTTTTGCTTTTCATTTGTTTTAGTTCTAGTATAGTTAACACACAGTGTTATATTCTCTTCAGGTGGACACTCTAGTGATTCCCCTGTGCTCATCACAGCAAGTACACTCCTTAATCCCCATAAATTGACTATTTCAAAACTCAGATTAATTTTAAAGGAAATATTATATCACCATTATAAATGAAAACTATCATTTTCAATAAATAGAAAGTAACACAAAAATAAATTCGCTGGAAATAAAACTATGCTATTGTATTCCACCTCAACAGTCCTGCATGGGAAGATCCGAGGTCTGAGGCCTGTTTGCTCGCAGGAGCGTTTGAGGGTGTTACAGACATAATAGCACAAAAGTGAGACTTTCTTTGCGCTGATCCTTCATCTGCAAGAACCGGAAAGAGAGCTGCCTGCCTACTTCCTGAGTCAGCGTTGGGCAGGCGTAGCTGCCGTGACGGAAGAAGGCTGGGAATGGGTGTTACGTTTCATCTGTTCAAACCTAGTCCACGTCCGTCCTGTTTTACTCACAGCTCTTGTCTCTTCCGAGCCTGTGATTCGCACAAAATCAGTGATTTCGCCCCTCAGCCTGCCCGTGGTAAGCCCGCAGACATCTCCTCCTCTTGCTATCCAAGGCAGAAACTTCCATCCCCTGATTTACGGCCACCTAAGCAAAGCAACAAATCCCATGTCAGCCAGCTAGTAAGGAGGCTGTTGTTCTACAATTTCCAAAGCCCCGGTTGGTTGAGATTTAATCAGATTTGCGGAATTAGCTCAATTCAGCGGGAACTTAAGGTGTGGATGGTGGAAGAGGAAAGAGAAGGCTGAACCTGGCCTGGTAAACAGAATCCAAGGGTAGACCAAATCTATATCCCAGGGCACTGTAGAGAAATTCACTTCATGGGCATCTGGTAACCGAAATACCAAACAGAACCAGGGATCTCCTGGCCCTCACAGGGGATCCATTACAGTCTTCACCTGGTAAAAGATGGGTCTGGCTAGTGAAGATGGTCAAGTTGTCACGTCCAGGCACACAGGAAGAGCAGGGTTGGGCCAGAGTCAGGTGTAGTGAGCTGGACCTGCTTCCCCCGCGGCAGTGGTGTACAGCAGAGAGGACTGAAGGTGGAGATCCTGGTGAGGAAAGGCCAGGAAACAACCAAACAAACCCCACTAAGCCAATGGAGATGGCCAGGAAACAAGACCCATCGCAGAATAAAAGAGGAAGATGAAGCAGAGATATGAGGCAGAAAAGGTCAGGGGAGGGCTGGTCTACCACCTAAAGCCATCTCTTCAGACAAAGGCAAGTGGGGGTAGAGCCTATTGGTGGGCAGGGAGCCCCTTGGGAGCTGAGGGGTTAGATGGCACCCCCAACCCCTCCTCTTCTTCCGGCTTTCTGATCTGCCCTCAGAGAGGTTTAGTTCCCAGGTAACCGAATCCCAGGGTCAATCCACCACCTTAGGCTCCTTGTGGAGATCTGTGCCTAGGTCCCATCTTGCAATATGATCTTCCGAACTAAATATAAAGTCTGCAGAGCCTCCAAAAAAGGCTCAGGGAAGCTTCTCTGAAGAAAACAAAACAAGAGGGCAGGCATTCAAAGGAAAAAAGAAGTAGAGACAGGAGAAAGAAACTCTGTAAGACTATAGAACAGACTGTTGAATAAAAATAAAACTCAAGCCATGTGTGTAATCTAAGATTTTCTAGTAGCCACAGTAATCAAAGTAAAGAGAAATGAAATTAATTTTCATAATGCTTTAACCCAATATATTAAATATCTTATTTCAATATGTAATCAACATAGAATTAAATGAAATGTCTTGGGGCGCCTGGGTGGCTCAGCTGGTTAAGCGACTGCCTTCGGCTCAGGTCACGATCCTGGAGTCCCAGGATTGAGTTCCGCATCGGGCTCCCTGCTCATCGGGGAGTCTGCTTCTCCCTCTGACCTTCCCCCCTCTCCTGCTCTCTTTCTCTCTCATTCTCTGTCTCAAATAAATAAATAAATAAAAATAAAATAAATAAATGAAATGTCTTACATTCATTTTTTTCATACCAAGGCTCTGACATCCAGTGTGCATTTCACACTTACAGCACCTCTCAAACTGGACCAGCCACACGTCAGGTGCTCTAGAGCCACCTGCGGCCAGTGGCCGCTGCGCTGGATGGTGTAGCCCCAGAGCAACAACTAGAAGCCGGGGCAGGAAGACATCGCAGCTCCTGCCCCGTCCCCACCGCCATCTAAAAGACTGACGCCAGGAAGGACTCTGAATTGGCTTTTCAGATTAATTTCTCAGAAAGTCACTGAGGCAGGTAGTTAAAGAGGTGAGATCACGGACAGTTCTGTGAACTCAGAAAGGAAAGAAGTATGGCACCTACTGGTCTATAGTCAGCATACAATTCCTTTCAACTATTAGATAACAAATTCAAACTTTGCATGCGGAAAAGACTAAAAGTAAGAACAATTTTTTGTCAAAGCATTTTTGTCAAGAATGCTATTGATAGTATAGTGAGACAGGGACTTTCGGACACCGTGGGTAGGAATGTATCCTGGTGGAGACCATCTGGGAACCCATTTAATAGTATGTATCAAGAGCCTGTGAAAAGTTCGATTTAGTAACTTCTCATTCTAGAAATCTGCCTTCTGCAAATACTTCCTGTTCTAGAAATCTGCCTTCTGAAAAGATTCAGAGGTTCTGACCATTTTGTGCTTGATTTTTTTTTATTTTTTATTTATTTATTTATTTTTTTAAGATTTTATTTACTTATTTATTTATTTGAGAGAGAGAGAGAAACAGCATGAGGGGCGAGAGGGTCAGAGGGAGAAGCAGGCTCCCCGCTGAGCCGGGAGCCCCATGCGGGACTCGATCCCAGGACTCCGGGAACATGACCTGAGTTGAAGGCAGTCGCTTAACCAACTGAGCCACCAGGCGCCCTGACTTTTTTTTAAACAAGTTTCTTCTACTTCTCGCTGTGATACAGTAGCTTGTGACTCCCACAGAGGCCAACTGTAGGCGAACTGATCAACAAATTGGGGTACGTTCGTACAGTAGAGCACTATTCAGTAGGAAGTATGAATGAAATACAACATGAATATCACGGCTATTACGCTGCATGAGAGAAACCAGACTCAAAAGAGTATATAATATATGATTCCATTCTAGAAATCTGACCCTGAAATCAGAGCAGTGGTTTCCCGGGGGAGGGGGGTGGGAAGACAGGAGAAACTGACTGCATAGAGAAATTTCTGGGGAGATAGAAATACCCTTTATCTTGACTGAAGTGCTATATATAGGTCACATATATGTGTGTATGTGTACAGAAATGAGTTTTTCAGGTAGAAGAAAAATGATCCTAAGACAAAAAATGAGAGCAACAGAAAGGTTAATGTGAGTAAATAGAAATGTGTATTGACTGAAGAAAACAATACTAATTAATATCTTGGGGAGTTTAAAATATATACAGAATTAGGGGCGCCTGGGTGGCTCAGTCGTTAAGCGTCTGTCTTCGGCTCAGGTCACGATCCCGGGGTCCTGGGATCGAGCCCCACGTCAGGCTCCCTGCTCAGCGGGAAGCCTGCTTCTCCCTCTCCCATTCCCTCTGCTTGTGTTCCTTCTCTCGCTGTCTCTCTGTCAAATAAATAAATAAAATCTTTAAAAAAAAATATATATATATATACAGAATTAGCATGTGTAACAATAACAACACAAAAGTTGGAGGGGAATAAATGGACTTAAGGTGTTCTAAGGTCAAAGCACTTTCTGGTACTAGGCAAAAGTATGACTTTATGTTTTTTTAAGTAAGCTCTATGCCCAACATGGGACTTGAACCCACAAACCCGAGATTAAAATTCACATGCTCCAGTGACTGAGCCAGCCGGTTGCCCCGGTATTACTTTGTTTCAGACAGTAATAATTCAAAGATCAGATTATTGTCTCTAAGATTGCCACTAAAAGAATAGTAAAAGAAATATATACAAGACAATAGAAGGAGGAAATGGAATAATAAATACACTTAATTCTAAAAGAAGACAAGGAGATAAAAAGGTAAAAAAAAAAAAAAAATAGCCAAGACAAATAGAAACCAGATATAAATCCAAATGTATTAATAATTCCATTACATTACATGTAAATGTAGTAAATACACCAATTATAAAACTTGGCTTGGCAGACTTGATAGAAAAAAACTACATGCTGCCTAAAGAGACACATCTTAAATAAAATGATGGGGTTTAATTCATTCATTCATTTCCCCAAACAGGAAAAGAAATACGAGGTATACCCTCACCAAAAAAGAGCTGGCATAGCTATATTAAAAATAAAGAATTTAAGGGAAGAAATGTTACTAGAGATAGAAAAACATTTCATAATGATAAAATGATCAATTCTAAAGGACGATACAAATATTTTCATTTGTATGTACCTAGTAACATTTTCAAAATAATAAAGCAAAAATTGACAATCATAAGAGACCTAGACAAATCCACAATCACAATGGTGCACTTTAATACACGCCTCAGAGTAACTGAAAGAACAAAAAGAACTAAAAATCAGCAAAGAGTAAGAATATGGAGAATCTGACCAGAATAACAAATCTCCTGACATCTATAGAACACGCACCCAACAGCAACAGAACGCTTAGCCTGTAATATTTGTCAAAGCTGACATAAAGCAAGTTCTTAACATATTTTTTTAAGATTTTATTTATTTATTTGAGAGCAAGCATGTGCTGGGGGAGGGGCGGGGGAGCCCACCGCCAAGGGCTGCATCCTAGGACCCTGAGATCATGACCTGAGTAGAAGGCAGATGCTTAACTGACTAAGCCACCCAGGTGCCCTGCAAGTTCTGAACACATTTTAAAGGACTGAAATCATTCAGAATATATTCTCTGACCATAGTGGAATCAAGCTAGAAATCAAAAATAAAAAGATACCTAAAAAATCCGCAAACCAACTGGTCAAAGAAGAAATAGAAATTAGAAAATATTTTCAACTGTATGATCATGAAAATACAACATATCAACACTTGTGGGATACAATTAAATAAGTCATAGAAATTTATAGATTTATATGCATATATTAGAGAAGAAAAACAGGGGTGGCTGGGTGGCTCAGTCAGTTAAGCATCTACCTCGGCTCAGGTCATGATCCCAGGGTCCTGGGATCCAGCCCTGCATCGGGCTCCCTGCTCAGCGGGGAGTCTGCTTCTCCCCCTCCTTCTGCCCCTCCTTGTGCTCTCCCTCTCTCAAATAAATAAATAAAATCTTAAAGGGAAAAAAAAAAAGAAAATAAAAACAAGGGTTTCTGGGTGGCTCAATCGGTTAAGCGTCCAACTCTTGATTTCAGCTCAGGTCATGATCTCAGGGTCGTGAGATGGAGCCCCCCATCTGGCTCCACACCCAGCGTGGAGCCTGCTTAGGATTCTCTCCCTCCCTCTCCCTCTGCCCCTCCGCCACCCCTGTTCTCTCCCTCTCGCTCTCAAAAAAAAAAAAAAAAGAAAAAAAAAAAAATTCTCTCAACAAAGCGGGTTTAAAGGGAACGTATGTCAACATAATAAAGGCCATATGTCAAAAACCCGCAGCGAACGTCACATTCCATGGTGCAAAACTGAGAGCTTTTCCTCTAAGATCAGGAATTTCTTTAGAACCAGCACATGGTCACTGCAGGTCCCTGTGTTCTCCGGCTGCCCCCGCACTGTCCTTTGCCGGCCAGTGGCCAGGAGAAGCTGGAGGGGCAGCAGGTGAGGAGTCCTATGAAGCCACTCTTCCAGAGAGCGTTACTGCAAGGCAGTCCTTCTGCAAACGGCTCAGCCGGGGCGCCCTCCCAGCTGAAGAGCACGGTGAAGGCGAGCAGGCCTGCCCGAGAGCGGAGACCTCAGGGTCATTCGTTAGCTCGTTTACACTCCTCAGGCATAAAGGCCACTGTCCCCCTGCCGTCAGGGGGCTCACAGACAAGAGAGACGACATCATCAACAGAAACCTAGCGGCACCAAATGCAAGGAAAACAAAATACCCGAAGAATGGGGGAAACAGAGCAAAGACTTCCGCCTGAGGTGAACTTGGAACCCCAGAATGGAGGGAGGTCTGCCTTAGCCAGAAGTCTGGGGGAGGCCGGGGAAGCCCGGGGGGCTTAGGGGGGCGCTGTGGCTGACCCACGGTCAGAATGCCTGTGGGGAGGTCGCAGGGGCACGTCGGGGAAGGATTCACTGAGAAAGGAGTCCCACCTGGGGACAGAGCAACCGGGCCTCCTGCGCAGACCTGCTCCTTTCAGTCCCGGAGCCTTGGGGAGGCCCTTCCCCCACACTCAGTTTCACTTTCTAAAGGGGGATTTTGCCCAGTGCCGCTGCTTTCTTCCTTCTCTACTATCCCCAGGGACCCTGAAAGTCCATGTGCATTCTTTGTAACCGAGATGCTAAGATAAAAAGCACTTTATAAAGATGTTCATCTCCATAGATGTTCCTTTTTACGTTTTAATAACTTTCCCCAAGTATAAAAGCAATTTATCTGCTCACCGTGGAAACTTCGGGAAATGCAAAAAGAAAAAAGAGAGAGAGAGAAAAAAACCAAATCACCTACACCACTGTTACCATTCTGGAACATTCCCTCTCTGCTTCTCTCTAGGTGCAGTTAGGCCTACACCGGCCTTCTGCTGGCATCACACTGTACGCAGCTGCAGTACCTTTACCATTATCGTGTGCTTCTAGGTAACCACCAAGGCCCGCTTTCAGGCTGCAGAAGCTAGTTTCTGACAGACACTTTCCTTACTGGGTTTTTATTTTATAAAGGAAAGTAAGAGCCACCTGCCACTCTGATCTTTCAAAGCCCCATAACCGAGACATTCCACGTGCCAAACTGGAGGATCAAAGATGACACCCAGTAGTGGTAACACCTGCCCTGGCCTGGGCCGGCCTGCCTGCCTGAACCACCTCAGCAAACCCAGATGCTCCCAGCTGCGGCCAGTCGCCAGGACAACCTGCTATCACTCACGGCACCCGCGGAAGGGCCACCGGGGACCGGGCGGGGGAGGGGCGCTGGGAAGACTCCAGGATGCCGGCCTCCCGCGTCCTTCTCCAGAGGTCCGCTGTCAAGCCCTGCGCTGCGTGGTGGCCCCAGCAGGACACAGAAGGACCATCACTAACACTGAGTAAGCTGTTTACTGGGGGCCCAGCAGCCAGCTAATGCTTTCCACTCACATACAGTGACACAGGGCTTAGAGGTGGTCTCTGGTGCCAGCCAGCCTCTCTGTGACTCGGTTTCCTCACAGGGACAGTCCCCGCCTCAAAGTGTTGCTGTGAGGACTGAGTTCATATTCAAAGTGCCTAGACCAGGCACCGAGTAACTACTCGGTAATGATCACCTGATTTAATCTTCTCTATTATCTCACTCAATTCTTAGGACAACACTGGTGGCAGAGGTCATTGTTACCACCGACTTACAAGTGAGCAATCTGAGGCCCACGAGGTTAACGATCTTCCCAAAGTCACAGAGTTTATAATCCGGCAGGACAGATGGGACGGAACAAGAGATTTCAAGTGCGGTGAGCACACCAAATGAGCAATGAAGCCAGAGTGCCGGCCTGCGGTTCCCCCTGGGCTTCCGGCGGCAGGTGACCGGGACAAGTGCTTAGAGCCCCTGTCCCTTAGGAGTTGGAACGTGAGACGCACGGAGTCCCAGTAACCCCCAGCACATGAGTGCTTGGTCCAAGCGGCCCACTGCCGAGCGACACAGTCTCCTCGGGCACCCACAGGTGCCACCCCTTATCCTGTGCATCTTTATAATAAACCTCTCTGAACAGAGAGAGCCTCAGGGTTATCTCTGAGTGAGATGGTCAGTTAGATGCTGGCAAACACGTCCCCTCTGCGCAGAATCACCCAGCAAAGCCGGGGTGCAGAGGTCACCTGGCCCACAGTATAACTGTGAATGTCAACTCCCAGAACGAGTAGACAGAATTTGGCTTCCATCCCTACTGACACGGCCTAGATCAAGAACAGAAACCTCAAGAAAATCATTTCCCGTCATCTACACTGGCCTCATGATTTCACTCTTTTCTTAGACACCCAGTTGCTGGCAAACATCATTCATCGTGGGCCTGAAAGATAAGAGATTTCAGAATAAATGACACAGCTTTCCACAAACTGGTGTCGCAACACCAAGTAAGATCCCTAACAGAGCTGAGGCCTATTCCCTCAAACATTCCTTAACAATGCAGCAGAGGTCAACTTAGAGTTACGACCCAGAGTGCTCTCAACAGTGAGCTCAGTGGGGTCAGGCCATTCTTCAAGCATTTCTGCTGCGGACACTTGCCACATGGAGACTGCAAAAAAAATACAAACACGAGCAAAATCAAAGCCAGCTTTGCTGGCATCAGGTGCTATGGAATCTGGCCAGGGCTCTGAGCCTCTGCACTTACACTGACCCCGTCGCCACCTGCCACCACCCTCCCCTGTCGCCCTGCTGCCAAGTTCTGTTCATTTCTCGAAATGTGAGTTTCCCAAACAGGCTGCTGCTCTCTGGAAACTTGGGAGGCTACAGGAAACAAAAAAGGGCAATGGTTTTATACATTAGAGAGGATCAGCATATGGGATATGACTTAACTGACCACGGGACAGTCTCTCTGACTCTCCTCCTGCTTCCTTACAGAACAGCACAGTGATGGAAGTGGGTGGCTCATTAACTAGTGTGGACTAACGGGGTGCCTGGCTGGCTCAGTCGGCAGAGCATGCAACTCCTCTTCCTCCGGCTCTCTGACCAGCTCCTTCAAGATGGCGGCTGCTTCACCCGCCGGGCCAAGTCAGGGCAGTGAGGACTGCCTCCTGCCAGGTTGTGATGGGCACAGTGCGGTGCGAGCAAGACACGGACCTCTGTTGTTTGAGCTGCTGGGATTTGGGGATTATCTGTAACCGAGCCCAGCCTGACAGATACCATGCTTTTGGGCAAGAAAAGCATTCAGCACGTTAGGAAACTGAGGCCCAGAGGGGTGAAGTGAGTTGTCACGGGCCAGAGAGCCGGCTGGAGGCCGGGCAGGAGGCACAGCACAGCCCTCACCCTTCCTTCACAAGACGGCAGTTTCTCTAAGACACAACCCCGTGACATTAAAGGACCACCTGGAGTAAAGATAAGCCGCTACAATGGTTTTTCAGGTACCATAAAATTGACTCTATTTATTGAGTTAAGAGTTAAGTTAAAATAAAACACCATTCTCTGCTTACCTCTGGCTTACAGTCACCTATTAAAAAAATACTAATATATTAAAAAAGGGAAAAAGGCACACAAGGAAGTCACGCATACTCCTGACTGGGGCTGGGGCAGCTGCATCTGCCTGCTGTGGTCCCACATCCTGTCATTCCACCCAGCTACCTGCTCCAGAGCCGCTGCACCTCAGCCCTGGCCACCACCACGACTGTCAGGATGGCTGGGCACGAACCATCACCAGTGATGAAAAGGAACGTGACGGAGCCATATGTATGGACAGAGAAAGATCTTCAAGACACGGCGTCACTTGAGAAATGCAAGTTGCTGAAAGAAATACGGAGTATAACATTTATATAACTTGCCCATATCGCCTACCCTAGAAACACACAAAACACTATATATTTTCTACAAGCATACATCTGTAAACATAAATGCAAAGAAAAATATCTGGAAGACAACACACTCTACGAGAATAGAGATTACTTCTGGACAGGGAACGAGGGCACCAGGATTGCTTAGTATTTTTATTGGTAATGTTTTAACTTTCCAGAAAAAGAATATATACTTGCATCATTTAAAGTTACTTTAGAGCCTTATTTTTTTTTAAAGATTTACTTATTTATTTTAGAGAGACAGCGAGAGAAAGAGAGAGCATGCACGCCTGTGGTGGGGAGGGGCAGAGGGAGAAGGAGAGAGAGAAACCCAAGCCGACTCCAAGCTGAGCATGGGGCCTGACCCCATAACCCTGAGCTCACGACCTGAGCTGAAACCAAGAGGCAGATGCTTAACTGACTAAGCCACCCAGGAGCCCCACTTTAGAACCTTTTTAATCATCAAGGCATCTTAGGCCGTTTTGAGACAGGTCAGTGAAACATTCTCAGCAATCACTTTGTCCTAAGGAACTTTGACTTTCAACTCAAAAACCCACCCCCCTACACAAAAAGGCCCATCCCCATTAAACGAAATGATGCTTCGTTAAAACCAAACAAACTCAGATGGGCTGCTACAACTCTTTCCGCACACCTGTAAATAAATGAAACGCTCCTTCTGGTTTGGTGAAATATCACAGTCAAGCTGACAGGTTTGTGGGTGGCAACAGGTTTATTTTGTCTTCAATTTAGTAGGAGGCTGTCCTCTCAGGGTATTGCCACTAAGTCTGGTTTGAAACAAGGAATCTAAACTGAAAATATCAATCCTCACACAAAAATTACAGAGCAAAAGAATCAACAAAACTGACTTTCAGGTAGATTTTTTTCAATCTTAGGACCTCAAGCAGTATCTTATTGAAGAAATGCTCCATGATTACTAAATACTTCATTTCCCTTTGTATTTTTCCCTTCCTTTCATGTAGCACAAACCTCTGCACAGTTTAAAACAATATCGGCTCAACTGCTTTCTGTGGAACATTCTGACCCCGAGTGATGTTTTCATTTTGATGGATGATGCCCAAAGGACCTCACATTTTTCCACCCAATATCTGCTCCCCACCCAAAAGGTATCATAACCAAAGAAACTATTTTAGATTCTTTCCTCTTTCCAGTCATGAAGGTCTAACCAGCAAACAGTATGTCTGCCAAAGCCCCAAGCTGCCATGCACAATATGGGTTTCTAAAACACTCTCACTCCCACAGACCTGGATGACAGAAATCGATCAGACATCAGATAATAGACAATTGGTAGTTATTTACTGAATTCAGATTCAAGATGAGTTCAATAAAGCCACCATTCCCTGCCTACTTCAGAGATATTACCCGGATTGTAAAACATCAACTAGAATAGAGCCTGCCAACCTGATGGTAAATCCCAGCAAAACTTGAACCCCCCCACACCCATGAGCACTGAGGGTCATATCTGGATTCTCCTCAAGGAGATCTCTCCTCTCCTGAATAAGATTCATTTTGGTGAATATGATCCACAGCTTCCTCAGACCAGTTTTAAAACGATGAAGATGATACTGTGTTTGTTGACTTGAAGCACCTGGATACTCAAGGTGCCCAACAAGTGGGTGGACTAACCCATCCCAACGGCAATCTCACCGAAAGCTAATGCCCAGCATATTCCCACACTATATCGGCGGAGCTGTGCAGAGAATACATGCAATGGGTCAACTCAAATTGGCTCCCACTCTCCCTACTGCATAATCCACAAAAACATTAGTTCAATCATGGTCCCAGGCTTCTGACATTAGATAAACACAAGCTGCCGTTCTTTAATAGATCTACATCTCTTTCTCTCTCTCTCTCCTCTCTCTCTTTCTCTCTCGGGTTTGTTGTTATTTCTTCTCATTTTTCTTCTTTCTTTTTAGTTTCTTATCCTGGAAAACAAGCCGACTCCTGTATGCCTCTGTCATACCAGAAAACTACTGACAGTTCCCTCTGGAGAAAATTGAGCAGATGGATGAGGCTACAATTACTATTTGAAGCTTTTGAGCTCCATTAACATTCATTTACTTTAAGTATCTGAAAGCCCTTAATCCCTCAGAATTTCAAAGCAGATACAGAAATCAGTCAGTCTCTCATAATCTCCTCTCTCTTCCTCCCGCTCCGCCTCCCCCACACGCATTTACACATCGGCCCCGGAGAACCCTTCCATCTATCTGAGTTTCTATCTTCCTTTCTTGGGAAAGTGCCACAGGACTCCAGATGCAGACTCCACCCCCCTGCCTACAAAGGAAGGAATGCAGCCCCAGCTGATGTAAGCACTCAGGACGGGCTGGACGCTGATGAAACGCAGACATCCCGTCACACTGCCGGGACCTTCTGGGAAGTCAATGTCTGACTCCACATCCCTCAGAGTCAAACCTTCTGGTCAAGAAACCCTGTGGAGAATGCATGCAGAGCCAGCCCCTCGCTTATCTGCTGGAACCACGGACTTCCAGGGTGGAACAGAATGTTGTTCAATGCCCCCATTTTAGAGATGAGGAAACTGAGGCCCAGGGCAGAGTGGGTCAACCAGAACCAGAACCCAGGTCTGCTGGCACTGAGGCAAATCCTTCTTTGGTTTACTTCTGCTTCGAAGAGCTGCCTGGGCGGCAGCAGCACATTCCCCCCCTCCCCCACTCCCCAGCAGGGACTGACACCTGTCCCAATGGGGAAGGTGGGGCCCCCTCACCCTGTTCCTCCCCTCAGCCCCGCTCTCCCTGCTGGGAACTCCCACAGTACTTTGTTCCCATCTCTCTCAGAGGACAGGTACTTTACCTTTTTCTTCCCTGACTTCTCCCTTCATATTGATTGATGGTGGCAGTGAAGGGCCAAGACTCTAAAACCAGCTTATCTGATTCCAGTCACAAGCTGTGTGATTTGGACAAACATCATACCACCCTTCTGCGCTTCAGTGTTCTTACCTGCAAAATGCAGATAATAATACTAGCACCTACCGCCTAAGACCGCTGTGAGGGTTCAGTGAGTGAATATACACACAGCGTTTAGAACAGCACTGGTCCCACCGTAAGCACTTACCACGGTCAAGAAGGGAGACTAGGCTAGGACTTCAGTCTGGTTCCTCCTCGGGGCCCGGCATCTGACTATGAGGGATGGTGTCTATCTGGTTAGTCACCATCTCTCTAGAACATAGAGGCTGCTAGATAAAAAATTGAATGAATGCATCTGGCACAATGCCCTGCTTAGAGCAGGTGCTTCCTTAACATGCATTGAACGAATATGTGGATTTCCAGAGTTCACACACTCACTTAGGGGAGGTCACTTGCTAAGCTTAGCGGTGGATAAATTCAGATTTGCAGGCACCAGTACTTGCTATTGCTAAGGCATTTATATTAGCTGCTGCCTTAAAAAGTTCAACCAGAGCTCAGCTCTCAACTTCCAGGGCATTGTCTGTGCATGCTCTCGGCACAAAATCACCTCTGCTTTGTGACAATGCCCCCCACGATGCCTTAAGGGGCTGATGTGCGATTGTTGATTGATATTTTCCTGGTGTTCTCCAGGCTTTGAAAAACAAAGTTCCAAAAACACCCTGCTTGGTATTCATCTCTGAGGGGCCAGTGAATAAAAATATCTCAATAAAGAAAGCCAACAGAAGCCAACAGAGCCTTGAATCAGAGACCCAGATCTGGAACTCTGTAAGTGGGTTTAAGTACTTAGGCGGAAGAAAGCGTCAGCCCCAGGACATCTGGAGATGGCATTTGGAACCAACAGAGAAAGTGTCTGGGGCTTCTCAAAGGAAAGGCACTCCATAAGAACAGAATATGTTAGTCACCTCAGAGGCTTGAGTTGAAACTTGACCTTGAGTAAATAAACACTGCTGACCACTGGTCAAAACACTTAGCTAGAGACTCTTACTCACTCCACTTGAACATGCAGCCACGGTCAGAACGGTCTGGGACACAAATCTACCCCGGAGCCTGGTCGCAGGGTATCTGGGATGTGTGTAGGGTGGCCCTGAGGGGTGCTGAGAGGTTGAGAAGATGCCAAGCTCCCCCAAGAGGCAGCAACACTCAGGGCCTGGGCCCTCCAGAGCCCTCATGCAGTATGTCCTATTTTAGGGAACAGGCCCCCCACCAACCGAAATACACCTGACCTGCCATGGTCTCTCACTCTGGGACCTCATGAAAACGTCACAGGAGTATGGAGAAAGGGGGCAGTGCGGACCCCCCAAAACAAGCTGGCATGACGTGGTGAGGTCTCAGCCACTTCTGGTTTGGAGGGTTTTTCTGTGATCTGAAAGTTCCAAATAATTTTCTTTTTTTTTCCAAACCCTGTGCCTTTTAAGTGTATGCAATTTCCCCGGTTGATGAACAGGGCGGAGAAAGCACCTCTTTCAGAGCTTTTGGGCAAAAGCCAGAGGGAGAGCAGACAGCATAAAAAACTGTCCGATGCCCCTGCCCTTGGCTGGGGGGATGGGATTCCCAGCATTTTGTACCTGCAGACCCTGATGCTCTGACAACCACACTCCCAAACTGCCTCTGCTCTTCAGGGCCTTTTGTTCCTGTTTCAAGGAGCCAGGAAGGCCTGGAATCCACCTGCATCCACCCACGGAGGCTCCTGCTGAAGGATGCTAGCGCCTAGGAGGCCCACACGCATTTACACATCGGCCCCGGAGAACCACAAAGCTGATGCTCCGATTCCTGGCTCTGCCCGCTTTTACTTTATTCTGAGCTTTAGTTGGTTCATCCAGAAATTGAAAACCATAATTTCTGTCTCCAGAACTGTCTCACACATCGAGACAAGTTTTATCAAGCTTAACAAATAGGGGTCGCTCATTATCTTTTTCTTGTAGATTACTAACAGAAAAGCTGGAGGAGGGAGGATCTCCTCGAGGCCTCCCATCGCCTTTTAGAGTAAAATTCCAAATCCTTTCCAGCCCAGGAGGCTCTGCTTGGCCTGAGTTTGGTTCATTCTTTAGCTCTGTCTGCACATTCCCCAACACCCCCGATGCTCTCCCACCTCTGAGCCTTCAAACACGCCGTTCCCTGTGTCTGGCATGCTCTAACTCCTTTTCATCCCGAGTCCTAGTCGAAAAGGCTCGTTCTTGGAAAGGCATATCCCCGACTTGCTGAATCCGAGTCCAGCTCTGATACTGTGTCCTGACACACTGCTGCGTCCGCTTACAGCAGTCAGCACTGTTCAGACCCGGGAACTGGTGTGTCACACCCCTTCCTCCTCCGCGAGCCCGGGAACTCCCTTTGGCCAGGCGCTGGGTCTGTTTCATTCACTGCTGTAGCCCAGATATTTTCATAGACTCTTGGCACTGGCAAGGTCTTCTGATAATATTTGTTGAATTAATGTGTTGAAGATTTGAAGGCCCCATGAGCCAGGACGAACCAGGAGCTACGAAGAGCTTTCTAACAGCCCCCAGCACCAGGCCGGGGAGGCAGCAAAGCACTTCACACCCAGGGGAAAGCCAGAAAAACCATTACCACCTCATTATCTGAAAGACGAAAGCATCCGCAATGCACTCAATGGAGAATCTGCTTATCTGGGCCCAGCTCCACTGGCTCAGGCCTCTTGGAAGATCGCCAGATTCCCCAAAGAGGCAAAAGCTACTGAGGTGTACAGAAGAGGGGAGAGGAGTAAGAAATTTCAGAAAAGGCAATCTACTTGGAACGGGCCCTGCATTTTCGAGGGGGGTGTCCTTTAAATACTCTTGTGCCCACCTGAGCCCCACCTGGAACTTCCAGGCCCGGTTTTTGTGGCCCCAAGTACCCCGCACACCTGTCTGGGTGAAGGTAGGTTTCATTACACCCAGGCTAACAATCTCAGTGCACGGAGATGACATTTTTCTCAAAATAAACATCACAACCCACTCTTAAGAACAGTAGTCCAGGTGAGTATCAGCGCTCCCCCAACCCCACCACACCCAGTGGATATTAGCTCCGCCAGTGGAAGCAACAGTTGAGATTGAAAAGCTGCAAATCTGGGGTGGGGAAGGAGTCCCACTTTCACTCCATAAGCAGACAGTTCTTTGGAAGCTGGGGTCCTGTGTGAGAAACAGAGCTCCTGGATTACAAGAGGCGAGCATGGCAAAGTGGAGGAGGTGAGCAGAGGGAGGGGCGCTCCCAGAGTTCGGCTTCGGGCTGGTAACAGGGCTCTGCTTGCAATCCCGGGTGCAGCGTTTACTCTCTGTTGACTTCGAGCTAGTTATTTCATCTCACTGAGCCTCCGCCGTCTCATCTGTAAAATGGGCGGAATGATAACCAGCCCAGAGGGTTGTTGGATCAGGGTTGTGCACAGTAAATCTATGTAAGTGTTTGCTCTTACTTAGGGTCTACCAGATCAGGTGCATCATCATTTCATCAAGCCTCCAATCAAACCTTCCACACAGGTAGAGTTATCCCTATTTTACAGATACGAACACTGAGGCTCAGGAGTGTTAGGTACCTTATCCAAAGCCACACAGCTCAGACAGGGCAAGACCAGCCCTCCAACCCAAGCAATCTTCATCAACATTATCATAATAATTACCATTTCCTGAAAGCCTGATGGTGTGCTAAGCACCTTACACCAATTACGTCATCAAATACTCAAAACCACTCTGTAAAGAATGCTGGGCGCCCAATGGCTCAGTTGGTTAAGCGACTGCCTTCGGCTCAGGTCATGATCCCGGAGTCCCTGGATCGAGTCCCGCATCGGGCTCCCTGCTTGGCAGGGGGTCTGCGTCTCCCTCTGACCCTCCCCCCTCTCATGTGGTTTCTCTCGCTCTCAAATAAATAAAATCTTTAAAAAAAAAAAAAAAAGAAAGAATGCTTATAACTGTGTGACAAAGGAGGACATAGAGTTGGAGAGGTTAAATATCTTGGCTGAGGTCACACAGTTAAGGAACAAAGCAGGGGCTGGAGCTCAGTTCTGACCCCAATTCCATAGTTTTTTCCATTTCTGTCCTGCCGGTCTTTGTTACAGATCTCCTATCTCTACTTGAAACCATCAACGTGCCTGAATTCCTATTAAATGTAAAACACTTCCTTATAAATGGGGTCCATGAGTGGCTCCATCCCAATGAAAGAGCCCATTGTCATGAACTGAACGAAGTAAGGATATCCCCAGAGAAAAGCCTAGCATTCACCAAGTTCCTTCTAGAAGGTTTGGTTTGGGGTCACAGGCAGCAACTGGGGGATGTGTTAAAACAAAGCGCAGGGAGTTCTTAGTCATGAGACAAATTAACCTTTTGGTAATTAGAACAACACAAATATTTTTTCAAGTAAATCATCATCTGCTCACAGCTCTTCCACCATGGAAGGATTTTCCCTAGCAATGCAGGACTGTCCTACCAGGTTGCATGTGGCTCTGAAAATATCTACATTCTTCCCAACTATTTTCTGCCCCATACCTGCCTAGTGATGAAGACACATAAAGACAGCAACTACCAACATCCTGAAACAAACAATATCGTGACTTCTTGTGTTTTATTAAAATATCGACCCACTTACTAGGGGTGCCTGGGTGGCTCAGTCGGTTAAAGGTCTGACTCTTGATATTAGCTCGGGTCTTGATCTTGGAGTTGTGAGTTCAAGCCCCCATGCTGGGCTCCACGCTGGGCATGGAGCCTACATAAAATAAATTAAAAAATAAAATAAAATAATGACCTGCTAAAACCTGGTGCTAATCTGGTGCTCACTTTGCAATTACCTGGGCCCTTATGATGACATCTTTATTAGTCCTTTAAACTATAGTTTTCTATAATTTAGAGGAAAAGGACTACTCAGCTTAACAAATTCCGAAATGGCAGTTTACTAGACTACCCTTCAGATGTTAATGAAGTGCAACACAAAACTGCCTCGCTGGCTTTACAGCACTCGTCCCTTGTGAGGGCACTAGAGGGCCAAGACGCCCTCAGAGTGACAGCCCCCCAGATGCGGCTGGCATCAGAGGCCGGGGAAGGCCAAAGGCAGAGGTGGTAGCGAGCCTGGCTTGGCCAACTCTGCGACATAATCTCAGCCCACTGTTTGGTCTGTGGCCGTTCTAGATAAAACATAAGAATAAGTATTCAAGCCAGGAAGTCTTGCTTTGACAAACTTTATAGCGCTGGGTAAAAACCATAAATTAACTGAAACGGCAGTGACTACTCACTTCTTACTATAAGAGGCAAGTTTGGAAAAAACACTTGCCCTCAATGAGCATTTGATACACCAAAGACTTTTCCTCCCAACAAGTTCAGACTTTTGGATGGATGAAAGGAGGCCCTTTGTATGCGACACAATTGACTTTGCCCAGATGATGAAAGAAAACAGGACTTCTAGAAACGTGCAAAGTGTCTACAGCTTCTGCAGGACAAAAATTCAGCACAAGGACAAATTTTAGCTTTTCTAATTTTATCTTGCCTAAAATCCTCCCAAAAAAGGAAATCGTAAAATAAACTGGTAACTTAAACCTCAAATCCTAGGCTTAGGTCTTAGATTTTGAAGAAATATTGAACTCTTTTCTTTAGATAAAAAGAGACAAGAAGGGATGCCTGGGTGGCTCAGTTGGTTGAATGTCTGCCTTCGGCTCAGGTCATGATCCCAAGGTCCTGGGATCGAGTCCTGCATCAGGCTCCCTGCTCATCGGGGAGCCTGCTGCTCCCTCTGCTTGTGCTCACTCTCTCTCTGACAAATAATCTTTTTTTTTTAAAAAAAAGACAAGAATTTGATATTCTTGTTTAAGCAAAAATCAGCGATTGCACATATACTGTAAAAACACTTGATCTTAATTTTTACATGACATCACTGTGTATATTACCGATGTCTAAACAGTGTTGCTGTTACCGTAAGTGATCCTGATGGTCAGTGACACACACAGCAGATCCCAGGGTGAAAGGTTCATCTGGGGTGTTGGCATTGGCAATCGTAGGATCTGGGTCCCCCTTCCCCAAATTCCTGTTCTTGGTCATGAGTCATTGTCCCTAGGCCAAGAGTCAGAGGCAAAACAGGAGCAGCCTGGGTATTGTCTGGGGACGCTGCCAGCTGGAAAGCCACGTGTGTGTGCCCACACGTGCGTGTGTCTGAGACCCTACAGACAGCCCAGCTTTCTTGGGAGCCCATTTTTTATCTATGTGACAGCAGGGTGGAGAAGTCTCAAGATTAAGGACTGCTTTCTTTCTTTTCTAAGATTTTATTTATTTATTTGACAGAGAGAGACACAGCGAGAGAGGGAACACAAGCAGGGGGAGTGGGAGAGGGAGAAGCAGGCTTCCTGTGGAGCAGGGAGCCCGATGCAGGACTCGATCCCAGGACCCTGGGACCATGACCCGAGCCGAAGGCAGACGCTTAACGACTGAGCCACCCAGGCCCCCAGGACTGCTTTCTTTTGTCAAGAAATTCATTCCCATCACATGCAGTAAAGCTATATTCCAGAGTCATCAATTAGCCCTGGGGGCCGGGGGTGGGGGGACCTGGTGGCCTGAGATTCCAGACATCAAAGCACCCAGAGGCCCAAGGGGGAAGGAACCCTCCCCTTAGCAGGGCAGGAGAAGAGCTGGGGAATGGAGTGTTGAGGGAGACAGTTTCTGGACAAACACCCCCCCCTCCCCTTCAAGGCGGTGCTAAGAAAACAGCTGTCGGTAGTGATTTATTTGCAATACTTAAAAAAAAAAGAAAGAAAGAAAACAGCTGTCGGACACAAATAACCACCGCTCACAGAGCACCTGCCATGTGCCACCTGCCCTGCCAGGCATTTGCTACACTTAACTATATTAGTCCCAGGATAGAGTTACTATTTTTTACCCCCAGTTTTCAGGTAACTTACCTATGGTCAGTATCACAGAAGTGACAGAATCTGAATTCGGGTCCAGGTTTGATGGACTCCAAAGCTCTGAACTTATTTCTCCACTCCACAAAAATTAAATGTACTCTTCTTAAAACCTTTGAAAGTCCTTTCTTCTACCTCCCGGCTGTTGTTTATTTCAAATCCACCTTTTTTATCTGCCCTGCACATGTGGTACAAGTCTGTGTCTCGTCCAATGGCCCTGCTTCTGGGATTATAGCTACTTGCTCCCAGCACCTCCCGGGGGGATGAGGAAGGGTCCATCCTGTGAAATCCACTCCTCTCAGATATTCACAGTAGAGTTACCCTTCGCTGGATATGATATAACCCACATGGAGGCTTTTAGAAGGAGGGACAAACCCAACCTGTGGCAAACACACCTGGCCTCACCCTAAAGCAGATCACCCAGTTGTCGAGGCCATGAGGTTACTGGTTTCCCCCAACTTCATGTCAAATGCATCAATGGCGTCATTTTCCAGAATGCAGAACCAATCGGGGATCATAAGAGAAGGACCCAGCAGTCCTTCTGCTTTTCACAACGGGCCAAAAGACTGTGAATATAGGAGGTTCTTTTGAACACGCTATTCACCCTGTCAAGCGTATCCTCATTCCCCTTTTTGGAGCCCAGAAAGCCGGAGGGAAGCCCGCTGCCGGGTCCCCAAGACCACGCAGGACACTGGGTGCAGAGGGATCCGTCTGCAGCCGGACTCCATCAAGGTCCCTGGCCTGCCTTTCCACCTGCCTTGGCAGCCATCCTTTATTTGGTCATTGGTTGTTCCCAACCCTGGCTGCACATTGGAATCACCTGGGGAGTTGAAACGCTATAGAGGCCTGGGTCCCACCCCCAGGCCTTCTGATGTAATTGGTCTGGGATGCGGACGGAGCATTCCAAGTTGCAGGCAGGATTTAGAAAATCCCCTAACGAGGGATCAATGATTCCGCAGAGGCTGAAGTTCATCCATTTGAACTTTTTCTGCATTCCTCTATTTATCCTCCTTGTCCCACCAGGAGCTCTTCCAGGGGAGCTTTGCATTCCGCCGACAAACAGGATCCCTCCTGTCTGCGCCTCCTCGCTAGCAGCGCCCAGGACCCTAGGAAACTTCTTTCCCAGTACATCCCCAGTCGCTGGAACTTACTTGGGCTCCACGTGCGCAGACCTCGCAGCAGCTGGGAACCAGAGCGAGAGCTGGGGGCGCGGAGACCGGGGAGCGCCGAGGCCCGGGAGCGCGGAGACCGGGGAGCGCCGAGGCCCGGGAGCGCGGAGACCGGGGAGCGCCGAGACCGGGGAACACCGAGACCCGGGAACGCCGAGACCCGGGGGCGCCGAGACCCGGGAGCGCCGAGACCCGGGAGCGCCGAGGCCCGGGAGCGCCGAGACCGGGGAGCGCCGAGGCTGGGGGAGCTCGCAGCACTGGCAGCTGCGGGAGGCTCGGAGCAGGAGCAGCCGCGCCCCGGCCCGGAACGGGAACTGGCCGGGAGGGTACTGGCGGCCGCGCCCGCTCGCCTTCCCGGGCAGCGCGGAGGGGCGGAGGCGGTGCCGGGCGGACGAGGCGGGGTCGGCGCTCCGGCCGCTGGCTCGCTGGAAGTCGGGGGACGCGGCGCGCGTAAAGTGGCCGCGAGCAACCTCAAGGGGCGCTCTCAAGTTCACGCCTGCGAACTCAACGGGCCAGTTGCGCCATGGTGGCCACGAGCCCAGCCAGTCCCCTTAAAAGTACCACCCCCGATCCTGCAACCAGAGGCGAAGCCTGGGCGCGAAGGTGAAACTTGTTAAAATGGCACACGTGCGCCTGGATGAGAAGTGGCTCAAAGTAATCAAACTTTACAACAGACCATTTACTTCGATTTATACTTTTAAAATCCAAGCCTTTCTTCCTGTTCTTAAATTTGTTCTTGGCAGTGTACATTTTATACTCTATACGTTAATCAGTGATTTCCCCAATAAAATAAGTTTTAATAAATTTCCCCAATAAAATATTTTTAAACGTTTTAAACAGGGAAGGTCTACAGAAGGCATACTGATTCTGTAAGTTGTCATTCACACTAAAATACGTTCAGTCATGTGACCACAAATGCTCATGAATATTTAAGTTCCTACCAAAGGCTGCCTTCTGAGAACAACACGTTCATAACTCAAAAATAAAACTTTGCAAATGTAAAATTGATGGGATACAAAGTGCAACTTGTAAACACCAAAACGAAGACAAAAAAGATACTAATTCTTTCAGTTTACCCTTATATTAACCTCTGGTGGAAAAATTGGAAAAATTCTCTTTCCTTCTAGGATTCTGAATTTTATCTTCCACGGCTTTTA
This sequence comes from Halichoerus grypus, assembly GCF_964656455.1. Lineage (NCBI taxonomy): Eukaryota > Metazoa > Chordata > Mammalia > Carnivora > Phocidae > Halichoerus > Halichoerus grypus. The sequence continues at coordinate 61,572,517 of NC_135723.1, forward strand.
AACTCTCCTATTTTCCATATCCTATTTCTCTGGCTGCCTTCTGAGTAACCTCTTCATTTCTGTCTTTCCATTCATCAATTATTTTGCAAATATTTGAATCTGCTTTTTAAGGCATCTGTGGTAGGCAGAGTAATACCCTTCCCCCGGCCCCCTGATGTCCATGGCCTATACTCGGGAACTGTGAATACGGCAAAGCAGAATTAAGGTGGCAGATGGAATTGAGGATACTAATCAGCTAACCTTAAGATAGGAAAATTTTGGTGGATTGTCCAGGTGAGCCCAATGTAGTCATAAGGGTCCTTATAAGTGGAAGAGGGAGGCAGAAAAAGGAGAATCAAAGAGATGGTAAGCAGAGAAGAATTTGGCCTGATGTTGCTGGCTTTGAAGATGGAGGAATGGGGTTCTGAGCCAAGGACTAAGGAGGTTTCTAGAAGATGAAAAGCCAACAAAATGGATTCTTCCATAGAGCCTCCAAAGGAACAGTCTTGCTGACACTTTGATTTTAGCACAGTGAGACCAATTTCAGACTTCTGACCTCCAGAAATGTCAGAAAATAAATTTGTGTTGTTTTAAGCCACTAAATTTGTGGTAACTTGTTATAGCAGCACTAGGAAACAATACACCATCCACTTAAGTTCTTAATTTTAACAATATATTTACTTTCTAAGCATTTTGGTTCTATTTCCAGTTTTCTTGGTCATTTTTAATAGTCTGTTGTTTGCTAATTCCATCACTTTAAAAAATACATAGTTATTTTGTTTTTCATTAAACTCTTTGAGATAATTACAAATTCACATGCAGCTAGAAGAAATAATGCAGACAGATCCATTCACCCGTAACCCAGTTTCTCCCAGTGTTAACATATTCCAGAACCACAGTGTCAGATCACAACCAGGGTGTTGGCCCTGACACAGTCAAGATACAGAACATTTCCATCACTACAAAGATCCCTCGTGTCACCCTTTCATACCACACCGCTTCCCCTTTATTCACTGGCAACCACTAATCTGTTCCCCATTTCTATAATTTGTCATTTCAAGAATGTTATATAAATAGAAGCATACAGTATGTAACATTTGGGGATTGGTTTTGTTTCCCCAGCATAATTCCCCGGATATTCAAGGTCATGGCATGTATCAATAGTCCTTTCCCTTTTATTGTTGAGTAATATTCCATTGCATTACCACATAGATTACCACAGTTTAACCATTCCCATGTTGAAGGACATCTGGGTTTTTCCAGTTTGGGGCTATTATGAATAAAGCTGCTGTAGACATTCATATACAGGTTTATATGTGAACATAACAAGCGCCCAGGAGGGCAACTGCTGGGTTGTATTGTAGTTACATGTTTAGCTGCTTCTTTTTTTCTTTTTTTTTAAGACAGCGAGAGAGCTGGGGGAGGGGCAGGGGGAGAGGGAGAGAGGGAATCTTAAGCAGACTCCATGCCCAGTGTGCAGCCCCACGGAGCTCCATCTCCCAACCCTGAGATCATGACCTGAGCCAAAATCAAAAGTCGAGGGGCACCTGGTGGCTCAGTTGGTTAAGCGACTGCCTTTGGCTCAGGTCATGATCCTGGGGTCCTGGGATTGATCCCCTTGCCACGCTCCTTGCTCAGCAGAGTGTCTGATTCTCCCTCTGCTCCTCCCCCTCCCCTTCTCACGCTCTCTCTCTCAGTCTCTTTCAAATAAATAAAATCTTTAAAAAAAAAAAAAAAGAAAAGAAAAATCCCCAAAAGTCAGACATTCAACTGACTGAGTCATCCAGGCGCCCCACATATTTAGTTTCTCTTTTTTCTTTTAAGATTTATTTATTTGAGAAAGAGAGAGAGAGAGTAGGGGGAGGGGCAGAGGGAGAGAATCTTCAAGCTGACTCCCCGCTGAGCACAGACCCCCCCCCACCCCCCCATGCAGGGTTCCATCTCAAGATCATGACCTAACCCGAAACCAAGAGTCCAATGCTCAAATGACTGAGCCATCCAGGTGCCCCAACATGTTTAGTTTCTCAAGAAACTGCCCAATTGTTTTCCAGAATGGATGTATCATTTTACATTCCCGGCAGCAATGTATGAGTGATCCAGTTGCATAGCATCCTTATCAGCATTCGATGCTGTCACAATGTGTTCTTAGCCATGCTGATAGGTGTGTCGTGATGGCGATATATCATTGTGGTTTTAATTTGCTAATGATTTGGACATCTTTCCATGTGCTTTATTTGCCATCTGCTATCACCTCTTGGGTGAAATGTCTCTTCACATCTCTCGTTCATTTTCAAAGAGGATTGTTTGCTTTTTTACTATTGTTTTGAGAGTTCTTTATATATTCTAGATACCAGCCCTTTGTCAGATATGTGGTTTGCAAGTATTTTCTTCCACTCCCAGCTTGTCTTTTCATCCTCTTAATAGGATTCTTCACAGAGCAAAGGGTTTAGTTTTGATGAAGTCCAGTTAACAATTTTTCCTTCTATGAATCATGCTTTTTGTATTAAGTCTAAGAACTCTTTGACAAGCCCTAGATTTCAAAGATTTTTCTTTTTCTCCCTAAAAGTTTTATGGTTTTATGTCAGACATTTAAGCCCACGATCCATTTCAAGTTAAATTTTGTAGGAGACTTGAGTTAAGGTTAATTTTTTCTTTTCCTTTTCCTCTCTTTCTTTCTTCCTTTCTTTCCTTGTTGTTGTTGGCCTGTGGATGTCCAGTTGCTGCTCCAGGACCATTTGTTAAAGGTTATTTTCCCTCCAGTCCTCCATTAAATTACCTTTGCAACTTTGTGTGGGTCTATTTCCGGGTTCTCTGTTCTGTTCCACTGATCTATGTGTTTATCCCTTTGCCAATACTATACAGTCTTAAAATTGGGAAGATTCTTCCCATCTTATTCTTCTTTTTTAAAATTGTTTTACTTAGGGTGCCTGGGTGGCTCAGTCAGTTGAGTATCCGACTCTTGATTTCAGCTCAGGTCATGATCTCAGGGTTGTGAGATCAAGCCCCACATCAGGCTCTGGGCTCAGAATGGAGTCTGCTTGTCCCTCTTCCTCTGCTCCTCCCCCGCCCCCAAATAAATAAATAAATAAAAATCTTAAAAAAAATTTTTTTTAATTGTTTTACCTATTCTAATTCCTTTGATTTTCAACATAAATTTTGGAAAAATAATCTTGCTGGGATTTTTTAAAAAAGATTTTATTTATTTATTTGACACAGAGAGGGAACACAAGCAGGCAAAGCAGGAGAGGGAGAAGTAGGCTCCCCGCTGAGCAAGGAGCCCGATGTGGAGCTCGATCCCAGGACCCTGGGATCATGACCTGAGTCGAAGGCAGCCGCTTAATGGACTGAGCCACCCAGGCGCCCCTTGCTGGGATTTTTATAGGAATTGTTTTAAACCTGTATCAGGGAGAATTGATATCTTTACTGTATTGAGCCTTACAACCCACAAACATGGTATGCCTATTTATTTAGATCTTTGATTTTTTTCATCAGTGTTTTATACTTTTCAGCATACAAGGCTTACATATGCTTTGTAAGATTTACATTTAAATATTACATTTTTTAAAAAAGCAATTGTAAACATTGCAGGTAGGAATGTAAAATGGTTCAGTCAGTGTGGGAAATAGTTTAGTGGTTTCTCAAAAGTTTAAACATAGAATTACCATACGGTCCAGCAATTCCACTCCCAGGAATAAACGCAAAATAATTGAAAAGAGAAGTTCTGGGAAGTTCTGGGAAGGTAGTGGATTAGTGGGATCCTAAGCTCACCTTGTCCCATGGGCACACCTAGATAACAGCCACATCAGTGCGTCCAACCCAGAAAATGACCTGAAGACTGGCAGAACAGACATTCCATAGTTAATCATAGAGAGGAGGCCACATCAAAAAGGGTAGGAGGGGCAGAGATGGGGTTGGGAACCAAACTCCTAGGGAGATTAACCACAAGCAGGAGGGACACCACAGCATGGAGAAGGGAAAGCAGCAGACTCTACGTCAGGCACCCCAGACATGGGCGACCTGCACTGGGACGATGAGTCCTCATGATATTTGGCTTTGAAAACCAGTGGTGCTTAACTTCATGAATTTTCATAACCAGTGGGGCTTTACTCAACATACTTTAAAAATCAACAGCCTGGAGGGTGATATGAAACTGAGTCCCCACTCTTAAAGAGACAGTATAACAAAGAACCCCACTGAGACACAGCATAGAAGCAGCAGTTTGAAGAGCGCCTGGGGTATGCGCGAAGGCGGTTGATTTACTAATCCTGCGATGCGTGCTGGACGGGCAGAGATCTTTAGGACACTCTCTAAGAACAAAAGAGCTGGCAGGAGCCATTTTCTCTCCCTCTCTACTTCCCCAGCCTAGATAGCCAGACACCTGCAGGAAACAGCACCAGCACTCTCCACCTACTTGCTAACACCACAATCTCCTGCAGATCTGCCCCTCCTACTCCCCCCCCCCGCCCCGCCCAGGTAGGAGTGCTTCCAAAGTAGCTCCTGCCACATCTCATCCTGCAAGCAGCCCCTGCAAGACCATTGGCACTCCAAAGTAAATCTTGCCCCAGGGAGAAGGGACGATAACAACACAGCAGTATACTCACAGCCCCAGCAGCCCCACCCGAAACTGGCCATGCAGAGAGAGTGCCCTGCTGATCAGTGCATCTGCAGCCCCAGCAGGCATCTGGCCTGGTGCCAGGCCCACCCACCAGCAAAAGCCTCTCAGGGGATGAGGCAAGAAGAGCACCTTGCAGTTGGTGCCACTGCAGCCCCAGCAAATGGGCTGAGGACAGACATCTGGTCTACCTGCTGACACCACCCAAATACAAGCCCACCATAGTCTCAGACTGGCCCTTTAACAGCACAGTGATCAAACCTAGCCCACAACAGACAAAGTGAGCCATTGCAGTCAACTGCACAGAAGGCAAAACAAGGCTCAGCACATGAAAGCCACATAGGAGACACCCCGAAGCACCTGGCTCTGGTGAAGAGGGGACATTGTGCTGTAGGGTACTACAGGAACCCTTCTTCATAAGGTCACTACTTTCAAGATCAGGAAATGTAACAGACTTTCCTAATACATAGAAACAAAAACAGAGAGTTAGATAAATGAAGAGACAGAAGAATATGTCCCAAAGGAAAGAACAGGACAAAACCATAGCAAAAGAGCTAAATGAAATGGAGATAAGCAATATGCCTGATTAAGAATTCAAAGTAATGGTCTTAAAGATACTTATTGGCCTTGAGAACAAAGTGGAGGATCTCAATGAGACCCTCAATGAAGAGATAAAAAATATTAAAAAGAACCAACTGGAGATGAAGAACTCAATAACTGAAATTAAAAATATACTAGAGGGAATCAATAGTAGATTAGAGGAGGCAGAAGAATGGATCAGCAGCCTGGAGGACAGAGTAATGGAAAATAATCAAGCTGATCAGCCAAAGCAAAAAAGAATAATAAAAAATGAGACTAGGTTAAGGGAACTCAGGGACATCATCAAGTGTAATAACATTCACATTGTAGGGGTCCCAGGAGAAGGGAAAGTAAAGGGGACAGAAAATTTATTTGAAGAAATAATAGCTAAAATTTTCCCAAAAAAACCAGCCCCAGGAGGTCCACACCAAGACATGTAATAATGAAAATGAAAAAAAGTAGTGATTAAGAGAGATTTTTAAAAACAGCAAGAAAAAAGAAAACAGTTACATACAAAGGAAACACCATAAGGCTATCAGCTGATTTTTCTGCAGGAACTTTGCAGGCCACAAGGGATTGGAATGATATATTCAAAGTGTTGAAAGAAAAAAACCTGCAATGAAGAATACTCTACCCAGCAAGTAGCATTCAGAATAGAAGGAGAGATAAAAAGTTTCCCAAGAAAAACAAAAGTTAAAGGAATTCATCACCACTAAACCAGGACTACAACAAACATTAAATGGAATTCTTTTTTTTTTTTTTTTAATTTTAATTTTTTAATTTTTAAAAAGCAATGTCTACACCCAACATGGGGCTTGAACTCACTACCCCAAGATCAAGAGTTGCATGCTCTACTGAGGCAGCCAGGTGCCCCTAAATGGAATTCTTTGAGTGGAAAGAAAAGGCCATAATCAGTAGTAAAAAATTATGAAAGGGAAAAATTTCAGAGGCAACTATAAACATAATAAAGTAGTAGATTAATCACTTATAAAACCAGTACAGAGGTAAAAGGACAAAAGCAGTAAAATCAATTATATCTATGGAAATTAGTCAAGGGATTCACAAAATAAAAGGATATAAAGTATGATATCACATACATAAAATGTGGGTGATGGGAGTAAAAATTTAATGCTTTTAGAATAGGTTCAAACTTAAGTGACCATCAATTTAACATACATTGCTATATACATAAGATGTTATATATATCATAATGGTAACCACAAATCAAAAACCTGTAAAAGATACACAAAAAATAAAGAGAAAGGAATCCAAACACATCACTAAAGAAGGCCATCAAACCACAAGGAAATAGAGCAAGAGAAGAAAGGAACAGAGAAGAACTATGAAAACAACCATAAAACAAGTAACAAAATGGCAACAAGTACATGCCCATCAATAATTATTTTGAATGTAAATGGACTAAATGCTCCAATCAGAAGACATAGGGTGATGGAATGGATAAAAAGCAAGGCCCATCTGTATGCTGCCTACAACAGACTCACTTCAGACTTAAAGACACATGAAGATTGAAAGTGAAGGCATGGAGAAACATTTGTCATGCAAATAGATGTGAAAACAGCAGAATACACATTCTTTTCAAGTGTACATGGAACATTCTCCAGAATAGATCACTTTTTAGGCCACAAAACAAATCTCAATAAATTTGAAAAGATAGGAATCATATCATGCATAGAAATCATATTTAACTAGAAATTTAACTAGAAATCTATCACAGTAAAAAATCTGGAAAGAAAACAAATACATGGAGACTAAATAACATGCTACTAAACAATGAATGGGTCAACCAAGAAACAAAGAGAAAATCAAAAAATCATGGAGACAAATGAAAATGAAAACACAATGGTCCAAAATCTTTGGGATGCAGCAAAAGCTAAGAGGGAAGGTTATAGCAATACAGGCCTACCTCAAGAAGTAAGAAAAATCTCAAATAAACAACCTAACCTTACACTTAAAGGAGCTAGAAAATAAGAATAAACAAAGCCTGAAGTCATTAGAATGAAGGGAAAAATAAAGGTTAGAGCAGAAATTAATGAAATAGAGACTAAAAAAATAGAACAGATCAATGAAACCAGGAGCTGACTCTGTTTTTTCACTTTTTGTTTTTTGTTTTAAGTAAGCTCTAGGCCTGATGTGGGGAGGGTGGGGAGTGGCAGAGGGGGAGGGAAAGGATCTCAAGCAGACTGTGCTGATTGTGGAGTCCAATGCAGGGCTCGATCTCACGGCCCAGAGATCATGACCTGAGCCAAAACTAAGAGTTGGATGCCTAACCAACTGAGCCACCCAGGAGCCCCAGGAACTGATTCTTTAAAAGATCAATAAAATTGATAAATCTTTAGCCAAATGCATCAAAAAAAAAAAAAAAAGAGAGAGAGAGAGGACTCAAATACAATCAGAGATAAAGGAGAAGAAATAACAACCAACACCATAGAAATACAAAGGATTATAAGAGAATATATAAAAATTATGTGCCAAAAAAATTGGGCAACCTAGAAGAAATGGATAAATTCCTAGAAACACATAACCTTCCAAAAATGAATCAGGAGGAAATAGAAAATTGGAACAGACCAATTATTAGTAATGAAATTGAATTAGTAATCAAAAAACTCCCAAAAAACAAAAGTCCAGGACCAGATGACTTCACAGGTGAATTCTACCAAATATTTAAATAAGAGTTAATACCAATTCTTCTCAAACTGTTCCAAAAAATAGAAGAGGAAGGAAGGCTTCCAAATTCATTCTAGAAGGCCAGCATCACCCTGCTACCCAAACCACATAAATATACTACAAAAAAAGAAAACTACAGGCCAATATCTCTAATGAGCATAGATGCAAAAATCCTCAACAAAATATTAGTAGACTGAATCCAACAATACATTAAAAAAAAATCATTTGCCATGATCAAGTGGGATTTATTCCAGGGATATAAGGCTGGTTCAATAGTCACAAATCAATAAATGTGATATATCACATTAACAAGAGAAGGGATAAAAACCATATGATCAACTCAATAGATGCAGAAAAAGCATTTGACACAGTATAACATTCATTCACGATAAAAAATCTCAACATAATAAAGGCCATATATTAAAATCCCACATCTAACATCACCCTCAATGGTAAAAAAACTGAGATCAAAAACAAGACAAGGATGTCCAGTCTCACCACTTTTATTCAACTTAGTAATGGAAGTCCAAGCCACAGAAGTCAGACAAGAAAAATAAATAAGAGGCATCAAATTGGTGAGAAAGACGTAAAATTTCACTATTTACAGGTGACATGACACTATATATATATATAACCCCATAGACTCCACCAACAAAACTACTCAAACTGATAAATGAATTCAGTAGTTGCAGGATACAAATATATCTACAGAAATCTGTTGCATTTCTATACACTGATAAGGAAGCAGCAGGAAGTAAAATTAAGAAAACAATCCCATTTACAATTGCACCAAAAATGATAAGATACCTAAGAATAAACCTAACCAAAGAGATGAAACACCTGTACTCTGAAAACTATAAAACGCTGATGAAAGAAATTGAAGATGACACCAAAAAACGGAAAGACATTCCATGCTCATGGATTGGAAGAACAAATATTGTTAAAATGTCTATACTACCCGAAACAATATACACATTTAATGCAATCCCTATAAAAATATCAACAGCATTTTTGAGGCACCTAGGTGGCTCAGTTGGTTAAGTGGCTGATTCTTGATTTCAGCTCAGGACATGATCTCAGGGTCCTGGGATCGAGCCCTGCATCAGGCTCCACACTTAGCAGGGAGTCTGCTTGAGGATTCTCTCTCTCCCTCTCCCTCTGCCCCTCCCCCCCACTCGTGCTTTCTTCTTAAATTGTTTACTTTAAAATGGTTAATTTTATGTTACACGAATTTCATCTCAATAAGAAATATTAGTTTTGGGGCGCCTGGGTGGCTCAGTCATTAAGCGTCTGCCTTCAGCTCAGGTCATGATCTCAGGGTCCTGGGATCGAGCCCTGCATCGGGCTCCCTGCTCAGCAGGAAGCCTGCTTCTCCCTCTCCCACTCCCCCTGCTTGTGTTCCCTCTCGCCCTGTGTCTCTCTCTGTCAAATAAATAAACAAAATCTTAAAAAAAAAAAAAGAAATATTAGTTTTATGAAAGGCAATTGCAAATGGTTATTACATTTTTAATTTCAGTGTCCATGTATCTTAGTGTATAGAAATACAATTGATTTTTGTATGTTTATCTTGTATCCTGTGACCTTGCTGAACTCACTTATTGGTTCTAGGTGATACTTTTTTTTTATAGATTCCCAGGAATTTTCTGCATGGACAATTCATGTCATCTGTAGATAGGAACTCTTTCATTTGTTCCTTTCAAATTTGTATGCCTTCATTTCGTTTTTTTTTTTTTTTTTCTTATTGCACTGGCTAGAACTTCTAGCACCATCTCGAATAATAGTGGTGAAAGCAGATATCCTTGCCTCGTTCCCGGTTTTAGGGGAAAAGCATTCATTCAGTCTTTTACAATTAAGTATAATGTTGGCTGGAGGTATTTTACAGATGTTCTTTATCATATTGTTGAAGTTCCCCGTTCCTATTTTTCTGAGAATTTTTTTAAAGATTTATTTGTTTGAGAGAGAGAGAGAGCATGCACATGTGCAAGTGGGGGGAGGGGCAGAGGGAGAGAATCTCCAAGCAGACTCCCCGCTGAGCACAGAGCTCCATTGGGGGGCTCCATCTCATAACCCATGAGATTATGACTGAGCCAAAACCAAGAGGCAGATGCTTAATTGACTGAGCCACCCAGGCGCCTTGAGAACTTTTTTTTTTTTATCATGAATGGGTGTTGGAACTGTGCCAAATGCTTTTTCTGCAACTGATATGATCATGTCACTTTACTTTTTTGCTTAATACAGTGGATTACTTTGATTTTCAAGTATCAAGCCAGCCTTGCATCTCTGGAATAAACCCTCTTTGGTCATGATGTGTAATTCTTTTTATGTAGTACCGAATTCTATTTATGACTATTTAGTTAATAATGTTTACATCTATATTCATGAGGGATATTGTCTGTAGGTTTATTTATTTATTTATTTTTTAAGATTTTATTTATTTGACAGAGAGATAGAGAGCACAAGTAGGCAGAGCAGCAGGCAGAGGGAGAGGGAGAAGCAGACTCCCCGCTGAGCAGGGACCCTGACACGGGACTCGATCCCAGGACCCTGGGATCATGACCTGAGCTGAAGGCAGACGCTTAACGACTGAGCCACCCAGGTGCCCTGTAGGTTTATTTTTGTTTGCTTGTTTTTTTCTATTGTCTTTGGTTTTGGTACCAGGGTAATACTAGCTTCATAAAATGAATTGGTAAGGGTTACCAAAATGCCCCTCCATCTCTGATACTTTGCTTTGCTTTGAAATCTACTTTATTTGGTATTAAAATAGCCACTCATTCTTTCCCTTAATTAATGTTTGCAGCATATATATTTCTCTATCCCTTTATTTTCAAACTGCTTATATTGTTATAGTTGAAGTGAGTTTCTTATAGACAGAATAAGGTTGGATCATATTCTTTTTTTAAATTTTTTAAAGATTTATTTATTTATTTTGAGAGAGAGAGCATGTTCAGGCGGGGAGGGACAGAGGGAGAGTCTTAAGCAGACTCCATGCTGAGCGTGGGGCTTGACACAAGGCTCAATCTCAGGACACTGAGATCATGACTTGAGCTGAAATCAAGGGTTGGACATGTAAGTGACTGAGCCACCCAGGCCCCTCTATAGTTTTTTTTAAGTGTATCTGTTTGTATACCTTTTTAAGCTGTTTCTTTAGCTATTTCAATATATACATATAATTTTTCAGTCTACGGGTGTCATCATTCATACCAGTCCTTTAATAATTATTTTAAATATTACTTCCACATATATTTAGAAGCACAATGTTATAATTTTTGCTTCAACCATTATTTCAGAAACTCAAGAGAAGGAAAGTCTATCATATTTACCCATATTTTTGCTTACCATGTTACTTTTTCCTTTCTGATGTTCCAGTTCCTTTTTTTATTTCTTCTTTTCCGTCTAGAAAACTTTCTTCAGCCATTCCTTCTCTAAGCCATTCCTGCTAGCAACAAATTTTTCTAGTTTTCCTTCATCTGAGAATGTCTTGATTTTCCCCTTAATTCTGACAGGCTATTTTCACCGGATTCTGATTTGACAGTTTTCTTTCGGCACTTGAAAAATGTGCCACTTTCTTCTGGCTTTCATGGTTTCTGATGAGAAATCTGGTGTCATTTGAATTGTTTCTCCTGCAGGTGAGGCGTCATCTCTCATGTGCTGCTCCCAAGAACTTTTGTTGTCAGTTTTTACAAGTTTGACTATAAAGTGTCTGGTGTGGATTTCTTTGGGCTTATTTGGGGTTCACTCAGCTCCTCCTCCTTCTAATGTTCACTACTACTAATTAGGCAACAACTGTATACCAGGCACCGTGCTGGGCATTTTATGTACACTATTGCTAATTCCACCACAAACCTGGGAGTTAGGTGTGTTAAGTTAAACCACATGCCAACTGTCATGGCTTCACGTAGCTTCTCGAATCTATAGGTTTATGTCTTTTGCCAAATTTAGGACATGTAAGCCATTATTTCTTGGAGTACTTTTTCAGCCTGCCCTTTCTCCTCTCCTTTTTTTTTTTTCTTTTTCTCTCTTTATTTCTTCTCTCCTTCTGAGATTCTATTATAGCCCCATAGGTCCTTGAGGCTGTTAGTTTTTTTTAGTCTGTTTTTTCTCTGCTAGATAGAACAATTTCTATTGTTCTTTCTTCCAGTTCACTGCTTCTTTCCTCTAACATAATCTAATTGTTTTGGCATCTACTCATGATCTTTTCTCATTTAGTTTGAGATCTTCCTGGATCTTGGAATTAAGAGATTTTCAATTAAAACCTGGATGTTCTTGAAATTGTAAGTCTCTGGATCTTACTGAAATCTACTTTAACTAGCTTCACCTGAAACCACTCCAGCAGAAGGCAGCAAGGGTCATTGCCTTGATATTGCTAAATGGAGGTAGAAGTTCATGTTCCCACTCAGCTACTCTTGTCACCCAAGGAACTTGAGTGGAGGTGGAAGTTCCAAGCCCCCAATAAGCCTCCACTGGTAATTCCCCAGCTCCTAGGAGGAGTGGGAAAGCCTTATCACTGCCCACTATATGGTGTTCACTGATATAGCAGGGAAGGGTGGCATTTTTACCACTGGGTGGTGATAAAAGTCCTGACCTACCACTTGGACTCTGACACCACCCCAGCAGAGAGGGAGGCACCTTGGTAATGCCCGATGGGCAGTTTAAGTCCAGGTTCCCGCATGGTCTCCACTCTATGGGGAGTGGGGGAGAGACAGGGCCTATTACTGTTGGGTGGCACCCTACTCAGCCTTTTCTGACACTGCACCGGTAGTTGTGGTAGGGGACAGTGTTAGGGTGCCTTGCTACAGCCTGGTGAGGGTGGAAGTCTAGGCTCCCCTCTTGACCTTTCCTGGCATGGGTATAGAGGTGTGGGGGAGGTCCATAATTTTTCTTTGTGCTGTTTGGCTGGAGAACACTTATTCTCTGAAAGTTTTGTCTTGCTAGATTGTCCATTTCCTAGTCCTTTTACTACAGAGTAGGTTTTCCTTGTTTTGCTTGTCTGTGCTCATTGGTGCTTTCGGATTGCTGGCTTCCTCAGGTACAAGTCTGAGATGTAGGAGGCAAGAGAAAACCCAGGGAATTCAGTACCATGTTGTGTCTTGTCTCTGTCTAGTCTGGTTCCTCTCTCCCTCTGAGTCGTTTTATATATAATGTTCAGGGATTTTAGTTGTACTTAACAGAAGGAATAAGGAAGAGTATGTCTACTCCATCTTTCCAGAAGTCAGTCTCCATATATGCTTATTTTATACTGTTATTGATCATTTCAGTATCTCAAAACCTTGGGGATCTAGGTGTTTTTCCTGTTCTCATTTATGATGCATCATTTTCCTTATTATCTTTTAAATTTTCAGGTGGACATTCTGAGGACCTAAATTAGAATTGCTTTCTCCAGAGAGGATTTGCATCTCCGCTGGAAGCTACGAGGCTTACTAGAGACCATTTTAGTTCTCTTCAAGGGTCCCAGTTTCATACAGAATTTTCAAGTTGTTTTCCTGTCTTGCAGCGGGATTGCTCAAGGGTTAGCAGTCAAATTCCAGGGCTATTATTGACATTTGTACCCAAAGATGTCAGCGTCATTTGTTTACCAGTGCTGGAAAAGTGTCTTTTTCTTTTTGTGGGACAGGGATTGGTATATCTTGAAGACTTCCCTTATTTTCTTGCAAGCTCAGAAATGCTCTTCATAAAACTGTTTGTTATAGTTTATCCATTTGGTTGTATTGTGGTTAGAGGGCCAAAATCACTAGTAGAAATGCAAATTCCTTACATATGATATTTGGTATTACTACCTTGAGAACGACTGGAGAAACAGTATTCCTCATGATTACCAGATTTTCGTTAACAGGCCAGACATGAAGGTTTTATTGTTAGTGTTTTAAATTCCTTAATGAAATTTGTCATTTTAGGTGGGTGAGACAGATTATGAGAATAATATTCTATTTTTACATCCAAGCTCAGCCTTGCTCACTATATTACCATAACTGAGTTCTAGGTACTGACAAACTTGGTCTTCTTGGGAGGAGTTACAAACTGGAGGAAACTAGAATATTAGAGGTGTAACAGCTATAAAACATGATCTAACCTGAAGTCTATGGTTCAGTCCCACTTCATCAGCTGTAGCTGAAAAGTTCTTTGGTTATTTTTCCCAAGAGAACCAAATCTTTATGTTCCTGCAGCTAGCTCATTTCATTCCAATAACCTGTTTCAAAAGTCTAGCTCACTGCATTCCAGAGACCTGGTTTTTTGATAACCAGTGCTGTTTTATTCATGACTCTTCTCTCTTCCATTTGTTCAGTAAATAAATTTAAGAAGCCAAGAGTCAAACTGGAGCTTTCAAAAAACGTTTTCCCCTCATAATCTTAACTCTTCTACTTTAAAATCCTGTTCCAAGGATGGCTCTGTATAAACTTAATTCTTCAATAAGAACATTAGTGATTTCTAATACTTATGTGCCAGGCTCGGTTCTAAGCTTATTACATATACTTACTCCTCAAAATAATCCTAGGACATAGGTGTTTCAACTGCCCTCACTCTATAGATGAGCAAACTGAGGCAAAGAGTCAGATAACCCAAAGTCTCCCAGCTAGAATGTGGTAGAACTGACAACTGATCCTAGGCTGTCCGGTTCCAGAGTCTGTGCAATAATCCTCTAGTATGGACTGTGTACAGCCAACATCAGACCCAGTATGGGTGAGGATATGAGTCTCTAACAAAGTGAAATAGTACTTCAGGAGGGAAGACAGGTTAAACCACAAATACATTTATTTCTCTAAGAACAGTATGCCATTTTTAAATTAAAAATAAAATTATCAACTGTCTCTGCAGTTTGCTTGCTCTTATTAAGCTGATTAAAAAAAATCCCAGAGCAGAGTGATTCACCAGCACGATCGTTAAGTTGCAAATCTCTCCTCTGTCACAGAGCAAGAATACACTCAACTCCAGAAAGTAAGTGTTCACGGAAGGAGTACCCACATCCATTTGTCATGCATTCCAGTGCATCATGGCCTCCTTTTCAATGATCTAATTTTTTTTTAAAGGTTTTATTTATTTATTTGACACAGAGAGAGAGAGAGCACAAGCAGGTGGAGCGGCAGGCAGAGGGAGAAGCAGGATCCCCGCTGAGCAGAGAGCCTGATGCAGGGCTCCATCCCAGGACCCTGGGATCATGACCTGAGCCGAAGGCAGACGCTTACCTGACTGAGCCACCCAGGCGCCCCTCAATTATCTAATTTCTAACCTAGTTTCTTTTTCGAGTCTGAAAACAAGGAATTACCTAAGTAAGATATCCCTTCAGAGCACTGTTGAAAATATATTAAACATACAGATACCTCAGATCTCTTTTCCAAATGTTAAAAATATAATAGCACATACAGAAAATATCTGTATTTTCTATTATAATTTCGATTTCTATCTAAAATATCTATTATGTTCTAATGAACTTTTGTTTCTCCCTTTTTGATAATGTCTTCAATTTCTTCTGAGACTTCTCCTTGGTAGTCATTTGGTTCTACTGCATTTAACTTCTTTTGATACTCCAGTGGCAAACCATTTTCTTTTGCACCTAGGCAAATGACCTAGAAATGGTTAAAAGAAACCAAAAGCACCTTTTAATTAGGAACACAATTTAATATACCACAGCTTTATGATAACTTCTAGATAACTCTAGAATAAACAGTTATAGAACAAAATAGAATCATTCCTCTTATAGTGAGCATGAATGTGCAGGGAGTTTTCAAGGCCACATGATACATTCTCATGGAGGATCAATTTCACTCAATAATATGGTTTAAAATATTTTTAAACACTAAAGTATAATTAATATACAGTGTTATATTAGTTTCAGGTGTACAATATAATGATTTAACAATTCTTTATATTACTCATTGCTCATCATGGTAAGTGTGCTCCTAATCCCCTTCACCTATTTCACCCATCCCCCACCCACCTCCCCTCTGGCAGCCACCAGTTTGTTCTCTGTAGATAAAGAGTCTGGGTGTTTTTTTGTCTGTTCATTTGTTTGTTCATAGATTCCACGTATGAATGAAATCATATGGTATTTGTCTTTCTGTCTAACTTATTTCACTTACCATGATACCTTCTAGGTCCATCCGTGTTGCCATAAATAGCAAGATCTCATTCTTTTTTATGGCTGAATAATATTCCATTGTATGTATGTGTATATATACACACACACACACGCCATGTCTTATTTAGCCATAACTATGGATGGACACTTGGGTTGCTTCCATATCTTGACTATTGTAAATAATGCTACAGTAAAATAGGGGTGCATATATCTTTTCAAATGAATGTTTTCATTTTCTTTGGGTACATAGCCAGTAGTGGAATTACTGGGTCATGTGGTAATTCTATCTTTAATTTTTTGAGGATCCTCCATACAGTTTTCCACAGTGGCTGGACCAGCTTGCATTCCCACCAGCATCGCATCAGGGTTCCTTTTTCTCCACATCCTTGCTAACATTTTTTATTTCTTGTGTTTTTGATTCTAGTCATTCTAATTTAAAATATTTTTATATTAAGACAAAAACTTATTGTATAGAACTGGCATGATCTATTAAGAAAAAACACCATTCTTTAAAAAAAAAGTAAAGTTTATAGGGAGCAGTTTTAGTTTAATCTGGGAGTCTACTCTACCTCTGATATGAAATGAGCTAACAGATGGTAACTATGTTCAGTGGTACTTCCCAGATCCATACCAGGCTAATTCCTCTAGGTTCCATACTAGAAAATTCCAGATTAGGCCCAGGAACTGGGTCATCCACTCCACGTGCTATGTCCTGATTGGGCCTTCCAATAGTACCTAAGTTTGGGTTTCTAAAAAGGGATGTTGGGGTTTCTATCCCACATTCTTTTCCTATGCTTGTGGGAGTAGTTTCTCTGATTTTGAAAGAGTGTGACTTGGGGCGCCTGGGTGGCTCAGTTGTTAAGCGTCTGCCTTTGGCTCAGGTCATGATCCCAGGGTCCTGGGATCGAGCCCCACATCGGGTTCCCTGCTCAGCGGGAAGCCTGCTTCTCCCTCTCCCACTCCCCCTGCTTGTGTTCCCTCTCTCGCTGTCTCGCTCTCTCTGTCAAATAAAATCTTAAAAAAAAAAAAAAGAAAGAGTGTGACTTTTTTCCCTCCATCTAGGGATGGAAAACATTTCAGCAATAGGAAATGTGTTTTTTCCCCATAAAAATGAATCTTGGTGTTATGAAATATTGTTTTGTGGAGAAAAAATGATTACAAAAGCCTATGCATAGAATAAATCCACTAAAAATACATGCATACGTGTTATTTTCTACTTTAGGAAAGAAAACACGTATCTAGAATTATGGCTCATATAGATTTCCACAGTCTTTTTTAATAAATCTGTTTTAGGAACATAGTTCTATTTTTACAAATAAATCTGAATATTTTTCAATTTGCATGTTAGGTAAATAACTATCATTTTTGTATTAAAAACATTCTTATTAAAATGAAGTGTTCATAGGGGTAGGGCAGGCAAAAAAAAAAGTGTTCGTGTAGAATTTAATGCACACATAGCCTTTTTAAAACAAGATATTTTTTAGTTTAGCTCAGTGAAAATTAAAAAGGAATTGCCAACAGTCTTTGTAAGTAGCTTACCTTTTTATACTGGGGGGATGGCGGAGCACTCTCATAATTTTTCATCTGATAACTTCGACAGGTTATTTCTTTTCCTTCTTGAGTATAAACATTAACTTCTATTGGGACATATGTTCCACTTTTAACCCCTTCTTGCCTGAAACCAGAACAGCCAAATTTTAACCATATATGATTTAGCCAAGTTAGTTTATTGGATTAAAAATTTAACTATATATGGATGTACTTGCTCCCTTTGTATTTTGGGATATGGTAGAACATATTATAAATACTACCACATCAAAAGTAAACCTAGCATTTCAATTGGAAAGCCTCAGATTTAGCATTACTTAGTATACTTCTAACAGATCTCTATATTTATCCTATATAAACCCATGCTTGAGTATAGTTATTTCAATCTTTATACCCCTCAACACTGCTCTCTAGGCTACAAAAAATGACTGTGTTCTGACAACAAGAGAATATCCACCCAGAGAAAAGTAGAGAGAATGGCTCACTCTCATTCACCAGTGACATAAAGTATCATGCATATCAGATAATGCGTCCTTTTCAAGTCCTACTCTTTTCTGCCAACTTTCTTTGTATACATGCTCTGCCACACAACCGGAGAGTTCTAGTTATAAACAGTATCAAAACATTTCTAGTATGTTGTCAAAGTTTTTACAAATTATTACTTTTTTACTGATTCAACTGCCACCTTAAAGAATTATTTTTTAAAAACTGACTCTAGTAAAAACTGAACTGCTTTTGAAACCAATAAAAAGATGCAACAATTACAAACATCTTCATACCTTTTCACAATATGAAACTACAAAGAGATTTTTTTTAATAAAAGATAAACAGAACAAAAATAAAGACTTCCATTTTTTTACAGAAGAGATTATAAATATCCCCCAAATCTCAACTGGAATAAGTGACCCTTCTAGGCTTTTTTTTTTTTTTTTTTTTTAACGTAGGCTCTATGCCCAATGTGGGGCTTGAACTCACAACCCTGAGATCAAGAGTTGCATGCTCTACAGACTGAGCCAGTCAGGCACCCCTAGGCTTTTTAGGATATGCACATTATACTTTTTATGTTAACTCTACAGTGTAAAGAATGTAGTATATGGTTTTGAAAAACCAACATATATATATACACATCTTTGCATATGATCCACTTTCTGAATTAGTTATTATTTAACTTATAATTAGAAGCCACCTACTTATCCAGAGAACTCAAATTGCTTTTGTTCATTTTCCATACTACTCCCCAAACTTCATCGCCAGGACTTTGAAAAATGGTGGCTATACCTCCATGCCAAGTTTCACTTGTTTTGCCTTGGGAATTGCCAAAGTCAAGCTTATAATCCTACAAAGGAAGCCAAAATGATATGATCAATATCCACTTGAACCAAAATTTCTCTCTTCAATATAAAAAAAAAATTTACCTTGAACTCCATGCAATTAAAACATAAACTTTGAGTTCTTTCTCTGCATAAGAAGCTGTAAAAAATACAAAGATAAACAAGGACCCGGATCTCAAGGACTATATTTTTTCATATTTTTCTTTAAAAATGAAATGTATACTGAATATACATATGTATATATATTTTGCCATAAACTGGTTAAAAAAAACCCCCATAATCCCAATGCCTTAATGTAACTATTTTCATTTTTAAAAATTACTTCCCAGTCTATCTACATACACGTAGATTTTAACTTAGAGGCAACCATTGTATACATAATTGTTGAAGCTGGGTAGCTACATAGGGGTTATAACCTACTTTTATGTATATAGAGAGTATCCTACTAGCATGTATCACCATGTTTGCCCTCAAGGAGCCAGCATTTGAGGGTGATTTGTATACTTCCTAACATTAATCTAGCATTCATGAATTGTACTATTATATCTATAATAAACATTAAGAGCAGCTAACACTAGTACATTACTAGGTTCTATAACTGCATTATGAGCTTTATGTGGACTCATTTTTATCCTGCCAACAACTTTATTATAGCCATTTAACAACAAGAAAAACTGGCTTATAAAGATTAAGCAACTTGCCCAAGGTCTCACAACTAATAAGTAATGGAGCCAGGTTTCTAGTTCATTTTTATTTTTATTTTTAAAAGATTTTATTTATTTATTTGACACACAGAGAGATAGAGAACACAAGCAGGGGGAGCGGCAGGCAGAGGGAGAAGCAGGCTCCCCGCCAAGCAGAGAGCCCGATGTGGGACTCGATCCCAGCACCCTGGAATCATGACCTGAGCCGAAGGCAGACGCTTAACCGACCGAGCCACCCAGGCGTCCTGCCAGATTTCTAGTTTAGCTTCTTCCCTATAGAGATGGGTAATCAGAGGAGAAAATCCTGGGGAAGATTACAAACCCTTACTTGGCCATTTGGTGTAGGAAATTTCTTTCCATCTTTCCAGAGCTTAGTTTCCTTAATAATAAAAAAAGGTTGGACTAGATACTAAATTTAAGGTTTATATTTTATCCCTGTCACCTTTATTTTCTTAAAAATGTCAGACATTTCAGGAAAAAGGTTGGTTTGAGTGACCAGTATCTTCAATTGGTATACTGGATGTTTTAGGGCCAAGCAGCCCTGGCAGGACATCAGGAGAGCTGATAAAAAGTCACAACCACATTAGGTACTGGTTGTCTACTGCTAAATCCAATGGACAATTTTCATTCCTCCTCTTGCTCCACTTTTCAGCTGCTTCCGACAGAGTTAACCACCCTGTCTTGATCTGCCTCCTTCCTGACTTTCAGACTGTTCCCTGATCTCAATTCCCTTTGCTAACTCCTCCTCCATACCTGGTCTTTAAATGGTAGAGTTGCTAAGGGCTCAGTTTAGGCACCTTTTCTTGTTCATCAGCAATTTGCTCAAGACAATCTATCCCTTCCGATAACTTCAAATACCATCCAATATTCCAATCATCTTTTAATCCAACCCAGATCTCTCTTCTAAACTTCAGAAATGCTTAGAACAGGGCCTACCACACAGTGAATACTTAATAAATGCTCACTAATACTTTTCTGCTCACTTGGATGTATAACAAACATCTCAAACTCAGTATGTTTAAGCTGAGCTTGACTTTCCCTCCAAAACGGATTCTCCTCTTTACAAATATCACCATCATCCACCCTACTGCACCAAAAACCTTAGTCACCCCTGTTATCTCTTCCTCCCTTCACAATCAATCACCAAGGCCTAATATTGTTATCCCCTAAATATCTCCCCAACCCATCTACCCAGCACTGCTACCACTCGAGTTCAAGGTGCCATTATCTTTAGCATGGATTGCTACAAAAGCTTTCTAACTGGGCTCCCCACATCAACTGTTGTCTCTCCTTCCAATCCATTTTCCATAGCAACCAGAATGAGCTTTCAAAGTTGTAAATCTAATCTTTCATTTGCTTAAATTCTGCAATGGATCTTTTCATTGCTCTCAAGATAAAGACCAAAGTCCTCTTTGGCCTCTGTGATCCTGTAACATGTGGTCCTTCTACCTCTCTAGTTGTCAAGCAATATCCTCCTCACACACTAAACTCCAGCCACAGCAGCTGGATGATCCAGCTTCTTCTTTCCTGAGGTCATTTGTACATGCTGTTCCTTCTCTTTTCTTTGTCTCCTCCTGCCCACTCATTCAGGTCTCAGCTTAAAAGTCATATTTTCAGGAAAAGCTTTACTAAGCTCTTAGGTCAGGACCTCCAAGTCATACACTCCCATAGCACCTTGTAGGTCTCTCTCTCTCTCTTTTTTAAAGACTTCACTTTTTTTAGAGCAGTTTTAGGTTCACAGCAAAACTGAGAGGAAGGTACATGTCTCCTTTTTAAACTCACCATATGTGTAACTGAATAATCACTTGTTTGATAGCTCTTCCACTTGTCCCAACTATAAGCATCTGAACTTCTTTTCCACATTTGGGCAGTTCCCTACCTTAGGAGTCTGGGGGGTAGAAAGTGTTAGAGCCCAACTCCCATCTTTGAGGCTTCAAATGCCAGCAGTTGGTTCTTGCAGCTTTGCTTGCAGTCAGGGCATGGGCATGTGGCCATGGGTTAGCCAATCAGGACACCCACCTGAGACTTTGAATTAGAAGCTAGTGCTAGTGCCCAAGGACAGCAGAAACTACATCCTGGAGGTGGTGGCCACATCTAGGTTTCAGGAACTGCAGTAGTGACAGTAGCAGGCAAGGTCCGAAGCAGACAGGGTCAGTGATGCACAACTTAGTGTCCATGTTTACGAAGTTCAGCAGAGGCGTGCCAGTGGCCTCCGGGGCTGTTGTGGTTGCTGTACCTCCCTCTATGCCTGCCTGTTTTTTGTTTTGTTTTTAAAGTAGGCTCCACATCCAAAATGGGGTTGAACTCATAACCGAGATCAAGAATCCCATGCTCCACCCACGGACTCACACAGGCGCCCCTATGCCTCCCTGTTTTGTCAGCTCTGTGGGCCTACCTTCCTGGTCATTCTGTGAGCCCTCCAACAGCCTTTCAACACATTCTTTTTCTGCTTAAATCAGCCACTTTCTGTTGCTTGCAACTAAGAACCCTGACAAGGACAGCAGAGACCATGTTTGTCTAATTCGACAATGTCAAAAGGTTTCGTACATAATTTTTTGGTGTGTCCCACCTATAGACATGGACGGGTCCTCAAGGCAGTCCACTTTATCACTTTTGTATCTGCAGGGGAAAAAATCTACCAAAGGAATGAACGGATTGTACTGAAGAGCAATTATTTTTAAGTTTTTATTTATTTAAGTAATCTCTACGCCCAACGTGGGGCTCGAACTCAGACCCTGAGACCAAGAGTCACATGCTCCTCCGACTGAGCCAGCCAGGCGCCCCTGAAGAGCAATGACTTTTACCAAGGTGTGTTATGGTTCACCCAGCCACCTGACTGAACTGAGCACGGCCCTTACTATGACTACGACACGGTGCCAGCTTTCAGGACCTCTCCCATCGGGAGCGGAAGACAGGTGAATGGAGTTTTACAATACCAGCTGACAAGCCCTGCAGCGAAGGTGTGTGGTAGGGAAGAGAAAGCCACGCGTTCCCTGACTTGGGACAGAGAAGGCGTCTGGGAGGCACGGAGCGAATGGGTGCTGTGAGCGCTCCCCTAAGTCGGTGGGCAAGACAGAGGCGGCCGGGTCTGGGCAGAAGGAGCCTCCCGGGGAAAGTCAGCAGGGGGGCTCAGGGCGGCCCGGGGGCGCACAGCTGCCAGGCGGGCACAGCGCCGTGGGGGCAAGGCGGGCTCGCCCAGGAGGGCAGAAGCCAGACGGTGAAGACAGCCCCGACGTGCTCTTATCAGCAAGAGCTGCATTCCCGGCCCCGAGAAAGCGACTTCTCGAAATCCTGCCCTCTCGTCCGCAGGGTGGGCACGGCACTGCAGGGGCCGCGCGCCGGCAGCACTGACCTGCAGGCGGGCCACGCAGCAGAACGCGGCCGACGGGTTTCGGAGGTGGATCCGCTCGGTCAGCAGATTGCTACCGTAGGCGAAGTACAGAAAACTCTCCCCCTCCTGGCCCCGGACGTCCTCACAGCCCGAATTCGCCATGTTCCACCAGACACCCGCGCGGCCCCGGGGTCGGCGATACCACTGTGAGAAGAGGACTGCGGGCGTCCCAACTCCGGTGGCTAACGAGCCGGGGCCTCTGGAGTTAGCGGAAAGGCGGGAAGCGTGGGCCGGGCGAATCGGATGCGACCGCTCTTCTGACTGGCTGCGCGCCCAAATGTTGAGTCTCCCCCTATGATTGGCCAAGCCCGCCACCTCCTCTTCGCTCTCCAGTTAGGACCCTGAAATGCTCAGCTCTGAGGCGACCGCGAGCCGATTCCTCATTGGACATACTCCTCTGTTGTCCCGCCCCGATGCTCAAGGCTCCGTACGATTGGTGGGTGGGCGGGCGCTACGCGGAGGCGGGTCAGGTCCGGTGGGTTCGGTTTGGGGGTTGCGCCGCGTGGTTCCTAACCAGGTTTTCTCACCTTAAGGTGGTGCCTGTGTGGTTCCAGGTGTTTCGTGCTCTTTAGGGAGCTCGCCCCCCGCCCTGCCCTCCCGGTTTGAAGCAGTCGGTCACGACGGGTCAATTTCCCCCTCGTGCTGGTTCTCGCATCCCCAGCCCTGATCACTTAACGTGGAGAAGACCCTCTGAATGTCTGGGACTCCCTTCCCGGATGGAAGTAGCGTGCCGGGTTCAAATCCCAACGCTGCCATTTACTGGCCACGTAAGCCTGGGCACCTCTCATATCGGTTTCCTCCTTGTAAAATAGCGATTTTAACGTGAATTATGATCACAGTTATATAACTTATAATCCCCTATCTCATAGGGTTGGTTTAAGTATTTCAAGAATAATTTTGTTAATGTTATTAGGCGCAAAAACTCCAGTGTAAAATAAGATATGAAAGTATAAAAACAAGAAATAAAACCTTATGTTAACTTTGAAATGAAAATATTAATTTGAACTCAGGGCAGTGGTTATCCTTGGCACCCAGATTTTGATCTCTAAATACCACTCTCCACTAAAAGGTCCCAGGGCTCCTTGGAGAAATGATTTATGCCAGGTCAAAAGCTGGGAATGAATAGGAGCGCTTGGGACATCTTGTGACAGTGAAATCTGGAGGTATCCAAGAAAAAAAACGAGGTCCTTTCAAAAGGATATGGGAGCCAGCTTGAAGGAATGCCCACTGGCCAAAATTAGAACAATTTGAGCACCAAAAATAATGACTGCAATTGATTGAAAATGTCAAAGAAGTCCCACCAAAAGAATAAACCAAATATAAAAAACAATTTTTAAAAGCCTCGTTTGCCATGGTGACTGTTACAGCAACTCTTTACTCTGAAAAGTGGTAATTTAGGAAAATAAATTAAACATTTATCCTGCCCGCCTACTTGCAGCTGTATTTCAGGGTAACCAAATAGTCCCAGTTGATGAGGAAACAGTTCTCTTTACAAAAGTTTTCCAGCTAAATAATGTAAGATGAATGATAGAATTAGAAAATCACCATCTTGTAGCCCCTAATGAAATAACTGATTCATGCCAGGATCATCAATGAAACCATGTGGTGAAAGGGTGACAGGGAACAGAATATTCACCTAGGGCCAAATTATCCCCCAGGGATTGCTAGCTGTAGTCAGAAGAAAAACATAATGACAATGAAGGAATCTGGTCCCTCCCATCTTAACCTAGATCAATCTTATAATCACTAAAAGTGGACCAATCGGACATGATGTGCCTCCTGATGTGATACAATATGATGCCTCAGTTTTGTCTGTGAAGGATTGTTTCCCAAACTCTTTCACTTCTATATAATCACACTCAAGCAGGAACTACAAGGATAGAAGAATAAAATGACACCAAGAGGAAACAATTAGAAAAGTTCTGAACATCCTGCAGAACAAATGGCTGTCTCTTAAGTCAGTGTAATTACAAAACAAACAAACAAAAAAGCAGGACAGAGGGCAGGCTGTTCTAGATTAAAAGAAACCTAAGAGACACAATAGCTACATGCAATGGCTTGTCCTTGTTTCTGGTTCAATAAACCAGATATAAAAGATATTTTGGGGACAATTAAATCTGAATACGAACTAGGGCATGAGATATTAAATAACTGCTTTTTTATTAGGTATGATAATAGTATTGTGCCGATGTAGAAAAATGTCTCTATTTTTAGATATACATATTAATATATTTTGGGGTAAAATTTTTGATATCTATATTTATTTTAAAATAATTTAGAAAAATTAAAATATGGAAAGTGTTCAGTGCTCGATTGATGTGTATATGGGTGTTCATTTTATTATTCTATCCTATATATTTCAACATTTTCATGTTAAAAAGTCAAAGAAATATGGTGATGTGTGTAAAGCACTTGGCATACAGTGAACACTCAATAAGCAATAACACTGTTGTCATGTAATCGGAAAATAGGATGGTTCATACCCTCTCCCATCCCCCAAACATCAAGGTAGAACTTGAAATATGTACTTGGTTACTTCAGTGAGCAAGTTGCTCTTGTTGGCAAGATAGTACTCTACTGCATCATGAATTCTCAAGGCCTCTGCTTTGGAGCATTCCCACTTAAAATGTCCTTCTGCATTTTAAATTGTTTTTAGACATTCTAAATGTATTTATTATTTAATTACTTTGCCTTTTTTTTTCTCTTCCTATCTTTCTCACTAATTGCTTAATTTTATGGTTACTGATTTTTCTTAACACCATTTTACAAAAATTTTCTGAAGCACTGATGTTTCCTCAAACACTGAAAATCTTTTTTTACGCCCATTAAGCATTTTATTTAGCTTCCCCATGTGGATTGCTGTGTACTGACCCCTGTTGGCTAAGTTAGTAGATAGCAAGGGTTTTTGTTCTTCCAAATTTAATCAAAGCTTGGTTAGTAGTTAACATTCACTGAGCACTTATCAAATGCCAGGCTCCAATCTAAACTCATATATATTAACTCATTTAATCCTGAAAATAGCCCTATTGAGACAGTACTAATATTATTCTCATTTTACAGTTGAAGAAACTGAGGTCAGTAGGTTAACTCACTTGCCCCAGGTTGTAGCTAGCAATGACAGGCACACAATTCAACAGCCAAGCCCTCTGATTCTAGAGTCATTACTGGGTACTGACTCCCAGATTTCTCAAACTGTAAAACCTGGTGGTCTCAGAGCTGGTGTCAGATGGAATGGGAAGAGGAGGCAGGGTGACTGAGAAGAAAGCAGACCCCACCTAACAAGAGAACGGAGCTAGAGAAACCCAAGCCCTGAGCTTTGAGGTGCCTGGCTCCAGCTGTTACCAGACCCAGATGAAATTCTCATGTTGTTTTTCATGAGATAGTCTCATAAGCCTTATATTCGAAACCACACTGATAATGAAATGAAAGATTCTATTAAATGCACATAGGTTATGTGAAATGTGGCATATTTAATCCCACAACAATATTTTAGATTGTGTCTTGAAGACTTCTAGCTCCTAAAGTATTTTGTTCTGCTTGTATTATTTTATTTTATTTTTAAAAGATTTTATTTATTTATTTGACAGAGAGAGACAGCAAGAGAGGGAACACAAGCAGGGGGAGTGGGAGAGGGAGAAGCAGGCTTCCCGCTGAGCAGGGAGCCCAACTCGGGGCGCAATCCCAGGACCCTGGGATCATGACCTGAGCAGAAGGCAGACGCTTAATGACTGAGCCACCCAGGCGCCCCTGCCTGTATTATTTTAAATAAATATATATTAGTGACCTAAAGTATAGAGAAATCATTAATTATATGTGGTCCCAGGTTACACAGGCAGTATGAAATAAATATGAACTTCCAACAACTGCAAGGATGAGGAATAAGCAGTTATGGAGAAGGAATTGTGTTTGCTGCCTCAAGCCCAAAATGAGTTACCTTTGACTCATCTCTTTCTTTCAAACCCTGTGTCCAATCAGGAAGATCTGCTGCCATCAGCCATCCTCTGCATTCTCACACTCACTACCTTCTCCCTGGTGGCATCAGCCCACACCTGAATTATTCAACAGCTTCCTAGCTGTTTTCCCCGACTCTGCTTTTCTCTGGAGGTGGGGTAAGGGTGGGGGATCACATGAGGACAGCACGGAAGAGGTTTGGGGAATAGTAAGTAGTTCAATTTCAGTGGAGTAATAGGTTCATATTAGGGAATGGGAGACAAGTCTGTAAGGAGACTAGCATGATTTATGGGAGGGTCTTGAACTTTGCACTAAAAAGCTCAGACTATGTGGTGGTCAAAGGGGAGACATTTTTGACCTTTGAACAGAAAGGGGCCCTCTTGCACCTTTAGAAACATTCTTGTGGCTGTGTGTAGGATGGCCTGGGAAGAAGAAGGATGGGGAGATGGTTGAGTGCTGGACACTAGCTCCTTGCAATAGGCAAGGTCCTAAAAGTCAGAGCTAAGACAGTAGTTACAGAATGGAATTGAAGGGATGGAAAGTGGGAGGAGGGGCAGAGGGGAAGAGAGGGAGAGAGAAGCTTTTTTTTTTAAGATTTTATTGACAGAGAGAGAGAGAGATCACAAGTAGGCAGACAGAAAAGCAGAGGGAGAAGGAGAAGCAGGCTCCCTGATGCGGGGCTCGATCCTAGAACCCTGGAATCATGACCTGAGTCGAAGGCAGACGCTTAACTGACTGAGCCACCCAGGTGCCCTGAGAGAGAGAGAGAGAGAGGATCGTAAGCAGGCTCCCTGCTCAGTGTGAATCCCCATGCAGGGCTCGATCTAATGACCCTGAAATCATGTCCAAAACCAAGAGTCGGACGCTTAACTGACTGAGCCACCCAGGCACCCGAAACATATTTTTTTCTTTTTTTAAAAAGATTTTATTTATTTATTTGAGAGAGCGAGTGAGCACATGTGTGAGTGAGGGGAAGGGGCAGAGGGAGAGGGAGAGGGAGAAGCAGACTCCCCACTGAGCAGGGAGCCTGAAATGGCCCAATCCCAGGACCCTGGGATCCCCAGATCATGACCCGAGGTGAAGGCAGACATTTAACCGACTGAGCCACGCAGGTGCCCCCAAAGACATATTCTTTTAATTTGCTTTTATTGTATCACTCCTTTGTGCAGAAACCTTGTGAGGCTGGCTGTCTATTACTTTATCAAGTTCAAGCTCTTGTGAAAGCTTTTTCTTATCTGATTCCATTCTATTTGGCCAGTCTAATTTCCCGCTGATGGTAAGCCCTTTGGAGGCAGGGACTACACCTCATCTTTCTGTACACCTACAGCGCTTACCACAGCATAGATGAATAATAAATATTTGCTGATCAATCAAATCAGAGTCAAAATCTCCCCAGCCCTTCACAGAGATGCCCAAACCTTTTTTTCTTTATGATTTTTTTTTCCAGCTTTCCTTGACTTACTGAGAGGCATTTGTCCTTTAGCTCTGATTTAAGATTTAAAAATTCATACTAATGCTTTAACATACAGGATTCTGCATACATTTTATTAGCCATAGTGGTATTTATATCTCCTCCCAGCTCATGGCCACATGACTGGGAAGCATGCCAGAAGATATTAAATCAGAAGTGTTCTGGGGGAAAAAAAAAAGTAAAATTCTGGTAGGCAGTAATTTCTCAGGATGTTTGACAGATAATCCGTATTCTTGTTTTGAGATTAATCCTAGGAAGTGGTTCCAATACAGTTTTTTAGTGCTTAGTGCTTAGTAAAAAAAGAGTGCTTATCTTTATATCGATATGTATTTTTATCTATAACCATACACTTTGGAAAGGCATGCACCAAACTGCTAACAGTGCTTACCTATGGGAAGGGAAACAGAATTGGAGGGGTGCGGAATAGGGGAGCAGTTTGGACAAAAAGCTTTCATTTTCTTCATTCTGTATTCTTTGGTATTTTTTCCATGTTTGAGCATGCATTCCTGTATTACTTTTATTATTTAAAAATACATATGTTATTAAATTCATATCCTATGGAATTTAAAGTCAATATC
Organism: Halichoerus grypus; assembly: GCF_964656455.1. Lineage (NCBI taxonomy): Eukaryota > Metazoa > Chordata > Mammalia > Carnivora > Phocidae > Halichoerus > Halichoerus grypus. Next base: position 61,601,417 of record NC_135723.1, read on the forward strand.
TGGAGATCTAATGTCAGGAGGGTAAAAAGAGGGTGATGACTAAATAAACTGTCCAAAATAAAAGCAGATCCAGCAAACACATTCCCAAGTGACTCACCTCTCAACACGTCAGATAATTAGGCCAGAGCAGGTCAACCTTGTTCTGTGGAAGGGTACAACCCCGTTCTGAGAGGCCTGCAGCGGCAGAATCTCCATGTGTCTATCCGGTTAGTCCCTCTTTGCCCTGCGAGATGCCAGTGGATACAAGACCCGGACTATTTTCCCAGTCTGGTTTAGGGGAAGACCACACATATATTCTAGGACAATGACCTGCTAGATCCTACTGCCAACCTTAAGTCCCTTCCAGGAAGTTCTGGAAATAATAGCAATTCAGCCATCTCCATGTCATTTACCATAGCTACATTAGATCAAGATGTACCAATCCCAAGATCTACTACCATTACTGTTAAAGTCTGACAAACTGTATCATAATTAATATATTCATCTCTTCTGTTTATATGCCCATATTATTTGTGACACCTTAAGTTTAACTGAAATTAAAACGTAAAGGAAGACTATTGCTGCGTATTTCTACTGCCAATAATAGCTGTAATATAAGCAATAACACTTTAGAATGTAGATTTACTTAAGTGAGAATCCCAATGTTTCCCTTGGTGATAGACCTCATTCTTTTCTTCCTGGAAATTTAAACTCAGTAAATTCTTAATATCATGTATAATAATTAGATGAGAGCCAAGGTTTTCTCCACGTCCCCATAGGAAGAATGGATTTGGAATGAGGCCTAGTTTAAGCATTTGGAAACATTTATGGAAAGTGAGAACTATGCTTGAATTCTCTGCTTAATTAATATGCTTGGATTTCATGTTTTCAGTCTATTCAACAATATTTAATCAACAATTAACACTTCTCAGAGACATACACTCAAATGAAGCATTTTACTTGACTATTAAAACAATTCTGGATGTTTGGAAATCTTTCCAGAATAGCTGACCTAGTGCTGGTGTCAACCTTTTTTCTTCTTCATTATTTTCTGCTTTCACATGAATACAACACATCCCAATAATAGAGCTCCCAAAAGGCATCTCTACTTATTGTCTTTGTTAAATGCTTATTGGATGAGAAGACAACAGAAACTCTAGATAGCTGAGTAACAGAAACTCAGATGGCTCACTGAAAATGACAGTTGTTCATGGGAGAAATAGGTGTGTTTTGTGTGGAGAAGAAACTTGCTTCAGCAAGTTATCCTCTAAGCTTCCTGAGGGTAGTGCATTTTATATGCATCTTTTTTAGAGGCATTAAAAACTGTCTCAAGCTAGCTGAATCATATGAATTTTATTAGAATCCATATGCTTTAGAATTTTATTTCCATGATCCAACAATTCCACTCTTAGGTATATAACTAAACAAATTGAAAACAGGAACTCAACAGATACTTGCGCACAGATATTCATAGCAGCTCTACTCACGACAGCCCAAAGGTGGAAATAACCCTAAGTCCATCAGCTGATGAATAGATAAATAAAAGGTGGTATATCCATACAATGGAATATTATTCAGCCATAAAAAGGAATGAAGTACTGATACATGCTACACCATGGATGAATCTAAAAAAAACCATTATGGTAACCGAGAGAAGCCAGACATAAAAGGTCACAAATTATATGACTCCATTTATGTGAAATATCCAGAATTGGTAAACCCCTAGAAACAGAAAGTTGATTGGTGGTTCCCAAGAGCTGGGGGGGGGAAGAGGGGTAACTACTTAATGGGTATAGGGTTTTATTTTGGGGTGATGAAAATGGAACTGGAAAGAGTTGGTGGTTGCACAACATTATGAATGTACTACATGACACCAGGTTGTTCACTTTGAGATGGTTAATATTAGATTATGTGAATTTCATCTTAATAAAAAAAAAAAAAAAGGAAAAGTCAAAAACCCCATTTACTTTCCAGGGTTTCTCATCAGTGCTGTGAGAAGTGACAGTAGAATGTTGGTGGATCAAGGAGTAGGGGTGGGGGACAAAAAAAAAAAAAAATGTTGATGGATAACTTGGACATCAAGTTCCTCTGATATGAGGTGAGGGTGAGGAGTTTAACAGATTTGACATGTCTCCCGGACAGGTCACTCCTGTTCCCATATGCACTCACTGAAGGAATGTGATGCCCTTACTATTTTCAAGGGGTGATGGCAGAAACTTTGCCTGCAGTAGGTGCTTGCTGGATATTGTGGGAAGGGAAAATCAATCATTACTAATATGCTGCTCCTTCCCTGGAGTCTCCTTATAGTGTCTGGTGCTCCATTAACAATAGGGAGGTGTTCAAGAATAACAATTATACTTGAACAGCAATAGTTCCCAAAGTATGATGCTTGGGACACTGGCCCCACTAGATGGTCCTCCATCCAAAAACAGCTCTGTAGTCAAATGAGCTGGAAAACAGTATACTCTGTATTTCTGCTTAGAGATTCATGATGTCTATTACCACATGAAGGAATCTGAGAATACCTGTAGTGAAGAAACCTGGTGACATGTTTGTCCATACCTCTTTAGTCACAGAACCCCTTGGCTGTGGAAAGCATATTACTCAGAGTGTGGAAAATGCTGCTCTGTGTTGATAGGCTGACCTTGATTTGTTTAGGATGACTATTAAGTTTTTGAAGAATCATATTAAATAAAACCCTAAATTATCCAGAAAATTGAAGACAAGCAATAATGGTGTGTGAGCTAGAAAGGGAAGATTCTAAATCTTCGTACTGTTCTGGTTTGCTACTGCCTGGTTTGGTGCGTGATAGATAACCTCTTATCACGGATTGACTCATGGAAATGGTGTATGGCTTGGCTGGCTAAATACCTGATAACCAGAAACTGAAGATAACTGATAATTTGAAGCTGCAGAGTCATGTATAAAAATACCCATCAACCGCCAACTTCTATTAAATGCAATAATGGTTGTAAGCTGGTGAAAATAAGAATTTGATTGCAAGGCTGAAAGCAAAAGTCATAGTTTCCAAAATTCTCAAACTGGAAAAACATTCGGCTCCTTGGCTCTTTCTATTTCCCACCCTTCTTATTTTGTCCCTTCTTAGTTCCTTTAAGATTGTCAAAGAAGTTTACAGGCTTAATAAAACAGGTTAGACAACTTCATGGAAATGTACCTAATTACCATTAATAATAATGGCAGGTCTTGTTAGGCCAGTAGCTTCTTGAAACAAAATGCTTGAGCTTACTCATTAAAACATTTTAGTAAATGTCAGTACTGATTCATGTTTCCTGTTGCAAATAAGAGTTCTTTCTAAATTCCCATTTGGAGAAAAGCGTTGGCTTAGCAAATTCTACTCCCTGGTGTAATATGATTTTCCAAGCTGCCATGCAATTAAGAATTTCTTCAACATATAAAATCACTAATGAATTGATAATGACAAATCAGATTTACTGCATCTGGCTCCTTCAAGTCCTTCTGCCAATCTGGTTTAGCGTGTACAATATCTGATGTTCTCCAAAGGGAGCAAATGACAGTAAACACCGATGTGGCGCGGAACAGGGGTGCTTCCTGGGTTTTCAGTCAGGTGTCAGAGAGGAAGGTTTGGAAGTAACAGGGAGACCATTTTTAAGAAGAATATCTCCCATCTGGCTTAGAAATGAGAATATTTATCAGGAAGAAACTTAAAATACATCCTTTTTTTCCTTGAATTAATTTCATTCACTCTGTCAAAATTAATCTCTTTTATAGAATTGTTTTGAATCTTACTTTGCCAAGCTATCACTGCCTAGGGAACAAAAGCAAAAATAAAGTCAAAAGACTAAAACCCACAAGATATTGGTTAATATTTACATTAGCAAAGTAGGACTGGGCTGTAGTGAAATAAACCTGCTAAAAATAAGCCCTGTGTATAGTTTCAGTCTGCCTGCAAAGACTTTTCCTACCTTCCTGGAAAACTCTTATTTGTTCTTTAAGATCAAACTAATGTTGTTTCCTATATCAAGCCATCCTTAACTTCTAGCTAGATTCAGTCTTCAATGTTTATAACACTTGATTGATTCCTTTACCCTTGCACTAAAACCATTTTATTTTAATCATTTGTTGACATGCTTTCTTCCCCTACTAGACTAGATGCCCACAGAGGGCGAGAATCATTACTCATTCAGCACATATTTATAGAGTGCTTAGTATGGGCCAGCAGGCCATTTTCCTCCTCCTTAAAACTGCAACATTCATCTTTTTATTCCCAACACTTAGTACATGACTGTCCCATTATTGAGTAGGCACGCAGCAATGAGTTGCTAAATAATTGAGTAACTGAGTGAGTGAAAGGATGAATGAATGAATGAATGAATGGACTCGATTGTATAAGGTAGAAAAGGCACCAGTTTTGCAGGAAGTTTTAGCTTCCCAATTTGCAAACAGAATCAGTGCAGAGAGAAGTTAAGCTCCCAAGGAGAGCAGGACCTATCATTCCGCAAGGAGACCAATGACTCAATTCCTAGGGGACCTTAGAGGTTTAAAGATACCAGGGCTATAAAGTGGTATAACTTTAGAAGGGCGCAGTCCTAGCCTGGTGTCTTCTATGTGCTGGATCTGTTCTGAGATAAGATTGAAGGCTGGCTAAATCAGGAGAATTCCCAGGGCTCCCCTGCTAATAACTAGGGTTGAGAGAAAGAGAGAGGTGGGTGGGGGCACTGGATTGAGGAGGAAAGAATAATGCAAATGAGACATTTAAAAGACTGTGGGTTTCCCCCATACTGCAATATTCTTGTTGCAGAAAACATAACGCTTGTTGATTTTTCTCTTACAATACTTCCTCTGATACTCTCTCTCTCTCTTCATAAATAATGTGCTAGGCCCTACATAGCTGCTGCAAATCATTTTTGACAGCAGGGAGTATTTTTCCAAGATGAGCCTGAGCCATTCTGAGCCTTGAATTTGCTCGTCAGCAGTTTGCCCACACCGTAGTCTCTGGGGCTGGCCCAGACAGGCTACAATGCCTCTGAATTTCACACTTGAGATGAAGGGTTATTACGTGGAGTTTGATCTAGTTCCAGTAGCAAGTGTAATTTCTGTGGTTGGGTGTGGCATAAAGAAAGACAAGCCCAAAAGAAAACCATCAATCTTATGTGCATTCCTCGTTGATTTCCTTTCCTGTTTTCTGCATGGCTTTCAACCTCCCACCAGTCTTGTCAAGCGACTATATGCTCAGCAAGTAGCATCCCTCATATTTTAATTTACAGAGAAAAGAGAGACTGTCAGGCATCTACTTTCTTTCCTCTTCCATATCATGCATGTCTTCACCTGTCATTCTTCAATTTCCTTCTGACTCAGAGAAAGTAGTGGTAACAAATTGCTGTGTAACAATCCTAAAGTTTAGAACTTAAAAGAACAAACATTCATTACCTCACAGTTTCCATGAGTCAGGAATTTAGAAGCAGCTTAGCTGGGATGGTCTGGTTTAGGTCTTTCATATAGTCAAAATATCAGCTGGGGCTGCATTCATCTGAAAGCTTGACCGGAGCCGGAGGACCAACTTCCCAGGTGAAAATTTCATGTGGCTGTTAGCAGGAAACCTCACTCCCCGGCCACATGAGCCTTTCCACAGGGTTGCTTGCTTGCATGTTTTCATGAAATATCACCTGGCTTCCCCTAGACTGAATGATCTAAGAGAATGAGCATGGGAAACATGGCAATGCCTTTTATAACTTCCTTTCCAAAGTTGCACATTGTCACCTCCACCTCATTCTATTAGAGTCACTAAGTACCACCTACACTGAAGAGGAGGGGAATTAGCCTCTATATTTTGAAGGCAGGGGTATCAAAGAATTTGTGGCCATCTTTTAGAACCACCACAGAGGGATCCCTCTTCCTTTTCAGGGTAATTCATCCACCTATAAGCTTGATTCTATCATTTCCCATCTGGACTTGACTAATCAGTTATGCTCTCTCTTAATCTCTTAATAGTAGATCCCATTTATGGAGCATTTGATATATCCTGGCTACTGTGCTAAGGACTATATGTGGATAATCTCACTTAGTACATACAACCACATGAGGTAGGGGAATGATTACTCCACTTTTACACATGAGAAGACCCCAGCTCAGAATGCTTAAGTGAGATGCCCAATGTCAGAGAGCTAGTAAGTAGAGAAGTCACTACTTAAATCCAGCCCAGACTGACTCCATAGCTGTGCTTCCTTCCACTAATTTATTCTACACTGCCTTGCATGGATCTTTAATTTCTACCTCTCCATCAGCTTCTTCGCCTTCACTTTCAAACGGCCTCTATTCCTCCTCATACAAACATTACCTTCCTTTAAACTCTACCTCATCTCCAGTTTCATCACATCTTCCCATCACAAATTTCTCAAAATAGCAGTCAGCATGCTGTCCCTACTTCCACATCTCCCTTTTGCTCAGCTCACAGCCATCAGTTCTACACTTACCAATTTCACAAAAGGGATTTCTCTAAGTAAGGCAAGCAATGCCTTCCTAATTTCCAAATCCAGTGCTTTCTTTTCAGCTCACATTCTGCTGTGTTTAATAAATTCTAACACACATATTTTTCACATTTCTGAGGGCAGGATGTCTTAAAATCAATGGTACTTTGTATTTGTGTTTGGAAAATTCAATTTCTTCACCCTTCTTTGTATTTCATACCATGCCCATTCCCCTCTCCCGGAAACTCTCTGTTCCTGTGCCACTGACATCCCTGTGAACAGGCTTCCCTCCTCCCCCTCTGATAGCTCTACGCAGTCTTCTTCATTGACTCCTCTTCCTCAGACAAACCCTTAGATGACAGTATAGATAATTTGGTGGTGATTCACTCTTTTTCCTCCTGCACTGTGGGTAATCTACTTTAACATATCTCCCATACCACTTTTATGTTAATAACTCCTAATTTCTTCTCCAGCCTCATCTTCCCTTTTAATTAATTACTTATTTCCTGTACGTCTTACAAGTACCACAAACTCTGCATGTGCTGATCCTTAACCCCCTTCCAGACTATCTGTCCTGCTTTTATTGCCTATCTTGGATGTTGACATCATCCTGTCAAAGAATATCTCACAGACATGTAGTTTAAAGCACAGCTGACATTTATCATACGGGGAGATCTAGTCATATATAGATTGTCACCAAAGAGGCAAAACAGGAACCCTTAATCAGTGGAACAATGAGAAAGCTTTTTGTTTTGTTTTGAACTTAAGCATGCTAATTGGCTGAAACTACCGAGGGGATAATTTGCACCCAAGCAGACTGCATTATTACCAGGATAGACAATTTTAGTTATTTGTGATCCCCCCCTGCCCCGAAATCCTGTGATTTCAGCTGTGGAATAGGTAGGGAGTATATTCATTTTTGGTATTGGCTGCTGATGTCCTTCCTTTGGTATCTATACCATAGTTAAGCTATGACTGTCCCATTTCTCTCATTATAATTACTCACTCCCTTCTTGTGGTCAAACTCAGACCAGGACCATGGCTGACCATGAAGACTTTAGTGTCTTCCTGATGCAGTATCACCCACTGGATGTTGCATTGACATAATAGCTCAGAGTAGTATTTAAGCAACTGGATATCAGACAATGGAGGAGCTCACAATGTATGAGAACACTCACAAATAAAATCAAAAAACATTTGAAACCCAGTTTGTATACAAGTTTCCCGGCTGGCTTAGACCAAACCAGGCAAATAAGTCTCTTGTCTTATATTATTATTATTATTATTATTATCCCTCATATTCCTTGCATTCCTTTGAGGCTTATGTAGATTTCAGTAACAGCAGCTAGTGGTTAGAGGCCAATGGTTCAGTTAAGATATATTGATATGTTAGGGGGTCTTATTAGAGGAGTCTAAAGCCATTGGCAAATCCATCCATTATTAACATTGGCAGCCATTGCAATTGTTTGAGATAGGTTAATTAGGGAGTTCAAAGAGTTTATGGCAAAGAAGATAGCTGAGGGAAAAGCAAACAGGATTATGGCAGTCATTTTATAATCTCATCCTTTGACCCACACAAAGGAAAGCATATAAGTAATAAAGGAGGAAACAAATAACAAAATATAAGTCCTAACCACAGATCTTAATCTGGAAACCTTAGGTAGAAACTGTCCACACCTTATATCATCATTTTGATTCATAAATCTTGGAGTAGCTATCTATTTCCAGAGTTGCGTGCTTCTAAAAGCTTTTTACTAAGCCTCAGAGTTATATATCTCCAGTGGGATTGGATGTCCAGGCTGTAGAATCTGTACAGTGGGAATCATTAATCCTTAGAGTTTAAGAGTAACTGGCGGTTCAAAGTCCATGATATGACCTCTCCAAGGCTGATGTCTTGGCGTCTTGGCGTCCTTCTCAATATACCCAGTTTCCTGGTTTTATATCATGTAGGAATGCGTTTGATGTTGTCATTTTCAAAGTGCAGCTTGCACCTTGTGATTGAGTACATGGTATTAGTTTTGACAATAGCTGACAAGTTTGGATTGTTTAACAAGGCAAAGTCTGTTGGAGGAGTCAATCTGAGCCTCAATCTTATTCTTTTTTTCTTTTTGAGTAAACTATGCCTGACGTGGGGCTTGAACTCATAACCCTGTGATCAAGAGTCACATGCTCTACCGACAGAGCCAGGCGCCGCCCCTTATGGGTCTTCTTATATGAATTTCCTATGGTGAGAGTTTGAGCTTTTTGTAGTGTACATCGCATTATGATTATTCATCAATAATCATCACATCTAATTATTTTTTTTAATAAAGATTTTATTTATTTGACAGAGAGATCGAGAGCACAAGTAGGCAGAGCGGCAGGCAGAGGGAGAGGGAGAAGCAGGCTCTCCACTGAGCAGGGAGCCCCATGAGGGGCTCGATTCCAGGACCCTGGGATCATGACCTGAGCCGAAGGCAGACGCTTAACCGACTGAGCCATCCAGTCGCCCCGTATCTGATTATTTCTTGATCTTTAAGGTCAAGAAAGGTTAAGCTCTTCTAGAAATTTCAACAGTTTTGATTTTAAAATATCATTTGTTAGTTTTACCTTTCTAGAACTTTGGGGATAAAAGGGACAATAAAGTTTCTGTTTTATTTGAAGATTCTACATAGATCCTTAAGTATAGAAATTGTAAGCTCCTCCTTTCAGGTAGAAAAAAACAAAATCCCGTTTGTTTTTTAAAATCAATTAAAGTATTATCCTTTTAGCAGAATAAAGCATTTGTCCCAATAAGAAAAAGTGCAAGAAAAGTCTATTACTGAAACATATTTAAAATTTTATCACTTGGGCAATAGAATGAATCCACTTGTAGGATGCCTGGGAGGCTTAGTTGGCTAAGTGTCTGCCTTTGGCTCAGGTCATGATCCCAGGGTTCTAGGATCGAGCCCCACGTCGGGCTCCCTGTGGAAGCCTGCTTCTCCCTCTCCCTCTGCAGCCCCCCACTGCTTATTCTCTCTCTCTCTCAAACAAATAAATAAAATCTTAAAAAAGAAAAAAAGAATGAATCTACTTGTAAATGTTTAAGTGAATCTTTAGGCGGGATTCTGAACTTTGCCCTTTCTTTACAGTTTTTCCTGGATTTTGATATAGACAAAGGGAGTTTCAGTCACCTATTGGGCCTCAGGTAAAATTTCCCCAACTGTATTTTTGCATTTTAGATGGAATCCATCCTTGGCCTCACAGATGCTTCCCTGTGACTGATGTAATAAAGGTTTGCAGGTGTACTTGGGAGCCACCAGGTGGCCATCACGGGAAGTCCCAAACCCAAAGCTCTGCATGAGAGTTTTGATATAGTTATGATTTTTCCTTCTGTAGAGGCAGATCATTGTATTCAAATAAATCCTTCTGGATTGATGAAATCATATTAAGTAGCGCTCCCTATAATAACAATCGTGGGAAAATCAGTAAGGGCTGTTTGTTTTGCACAGTAGATGGCTAGGGCATTTACTTTAGCTTCAAAAGTATTATTAGTATGTATTTGTGGTAGTATTTAAGCAGTACTTTTAATAGTATCTTAAAAATATTTTTTCAGGTGTTGTCTTGTCTCTAGTTAGTTATTAATTCATTTTCCATCTTTGATTCAAGGAAGTTAGAAGACCCATTTGCTTTCAAAACATGCCGAGATCTTGAACGATCCAAAGGCATATCTACTATCAGGGTATTTTGAATTCTTAAATCTTTAAAGGGATGGCATGTTCTTGTTAAGAGGCAGAGAGTTCTGAAGTTATGATTTATGCAGCACAGAACGTACTTTGATCATTTTTAAAATCAGAACCATGAAAAAATAATACATCAGCATTGGCCAAGGTAATATCAGTCAAGAGGGGGAATGCTAAGAGTCTGAAGAGCAGTTCAGTAGTCATGGGATTCACTTTTATTAAGAGGGGGAGTTATTAGATGGGTTTCCTTAGATTGGATTACTGAGGTTGGAGTGGTACTTGGCAATTACATGAGAAGTGGACAATGGAAAAATGTCACAGGCAAAATGCAGATAACTAAAAAAAAAAAAAATGCAGGTAACTGTTGTGCATTGTTTTGAAGCACTTAGGTTTGAAGGACAAATTTGATGAGGGCAGTGGGTGAGAAGCAGAGCTAGAATAATTCCTGCTGAGGTTTAACTATCTTAGCTACAGCAAGAAACAAGGTACAGAAACCTATCCAAAGTAGGCCATAGGCTTGCGATGTGTTTTTAGCTTTTGCATAGCATTTGCCTTTTCTGTACAAACAATGCAAATGATTTAGCATGGTCAGGTTGCCTAAAGTCAGGAGTTGCTATAGTGTCTGCTCAGGAAAGGAAAAGGCCTATTTAACATCTGGTTCCCAAGGGAGGGGTTCTGGAACATGTGTTTTAGGTAGCTCTTATGGTGATTCCGCTAAGAGAAATATGGAAAAGCCAAACATGTCTAATTATCTTTAGTATCTCTCCTTGAAAAGGTAAAGAAACAAAAAATGGTGCTGCTCAGTAGTCACCTGAAGAGTGTCAAGATTGCAGAGGGTATCTTAACAGCTTTACCATCTTGAATTAGAGCTCGAATATGGGAAATAAAAGAGTTATTAGATGAGATATGAACATACTTAAAGATAAGAGCACAAATAATAGGTATCTAAAAATAGGAAAGTTATAACAATCTCTGTCAGATGGACAATTTATATTAAAAACAGGAAAAAGCAACGATAATGCCTAAGAATCCTAACTTTCTCAGAAGTAAAGAATTTTTATTTAAAAATGATCCTGAAGCATGGCAAAAGCAAAATAAAGGATATTCAAAGATCATCTTTTTCTGAACTATTTTTTATCATTCACAAACTTTGTTTATTAATTCATATGACTTTAAATATATGTGTTTAGACATACACATATAGTTAAGTGATAAATTTATAGCTTTAGAAGATAAAACATACACCACATTGAATTTACCATCATAATAAAACTACAGCAATTTCCTTGAAAACCCAATGAAACATACCCATCACCTTACATATTTATATCTCTTTGCAAATAATATTTAGGTACTCATTTTATGACAGCTTTTAACCAAAGAAACTAACTTCTGTTCCCTCTCAGGTGCAGAGAAAACTGGGAGGGAAATAACTGGGCACACTCTACCATACTCAAGTACCTTAGCAGACCAGTGCTCTACGAGGACACCTGGTTGTGTACTGTAAACACACGTTCCTCATTCATTCATTCTGCAAGTCCTTAGTGTGGCAAATGGTATCATGCATGCTAATATGACCTGAAGGCATAGGTATATCACTTATTAATCTACTAACTCATGGTCACTCTCTAAAGAATAAAAGTAGGAAGCACCAGCAGATATATTAAAACTATGCTTGCTTGTTTTTATATTCCTTACTTTTTGAAATTTTGATCTGCTAAGAAATTGGGCATCCAAAGATGGTTAGTTATTAATTGATTCAATTAGCCCGGGGTCTCAAAGTCAATTTAGGATCTTGGTATTATGATTTAAGTTGAGGCTATAGAATAATACAATCACCGTTGCTATCAAATATTGTCAGAGAGGTGATATTATGAATTTTATGTGGAAGTGGAGTAATTCATTCTAAGTAGGTTTTAACATTGTTTAAAATTCTTAAAAACAAATCTTTAAAAAAGATCTAATTATAACTCAGTGTAGTTGGGCATATGCATTTCTTAACGTTTTTATATTGTCAAATAATTAGTAATGTAAGCTTATCGGAAGAGCAAGACTAGTACATGATTTAGGAAGTTCAGATTAGTAAGACTTTCCACAAATAAATAAATCCAGGTCTTGCAAAGCTAGAATATTAGCTACCATTATTTTTTTTTCCTTGTTAAAAACAGAGAAAACATATTACTGTTTTTAAATCAAAATAGTCAAGTCAGTAGACCTATGGCATATGGAATTAAATATTTTTCTTTTCTTGAATTCTCCTATATTTATATGAAAGATTATTAGTTTCTGGGTCTGTGCTCATGGATTGGAAGAACCAATCTTGTTAAAATGTCCATACTACCCAAAGCAATCTACAGACTTAATGTAATCCCCATTAAAATACCAACAGCATTTTTCAGAGAACTAGAACAAATAATTCTAAAATTTGTATGGAACCACAAAAGATCCCAGATTTCAAGTTATACCACATAGCTGTAGTAATCAAAACAGTATGGTACTGTCAAAAGAATAGACACACAGATCAATGGAACAGGATAGAGTCCAGACATAAACCCATGTTTATATGGTTGATTAATTTACGACACAGGAGGCAAGAATATACAATGGGGGAAAAGGCAGTCTCTTGAACAAATGATGGTGGGAAAACTGAACAGCTACATGCAAAAAAATGAAACTGGACCACTTTCTTACACCATACTCAAAAATAAACTCAAAATGGATGAAAGACCTAAATCTCAGACCTAAACCATAAAACTCCTACAAGAAAATATAGGCAGTAATTTCTCTGACATTGGCTGTAGAAACATTTTTCTTTTTTTTTTATTTTTTATTTTATTTTATTTTTTAAAGATTTTATTTATTTATTTGAGAGAGAGAATGAGAGAGAGAGAGCATGAGAGGGGGGAGGGTCAGAGGGAGAAGCAGACTCCCTGCTGAGCAGGGAGCCCGATGCGGGACTCGATCCCAGGACTCCAGGATCATGACCTGAGCCGAAGGCAGTCGCTTAACCAACAGAGCCACCCAGGCGCCCTTTTTTTTTTTTTTTAAAGATTTTATTTATTTATTTGAAAGAGAGAGAGACAGCGAGAGAAGGAACACAAGCAGGGGGAGTGGGAGAGGGAGAAGCAAAAAGGCTTCCCACCGAGCAGGGAGCCTGATGTGGGGCTCGATCCCAGGACCCTGGGATCACAACCGGAGACGAAGGCTGATGCTCAATGACTGAGCCACCCAGGCGCCCGAAACATTCTTTTAGATATGTCTCCTCAGGCAAGGGAAACAAAAGCAAAATTAAACTATTAGGACTACACCACAATAACAAGCTTTTGCACAGTGAAGGAAACCATCATCAAAATGAAAAGACAACCTACCGAATGGGAAAAGATATTTGCAAACGATGTATCTATCCAATAAGGGGTTAATATCCAAAATATATAAAGAACTTATAAACTCAACACCAAAAAAATAAATAATCTGATTAAAAAATGGGGAGAGGTTCTATATAGACATACAAAGAAGACATACAAATGGGCAACAGACACATAAAAAGATGATCATCATCACTTATCCTCAAGTACATACAAATCAAAACCACAATGAGAGGGGCGCCTGGGTGGCTCAGTAGGTTAAGTGACCGACCCTTGGTTTCAGCTTAGGTCATGATCTTGAGGTTGTGGGATCCAGCCCTGTGTCGGGCTCTGCACTGAGCATGGAGTCTGCTTTAGATTCTCTCTCCCTCTCTCTGCCCTCCTCCTGTTTGTGCTCTCTCTCTCTCTCTCAAAGTAAAATAAATAAATCAATCTTAAAAAAAAAAAAAAACTATAATGAGATATCACTTCCCACCTGTCAAAATGGCTAGAATCAAAAAGACAGGAGAAAACAAGCATTGGTGAGGATGTGGAGAAAAAGGAACCCTACTGCACGATTGGTAGGAAGGCAAATTGGTGTAGCCACTGTGGAAAACAGTATGGTGGCTCAGTCGGTTGAGTGTCTGCCTTCAGCTTGGGTCATGATCCCGGAGTCCTGGGATAGAGTCCCACATTGGGCTCCCTGCTGGGTGGAGGGTTTCTGCTTCTCCCTCTCACTCTCCCTCTGTGCTCTCTCTCGCTCTCTCTCTCAAATGAAGAAATAAAATCTTAAAAAAAAAAGAAAAACAGTATGGAGTTTCCTTAAAAAATAAGAAATAGAATTACCATATGATCCAGTAATTACACTACTGGGTATTTACCCAGAGAAAATGAAAATACTTATTCAAAAAGATATATGCACTGCTATGTTTACTGCAGCATTTACAACAGCCAAGATATGGAAGCAATCCAAGTGTCCATCAATAGATGAATAGATAAAGATGTGGTGTATATACACCATGGAATATTACTCAGCCATAAAAAAGCATGAAATTTTGCCATTTGCAACAATACGGATGGACCTAAAGGGTATTATGCTAAGTGAAATAGGTCAGACAGAGAAAGACAAATACCATACTATTTCACTCACATGTGGAATTTATGAAACAAAACAAACAAACAAAAAAGAGACAAACAAAAAACCAGACATTTAAATACAGAGAACAAACTAATGGTTGCCAGAGGGGAAGTGGATGGGGGGGATGGCTGAAATAGGTGATGGGGATTAAGAGGACACTTATCATAATGAATAATGCATAATGTATAGAATTGCTGAATCATTGTATTGTACACCTGAAGCTAATATAACATGGTATGTCAATTACACTTCAATAAAAAAATATAATTAGGGGGCGCCTGGGTGGCTCAGCTGTTAAGTGTCTGCCTTCGGCTCAGGTCGTGATCCCAGGGTCCTGGAATTGACCCCCGCATTGGGCTCCCTGCTCAGCAGGAAGCCTGCTTCTCCCTCTCCCACTCCCCCTGTTTGTGTTCCCTCTCTCGTTGTGTCTCTCTCTGTCAAATAAATAAATAAATAAAATCTTTAAAAAAAAAAAAAGATAATTAGTTCCTATAAGTCAATCAAAATAGAGGCACCTTTAATTTTAAGGTGTTTTATAATGCAATCTATAAATTCTCTCTGGAGGTAGGCAAAGATATACCAATCCATTTGTTTAGAAATTATTTATACCCTGTATTCATTAGGGTTCTTCAGAGAAACAAACCATTGGGAGGTACACATATATAGAGAGACTTATTATAGGAATTGGCTTACACTGTTAGGGAGGCTGTCAAGTCCAAATCTTCGGTGTGGGCCAGAAGGCTTGAGACCCAGGAGAGTGGATGATGCAGATGAAGTCCAAAGAAAGTCTGCTGGTGAATTCCTTCTTGCTCAGGGAGGCTGGTCTTTTTGTTCTGTTCAGTTCTTCAACTGAGTGGGTGAGGCCTACCCACATTTTGGAGGGTAATCCAGATTAAAATGTTAATTTCATCCCCAAACACCCTGTAAATTGACACAAAATTAACCATCACATACCCATACATTGAAAATATCTTATCAAACTGTCAGGAAAGCTAGATAACTGTTAGAAGAATTTTTGAGATATGAGTTCCCTCATACCTTGACATTGCTCATTTGCATTTATTTCTATTGAACTTCCCTATTCCTTTTAGTGGAGAATGGAAGAAGAAAGAGCCTTGTACTCAGAACCTCTACAATTTCTTGGGATGTCATGAAGCTCTGAAAAGCCAGAAGCAATCATTCCTACTTCCATCTGCATTCCAAAAACACACGTTCAGTATATTTATACAGTTGCTATCAATTAGAGTTCTTTTTTTTTTTAAGATTTTATTTATTTATTTGACAGAGAGAGAGAGCGAGAGAGCACAAGCAGGCAGAGCAAGAGGGAGAAGCAGGCTCCCTGCTTAGCAGGGAGCAGGCTCCATCCCAGGACCTTGAGATTATGACCTGAGCCGAAGGCAGACGCTTAACCAGCTGAGCCACCCAGGCGCCCCTCAATTAGAGTTCTTTATTTTCCAAGTCATGAAAAAACAGTTTCAATTGTTTCTTTTTTCTTTGTATACATTTCCCTCCCCTTTGATAGAAAATATGCCTGTTTGAATTAGATATAAACTATGGTGTTCACAAATGACAAAAAAAATCTTGTGGCTAATTAATCTCCAATAATTAACCAAAAACAAAAACTATCTGATGGGACTTCTGGGATGCTGGTGTGAGTGAAAACAATTTGGAAAAAAAAAAAAGAATAAAATCAGAGGATTCACACATCCCAATTTCAGAACTTACTACAAAGCAATGACAGTGTGGTTGTGGCATAAAGAAAAACATACAGATCAATAAAGTGAGAGTCCAGAACAAACGCTTGTATTTATAGTTATCTGATTTTCGACAAGGGTACCAAGATAATTCAATGGGGGGAGAGAACAGGCTTTTCAGTAAAATGGTGCTGGAACAACTAGATATCCACATGCAAAAGAATGAAGTTGGGGGCGCCTGGGTGGCTCAGTTGGTTAAGCGACTGCCTTCAGCTCAGGTCATGATCCTGGAGTCCCGGGATCGAGTCCCGCATTGGGCTCCCTGCTCGGCAGGGAGTCTGCTTCTCCCTCTGACCTTCCCCCCTCTCATGTGCTCTCTCTCTCTCTCTCAAATAAATGAATAAATAAAATCTTAAAAAAAAAAAAAAAGAATGAAGTTGGACTCTTATCGTATACAAAAATCCCCTCAAAATGGTCATAGACTTAAATGTAAGGGCTACAACTATGAAATTCTTAGATAGAAACATAATAAGTCTTTATTACTTTAGGTTAGGCAAAGCCTTTTTTTTTTTTTTGGATGAGATATACATTTATTTTTTTTAATTTTTTTTATTAACATATAATGTATTATTTGTTTCAGGGGTACAGGTCTGTGATTCATCAGTCTTACACAATTCATGGTGCTCACCATAGCACATACCCTCCCCACTGTCTATCACCCAGCCACCCCATCCCTCCCACCCCCCACCACTCCAGCAACCCTCAGTTTGTTTCCTGAGATTAAGAGTCTCTTACTGTTTGTCTCCCTCTCTGGTTTTGTCTTGTTTCATTTTTCCCTCCCTTCCCCTATGATCCTCTGTCTTGTTTCTCAAATTCCTCTTATCAGTGAGATCATAAGATACTTGTCTTTCTCTGATTGACTTATTTTGCTTAGCATAATACCCTCTAGTTCCATCCACATCATTGCAAATGGCAAGATTTCATTTTTTTTGATGGCTGCATAATATTCCATTGTGTATATATGCCACATCTTCTTTATCCATTCATCTGTTGATGGACATCTAGGCTCTTTCCATAGTCTGGCTATTGTGGACATTGCTGCTATAAACATTGGGGTGCAGGTGCCCCTTTGGATCACTACATTTGTATCTTTGGGGTAAATACCCAGTAGTGTAATTGCTGGATCGTATGGTAGCTCTATTTTCAACTTTCTGAGAACTTCCATACTGTTTTCCAGAGTGGCTGCACCAGCTAGGCAAAGGCTTCTTAAATGTGACATCAAAAGCACAAGTGAAAAGAAAAAAAAATAAATTAGACTTCATCAAAATTAAAACCTTTTGCTTTTCAAAGGACACCATCAGGAAAGTGAAAAGAAAATCCAAAGAATGGGAGAAACTACTTGCTAATCATATATCTGATCAACATAGGTAGCCATCAGAGAAACGCCAAATACAAGGAGATACCACTTTATACCACTAGGATTGCCAAAAAGACAGTAATAAGGGTTGGGGAGGATATGCAGAAATTGGAACCCTCATACACTGCAGATGGAAATGTAAATGGTGCACCCACTTTAGAAAACAGTTTGGCAGTTCCTCAAAAAAGTTAAACATAGAGTTACCATATGACCCAGCAATTCCACTCCTTGGCATATTCCCAAGAGAAATGAAAACACATGTCTACACAAAAATTTGTATATAAATGTTCATAGCATCATTATTCATAATAGCCCAAAAGTGGGAACAACCCAAATGCTCATCGACTGATGAATGAATAAACAAAATGTGGTATATCCACACAATGGAATACCATTTGGTTATAAAAAGAAATAAAGTACTGATATGTGTTACAATATGGATGAACCCTGAAAACATTATGTTAAGTGAAAGAAACCAGTCATATACCACATATTGTATGATTCCATTTATATGAAACGTTCAGATTAGGGAAATCTATATATAAAGTAGATTAGCGGTTGCCTAGGATTTGGGATTAGGGGTGGGGGTTCAGCTGTTGGGGAAAAAAAGGGAATGACTGCTAATGAGTACGGGGTTTCTTTTTGGGGTGATAAACATGTTCTAAAAGTGTGGTGATGGCTGCACAACTCTGGCTATACTAAAACTTACTCTATTTTATGCTTTAAATGAAGTTAATGGTATGTGAATTACCTCTCAATAAAGCTGCTTAAAAAGATTTCCACAAATACATGGGGTGCCTGGGTGGCTCAGTCAGTTAAGTGTCCAACTTTTGAGCCCAGCTCAGGTCTTGATCTCAGGGTTGGGAGTTCAAGCCCCATGTTGGGCTCCACTCTGGGCGTGGAGCCTACTTGAAAAAAAATTTTTTTTTTAAATTTCCACAAATACGAGAGAAATATACTTATTAACAGACTGTCTAAAAAAGAAAATATTTCCTTCCTTTGCAAGGGGGGCAAGGCTTTTTTCATTTATAGATACTCAGAGAACTGGCAAAACTAAATACAGAGCATAAGACAAAGAACACAAAGGATTGTGTTAATAGTCAAAAAATATAATAAATCAACAGTGTTGGATATGACATAACTGAATTTTCAACTTTGTAGTTGAGGGTGGCAAGTGCTTGATTAAACTATTGTCTTGTGATGTTAAGGTATACATACCGGTTTCCCAAGTATTA
Source organism: Halichoerus grypus (assembly GCF_964656455.1). Taxonomy (NCBI): domain Eukaryota; kingdom Metazoa; phylum Chordata; class Mammalia; order Carnivora; family Phocidae; genus Halichoerus; species Halichoerus grypus. Next base: position 61,620,371 of record NC_135723.1, read on the forward strand.
GAATCTTCAAGAAAAACAGGAACAAAAAAAGACAAAGAGACACCAGGCTCCCAGCCATTTGCCACTTGACAGAGATCAGATAATCAAGGCTTAACCACCAGCTTTTCTTCCACCAATGGAAACAACAAGAACAACAAAAAACCAGCTGCTGTAGAGCCAGAACTGTTCAGAAACCAGGTTTAGCATGCAAGAGTCACAAATCTTAATGGCCGCCCAAAGAGGCGCCCCAGAGGGGCTGAGGGAAGACAATTCAGAATTCAAGGTGTCCAGAAGAGATGCCACATATAGGCTCCAACAGGGGAACAAAGTGGGCCGATCTCGATGGAGATTCCACAAGTAACTCTCAAGGCATAATTCAGAGACATTTCTCACAGCAGATATTTACTCATATATGCAGGAGACCAAATCAAGCACAGACCATCATAGAACAAAGGTAGGGTAGGGTGTATCAAGGTAAACACCACACAGGAGGTGATACCGTGGGACTTCCCTTTTGCCTTTTGGCAAGCTGACTGCCTGAAAACTACCAAGGAAGATCTAGTTTGCACCACAGGAGCAGAAGGGAACTGCAGTGATTTACAGATTTTCAGAGACACCTTGTGATTTCGGCTATGGAATGCATATGGTGTGCTCTCCTTCTCTGTAATGGCCACTGGTACCCTTCCCTGGGCATGTCCATCGTGAGCCAGGACTGAATCTCTCAATTATTATTTTTTTAAAAGATTTTATTTATTTATTTGATAGAGTGAGAGAGCACAAACAGGGGGAGCAGCAGGAGGAGAGGGAGAAGCAGGCTTCCTGCTGAGCTGGGAGCCCTACGTGGGCTTGATCCCAGGACCCCGAGATCATGACCTGAGTTGAAGGCAGACCTTGTTAACCGACTGAGCCACCCAGGCGCCCCAGGACTGGACCTCTCAATTCCTTACCACGAATCCAGTTGTCTAAGCTAAAAACCTAGCACCCCCAATTTTCTGTTTCACTCCCTCTAATGTGGGAAACAACGGCAGAAGGAAACATAGGAAATGCCCTTATAACCTGCAGCCCATTGACAAATACTTGAGGCAGGCAGAGTATAACGTTCCTCCAGGAAGCTCCTGACTGTCTTAATGTTAAATCCTTACTACAGGGGAAAACAACCTTAGCTTGACAATAGCAAGGCAGGCAGTACCCCAAGTCCTCTTTAGCATATCAAAGTCCTTTTGAAAACCTCCCTTTTTCCTTACCTCCCCCAACTCCCAAGTATATAATCATAATCAGCCATTCCTCACAACCCCAGTGCATTTCTTTCTGCCCACGTCCTGTCCCCGTGCTTTAATAAAATCATCTCTTTGCACCAAAGATGTCTCAAGAATTCTTTCTTGGCCGTGGGCTCTGGACCTCACCAACATTCCAAAACTATATCATCTTCCCAAGTCCCACCAATTCTGCTTCCTTAATACCTCTTAAACCCATTTTCCCTTTCCACCCTCATCATCTGTCCTAGTTCAGGTCCTTATAATCTGCAGTCTCTTAACTGGGCATCCCCATCCATCTGCCACACAGATACCAAAATTATAATAAAACAGAGATGTTTGACATTCCTCTGCTTAGCAGCCTGCCTAGACCCCATGTTGCCACTAGAATAAAATTCAAATGCCTTATAAAAATGGCAAACAAGGGACGCCTGGGTGGCTCAGCCGGTTAAGTGTCTGCCTTCGACTCAGGTCCCAATCCCAGGGTCCTGGGATTGAATCCCGCTTAGTTGGGCTCCTTGCTCAGGGGGGAGTCTGCTTCTCCCTCTACCTGCCACTTCCCTTGCTTGTGCTCTCTCTCTGACAAATAAATAAATAAAAATCTCAAAAAAAAAAAAAAAAAAAAAAGGCAAACAAGGCCCTTTGTAGTCTGGTTCCTGTGGACATGGGCAGCTCCATCTCCACCAGCCCTCATCCACCCATCTGCCGGCCCCTGGATGCCATCACCTGAGGTACTCCATCACCTGAGCTACTCCACATTCCCAAACCTCTCCCTCCACCTGGATGTCTTACTCCTTTTCTGCCAAGGAAAACCTCCACTCAAGCCTTCAAGTGTTACCTCTTCTGGGAGACCTGATTTGCCTATCAAAGCAAGTCACTTCCTTATTTGTGTTCCCAAGCTACTTTGTACTTACTTCCATTCCTTTACTTAGCACTTATCACATTGTCTTTAATTACTTGGCTGCTTTCTCACACCCTGAGGCCAGTGGGCAGTGGCTGTCTTCTCTTTGTGTCCTCCAGCACCTATCTTCCGCTTTGGCAGGAAAAAGCCTCTCAGTATGTACTGGGAGAATGAATGTGTCATCTGTCACAGAGACACAGATCAGCCCGTGTTTTTGCAACGCCTGCACCAGCACCGCAGGTGATAAAGACAGCTTACAGTCTGGTGGAGGTGAAGAGAAGTAAATATGAATAAAACAAGCCATACAGCAATCCAGAAGCCATATGAGACTCAAACCAAATCTTAGGGTGTCAGAGGGCGGAAAATGATTCTCAGAGACACTTCTGAAGATTTCTAGTTAGAGGGTGGGCTCAGCTGATGGTGGGGGCGGGAGCAAAGAAGCTGTTTACAATTCGATGCTAGGACAGATTGACTGATTGACATCACTTTCAATGGTAAACTCTGAAATAACTCAGGGGTAGTAGGGATTTTATCAAAGGGTTTTGCTCTCTGGGAATTCCCTTACCTTCCAAGCAGAACTGGAGTGCTTCCTTTTGCTGTCAAGGTGACCTTCCTCTTACAGATTTGTGACTCCTGAGCCGGTTCACAATGCAGAGGGAGCTTCCCTGTTGTTACCTGCCACTCCTCGATTTTGGCCTTGGTAGTGGCCACACCTGGAACTTCTGGACCACTGGTCCCCTTGATCTGATATGGCCTTTGCCACACTGGCCTGAGCAGAGGGGAAGCAAAGAAAGCTGCACTTCCCACAGTTGCCCATCCTTTCGTACTCCTGCAATCCACCATCACTAGACTGTCGGGCTGAGACACTTCAAGGTTTGGTAGCAAGAAACTGAATATACCAATGGACAATGGCCAGACCACATACACCAAGAGACCTCTAACCTACACCCTGCAGCAACCAGCCCAGGGAGCTGATCTGTTCTCTATGTCAGACTTGTAGAAAGTCAGACCTCTCTCTCCACCAACCAGTCCAGGAAATCAAGCAAGAACCCCTGGAACAATCAGACCCAAAGGGTCAGCACATTATTAATAACTGACAGCCTCCCTAATTCTTGCCCCTTATTTTTCCAGAGAAAGCAAATATACATTCCTGACCAGTCACATAAAATACCCCACTTCTAGTTAGCCAGCCTACAGCTCGCACAGGCCAAGAGCCTCCAACTGGGGCCGGCCACAGCCCTCCCCTCATTCCATGATAAAGCTTTCCCACGCCTCTGCCTGCTTCTGGGTCTCTGCCAAAACGTGTGATGGTGGCTGACTCCTTTGCTATAGCAAGCCCTGGATAAATGATCTCATTTGGTTGGTCTTTGTTGATTTTCACAGCAGAAAAAGTGTCTACAAACTAGATGCTAACTATTGTTCCTAAAATCAAAAGAGGAAAACGAGGGGCACCTGGGTGGCTCAGTCGGTTAAGCATCTGCCTTTAGCTTGGGTCATGATCTCAGGGTCCTGAGATCGAGCGCCACGTCTGGCTCCCTGTTCAGTGGGGTGTCTGCTTCTCCCTTTTTGCACCCCCCCCACCCATGCTCATTCTCTCTCTCTCTCTCTCAAATAAATAAATAAAAATATTTTTTAAAAATAAAAATAAGTAGGGGCGCCTGGGTGGCTCAGTCGTTAAGCGTCTGCCTTCGGCTCAGGTCATGATCCCAGAGTCCTGGGATCGAGCCCCACATCAGGCTCCCTGCTCTGCAGGAAGCCTGCTTCTCCCTCTCCCACTCCCCCTGCTTGTGTTCCCTCTCTGGCTGTCTTTCTCTCTGTCAAATAAATAAAACCTTTAAAAAAAAATAAAAATAAAAATAAAAATAAAAATAAGTAAATTTTAAAAAGGGGGAAAATGTTAAATGCTGTATAAGAGTCCTCTCTCATGGGCATAGCGAGCTCTAGCCTCACTTTTGGTTTCTCAAATTGAACCCTCCTCTTCAGTTCTGTAGGCCATCCAGGGAAGCATACACAGACTGGTGTTGCTCTGGAATCTGTACCTTTATCCTGAACATCACAGTGGAACACAGTAAACCACAGCAATCCCTTTCCCTGGGGGTGAGTTTAGAATCTAGTCACCAAAGAGCTCCAATAGAGGAGCCCAGGGTGGGCATTGCTCCCGGTCTCTCAGACCCTGCGAGCTCTCCTCCCCAGGGCCAGGTGACATCATGGTGCCTCCTTTCCCCTGGGATCCTCCAGCCCCCCTGTGGGTAACTCTTGGCCAGAAGCCCACATACGCAGCTTGCAGGATAAACACTGCTCAGAGACAGTCCAGTGGGGAATCCATGTCAACAAAGAACACTTTCCCACAGCAGTATGCATGGAAATAACATCTGTTTCCTTCTACCTTACTATGCAGAGAAGTTTTACTCCCACTTTTCTCTTCTTCCACTATCCAGCCCTGCCCCAGGTGGTCCCACCCATGATGGAGTCCTTGCTGGCTTGCTTCTGGACAGCTGAGCCCCTCACTCTGGACACCCTCGCTGACCACATGGTGAATTAGGAGGAGCCTGCGAAGTTGTTTTTCTTTTCCAGTGAGTTCATGTTCTTAGGCCCAGCGGGGTCTTCCCACCAGGCCAGATTAAGAGGAAAGGAAGATGGTAAAATTTGCTCTCCCAGTATCCGGAGCAAGCCCAGGGGGTGGGGCAGGAGGAAGACTGAGGGGTTTTTCTCATCTAACGTGTGTATGAAGGTATTTTGAACTATTTAAATATTCCTGCTTTAAAAATGTTCTTAAATAGTATCTGTCCTTTTGTGGCTGGCTTATGTCACTCAGCATGATGTCCTCAAGGTTCATCCATGTTGTAGCGTGTATCAGAAGCTCCTTCCTTTTCAAGGCTGAGTAGTATTCCATTTATGCACACATCACACTCTGCTTATCCATTCACTTATCAGTGGACACTTAGGGTGCTTCTACCTTTTGGATACTGTGCATAATGATGCTCTGAAATATGGATGTTGCTTTTCTCTATTCCCTTGTTCTCGACTCTGCTCTGGCCAGAGCTACTGACAATACCCCAAGTAGTGTTATTAAGATGAAATTAATCAATGCTGTTTTTAAATTGAATTACTTTACTTCTGAAATCCACCTTGAAAGGAAGGTCTGAGGACAACAGAGTTTATGCCCCCAAGTTTATGCCAAAGCAACAGATTTTGATAGAAAACAGAACAGAGCTTCTTGGTTCTGGCTGTACTGGGGAGATTCGAAGAAGTACCCAATCCTACACCTCTGAGAGCCTGAAGTAATTGATCTGGGCCTGCTGGAATCTCCTGAGAGCTTTTAAGCAGCACCAATGCCCAGGCTGCACCCGAGACCCATTAAATTAGAACTTCTGGAGGTGGGGCCCAAACACTGGTGTATTTCAAAGGTTCCCCAGGTAAGTTTCCTGCTCACTGGGACTGCCAACCACTGGCAGAGCCCACAGCTCCACCCCCAGAGGGACTAAAGATGGGCCACCTGAACTAGGATGGAGCAGGGAGAGGGCTAGGGCATAAGGTCGTATAAAGGGTGGGGACCTTGGTGGAATCCAGGTGGAGGGGAACCATCCCCTGAACCTTTCACATCTCTATTGATGGTCCTTTCATTAAACTCTCCTCAGTTGCCTTGTTTGAGTGAGTCACCTTTTCCTGCCAGATCCTGACTTATATAGTATCCTCATCTAGATAGGGTTGCTGGGTTAAGTACTGGCTGCAAAAATCAGAGATGGTCAGTTTGCCATGAGCAGATGCTATAAGGCTACATCTGAACAAGACCTTTTTGAGACTGGCTTATGTCACTTAGCATGATGTCCTTAAGGCTCATCCTCATAATAGCAAGTGACAAAATTTTCTTTACTTTTCTTTTCTTTTTTTTTTAAGATTTTATTTATTTGAGAGGGAGAGAGAGCATGAGCGGGGGGCGGGGGGGGGGGCAGAGGGAGAAGGAAGCCCTCCACTGAGCAGGGAGTCTGACGTGGGGCTCCATCCCAGGACCCCAGGATCATGACTGGAGCTGAAGGCAGACGCTCAACCTACTGAGCCACACAGGTGCCCCTGTATTCACATATTTTAAATGTGAAATTTAAATTCAATGAAATGAAAAAAATCTTTGTGCATATCCATTAAGTTTTGACGAATGTATAACCCCAAATCACCCCCAAATGTTCCAGTATTCCTTCTCAGCAAATCCTCACCCTTCCTCCCAGAGGCAACCACCATTCTTCTGATTTTCTGCCATAGATTAAATTTGCTTTTTCCAGAACTTCATTTAAACCCAATAATCTTTAAGGGTTTTCTTTCATTAGATGTGTGGCAGTCTGGAAAGCAAAAAAATGCAAAATGCTAAATGAGAAGACTCTGTTAATTGATTATCAATCAGAAATTCAATTGGAAAGGAAAGACACAGGGGCTCCTAATTCTAGATTTAATTTAAATCAATAGGAAATCTTACTAGGTCATCCAAGTTCAATTTAAACACAACTTTTTGGCAAAATCTTCTTTAAGAATGTTAGTTACCTCTTCACGTATCAATTCGATGACTCACATAATTATCCAGAGACAGTAATTTTTAAACTGTGCTCCTTGGAGCCCCTAGGACTTCCAAATTTAAATCAAATCTTTGGAGTGGCCCAAGGGAATCTTCAGAAACCTAGGATGGGGTTTAAAGCTAAAAAAGTTTGAAAGCCATTCTCCTAAATCATTGAATTTTAATAATGCAAAAGAACTTAAAAATTATATCATCACATGCTTTTACTATTCAGATAAGGAAAATGAGAGCCAGGGGCATTAAGTACCCAAAGTCACCAAGCTTTTATAGGGCAGAGCCAAACTCAGAACCGGGGGTTGGGGGTGGGGGGCCCTTATTGTTGCCCAGTGCCCGTTCACATGGACTCTATCTTTAGTTGGGTCTGCAGGTCTAAAGGAGAAAAGGATGAAAGTCTGCCTGACCACCATCATCACTTATTTAAAGCTAATAATTCTGATAATTCCCAACAGTAGTGCATGTGATGTTGATCAACAGTAGAGAACCCCATGATTTGAGGGACCTTCTGAGGGGTTCCCAGCAATGATTTTGAACCTTCTCTTTCGGTATATGTCATTTGCAGAAGCTGATGAAAGCTCTTGATCTTCTCCCCGGGGAGGGGGGGCGGGTAGAAACACATTTTCAGACAAATTGCATTTTGCCTAATATTTTGGGGGTTCTGTAGACTCCTTGAAGTCCACCCCTGAACCTGAGATTCCGTGCCTGTGTTTTACAATATATCTAATCCCACAGACATCCTGCATGGGACTTTTCATCTGACTTTTTGACAGAAGACCCAGAAAGCCAACACTTTTTCGTTTTTGACGTACATCTCTTTATTTTAAACTTATTTTGTCTAATGAACGGAGACGTAAGACAATGATCACAATCCTCTAAGTTATGTTCAAAAAGGGACTCACGAGGACAAGTGAGTCAGGTCATCAATATACATGAGCGTCTGGGCAGGAGGGCTTTCTGCTCTCATTAGTACCGCAACGATTGAGAGCCTCTCATCCCAGGCGGGGTGAAACGGACGAACCCAACACATGGCACTTTGTTTTGTTTCGTTTCATTTTTAAAGTAATCTCGATACCTAACGTGGGGCTCAAACTCACAACCCTGAGATCAAGAGGCGCATGCTCTACCTCCTGAGCCAGCCAGGCGCCTCCAGATGGCACTTTTTGATCCCTTACTCTGTGCCCTGCTCTTGATGTTAGATGCCAGTCCACCAACTCCTGACAATGATCTAGTAGATCTACTAAGTATTTCAGGTGCGTGAACATCAGAGGTAATTTCATTATAATAAAGTACTGAAGAAAACATTTTTTTATGATTATAGGAAAATATACATCATCTGAGTTTCTTCATCCCCCATCAGGATATAGGGAGAGCAAGGGGGTGAAATTAGCAGTTATAACTCTTGTCCCTACCCACGAATGCAAGACTTCCGACTTCTTGTAAAGTTCTCTCCAAATATTTCTCCTTCTCCCAGGGAGTGTTTTCAGGGCTGGTCTTGCTGGACAGTGTCCTATACCACTAATTCCACCAGGTGGCAGCACGACATCAGCAGGCACTGCCTTTTGGCTTCACAGTGCCCTCCCCCCAGAGTGTGACAAACCGTCCTTTTCTGCCCCTTGCATTACTACTAAAGAGTTCCCAAAGAGACCAAGTTTTTCTGGTTTGTTTTGTTCTTATTTTTAGACAGTACAGCTAGTTCAGCCCTTGTCTCTCCACAGGAATTGGGCATTAGGCCCCTGAAAGTCAGAGGTGAGCGGTAGCCATGGGACTAAATTCAGAAGCGCCTTGCCCCTCTGATGGCAAAGGCTTGGCTGCTGGGTCCTTCTGGTCCCTGGGGTGCTTTGAGAGCTTGAGAAGAAGACAAGATGAGTCTTGGATTAGTTCTACCTCTGCCAATTCCTAGCCACGGGATTTTGAGCAGATTAACCTCAAAACCTGTTTCCTCATCAGTAAAATGAGGATGATGATGATGGTACCCACTTCATAGAGCTAATGATGAAATGAGAGTCTAGCACATGGAATTCACTTAATCAATGCCAGTGTTTATTATAACCACATATATTTACAAAAAACATTAACAGTGATTATTTCTGCTGGCAGCATCAGAGACCATTTTAAATTTCTTCTTTGTTTCCCAAATTCTCTTCAATAAGCATGCATTGTTTTTATAATCAGGAAAAAAATGGCAATTAAAATATAATAGACTGTTGATCCCAGTTCCTGATGATTCCTCAGAAACATGCAAATACTTTCTCCACTGCTCAATGAGCTCCGGGCCTAGGTCTTATCTATTTTGGTACCGTTAGCATGAAGTACATCATTTGGCACCCAGTAGGTAGTCGATACTCATTTCCTGAACAAAAATCTCAATGGTAATTGCTTCAGGTTTTAATTTCTCTGTGTAACGAAACATCTTTTTCTTCTCCATGAATTCCTTTTTCTTACTTAGGTCCAATTTCTAATCCTTTTATCGATTTAATTGAATCCTCCCCAAATTTAGTCCTCTCCAAATTCTCCTCATCAGAATTTCTCTTAGACTGCTGAGTTGGGTTTAGGCAGGCTTTCAGCAAGCCTTTCATCTGAGCTCCACACAACTCATGCCAATAGTGATATGGATGGGACTGAGTTGAGATCAAATCTTTTTAGTAGCTAAATGAAGAACCAAGGCCACAGTAACCTGGATTATATAAAGATTATAAAAGGAAACAGACATTTCCAAAGAAATATCATATTTTAACTTGAAACCCATAGTGAAAAGAGTTTAAATAAAAGAGTTTACTTTTACCCATGTCAAAATATAGGGTTATTGATGATTAAGTTTGGCCATTGCTGGGATGCCTGGGTGGCTCAATTGGTTAAGTGTCCGTCTTGGGCTCAGGTCATGATCCCAGAGTCCTGGGACTGAGCCCTGCATGGGGCTCCCTGCTCAGCCAGGAGTCTGCTTTTCCCTCTCCCTCTGCCTCTCTCCACCGATCCCACTCGTGTGCTCTCTCTCTCAAATAAAATCTTAAAAAAAAAGTTTGGCCATTGCTATCATTTGGTTCCTTTGATCTTAACTGAATAAATGAAATGGTCCGGTAATCTCTAGGAAGGACAGGCTCGAGCATGATACTGCACTGGTGTTTCTTCTATAAAAGCAAACGCAAAAAAGATGACATTAGCCCTTGGCGGCTGATGTATTTTAGTTCTTTTCTCTCATTATTGATAAACGTAAGACTCTCTCTCTAGGAATTTGAACCTGAAGGGAAGTCCAAAGAGGATTCCAGCTGAGCCACCTGAGGCAGGGCCCCATCTATACAGAGTCTGATACTCAATTCCTCCTTTGATCTTGTGATCTACAATAGATTCCTCTTTGATTAAGATGTTCAAACATTTAGACTCCTAACTAGGTCTTAAAAGGTGCTAGGCCAAGCCTGGGTCCAGGACCAGGAGGAGGCCAGGCTGGCAAGATGTGGGGAGGGTGGTCCTGTTGTTGATGGAGGCACAGGAAACGTGGAGAAAGTGGAAGGAGAAAGAAAAGCTTGGGTGCTTGCCCACGTTGGTCAGCTGGCTTCTGTCCCCTGTAACCCAAGATTTCAGTTCACATGATGCCAAAGCAGGGCTGCGTTCCTCTCAGCCCGTTCCTGAGCCCCTGATCCTGGCAGGAGCGGGGAGAAGCGCTTGCCCTCTCTGCCATGCTGTGGCCTCTCACACGAGCATCTGGCCCCGAAGCAGGAGAGCTCTGTCTTCTGCTGCCCGCAGCAACTCTCTCCAGACAGCTACAAACCTGGGCCTCCCGAGGACACCTGCAGACACCCTGTCTTTCCACCCTCTCTCTCTGCCCCCAGGCACTGGGACATAAACTTCTTCTCTCATATCATTCAGGCAACAAATGGAATAAATAAATGAAAATCAAATCATGCAAATCTCCTTGGCAGAGGCCAGCATCTCTGGGTTGCCAAACTTGCTGAGACGTGCCTAAGCTGAGAAGTGAAGGTTGATCAAGCTCATGTGTGAACCCTGGATCATCAGGAAAAATTCCGGCTAGCGAGGAGCATTGCTCTGACCCATCCCACACGACGCTCCCGCAAAGAGCTGGTCCAGGGAAAACTCCACTTGTTCAAAGGTGATTCATCAAAAGGAAAATGCAGAGGATCTCTCCATGCACAGGAATGGGATAGGAAAAGCAAGTGGCAGATGTGAAACGCTTACCAGGAAAATGCTGCCATAGAGCAGACAAAAGCTGTAACCAAACAATTGCCAGGCATTTAAAAGACTTGACGAAGGGACTGCCTCTACGAAGAAAGAGTACAGGGAAAAGATGGGAAGACCTCAGGAGGCGAAACGAGAGCTCAGGAAAAAAGTGCAAAAAAGGAAATAAAGAAAAACAAAATAGCCCAAGGGAGGAAAAACACTGCTGAAAATATTAGGGACACAGAAGACAGGAAGGACAAAAATTCAACAAAATAAAATGGAAATAAAAGAGTTTAAAAGAACGAGATAGGCAAAGAAGCCCAGTGACTATTAATATATCAAGCACATGTGACGTACCAGGCGCTGTTCTAGGCACTAAGGAATACAGCAGCTCTGCAACCAACACGGGCCCTTATTGCCCTTGAAACAAAACTGTGTTTTGTTTTCAGCTTTCCATACCGTCTGCGGTTGATAATGCAAAGGCCACCCAAGAGATGGCCCATTGTCAAGGTATGTCACGGTCTTGTCATGCTCCTGCCATCTGCAGGCATGTGGCATTATCCAGCATTGGAACAGTGTCCTTCAAACTTAACATCCAGACATCTAACTTTACCCCTGTCACCTCCTCCTCAGCTGGGTTACTGTTACAGGCTGAACTATGTTCCCCCCTAAATTCACAGGTTGAAGCCCTAACCCCCAATGTGACTGTATTAGGAGATAGGGTCATTAGGGGTGTAATTAAGGTTTAATGAGATCATGTGTGGGGCCCTGATCCAGTAGAACTGGTGTCCTTACAAAAAGAAGAAGAGACACCAGGGCATGGCTAATACCAAAGGCCATGTGAGCACACGGTGGTCCCCTACAAGCCAGGGAGAGGGCTCTTACCAGAACATGAATCCGCCAGCACCTTGATGGTGGGCTTCTAGCCTCCAGAAGGGTGAGAAAGTAAATGTCTATTGTCTAAGGCACCCAGGCTGTGGCATTTTGTTATGGCAGCTCAAGCCGACTAACGGTCCCTCAATGTGCCATGCCTAGCATGGGATCATCTCTCCCTGGTGCTTTCTGAGGAATGATCAGGACAAAAGGGGTGGTGAGCAATATAAGCCTATTTTGAAAATTTGGGATTCTACCCTGACCATTCCTGGTCACAGTGCTCTTTTTTTCCCCTAAAAGCTAGAAAGAGACCCAGAAATGGAGCGAGAGGACACAAACTTAATGCTGTTTCAGCTACCTGGATTTTCTTGTTGGCCTGAGATGGTCCTAGATCTCAAAGATAATGGTCACTTGGTTGAGAGCCCTGCTCACTGAATCCTCCTGCAGTGACCCATACAGCTCTGTAGTCGGCTTCTGTAAATTCTGTAAAAATGCCCTTGTCACTCCTGCACTTGTCCCTTCTGGACAGAAGGTCTGGGCACGTGGTGGGGACAGCTGAATGAAAGATGAAGGTACAGGCGCTCGAATGGCTTGTGCCGATTCTGTGGGGTAGAGGGAGAGCAATCCCCCAGCGCCTGGGGAGGACACACCTTGGACCCTGGAGGTGCTGAGTTGTGAGGGCAGGGTGCGATGACCCCACACCTTGTCCATGACACTGGGCGCAGTCACACGGTCTGCCTGGGCCAGGCGGCCCCTACTGCTCCCGCCTGCCCTCCTGTGGGGTTGGTCATCCCTGCCTGCACACTATGGAAATAGGAAAATTCACAAGGTCACGGATGTTTCTCAAGTATTCCTCTGGGCCTGAAGCTCCGACAGCACCAGCGAACATGCTTCTGAACATCCCCTCATACTGTTCAGACACCTGACTGGGACAACCTTGTTTCTACCTGACGGATACAAATTCACCTGCTTCTCTTCAGGCTCAAGGGGTCTTGGGTGAGGCCATGTGTGGCAATCAGAGACCTGTTCATGTTCCTTAACCAAACTGATGCAACGGTGAGCCAAATCAAACTCAACAACAGAGCCCAACTGGAGTGACCTGCGCCCCTTTAAACTGTACCTTTGTGTGTCAGGGAGAAGGGCCACAGAATGTCTCTCCAGGGGGTCTGACTCTCAGCGTGGGGGCAGGGGGGAAGGCCCTTCCCAGTCGGTTTCTTCCTTGGGTCTTCTGCTTCAGTGCTAGATTAGTGTCAGCTACTCATTCCACCACACCTGAAGACTTTTTAAAAATTGTGGTAAACTCTACATAAATAAAATTAATCATTGTAACCACTTTTAAGTATACAATTCAGTGGCATTAAGTACACTCACAATGTTGGGGAACCATCACCACTATCTACTTCCAGAACTTCTCCATCATGCCAAACTGAAACTCCATCCCCATTCCCTGTCGCCAGGCCCTGGTAACCTCTCTTCTACGTTCTGTCTCCATGACTTGCCTTTTCCAAGGGTCTCATGGAAGTGGAATCATGCAGTGTTTGTCCTTTTGTATCTTTCTGATTTCACTTAGCATACTGTTTTCAAGGTTCATCCATGCTATGGTGTATGTCAGAATTTCCTTCCTTCAATGGTGAAATAATATTCTACAGCACATATATACCACATTTTGTTTTCATCTGTTCCTGTATTTTTTAGAGCTCTCTTTATCCCTTGGTGGTGAAGCCTCTGTTATCAGTTAATAATCATTTATATTCAACTCTCCCTGTTAACACCATGTAGTTTCCATCTCCTGACCAGAGCCCTGACACACTTGCCTTTGGAAACTGCCTTTCACTCACTCATGTGACCTTGATGGGGCCAGTCATGGAGCCCGGTTTCCCTCATCATGAACCATACTGCCCCATCACTATGATAGCAGTGACAGGTCCTAGGGCAGGCATATGGCCCAACCAATGCCAATCACAATCATTCTCCAGGATCAATAGATGGATATGGGGGAAATGTGTTTCCATAATGTTTGCCACACCGGGGTTCTTACTGTCATGTTCCCAGACATGTGTAGAGGGCTCATCTTGTGGTAGAAGAAACTGAGACCAATACACAAGGAAAAATAGGGACGGAGAGGTTTCTAATATGTCCAGAGGCAGTGTAGCCTGAGAAGAAGGTCAGAATTTAAGGAGGTGAAGGAGGAAATAAGAAGAGTGAGAATGGGCAGCCAGAACTGCAGAAGAAGGTGGAGGAGAAGGTGGTATCATGCTTCGTGATCATTGTGATATCAAGAGAGGATTTTTTTTAAAAGAAGGGAAGGGGTGGGGCGCCTGGGTGGCTCAGAAGGTTAAGCGCTGGACTCTTGGTTTCGGCTCAGGTCATGATCTCGCAGTTGTGGGATCGAGCCCCACGTTGGGCTCTGCGCTCAGCGTGGAGTCTGCTTCAGATTCTCTCTCCCTCTCCTTCCCACTTGTGCTCTCTCTCAAATAAATAAAATCTTAAAAAAAATAAAAGAAGGAAAGGGGTTAAAAAAAAGGCGGGGCTGGAACCTGGCGCCTGGATTGGGCACTAGGCTGTGGCTGACGGGAGCGAGGGCAGTGGCTGTGGAGTGCTCTGCATTAGCACCCGTGCGTCTCTCCCGGTCTGTCTCCAGCACCCTTGAGAGCCCTGGGCTCCGGCTGTGCCTGTTGTTCTTCAAAGGTGCCACAACCCTCAAGCTTCCCCAGCTCCTGCTCTTGACCAGCTGTGACCGACTCTGCCAAATTCGAGTCAAGCTCAGCTCTTCAGAGAAGCCCCGCTGGTCAGTTCCTGGATCCCACGGAGGAGCTGTCGCTGCGGCACCGCTGGGTCTGTCCCTTCTGTGGATTACTTAGTATGCTGCTGGCTGTGCACGTCTGTCTCCTCTGGCGCCTGTGGACGCCCATAAAGCAGGGGGCTTCAGTTTATGCATCTCTGCATTCCAACCAGCCAGCACAGGGCCTGGCCTCGAACGGAGCTTAGCGCACGCTAATGGATCAGCGCCTGCAGGGGTGCACTCGCCAATTCTCCTGTTACAGGAGAGCGAGATCTGGTTGCCATGGCGCTGAGAGAGATTTCTCCACCTGCTGTTTTCAGGAGGAACAAATCAACAGTGAGCTGAATGCATTTTGGCATCTGGCCAGCATGCCAGGCCGACCCTGAGATGGCAGAGACACCTTTCCAGCTAAACAGACCTTTTCACCCTTTTCTTCCAGGCAGGTGAACTGTTGAGTAACATCAAAGAATTTCCTTTCGTCTGTCCCTGGGAGATTTAAAGGGCTTCTCTTTTGCCAGTATCCCCCTCTGCTCTCATGCCAGTTTCCTCCCCTTTCCTCCTGCCTTGTCAATGAGATGTCAGAAGTTGTTGCACGTGGCTTCTGCGAGCGCCCCTGAGGAGGGAGGCAGCTGTGAGGGTCCATGTGCTGGTCCTGCTTCCTTATTCTTTCTGCGTAAGACGGGGGCCTAATGCTTGGTGATGTGGGAAACAAAGGCAGAAGAAAAAGCATTAAATTTCCTTACTACCTAGAGCCCACTGACCCGTCCTTGAAACAGGCAGAGTGACATTCTTCTAGGGACTCAGCTGCCTCGATGTTAATACTTTGCTGAGGGCAAAGCAATCTTAGCCCGACCCCCCAGGATCCTGTAAGTCTACTTTAACATATAAAAATTCCTTTAGAAATTTCCTTTATCTCTAAACCCCCCAAGATACATGTTGGCAATCATCCCCCAAGCATATGATCCACTGAGATACATCTGAAGGGTCTCATGACTCAGGTTTTATTAGACAGTCATAAATGACCTTTTCCCAACAATAGCTAGCCCCTCAAGGTCCTGGAAACCTTGGTTCCAAAATTCCTTAGAGACTTATGCTATCCTTACCTCCCTCCCAACTTGAAAGTCTATAATGGGCCATTTCTCATGACCCCAGTGCTGCTCTTTCTGCCCATGGGTCCTGTCCCCGTGCTTTAATAAAACCACCATTTTGCATCAAAGATGTCTCAAGAATTCTTTCTTGGCCGTCGGCTTCGAACCCTAATGTCTTTCCTACGTCACTTAGAACTTCATCAACCATCAGAGAAGTCAGCCCCAACATCCTCAAGTCTTGAGCCTGCCCTGGATTTCTCATCTTTGAGCTTCTTTGTAGATGGCTGAAAAATAGAGCACTGTGTTGTTCTGTGTCTGTATTTCATGTCTCTGTGACTTACAGTCAAATGCAAGTTCTAACTAATACCCCGGCCTCTGCTTCTTGGCCATTCAGAGCTCTTTCATTCTTGAGCGTGGCCTCCAGGCTCCTGCTGACTCTGTGAGTCCTCCTGCTGTCTCCCTAATACATGTCCTGTCACTGGGGCTAGCCTGAATGGAATCTTGTTTGTATCCAAGAACCGTTCCTGGTAGAAGGCATATGCTAGGTGGGAGGGTGTAATGGGAAATAGAGATGAAAGAAAATGTTCCAGGTATGAGTATGTGCAGAGGCGAAAGGCAAATGACCACCCCTCTTGTAAGTTAGTAAGGCTGGATCATACATTACATGGGGAGTGAGGCTGGGAGGCAGGCCATGGTGACACTGGGCTTTATCCTGAAAACATGGGGGTGGGTGGGTAGGTTTTGCGTGTGTGTGTGTGTGTGTGTGTGTGTGTGTGTGTGTGTAGGTCACATGATCACATTTCCAAATCAGGAATCTTACTGTAAGTGTAGTGAGGAGAAAAGATTGCTGGGAGCCAGTCTGAAGACAGGGAACCTTGTCGCAGGGACCCAGATAAGAGATGATGGAGCAGTCGGGGAAGGAGAAACAGATTTTAGGCAGACCTGGAGATAAATAAAATCGGCAAGAACTGTATTTGATAGGTAAAGGAGAGAAAGAGGTCAAGTTCAGAAGCAAGAATTCTCACTTGAGCACTTGGATGGATACCACTTCTTCCTCAGGCAGTTTATGGTCTTTGCACCACCTCTGTACCCATGGAAGTGTTCCTGGTGACCAAGGAACCTGTCATCTCTCACCGCTTTCCTGAAATCGTAATAGTCACAGTCTTTCAGGTGGCCTTAGGCTACATCATCAGAGGTATTGAGTTCAGAACCAGGGAGGTGATGCTCTTGGCCCCCTGACTCTGTTTAGAACATACACCAGGTGTACTGTGTCTAATCTTGGTCCCTAACTACAAGGCGTAGTTTAACAACTGGAGCTGTCTAGGTTAGGTGGCCATCAGTAAGCTACACCGATGAGGCAGTTCTGAGGGATCAGGGACCAGAGAATGTTTAAGGCTATAAGGCTCCTGTGTGCAAATGTTTAAAGGCAGAGGGTACAGAGGGTTTTTTGTGACTCTAGAGTACACGGCAAGGACTGGCGGGCTGAAGCTGTAGGGAGGCATATTTTTGTCCAACATAAAGAACCTTCTCTGGGTCAGAGCTGCCCTGTGTGGACAGGAAGCCCAGAGAGGAAACGAATAGCCCATGTGAGAGGTGTTTGGGAGGAGGCTGAGGGGTTCTTCCTCCCAATCCCCCCCAGGGAGCATGGAGCAGGGACCACAGCTCAGATGCCCGCAAAGAGCCAGGTGAGGCATTAGTTGGAGCAGTCCGGCTCAAGGTGCCCAAATTCTGCATTAAAACCAAGAGCAGCAAGAAATGCTGTGCAATGTGACAAATCCTGCCGCAGAGGTGGGACTGAGTCAACGCACCACATCTGCCCTGGAAGGCGAGGGGCGGAGGGTGCGAGTTTGTGGGGCTGCAGTAACAAAGCACCCCAAACTGGGGACTTAAACAACAAACGTATTGTCTCATGGTTCTGGAGGCTGGAAGTGTTGGCAGGGCGTGCTCCTCCTGAAGCTTCCAGGGGAGATTCTCCCAGCTTCTGGCAGCCTGATTCCAACCTCTGCCTCCATCTCCTCTGTGTCTGTGTCTGTGTCCAAGTTCCCCTCATTTTACACGGACACCAGTCATATTGGATTAAGGGTCCACCCTACTCCCACATGAACTCAACTCATTATATCTGCACTGACCCCCTTGTTCCAAATAAGGTTACAATCTGAGGTGGCCTGGTCTTTCGGAGGGGCACAATTCAAACCCGAAGTCTGAGGTCCCATTCCGCTGAAGGCTTGTCAGTCTAGGAGTAGCACCTAGCTTTGCTAAGCCTTTTGTTTGTTTTTGCCTGTCTTGTGTTTCTAGCTTACATAAGCTTCCTCCTTCCCATCAAACTGGCAAAGCCAGAGCCCCACTAATATTTAGTGACTGACGCACCCTCGCTCTGCAGGAGAGACACGGCGGGCCTGAATGACTTCTCACAGGGCTGGGCTCCCCATCTCGGGGCGGGTTTCTTGTGCTTGGAATGCTGGCTCCTTTCTGCTCTGAAAGCCGCTGAACGCTGGGCCTGTGGCTGCCTGACAGGCGGCTCGCTGCCTAGGTGCTAGTTGTGGGGAACTGCTCCCCTCTGCTGGACAGAGGGAAACCTGCTCTCCTTCCATTTCTTAGGGATTTGCTTCCCCGAAGTCACAAGTTCATAAACCCACAGTAAGAGCGCGAAGGGGCCAGAGGTCAGCGGGTCCAGTCCCCTTCGTTGTTCAGAGAGGGAGGCTGAGGCCAGAGAGGGAAAAGGCCCTGTTGAAGGCCACAGAGAGAGTTAGGGAGATGGGATCAGACACGAGCTCCTCTCTCCCACACCAAGGTCTGGGAAGCATCCCTTAGGATCCTAGAGGCACAGGCTGGAAGAAAACCAGAGTGGGGCTCCTGGGAATTCCACACATACCTTAGCTTGGAGGACAAATGGCAGAAGGCAAAAGAGAAGGGGTGGGTACCTCACTCCAAGTAGGGGCATGAGAAAGCTGGAGAGCTACTGGCCCTGAGAAGTGTACCAGGACCACCAGTCAGTCCCCTCACTCGGGATAATTCCCCATCAACTGAGTGAGTGATCCCAGCACAGCCCAACTCCACACTCCTAAAAAGTCATGTATCAACAGAACTTCTGTAAATCAAATGCTGTCTTCACTCTCTCCTTCCTTCTCCTGTGTCCCAGATATCTTTACCATCTTTCTCAGAGCTGGCCCATGGTAGTATGATAGCTCGGGCAAGCTTACTGCTCTAACAAATAGACCAGAATGTATCACAGCTCAAATGCAACAGAAATTTACTGTTCGCTCACGTCAACAGTTCAAACAGCTTATCAGAAGGGGTGAGGGGCAACGGGCTCTGTTCACACAGTCACTCAGGGCCCAGGGTCTGCCATCTTTAACATGTGGACATCAACATCCAGCCAACAGAAAGGGAAGGGCACAGAGGACAGCACACGGGAGTTCTTCTAGGCTGGGCTGGGAAGTAGTGTGTGGCAAATTCAATCATGTTCCATTGGCTGGAATTCAAAGGATCCAGAAGGGACCAGACAAAACTAAATCTAAACCTGACTTAAATGTTGATCCGATGGGAGGTGTGGCACCACGAGAACGCGGCTCACAGAGCTCCTACACAGGGAGTGTCACCGACCGAGGACCCCAACTGCTGCCCTTTGAAATCTATGACGGTGCTGGTGCTGAGGCATGTCTCCCGCAGGCTGCTCCCTGCCAATGACTGAGTGTAGCCCACACACCATGGCAGATGGTTCCTATGAGTATCGGGGACTCTTGTGTTGTCAGCCTGGTTCCAGAACGCCCCCAATGGCTTTGCTGAACCTTTCTGAGACTACGTGGCAGGCTAGGATGCTTCACCCAGCTGTTGCTCCCTCACCTTCACTCGGGGTCGGATGGGCATCATGGTCTGGTGGTTCTCCTGAACTCCCTGATTCCTACTTCCTTTCATTTTCCCTAATAAAATCCTGGCACACTTAATCCTGACTGGTGTCTGCATCTTGGAGGAGCCAGTCTAACACAGAAGTCAACTCTCTGGTATTGACTACTCCAACTCCATTGGGGTCACTTAGCGCAGGTGGTGAAGACAGACAAGACTTGTTGAACAAAAGATGCTCTGGGTACACCCAGAACTTGCAAATGTCATATAGAGGTACCAGGGGTTAGGATACAACATGCTTTTTTAGGGGACACAATTTGACCCAGAAGTGTCTCCACACTCAGCTGGGTGACTCCTTCCCACATTTTCCCAGCAGGATTGTTCTTCAGTTCTTCACAAGGGCTTTTCCAGACCTTCTCCACCCTCCCCAACATCACAGCCAAGCAATGATTCCCTGCCGGCAACAAATGACTTTGCTTCCTCCTTCACAGAAAACCGAACACTGACAGAAGGGAAGTCCTCCTGCACAGGGCATCTGTCTCTACCTTATCCATCTTCTTCTCCTGCCCTCCCTCACCATATTCTTCCTCAGCCCTAATCCATATCATGCTTTACAAATCCCTTTGCTCTGAGGCAGGGATGCTGCTTCTCCCCACTTTTCTCTGTACCAGGAAATGACACCACAATCTACCCATTTGCTCAGGCCCCCAATATCCACAAGTCCATCTTTGTGATTTTCTTTTCCTGACTCTCCTTCTTCCTCTAACATGACTAATCCATCAGTATGTCTGATTTGCTTTACCTTCCAAGTATTTCCTGAAACCAGCCCGTCTCAGCATGTCCACTGTTACTCCGCCAATCAGGAAATCTAACTGGTAGTTAGAAAAACCTCTTAACTGCTTTCCCTGTCCCCATTCTTGTCTCATTCCAGCCCAATCTCCACACACAGCCAGAATGATAATCTTAAAACAGACATCAGACCATTTACTCCCCTGCTTAAAATGCTTCAGCAACTCCCCATTGCAGATGAAAATAATTAACTTTTTTTTTTATCATGGCCTACAAGACCTATATGATCTGAACTTTGTAGACTTCTCTGATCTTGTTTCATATCTTTCTCCTTTTCAGTCACAACATTCCAGACACATGGGTTTTCTTACTATTCTTTTTTTTTTTTTTAAAGATTTTATTTATTTATTTGAGAGAGAGAATGACAGAGAGAGAGCACATGAGAGGGGGGAGGGTCAGAGGGAGAAGCAGACTCCCCGCTGAGCAGGGAGCCTGATGCGGGACTCGATCCCGGGACTCCAGGATCATGACCTGAGCCGAAGGCAGTCGCTTAACCAACTGAGCCACCCAGGTGCCCCGGGTTTTCTTACTATTCTTTAGTAAGCCAAGTAGGTTCCTACCTTAGGGCCTTTACACATACCATTACTTCAAATCTTCTCATGGCTGATTCCTTGTTATCTCTATATCCTAGATCAAATGTTGCCTCCTTAGAGAGGCCTGACCACCTATCTAAAGACTAGCCTCATCTCATGTCATGCTTTACCAAATTTCCCTGCTTTATTATTATTGCTATTGTTGTTATTATTATTATTATTAGAGAGGGAAGGAGAAAGAGGGGCAGAGAGACAGAATCTCAAGCAGGCTCCACACCCAGCATGGAGCCTGATGCGGGGCTTGATCTCACAACCCTGAGATCATGACCTGAGCTGAAATTAAGGGTTGAACACTTAACTGACTAAGCCACCCAGGCATCCCTCCCTGCTTTATTATTTTTAGAGTACTTACCGCTATCTGAAACTGTTTATTAACCAGCTTAATTTTTTTTAAGATTTTATTTATTTTATTTTAGAGAGAGAGAGGGAGTGAATGAGTGGGGGCAGGGGCAGATGGAGAGGGAGAGGCAGAGAATCTCAAGAAGACTCCAGGCCCAACACAGAGCCCGACCTCACAACCCTGAGATCATGACCTGAGCCAAAACCAACAGTTGGATGCTTAACTGACTGAGCCACCCAGGTGCCCCAACCAGCTTATTTTTATATTGTCCGCTTGGTCCCAAAGAATCTAAGCTCCTTGTGAATAGGAAGTTTGTCAGTTTTGTTCATCGCTGTTCCTCCAGTGTCTAGAACAACGCTTGGCACACAGTAGGTGCTTGGTAAGTGTTTACTGAATAACTACGTGACAGGTGACACGGCTCTTAAGCATTACAAAAGTTTCCAGGGGGACACTATTTCACCACTGTGACATTCCCTGTCCAAATCCTAGGAGGTATCTTGAAGGCCAACATATGGTCACTTTTGTGCCAAGCTGGAGCAAAGGAATTCTTTCCCAAAGGCAAAGAGTCCTAGCACTTGGATCCAGCCCCTCCCAGGGGTGCCACAGTGACCACCTCTCACTGAGACTCTGACATTGTGACCAGTGTATTTGGGAACACTTGCTGGTCTCCATTTCTTCTGGATCCACAGACCTCTGCTCCTTGTCTCAGAGAAAATCTTGCTACTCTAGCCGCTTCTGCTTCTCACTGTACAAGTCCCTAAGTGGGTATCTTCCCCTGACTCCTAATTTAACAGTTTTAGAAGATTAAATCTTCCCTTACCTATGCCCTAGGGATCAAGGAGGGAAGGGAAGAGAAGCCGTTCTCTTTCCTCCCAATGCTTCCACGCCAGTGAAATCAAAACATAAATTAATCTTACAATAAATTACCCTGCCTTAGCCACTGACATTATCACTAAGGTTTCAAGGGACCTTACCTCCTTGTTGTTGGAGAACAGAGGCTGAAACAAATCTTTGCTAAGGGAGGCTAGAAGTTGAGGCAAAACTTTGTTAATGGTTCAGGGGCCAGAAAGGAGAGTCAGTGCCAGAGAATTATGGAAGCCAGACCACGTGGGTCACAGGCCAGGTTCACTCACCCTATATTTAGAATCTTCTTCAGGGCACCTCTCTGCTTTAGCCTCTGCTGTAGCTGCCTGCACCTAAGGGGAAAAGACCCAGAAAATCAAGTCATGGAATTTTCTGCTTCTTAGGTAAAAGGGTAAATATTTTTGAATAAAACAGGTGCCTAGGGTAAATGTTATGAATAAGACAGGTGCCTAGCTTTTCTGTAGTAAGGGGATTCAGGGAGGATATTATTCTCACTGCAGTGACAATCACTGTCAAAGCCTCAGAAAGTCCCTTGAAGGCCAGCAGTCTGGTCACTCACTTCTCAAGAAAAGGGATTATATAACCAGTTCAGGGAAGAACCCTGTATTAGTTATCCATTGTTGTGTAACAAACTATCCCCAAACCTAGCAGCTTAAAAAGCCACAAACATTATTTCACAGTCTCTGTATGTCAAATAATTGGAAGCAGTCCAGCTAGATGGTTCTGGATCAGGGCCTTCCATAAGATTAGATGCAAGACGTTGACTGGGGCTGCAGTCATCTGAAGGCGGCTGGACTGGGGCTGGAAGGCATGGCTCCCAGGTGGTCCACTCACATGGCTTATGGCAGGAGGACTCAGCACCCCATTAGCATTTGGCACTGATCATAAAAGAGCTTGAATGGCTATATTAACATGAGACTAAGTAGATTTAAAGAAGTATATTTAGAGATGAAGATGAACAATTCATAATAACAAAAGTGTCATTCAGCAGAAAGATGTAACAATTATAAATGTGTATATGCCTAATAATGTCAAACAAAATACATGAAGCAAACATGACAGAATGAAAGGTAAAAATAGACGAATTCACTATCAGAGATTTTAACATCCTCTCTCAGTTATTGATAGAACTAAACAAAAAGTAGTAATGACAGAGAAGATCTGAACAACACTATCAACCACCTTGTCTAACTGACTCTTATAAAACACCATGCACAACAACTGCATAATGCGTATTCTTTTTAAGTACACACGGAGCATTCACCAAGGTACTGCCATATGCTGGGTCACAAAATTTACTGAAGTCGATAAATTTCAAATGCTTTTCTCTGACTACATGGGAATTAAGCTAGAAGGCAACAATAAAAATAACAGTATATGTTTAAAGGTTTCAAATATTTGGAAATTAACATTCTTCTTTTTTTTTTTAAAGATTTTCTTTATTTGAGAGAGAGAGTGAGTGTGAGAGAGAGAGCACAAGCAGGGGGAGGGGGAGGGGCAGAGGGAGAGGGAGAAGCAGACTCCCCACTAAGCAGGGAGCCTAATGTGGGGCTCCATCCCAGGATCCTAGGATCATGACTTCAGCCGAAGGCAGACGCTGAACTGACTGAGACACCCAGGCTCCCCTAAACAACACTCCTCTTGATAACTAATAGGTCAAAGAAGAAATCATATGGGGAATCGGGGAATTAAAAAGCATTTTAAACTATATGAAAATGAAAACACGATGTATCCAAAATTTTGGAATTCAACTAAAGCAGAACTTAGAGGCAAATCTATAATTTTAAATGTTTGTTTTAGGAAACAAAAAAGGCTTACAATAAATTATCTAAGTTTCTACCTTGAGAAGCTAGAAAAAGAAGGGCAATTTAAACCCAAATTAAGTAGAAGGAAAAAATTATAAAGTAGAAATCAATGGAATAGAACATGGACAAAACAAGAGAGAACATTAACAAAGCCAAAAGTTAGATGTTTGAAAAATTGATAAATTGGTAAACATTTAGCAAGACTGACAAAGAAAATAAAAGAGGAAGAGAAAAAAAAATTTAATTACTGATTTCAGGTATGAAATAGGGGATTTTCCTCCAGAGCTTACATGTATTTAAAGAATAATATTGGAATGTTATGAGCAACTTTATGCCAATAAATCTGATGACTTATATGAAATAGCCAGATTTCTTGAAAGACAAAACTTACCAAAAAAGACAAAAGGAAAATAGAAGACATGGATGGCTTCATTTCTATGAAAGGACCTATTCACAAATTCACTGGTAAACTCTACCAAATGGTTATGGAAGAAATAATGCCAATCTTACAGAGACGGGTATTTCAGGAAACAGAGGAGAAACTCCTCCCAAATCATTTCATAAAGCCAACATAACCTTGATAGAAAGACTTTACAAAAATATTGCAAGAAGAAAATTATAGGCTAATATTGCTCATGAACATAGAGGCAAATATCTTTATCAACATATTAGCAGATCAAATCCAACAAAACGTAAGGAGGATAAAACCAAATGGGATTTCTCCTGGCAATGGAAGGTTGATATAAAATTTGAAAAATTCAACAATGTAGTTCAGTATTATTAAGAGAATCAAGGAGAAACACCCTATAGTCATCTCAGTAAATGCATAAAGAGCATTTTATAGAATTCAGTACTTATCCATGACAAAATCTTAAGCAAACTAGGAACAGCAGGAACTTCATTAATATAATAAAGGCATCTGCTAAAAATTCTACATCTAACATGATACTTACTTAAAGGAACATTGAACACTTTGCCTTTAAGATCAGGAACAAAGGGAAGATGTTCATCCTCACCACTTCTATTCAATATTGTACAAGATGACCTAGACTATACAGCTAGGCAAGCAAAACAAAACAAAACAAAACAAAACATAAAGATTGGAAAGGAAGAAGTAAAACTGATTCTTTATACAAATGAGATGATTATTAATGTAGAAAATCCCAAGGAATCTACCAAAAAAAAAAAAAAACCCCAAAACTCAACTACTAAAATTAGTAAATGAACGATCACTACACAAAATCAATTATATTTCTATACATTAGCAACAAACCATTGGAAAACAAAATAACACTCAGAGTTAACAAGTAAAATACTTAAAAATAAATTTAACAAAAGACATCCAAAGCCTATATTGTTGTCAATTCCCCCGAAACTGACCTATGGATTCACAATCCCAGCAGGTATTTTTTTCAACTGACAAGTCAATTCTAAAATTTACACAGAAATGGAAAGGACCTGGAATAGTAAAAAACAATTTTGAAAAAGAAGGTGGAAAATGTACATTATCTGACTTCAAGACTTACTCTAAAGCAACAGTAATCAAGAAAGTGTGATATTGACATAAAGGTTGACAGACAGATGGATCACTAGAACAGACTAGGGATCAGAGAAATAGCCTTACACTTACATAGTCAATTTATTTTCAACAAAGGCACCATACCTGATCAATGGTGAAATAAATATTGTTGAGTTTTTTTCCTTTCAACAATTGGTGTTGGGGAAGATAGTGGAATAGGAGGACCTTAAGCTTGTCCTGTCCCATGCCCACACTAGATAATACTCACAGCAGTGTAAACAACCCCCGAAACAATCTGAAGACTGGTAGAACAACTGAAGGTTGAGAAGAGGCCACATCAAAGAAGGTAGGAAGGGTGAAGACACAGTCTGGGAGCAAAATGGACCATGGCCATCCGCCGTGGGGAGGAAGCTGGTGGCACGGAGAAGGGCAGAAAACAGACTATCACACCAGAGAGCTCATAAACAGGGAGGATGAATCCTCATAACATTTGCCTTTGAAAGCCAGAGGGGTCAGTTTCATGAGTTCTTACAACCAGCAGGATTTAAAGCCTAGGATATTAAAAATCTGCAGGCTCAGCTCTGGGAGAGCCTGGAGGGGTTAGGAAATGGAATCCTTATCCTTATAGAGATAGCAGGACAAACAGTCTATGCAGATACAGCAGTCTGACAAATGTCAGGGGCAGACAAGAGGGAGAGTGATTTGCTCATCTCAGAGTGTGGCCCAGAGAGACAGGGATCACCACAGGGAGACCCCTCTAGGAACAAAGGAGCTGGCAGGCATTATTTCCCTCCCATGCAGCTCAGCATAAACATGGGCCACCTGCAGGAAGCAGCACCTCAACAAAACTCTCTACTTTGCACCAAGCCTCGCCCTCCACGCTTCAAGGATCCGCTCACTTCCAGCCATGCTCACTTCAGTCCTGGCACTGCGGGACCCTCCCACAGAAGACCTGTGCAAATCCTGCCAACACCACATCTCTTGGACTTGTGCATTTTGCAGGACCTCAGTTCCCGTGGCAGTGGGGGTATGCCTTATTTCACAAGCAGACCAACCCACACCTTGTTAAAATGCCTCCCACCCCTGCTGGGGACCAAACACTGCCCACAAATAGGCAAAGAGAGCCTCTGCAAACAACTAGACTGAAGGAAAATTAGGCCAAGACTCAACAGCAGAGTGTAGGCAACACACATAGGAGATACTCCCTGAAGTGCCAGGCCCTGAGGAACAGGGAACACTACACTGCAGGGCACTATAGGACCTCTTCTTGATAATGCTGTTATTGTTAAGAGCAAGAAAAGTAGCTGACTTTCCTAACACAAAGAAACACACACAAAAAGTCAGACAAAATGAGGAGACAGAGAAATATCTCCCAGATGAAAGAACACGACCAAACTACAGCAAGAGACCAAAGTGAAATGGATATAAGTAATATGCCTGATAAAGATTTTAAAGTAATGATCATAAAGATACTCACTGGACTTGAGAAAAGAGTGGGGAACATTAGTGAAACCCTTAACACAGAGATAAAAAAAAGAACCAATCAGAGATCAAGAACACAATAAACGAAATAAGAAATACACTTGATGGAATAAGTAGCAGGCTAGAAGTAGAGGAATGATTTAATGAACTGGAAGACAGAGTTATGGAAAGTAACCAAGCTGAGCAAAGGAGAGGAAAGAAAATCATGCAAACTAAGAATAGTCTTAGGGAACAACAACAAACAAAACCCAAACCCAGCAAAAGGAAGGAAATAATAAAGAATAGAACAAAAACAAATAATATAGAAACTAAAAAAAATAGGGCGCCTAGGTGGCTCAGTCGGTTAAGCATCTGCCTTTGGCTCAGGTCATGATCCCAGAGTCCTGGGATTGAGCCCCGCATTGGGCTCCCTGCTCAGCGGGGAGCCTGCTTCTCCCTTTACCCTTCCCCCTCTGCTTGTGCTCTCTCACTCTCTCTCTCAAATAAATAAGTAAAATCTTAAAAAAAAAAAAAAAAAGAAAACAATCTCATTTACAATTGCACCAAAAACAACAAAATATCTAGGAATAAACTTAACCAAAGAGGTGAAAGACCTAAACAAAACAAAACAAAAAAACAAAAAACGCAGAGGTGGAAGACTGAAAACTATAAAAAACTGATGAAAGAAATTCAAGACAATGCAAAGAAATGGAATGACATTCCATGTTCATGGGTTGGAAGAACAAATATTGTTAAAATGTCCATACTACCCAGAGCAATAGACACATTTAATGCATACCTATTAAAATATCAACATTTTTCACAGAATAGAATAAGCAATCCTAAAATTTGTATGGAACCATAAAAGACCCCCAATAGCCAAAGCAATCTTGAAAAAGAAAAGCAAAGCTGGAGGCATCACAATTCCAGACTTCACATTATATTACAAAGTGGTAATAATCAAAACAGTATGGTCCTGGCATAAAAATAAACACATAGATCAATGGAGTAGAACAGAAAATCCAGAAATAAACCCACAATGATATGGTCAATTCATCTTTGATAGAGAAGGAATGAATATCCAAAGGGAAAAAAAGACAGTCTCTTCAACAAATGGTATTGGGAAAACTGGACAGCTAGATGCAAAAGAATGAAACTAGATGACTTTCTTTCATCATGCACAAAAATAAACTCAAAATGGATTAAAGACCTAAATGTGAGACCTAAAACCATAAAAATCATAGAAGAGCACAGGTAGTAATCTCTCTGAAATCGTCTGTAGCAACATTTTTCTAGATATGTGTCCTGAGGCAAAGGAAATAAATGCAAAAATAAATTATTGAGACTACATCAAAATAAAGTTTCTGCACAGCAAAGGAAACAATCAACAAAACTAAAAGGCAACCTACTGAATGGGAGAAGATAGTCGCAAATGACATATCTGATAAAGGGTTAGTATTCAAAATATATAAAGAACTGATACAACTCAATACCTAAAAACCAAATAATCCAATTAAAAAATGGGCAGAAGATATACAAATGGCCAATAGACACAAGGAAAGATGCTCAACATCACTCATCATCAGGGAAATACAAATCAAAACCACAATGAGCTATCATCTCACACCTGTTAGAATGGCTAAAATCAAAAATACAAGAAAAAACAAGTGTTGATGAGAATGTGGAGAAAAAGGAACCCTCTTGCACTGTTGGTGGGAATGCAAACCGGTGTAGCCACTGTGGAAAACAGGATGGAGCTTCCTCAAAAAATTAAAAATAGAACTACCTTACCATCCAGTAATCACACTATTGGGTATTTACCCCAAAAATACAAAAACACTAATACAAAGGGATACATGCACCCCTATGTTTATTTTTTTTAAAGATTTATTTATTTATTTATTTGAGATAGAGAGAGAGAGAGCATGAGCGGGGGGCGGGGAGGGGCATGGGGAGAGGGAGAAGCAGACTCCCCGCTGAGCAGGGAGCCTAATGTGGGACACGATCCCAGGACCCTGGGATCATGATCTGAGTGGAAGGCAAATGCTTAACCGACTGAGCCACCCAGGTGCCCCACCCCTATGTTTATTGCAGCATTATTTACAATAGCCAAATTATGCAAGCAGCCCAAGTATCCATCGATAGATGAATGGATAAAGAAGATGTGAAGGATATATCTACAATGGAATATTATTCAGCTATAAAAAAAGAGTGAAATCTTGCCATTTGCAACAACATGGATGGAGCTAGAGAGCATAATGGTAAGTAAAATAAGTCTGTCAGAGAAAGACAAATACCACATGATCTCACTCGTATTTGGAATTTAAGAAACAAAACAAATGAGCTAAAGAAAAAAAAAAAAGAGAGAAACTGAGCTTCATTAAGTTATACGTTAAAACTGCCTCTGCCCCCAGCTCACATTCTGGTCCTCTATTCAGTAGCTGTGTGACCATGGCCAAGTTATTTATATCTCAGCGCTCTGAATCTTGAACCTATAAAATGGGAATTATTAAAGAGTCTATCTTATTGGATTGTGAATAAATTTACAGGAGATAAACTGGAATGCTAACTTGTACATAGTATGTCCTCAATGAATATAATCTATTATTATTGTCTTGTAGATGTAGTTTCCCAAGGGAAACCACTTAGGAAATTCTGCTAAGGGCCATGTGGACCTATTGAAGTGTCCTGAGCAGAGAAGCAAAATGCACAGCTTTGTCTTTTAGAAATAATCACTGAGGCAGCAGTAGGGAGGATGAACTGGAGGGGGGAAAACAGATTTGGAGACTAGAGCTGGGACTGTCCTCATGTGAAAATTGATGAGACATTACTGATCTAAAGAATTGAAAATACATATAGAAGTAGATTCAAAATATACTTGAATTTGAATATGTTTTAATAACAATGTAAATAAGAGTATATGTGAACATTAAAATTGTTTTTCATCTTTAAAAATATTAAATTCAAAATTACCTATTAAAATGAAGCCAAATAAAGATGGTGATTAATGTCAAATCTTGAAATAAAAGTTTTAAAAACACAAATGGTTTAATACTGCAGAAGGTTCTTCTGCACCTGCCCTGCTTATGCTCAACTGTTAGTACTTCTCCAGAACCACAAATTGGAACAAGAAGAGAATATGGACTTCCATAGTACTGGGAAAGGCAACTTCATTCTGGTGAGCCTGTCTACTCTCCTGAGCTCCTGGGGTGATCACAGGGAAGGTGTGTGTGTATGGTTGGCTCTAATAGATGCCATCAAACAGTTCATTAATGCAGCTGTGTGGGACAGACAGTCCCATAGCCTCACTTGCCATTTTCCATCATTTTAATTTTAGACATTCTGGTGGGTGTGGGCAATGCTATTTCTATAACCAACACTTTCTTTATTTTTCTATTCTCTCTCTGGAAAGGGAATCCAGCTTTGCCTGCCAACCCACCTTTGGGGCAGAAGGGAGGGAGGAAGCCATCTCTGGAGGGTAGCCAGCTGGGACCCAAGCACAAGAGGGCAGGTCTCCTGGGGCAAGGCCACGCAGGAGGGAATCGCGGGCACCTGGATTCTCAGCTCCACTTCCCTGCATTATCTTTTTTCCTAGTCTTTCCTCATCTCTTTGCCTCTTGCCTTTCCTCATGTCCGCTGGTTCAAATCCTGCTCGCCCTACAAAGGTTGCTTAGAACTCACCTTTTCAAAAAAGACCCTCACCTCTCCTCCGCCTTTCCCCAGCTATTTTCTTGAAGTCGGTAAGGCATGGGTGTGTTAAGATGGGCAAATCATTAACCTCTTTTGTTTCTTCATACGAGGAGCATGAGAGCTTGAGCAACATTGAGGCTACGTCCCTGAGTTGATGTGATATGAGCCTTTAAGGCTCCGGAGCGCACGAACACAAACAGAAGTGTGTACTCCCGTGGGTGAGACCGAGTGTCAGTGCCCAAAGCCTACGCTTTGACGGTCCTTGTGCGTCTCAATCTGCAGGTCTCGGATGGGGCTGCGTCCGGGAATGTCCACCCTGGGGTGGCCTGGCTCATCTTTGCAAGTCTGTTGGCGGGGTGTTACCTGAGATCCCGCAGCCCTCCCAGGCGCCCAAGGTGGAGCGAGCCCTCTGGAGTCTCTGAAGGACTGCGGGTTCTGTGTCGAATCTGCCGGTCGCCGCGTCGCGGGGTGGGGAATGTGCGGCTGCGCGCGCGCCGCGGCGTTTACGCGGCGATTTCATCATGCTCCCGGCCGGGCCGCGCGCGCCGCTTCCGCCGCCGCCCGCTCCGGACCGCCCAGGCCCGCCGGCTCATGCACTCTCTGCGCTCGGCGCTGCTTAGAGCCGCCCGCGCCGCGCTGCTGCTGTCGCTGACCTCCCGGCTCCCGGCCCGGCCTCCGCTCCCGCCCTGTCGGCCCCTCAGCGCGCGCGCCCGCGCCCGGAGCTCATTCCCCGCCGCCGCCTCGCGGAGCAGCATGGACGGCGCCGGGGCTGAGGAGGTGCTAGCCCCTCTCAGGCTTGCCGTGCGCCAGCAGGTACTGGCATTCTGCGCCTCCCCTGGGCCCCGGGCTCTCCTCCCCTTGGTCTGCTCTCCGTCATCCTCTCTCCTCCTCGGGCACCCGTCCACCGCGCCGGTTACCCCTCTCCTTCATCCGCTGGAAGCCCTTGGTTTCCTGGTATCTTCCTCGCCTCCCCCACTTTGGACTCCAGTCCCCGCGTGCGTCGGCCACCTTCCTTGCCGTGGACCCGCGTCCTAGCTTCTCCTTGGGTGACTCCCTCGGATCCCCTCCGACATCCTGCGTCCCTCCCTTCGCGATCTGCTCTTCTTTCCCAGTCGTTGTTAATGTCTGCGCCTCTCCTGTCTCCGTTGGGGCTGGGATCTGTGACCCTTGGTTACTCCTCCTGGCCTAGCTCAGTATCCTCAACTTCATTTTTCCAGTCTCTGCGGTGTTCTTTGTGTCACCCGGCTGGCGAGGTTCCTAATTCTTCCCCGGTCAGGGGCGAAGCTGTCGGTTCTGTCTTCTTACGGCTGGACTATTTTAAAATCTTCAGAATGCTTTGCATAGTGTTTCCTCCTTGACACCTTCCTTCATTCAGTGCTTCGTTAGCCAGATGATCGGCTGAGAAAATAAAAAGTTGAAACGTGGATGTGAGAGGGTGTTTGAACTTCTTTTTCTAATCACGATGTGAGTTCATTGTCCTTCGCTCAATCGTCCTTCGCTCACCGTCCTTCGCTCACTCCTGTCATCTTCTTTGGGTTCCCAAAAGACTATTTGGAGTGAGTGAGCTTTCCCATCGTAAACCTGGGAAACTGGAAATGTTCCTGAGTTACTGGGTGAAGTCAGCCATCCTCTGTATGGAACATTTTGAAATTTGATTTTGGGGTAGGGAGGGAAGTTTCATGGGCTGGAGGGCTTGGTGATTTAATACAGGCCTCCTTTACCTAGGGCACTGCATGAACATTAGAATTTAGAGAGGACAAGGAAAATGATTAGCTCAAGTGGATTCTCACATCCAGTCAGGCAAAGCCAAAAGCTTGGAATAGGACCCGGGTGTCTGTGACCTAGTAGTAAACACCAAATGGGCTTCTTCGGCACCGGTGCCTGATGCAATAACTTGCCTTAGCTACAGGAGGGTGGAACCCTGCCTCAGAAATAATTCATTGGGGCAGAGTTGCCAAAAATTAAGCAAATGCTGCCACTTTGTAATGTCTACTTCTCTCCAGTTTGAGCCTGATTCAGTAGTGTTTCGTTTTGAAATTTCACTATAGGCTTAATTTTTTCTTACTTATTATTGGTATTTGTTGGTATTACTCTGTCTCCCTCCACCCACCCTACCCAAAGAAAATTAGGTGTGGTTCCTTGTCCTTTCTGTAACTCTCAATTTTTTTCCCCATATCCTTTACTTGAGGAGGGAGAATACATCTAATTTGGAAAAACACGCACCCAAACCCCTCCCTCTGCCACGTTAGCCTGAAACTGCAGTGCAGATTATCCATGTGTAGTAAGACTGTGGAACTAGTTAACTGAAGTAAACTTTGATCCTGGAACAGCCTTCTGATGTGATTACTATTTAGTGTATTGTTTATGTTGGCTTGGGTTTTTTGTTTTGTTTTGTTTTTGGTATACTTTTAAGATTTTTTTTTCTGAAGATACAAGTTCTAGTTCTTTTTCTATTTCTCCAGGACCACATTTATCAGTTAGCTACCTGGAACCTTGAATCACAGATTCCAGTGTCAGCTGGAAGGGAATTTAAAGATCATCTGGTTAAAGCTCTTTTTTTGCTTATGAGGAAATGAGACACATCGTCACATCTATCCATTTGACATATTTCCATTATGAAGTTTGTGCAATTGAAGACATTCTTGGAGTGGGATTTTTAAGGCGCTTAACAACTGGTCTTGGTGGCATGTGTTTTATATAAATATGCTAATCTGCTTGACTACGTGGATGCTGTTGCTTTTAAAGGTTTGGCTTGTTGATGGACTGAAATGAATTTTCCCCGTGGCATATTCTTAGTTATTTCCTGGAAAACTAGTTATGGAACTTGTAGGAGGGCTTCAGAGCATCTAGAAAACACATTAGTTGTTTGATCAAGGGCACACTGGGGCACTTGAGGTATTTATTTATTTATTTATTTATTTATTTAATTTTTAAGTAATCTCCACCCCCAGCTTAGGGCTCAAACTCAGGACCCTCAATTGCACCCCAGGGCAATTGAGTTTTTTTAAAAAGTTGGGAACTGGGGCATCTGGGTGGCTCAGTCGGTTTCTGCTCAGGGTCATGATCTCAGGATCGTGGAATCAAGCCCTGTGTCAAGCTCCATGCTCACTGGGGAGTCTGCTTAAGATTCTCTTCCTGTCCCTCTGCCCCTCCCCTGCTTGTGCTTTCACTCTCGCTCTAAAATAAATAAATCTTTAAAAAAATATAATAAAAAAAATGTTATTTAAAAAAAAAAAGTTGGGAAAAAGCACAGTGTGGCCAGCCTTCATTTTGCCAAATAAGAGTAAGTCAAAAACTAGTATAATCCTCACAATACCATCTACTTTCCTCTTTTATTTTATAAAAGAAAGGATATTTTAATACAAAAAAGCAGATTATAACTCGAAAGAAAGAGCAGTCCTTTTTTTTTTTTTTTTTAAGATTTATTTATTTTAAAGATTTTATTTATCCATTTGACAGAGAGAGCCCAAGCAGAGGGAGCTGCAGGCAGGGAGGGAGAAGCAGGCTCCCTGCTGAGCAAAGATTCCCAGGACTCTGGGATCATGACCTGAGCCGAAGGCAGACACTTAACCGACTGAGCCAACGAGGTGCCCCAAGATTTTATTTTTAAGTAATCTCTACACCCAAGGTGGGGGCTTGAACGTACAACTCTTAGATTAAGAGTTGCATGCTCTACCACCTGAGCCAGCCAGGTGCCCCAATTTTTTTTAAAAAGCTGTCTTTTATTATTTTATTTTTAATTTTTTAAAAAATTAATTTTTAGGGTGCCTGGGTGGCTCAGTTGGTTAAGCGACTGCCTTCGGCTCGGGTCATGATCCTGGAGTCCTGGGATCGAGTCCCACATCGGGCTCCCTGCTTAGCAGGGAGTCTGCTTCTCCCTCTGACCCTCCCCCTCTTGTGCTCTCTCTCTCTCTCATTCTCTCTCTCAAATAAATAAATAAAATCTTTAAAAAAAAATAAAAATAAAAATTTAATTTTTATTCAGCTTTTTTATATTTAATAGGTTTAGGTTTGGAAAAAAGATCTAATACAGTGTCTTTTTTTTTCCTTTTACCATGTGTTGGAGAAACCTCTGCCTTGGAGTGTCTTGTTTGGGAACAGTTGCTGTAGGGCAGTGGTTCTCTGGTCTTCAAACCCTTGGAGGTCTTCAAAGTCAAAGCCATTTTCATAATGAAATTGAGATGTTATTTTCACTTTTTACTGTGTTATTTGCACAGAAGATATAAAAATCATGGTGGCTAAAACTGCCTGCCCTTAGAACTAAACACACGAGGACACCACATCATACTCTGTCATATCCTAACAGTTAAAAAAAAAAAAGTTTTGCTTTAGCGTGTCCCTGATGGAGCAGCAAAAATTATTAATTTTATTAAATCCAGACCTTTGTACACCTTTTTAGTGTTCTGTGTGACAAGATGGGAAATACACGTAAAGCGTATGGAAATATGATGATTGTCTCAGGAAAAACATCTGTATGATTGTTTGAGTTGCAAGCTGAACTGTCTGCTTATTTTCATGGAACACTACTTGTAAAATTCAATTTTGGCTACTGGGCATTCATTTTCTGAAATATGAGTGAAGAGCGCCTGTCATTTCAAGAAAACAACTGATAGTATTTATAGCCAATAATAAAATCAGGTTTTTGGTTAATTTTAGAGTTTTGGAAACATTATCTGCTGCATGAACTAGACAGCTTCACAGTATTTACAGACTTTTCTGATGGGATGAGTAGTGATATTAACAAATGTACTTTTTTTGATATAGTGTAATAAGTGGGTCAGTATCTAGAAGATTTACATAACTCAATATTTTCCGTATGACAATGCCTTATGTTATGGAATCAAATATTGGTAAAAGATTTATTCAGAGTCTAAAATACATTAATAGATTTAATGTAACGGTATAAAAAGTTCATTGGTATAGTTTCCAATTCCACATTGCTATTAACTTTTATGAAATAACCTTTAAGAAACTACCACTTGTCAGAATTTGGGTATAGTCTAAAAGAAGAATATCCACAATTATTTGAAAAAGCTTTTAAAATTCTCCCTTTTCTAACTTGTGGTATTCTTTGTATACTTCACCATTAAAATGCTATATTGCAAGAGAGGCAGATATGCAAATCTAGCTGTCTTCT
The DNA here is from genome assembly GCF_964656455.1 of Halichoerus grypus. NCBI lineage: Eukaryota > Metazoa > Chordata > Mammalia > Carnivora > Phocidae > Halichoerus > Halichoerus grypus. The sequence goes on from NC_135723.1 coordinate 61,656,079, forward strand.
ATTAAGCTAGAAATTAAGGGATTTGCAAAATTATAAAACCTTTTCTCACTACTTTTTGTTTTGTTTTGGAAAATACAATTATTTTCACAGAAATGTTATTTTTATGCACATCGGCACATATTGAGCTTTTATTGTTATTTAAATGAATTAATATTTTAAAATTTGCATTTTAATTTCCAATATAGTAAAAATTGGTAGAAATAACCCACAATAACAAAAACTTTTTGGGATTCTCAGTAATTCTTAACAGTATAAAGAGGTTCTAAGGCCAAGAAGTTGTAGAACTGATGTTTTGGGGGGATGGAAGTGTCTGATTTATGTGAAGACAGATTTGGGCTCTTGTTTGGAATGTAGCCCCCAGAAGCTCCCATTTCCCCAGCCTGTTTTACCCTTTACAGCTCAGTGTTTTCTCTTATCCTCTCATTGTCTCCACTTTCTTATTTCTCATTTCATTACTTTATCCACTGCCCTCTGCCCTTGGCCTCTACTACTGCCCTTTCCTGGGACCCTAAAGGGTACTTTTCAATAATCATCATTTTACCTATCTTCAGCATTTAATTGTGTTGATCATACTCTCCTGTCAAGAATGCTCCCCCGCCCCCCAGCCCCAGCTTTGTCTAAACATGAGGTGAGATTCTATCTCAAGGTCTCAGTGCAAACAGGATCTGTTGAGATGACTTCACTTGATCTGGAGGTTTATGGAGGAAGTGGTGTAGAGATTTGGTTTTGTATTTTCAGTATCATTGCTTGGAATTAAGAGGTCACTGAAATGATTTAGGTGGATATAACTTGATGCTCTAACAAAGTAATTAGTATGGGAAAAAATAACCAAGAAAGACTTTTTTTTTTAAACCTGTAGTAAAATTTAATAATTGTCAAAACCGGAGAGGTTTTGCAGAATTGCTAAATGGGCTTTCTTTATACCCTGGCATATTTTTGTGTTGATGCATCTAGTAATAAAAGTGTAGGCTGTAGGGTGCCTGGGTGGCTCAGTCGGTTAAGCGTCCAACTCTTGATTTCGGTTCAGGTCATGATCTCAGGGTCCAGGGATCCAGCTCTGTGTCAGGCTCTGCGCTCAGTGGGGAGTCTGCTTGAGATTCTCTCCCTCCCTCTCTGTCTGCCCCTCCCCTCCCCCCAGCTTTCTCTGTCTCTCTCTCAAATAAATAAATAAATCTTTAAAAAAAAAAGTGTAGGCTCTGAAGTTATATTTCCAGAGTTTGGATCTGACTCCACTGTCTACTAGCTGGTGATGTTCAGCAAATTATTTAACCTTTCTGTAGCCAAACTTCTTCATCTGTAATATGGGAATGGAGTTATAAACATTAAAATGAGATAGTTCATGTGAAGTGCTGAGAATGCTGCCCACTGTGCATATACTAAGCTCTTGCTAAAATGTTAGATATTGTTCTGAGATGATTGTGGCTTACTGGGGGTACTAGTTTTACCAAACCATTGCTGGCATGGAGCTCACATTTTCTTGTGATTGCCAGTTTGAAAACATTTTGCACCTTTAGGAGAGGATTGATGTCTTCTGAATTTGGTGAGATGGGGTGCTAGAAAAGCATTTTTAGTGGTTTCTTGGGAGGTCTTTTGTAATGATTTACCATGTGAAATGCTAATGGTAGGAATAGATGTGTGAATAATATTACTTGTGTTTCAGTATTTCAAATTTTCTTTTGCTGTGATTGGGAAGACACAGATGAAACTCATATCTTGGTAGTAGTAAGAAGACTTAGGGTGAAGAGCCTTGGATTTTTCTCTGCTTTGATTTTCTGGACTAAGAGTACCCATTAAAGCTCTTGCTTAATCCACAAAGGGCAAATGAAAAGTTTATGAAGTTTTCGTCAATAATTATAAAACATTGGGGAATCTGAGATGAACTCAATCATAACAGGATTCTTCTACCTATGTGTATGTAAAGCTAGGTGAGGAAATGTTTTCTTGTTGGTTTTTCTTGGCCGGCTGAATATGCACCATGATATATATGAAGGATCCATGAAGAAGATCCCTTGGAATGATTTCTCATCTAATAGCTACTCTGCTTTATAATCACAGGCTCTTAGTTCTAATATATGTCTTTATGGTAGGAATTTATCCAGGGACTAAGCTTCTTCTTCTTCTTCTTTTTTTTTTTTTAAAGATTTTATTTATTTATTTGACAGAGAGAGATACAGCGAGAGAGGGAACACAAGCAGGGGGAGTGGGAGAGGGAGAAGCAGGCTTCCCGTGGAGCAGGGAGCCTGATGTGGGACTCGATCCCAGGACCCTGGGATCATGACCTGAGCCGAAGGCAGGCGCCTAATGACTGAGCCACCCAGGCACCCCAGGGACTAAGCTTCTTAAGGATAATTTAGAGATATTGATGATATTTCATGTCAGTTTTATTCAGCGCACACACACATACATGCAAGCACAACCCCAAATATAGTTGAGCAGTGAAGAAAGAAGGAAGAAAAATAATTAGATATTAGGACTGTTTAAGTACCTTCATTCCATGTTTAGATTACCTCCAATTCTTTTGTTTTCAGGATTGGATCATTATAAATCATGGTTTAATTATTCTATTATTCAGAATAAACATGATTATTTCCTTTCTTCACTGCATTTTACAGATGATTAACTCAGTGTAGGAATCCTTACTCTCACACGGTTTCTATCTATTTATTTTTAAAGATTTTCTTTATTTATTTGTCAGAGAGAGAGAGAGCACAAGCTGGGGGAGCAGCCGGCAGAGGGAGAGGGAGAAGCAGGCCCTGCTGAGCAAGGAGCCCGACCCAGGGTTTGATCCCAGAACCCCGGGACCATGACCTGAGCCAAAGGCAGATGCTTAATTGACTGAGACACCCAGGTGCCCCACACTGCTTCTTTTTAATAGTTGCATTTGATGTATGTGTTCTGTACCTTGATGTATGTGTTCTGTACCTGAATCTTAAAAAACAAAAAAAAAGTGTTTCAGGGGAATTTATTTTAAATTCTTCCTGGCTTTACTGTGGCCTTGCTTGCTAGTATTCTCTGAGAAGCTTCAAAAGAAAAGGTAGATGAAGTATGTGGGAGTGCTAATCCTTGACACAGAGTGGTTAGATATCCGAAAGAACTACTTGCTTACTTCTCTCAGACATTCAAAAAGAACTACCATTTGCCTACCTCTTTTCAAAACAAAGGCTTCCACAGAATTCTTATCCTCATGAAAAAGCCCTGTTAGTGAACATTTATGAGATAGATGTTCTGATAGGTAGAGAAAAGGAAAAGAAGCACTGAGTAAAGAATAAGTCAGTAGATATTTACCTGAATACTAAGTGCTTTGTACTTTGCTAGATTTAGGTTGTGGTATCAGTCAATAAGTATTTGAGCGCCAGAATTGACATGCCAGAATTCCCATTTTTAAAGAGCCTACTTTATTCTGACAGGGACAAATAAAATGCATGTAAATAAATAAGCCACTGCATTGATTGGGTGACTTCAGTTACTCTAAGTGTAATGAAGAAGCCAAAATAAAGTTAGAAGATGACTGAAGATGTTTCTTTAGCTAGAGAGGTCAGGATAATAGAATAAAAACTGCTAGTGTGATAATAGACCAGACTTATTTGCATATGATAAAGAATAAGAGGAATAACTAATTCAGTGGCTCTGAACTTTCAGACCTAGTGTCCCGTTTTACACCAGATATTTTGGAATCCACTAATGAAATTCATACAAAATATCTACAAGATCTAATTAAAGAAAAATATGTGTACACATAATGTTTTAAATGTAATACAAAGAAATAAAGTAATTTATGATAAAGTAATGTGCATTTCAATATGTAAATTGTTGGGTATGAATCCACTGGAAGTTATATGGAAGTAAGTAGATGCTCCTACCTATACATAGATTTACACTGAGTGTAGTTGCAATGGATACACATGGATAAACGTATATCCTGTTGGTTGCTCAGACACCAGACAACATTGCTGTTGGTCCCATGTTATTTTTTGTTTGTTTCAAATAATACCAACGCTCTGTAAAATTGTGAACAAAAACAGTATATAGTCTTCCTTTAAATTACATTTTCCTGGGTGCATTCCTGGAAAACTCAGTGTAAAAACTGGGAGAATACTTCTCATTACATGTAAGCAGAGTTAGGTTCCAGGTTAGATAATTATAAACATCTTTGTCACCTCCTGACCAGGACAATCTAAAGTAGAGTGAATCGCAGAGAGGAAAACTGTTAGTGAGGGGAAGTGGGAGCTTAAGAAAATGTCAGCAACAAGGGGAAAGGGTAATGACAGGTCCTTCAAAGGAACTTGGGTTTTAGAAGTAGCAAAGAAGAATCAGTTTGAAAGTGCTTTGGGGAATAAGGAGGACATCTATTCCATTTCCAGCCTCTGAGGATCAAGGGATATGGGAGAAAACTCAGCCTTTAGTTGAAACATCCTTAAGGGAAGCTATTGTAAGGTTGGGATATTCACGAAGTGAATTTCATTAAGTGAAGGGAAGTGCTTTTGGATAAGAGGATAAACATTATTAGTAATATTATTATTAATTTTTTTTTAGAGAGAAAGAGCACGCACTCATGTGCAGTTGGGGAGGGGTGGAGGCAGAGGGGGAGAGAGAATCTTAAGCAGGCTCCACGCTCTGCGGGCAGCCTCACATGAGGCTCTATCTCATGAGCCTGAGATCATGACCTAGCCGAAAGCAACAGTCAGATGCTTAACTGACTGAGCCACCCAGGTGCCCTGAGGATAAACATTATTGAAAGCATGGGGGTAGGAACAGTCACCAAATTAGGAATGCTATGTGCTTGTGAAAAGATTTACGAAGGTTGGAGAGAAATGACATGCATTAGGATAGTTTGGGGTGAACGTATCTTAGTGTAGACACTTTGGATGAGAACCAAATTGGTAATCTGTTTTAGCAATCTAGTCTACGGGGTGTGAAAGGGAGACAGTAGATTGAAATTTGAAATTGACCAGATTTTGGCGGTAAAGAATGATAACTTGATGTTTCTTATTCGGGAAATGGTAGTGTTTTTGTTGTTAACAAATAGAAAGCAATACATAGGAGAAGGAACAAGTTTAGGGCAGAGAAAAATAATTCTGTTATAAACAAGTTGGGTTTGAAGTATTTGAAAAATAACTCAGCCACAACTAAGTTGGGGTGTTTTATAGCATGGTAACTATAATTTTTTGTGTGTCTACTGTTTGTTAGGTACTATTGAAAATATTCTGCTTAAATTGTTTCATTTACTCTTTTTTTTTTTTTAAAGATTTTATTTGACAGAGACATAGTGAGAGAGGGAACACAAGCAGGAGGAGTGGGAGAGGGAGAAGCAGGTTCCCCGCCGAGTAGGGAGCCCGATGCGGAGCTCAATCCCAGGACCCTGGGATCATGACTTGAGCTGAAGGCAGGTGCTTAACGACTGAGCCACCCAGGCATCCCTTATTTACTCTATAACAATTCAGTGAGGTATTGTTATCCTGATTGTACAGTTGAGGAAACAAGCTTAAAGAGGTGTCAGCTTGTTCAAAGTTTCACAATTAGCTGATCAGGAATTAAAACCCAGTCTCTAATCTCTCTCATAAGTTTATAGACTTTTCTAGATGTAGGTTTTTGTTTTGTATGTTGTTTGGATTTCATGGTGCTTCCTAAATCTGATAATTCATGTCTTTGAGCAATTATAGAAAAATTCAGTCATTATCTTTTCAAAATCTTACGGATTTTCTTTATTTTCTTTGAGAATTCTGGTTGGATGAATGTCAGGCTCTCTTTTTTCTGTGTCTTATTACCCTGTTTATATTTTTACATCTTTGTCTCTCTGCTCCATTCCATGGATTATGCGTGGATAATTTCTTCAGGTCTGTGCTGTAAGTCACTAATTCTCTCTTCAACTTTGATCTGCTGTTTAACCTGTCCAGTGGGTTTTTAATTTCAGTGATTCATTTCTAGATGATCTATGTGGTTCTTTTCCCCCTTATTTATTTATTTATATATTTTGAAGCATGGCTGACACACAATGTTACATAGGTGTACAACATAGTGATTTGATAGGTTTATATGTTATGCTGTGCTCACCACCAGTGTAGCTCCCATTTGTCACCATACAGTGCTATTACAATACCACTGACCATATTCCCTATGCTGTCTCTTTTATTCCTGTGACTTCATTCCATAACTAGAAGCCTTTATCTCCCACTTCCGTTCACCCATTTTGCCCCTCCCCCACTCCTCTGTCATCTTCTTGGACCGGAACCTGTGTGGTTGTCAGGTTTCCTGATTGTTTTTGATAGTCTCTAGTTCTTTGCTCATGTTTTTGACTTCTCTTCTTTTCCTTTCCTTTTTAACGTCTTAAGCATTTAAAAAAGTATATTTGATCATTCTAATACTTTGGAGGCTCTAATTCTGTTATTTGTCATTTCCACGGAGTCTCACCTATGGTGGCTTGTTTCCTCAATGGGTTTTTAAATTTTCAGTTGAATGCTTATTATTTTGGTGACCTCGATCTGTGAAAATCCTAAAAGGCCTATGCGGAAGGTCTACTCCTCTAGAGAGCAGTTACTTCTGTTGGGAACCCAAAGGCTCTATCAATTTGACAACTTTAATTTCTCAGCTTGAAGTTTCTTAGACCTAATAGGTAATGTTTTGTTTGTTTGCTTTTTCAGATTACTTACTCCACCACATTACTGTAAGTGTGGGAATCAGTGTACAGGTGGTAGGTTGTTGGAAGTGAATGAGGTATTCTAGAGAAATTATCAAGGAAAAATTGTAACAATTTAGAAAAGGGCAGAGGAATATGAGTTAGTTGTGACTAAGAAGAAATGGTCAGAGTAGGTGGAAAACCAGGACGGTCGTTTTTGTAAGTAGGAGAGAGATTCAAGGGGAGGGTGGTTTATTTATTGGCTCTTTGTGTTCTCAGTACTAACCTTGTTCTTTCACAGTTTTTTGTTTTTACTTTTTAAAATTAAACTTTTTATTTTGAGATAATTGTAGATTGGCTTGTAGTAATAACTAATACAGAGAAATCACTTGTGTCCCTAACTCACTTTCCCCCAGTGGTAACATCTTACAAAACTAGTACAATATCACAACCACAATATTGACATTGATATAATCAAAATAACAACAGTTCAATCACCAGATTCCTCATGTTGCTTTTTTTATGTATAAAGACTTTTATTTTTTAGAGCAAATTTAGGTTCACAACAAAACTGAACACAGAGATTTCCCATATACTCCCTGATCCCACATATATACTGCCTCCCACACTATCAGCTTCTTGCACCAGAATTTGTTACAAATTGTTACAGTTTGTTACAATTGATGAACTTGATATGTCATTTCACTCCAAGTCCATAGTTTACATACATTAGGATCCACTCTTGGTGTTTTACATTCTCTGAGTTTTGACAAAAATATAATGATGTGTAACCACCAAATATAGTATCATACAGAATAGTTTGTTACTAAAAATAGTTTGCCCTAAAAATCCTCTGTGCCTGCCTAGTCATGCTTCCCTCACCCCTAACTCTTGCAAACCACTAATCCTTTTACTCTTTGCCTTTTACATAATATGATAGCTTTTCCTTTTACAGAGTATCATATAGCTTAGAATTAGCCTTTTCAGATTGGCTTCTTTAATTTAGCAATATGCATTTAAGATTCCTCCATGTCTTTTCATGGTTTGATAGCTCATTTATTTTTCAGTGCTGAATAATATTCCATTGTCTAGATGTACCACAGTTTATCCATTCACCTACTGAAGGACATCTTGATTGTTTCCAAGTTTTGTCACAGTGTTTATCAATGCCTTCCTCTCCTTTTCCACCTGTCTCCTCTCCCAAAAGGAAAAAAAAGCACAGTAGTACTAATCACCCTTAGAACATAGTTATTTGTATACTTGTTTGTGTATTTTGCTGGATTATAAATACTGAGGGCAAAGACCTTCAGTTATTTATAATGACATCTCACATAATAAACATTTGAATGGCCTCATTCTTACACAGATACTTTTTAAAGCCATGCTTAAAAACACATTCATAACTTTTCTTGACTTCTGAAACCAATCCTGAATATAAACTCTCTTTGTTGGCTAGGGAGATCTTGTTCGAAAACTGAAAGAAGATAAAGCACCCCAAGTAGATGTAGACAAAGCTGTAGCTGAGCTCAAAGCCCGGAAGAGGGTTCTGGAAGCAAAGGTGAGTCTTGGGATCCTAAAAGAGGAATGTCATCTTTATTTAATGTCTTTGGGTGGGAAAGACCTAGAAAAGTTTCTGAACAGTATCATTTGCCTTATCTCTATTTATCCAGCATGCCTTCTTATCTGCTACCTGGTAGACTTCTCATGCTTTCACACTCCATCTCAAAATGTCACCGAAGTCTCCCTGACTTCTGACCCACCCCTCCCCTAAATCCTAGATTTAATACACTCCGCAAATTTCCCTGGAAGGCATTGTGCTTTTTTTTTTTTTTTTTTGTGCTTGCTCTTCTTTATAAATTCTTCTATCCCTGGAAATAATGGTTTTGTGTTAAACTTTTTTTCTTTTAAGGAAAAGGTGTATCCATCTGATACCTGCTCCCAAATCTTTCAAACAGTAAATGTCCCATCACCAAACTGAAATAGTTTGGAGTTCTAAGTCACTGTCTCACTACAGTGATCCACTAAAAATTCAGATATTGCTTATCAGTATCTGCATCTAAGTAACCTTAATCTTCCTAAATAATTAAGTTAAAGGGATCTTTTTTTGTAACTGAAAGGGGGGAAAAAACCCTAAGGTTTCTGTTTTTTAAAGGCATCAAAATCTTGTCTGATAAATTTTGTATTGAATTTTGCTGAGGAATAAACCAAACTCACATATATAAATTCATATTTCCTCTCACCCCTAATCACATGTTTTCTATTTGAAAATCCATTACAGGAGCTAGCATTACAACCCAAAGATGACATTGTAGACAGAGCAAAAATGGAAGATACCCTGAAGAGGAGGTTTTTCTACGATCAAGCTTTTGCTATTTATGGAGGTAGGGGATTAATGATAGCGCAATTATGTTGTTGGTCACTTTACTGTTGTTCTTAAATCAAAAACATGGCTTTTCAATCGATAACTGTATCAGGTCACATAAAACAGAGAACATTTTGCTTTTGTTTGTTTAATATTGGCCATTTGATGTAAAATCTGTTTATTCCTTTCCATCCTACTTATTCTTGAAGACTGCTTTTTTCCCATTTGGATGTAGGGAATTGTTAGGGGCCCAGGTATGAAGCACTTAATATGTCCATGTACCTATCAGACTCTTCTTTGGAGCAGTTGAGGGCTATTGTAACACTGGCCAACTATATCGTGCACCTTCACACAAGGTCAGTGAGAAGCCAGGGTCCCTAGGTTATTCTTTATGGCAACTGCCAGGAGAAAACATTCTTCATAGGTATGTAGGTAAATCTCTACATCTTTCTGAATGCTTTGTGAAGGTATGTAGGCAAATATAATTCACTGATTAAATGTACAGTGGTATTTTTCATAGTGGGTGGAGATCATTCCAACAGTATTAGACTTTTAGTACTTTGTCCCTGAAACTTGATTTGAGTTTGGCTAAGCAGATCTCTAAATGTTTAACTTGAGGTTTAAATATAGTGGCTCATATACTCAAGATTAAATATAGTGGCTTGTATATCCAAGAATAAATTAGAGAATTGGGTGCTAAAATTCATCATTGTTATCAGCTGATGCAACAAGTAGATCTATGGCAGAAAAGTGTAATCTGTTTTTCATTGTTTCTCATATATGGAGGAACATCTTTTGCTTTTAGTTTTTTGCTAATCCTACTTGGGATTCTTAATATAGAAGTAGTAAATGGAGTAAGAGCTTTTTAATTTTACTTCTGTTAGCTAGCTGGAAATAACCCCTTCAGTATTGAGGGGTTTGAATTGTTGACTTTAATACCTCTTTAGGGAATATGTGAAGTCTTACAGTTTCGTACATCTCCTTGCTTTAATTTGCTCGGAGTGACAAGGTAAAGTACGGATTTTCCTTGTTCATATTTTATAGGTGTTAGTGGTCTGTATGATTTTGGGCCAGTTGGATGTGCTTTGAAGAATAATATTATTCAGACCTGGAGGCAGCACTTTATCCAAGAGGAACAGATCCTGGAGATTGATTGTACCATGCTCACCCCTGAGCCAGTTTTAAAGTAAGATTTCTACTTTGGGGGCTGAAATTCATTAATATGCATATTTAAGTAACTTCTCCTGATTACAAAAACTCATATTCATTGTAAAAATGTGGAAAATAAAGACAAAATATACACCTAATGTCCATAGACAGCCATGTCAAAATCGTTGTGTTTATCCTGTCTTCTTTCTCCGTAAGTCCTGTACATACATCTGTGTTAGCAGCACACTGCTTTTCTTCATGTAATGTAGGTGAACATTTACTTCTGTCATTAAATATTCTTCTAAAGCATTTTTAATGACAGCCTAGTACTCTCTTGTGGGTATACCATAATTTATTTAGCTAGTGCCGTATCATAGGCATTTAAATTGTTCCTGGGGCACCTGGGTGGCTTAGTTGGTTAAGCAGCTGACTCTTGGTTTCGGCTCAGGTCTTGATCTCAGGGTCCTGGGATGGAGCCCTGAGTCGGGCTCTATGCTTAGCAGGGAGTCTGCGTGAGGATTCACTACCCGCCCCCCCTCCCCCCCGCCACCGCCGTGCATGCGCACTCTCTCTCTAATAAGTAAATCTTTAAAAAAAAAAAATTGCTCCTGATTTTTGAGTCCACTGAACATCCTGATAGATGGATTTTGTATATATATGATTATTTCCTTATTCTAAGTTTTTAGAAGTTCTGGGCAAAGGTGTGTATACATTTAAAATCAAATAACTACTATTTGTGTTGAAGTGTTAGTGCAGAAATTTATTTTATTCCTACTAACATTGTTGAAAGCAGGGCAGGATTGCTAGAATATAGAAAGAAGAATCCTTTACATTTTGTATCTCATCACTTCATTTAATGTTGCCTGGTAAAGAGCTAATTTTCACTGTTTGCATCCTTTGGGCTCTCTCAATAATTTCAGCCAGTAAAAACAAGATGAATTCCTGATGTGGGATCTAAAAGATCAAGACAACCTATTCTTTAGCTACTTGCTCCACTAATAGGAATGCGTAAGAGATAATACCAGTGTCCATACAGTTTTTGGTGACAGAAAACTCTTTTCTTAAGATTCAGGATCTATACTGAGTTATGAATTCTTGCCTAGTCAAATTCCCCCTGGTTTTGGCCTTTGCATAAATCGTTAATAATGAGATAGGCATGGATTAATTGATTCTGCAAGGTAGCACATACTTTATGACAACTTGTAAAAGAGTATAATCTAGTTGATGTCTCTTTCCTGTGGGATGGAAGAGCTTGGAGGAAAGGGTGGAGATAGATTTGAGGAAGAATTTTCTGTAGCCTACATTATCTACCATGGATACATCATTATATATATGGGAGCTTCCATCTTTCAGATACACAGATATAAGCGTGATATACTACATATAGAAGGGGGATTATCTTAGAACGTAAAGTTTATGTATTAATTCGTATGAAAATGACAAATTGGCTTGGCATTTGTTAACTTAGGACCTCTGGCCACGTAGACAAATTTGCTGACTTCATGGTGAAAGATGTAAAAAATGGAGAGTGTTTTCGTGCTGACCATCTATTAAAAGGTATGGTTTTTCGTCTTGGATAAGTATTCTTCCAAGTAAAATTGATCAAAACAGAGGGTTTAGATTAAGCTTTTCTCATATTTTTTCTATTAAAATTTTTTGGGGGCATAACATACAAAGAGTAAAGTGCTCAGATCTTCACCATACGGGCTGACCTCATTTATTGCACCCTACCTTACCGTGCTGTGTGGATACTGGCAACCCGGGGCCAAGCAAGCCCGTCAGTGCTGTTCTTCCAACGCTTTTACTCACTTTGTCTCTCTCACATTTTGGTAATTCTTGCAATATTTCAAACTTTTTCATTATTATTTGTTTTAGTGATCAGTAATTAGGACTCGCTGACAGCTCAGGTGATGGTTAGCATTTTTCAGCAATAAAATATATTTTAATTAAGGTATACTTTTTTAGATATAATGCTGTTGCATATTTAACAGAGTACAATATGAGGCAAACAATTTTTATGTGAACTGGGAAACCAGAAAATTTATTTGACTTGCTTTATTGCAATATTTGCTATATTGTGGTGGTTTGGAACCAAACCCACAATATCTCCGAGGTATGCCTGTACAACTTGAGTCCCTTATTTAACAAAAAGAAGTTATATATGATAATTAGAAATTCTGAGTCAGCAAAGGAATCAAGACAGTATCATGATTCTCCCTGTAAAATCAACCATGGGATTTATATAAAGTGAAAACATTATCCTTGGATTCATTTTTTTTTTTTACCTCTCCAGCACTGAAACTCAAAATGCATTGTCCTTTTACCCCTTGATTGAAATTGACATGTACCAACACTGTTCTTATAGCTCATTTACAGAAATTGATGTCTGATAAGAAGTGTTCTGCTGAGAAGAAATCAGAGATGGAAAGTGTCTTGGCTCAGGTGAGTACTTCAGAGATGTTATCACAGCTGTCTTTCTTACAGTGTTTGGTGACTGTTGAATTCCACATTGTGCTGACCCAGGCCACAATTGTAAGGAAGTAGAGTTTATCTTCTGTCTCTCTTTGACTTTTTATTTTCTTCTCTCTCTACCTTTTGTGGCTTTATTTTAACCCAAACTAGCAATTCAGTGTAAATAGGCATGAAATTTGTTCTATCTCTTTGGAAACCAGTTTTCTGGATTTAATAACAAAAACCAGAGGAGTGACTAATGATGAATAGTGTTCGGTCTTGATGTGGAGATTTTGGGGCAGATATCCTTATGAACACTGTCTCATCAGCCACTTGATCTGCTTCTGGTTGCACTATCCCTGACTATGTGCTATTACTCTTAGAACCTGATGAGCAGGCCCCTGCTTTTCTTATAGACTAAAAGTTTTACAATTTCTATTTAAGTTGGCAAAGTTTAGGGAAGACTTAAAAGAAACCATAGAGATAATCTGTTCTGACTTTTACCAAGTGCAGGAATACCTTCTATATCAGAAGTAGTTCTTACCCCTTTTTTGGGTCACAGATCACTTTAAAAATATTACGAAAACTGTACCTCTTTCCCCCAGGAATATGCACATGTCCGTGTATGTATGTTGCTGATTTCTCACCTTATGTATCCATTTAAGCAAAATGCATTTCTCCTACACCATATTTGATCATGAGGTCCACCAAGGCTCACCTCTTAAATTTTATTTACTTCCTTGGGCAAAAAATGTACATACACACATACATTCACACTGTACATATGTACATATGTACATATACATATGTACATACATACACACTGGTTTCTACCAGTGCTGTATTTATAGATATTTTCTTTATATTGGCATATAAATATGTGAGGCTGAATGTAGGAATCCCTGTCTCTTTTCATTTTCTCATGAGAATTTACTGGATACTTTTCCACTGTTGCCTTGTTTTCTAAAAATACGCTGATTTTTCCCTGTGGTATCTTGCTTTCTAACGGTAGCTGAGAAATTTTCTCCTTCCTCATTTAAATTGAAAGAAAATCTTAATTTGGCTGTTGACTCATCTGCGAGTTTATTTTAGTCCTTGTGAGGTATATTTTATCCTTTGCTTGAAGCTCTTTGCTTTAGTATTGTTGCTCATGATTTAATAAATCAATTCTTGGATTTTGACACTGTTATAGCCAAAAATTCATTTCTCATTTCCTTTCTTTCCCAAAGGCATGACCTTTATTAGAAAGAAGAAATGAAAAGCACTTCTAATTACCCTTAGTTACTGTTTCCCATTTAGAATGTTAGACTTACTAAGCTTTTTGTAAGTATGTGTCTTTGATCTTAACAGTTTCATTCATTTCCGAGTCAATTGTCAGAGCAGGAAGTAATTAGTTGATTCATTAAGTCATTTATAGTTTGAACCCTGACTTTCTGTCTCATATCCATGGTCTTAGAAGAGCAGTCTGTTTTTTTGTTTTTTGTTTTTTGTTTTTTGTTTTTTTTAAAGATTTTATTTATTTATTTGAGAGAGAGAATGAGAGAGAGCACATGAGAGGGGGGAGGGTCAGAGGGAGAAGCAGGCTCCCCGTTGAGCAGGGAGCCCGATGTGGGACTCGATCCCGGGACTCCAGGATCATGACCTGAGCCGAAGGCAGTCGCTTAACCAACTGAGCCACCCAGGTGTCCCTGTTTTTGGTTTTTTTTTTTTTGAGAGAAGATGGGTGCACGTGCTTGTGAGGGGAGGGGCAGAGGGAGAGGGAGAAAGAGAATCTTAAGCATGCTCCACTCCCCATGTGGAGCCCAATGCAGGAGCCCAAAACAAGGTTCTATCTCACGACCCTAAGATCATGACCTGAGCCGAAATCAAGAGTTGGATGCTTAACCAACTGAACCACCCGGGCACCCCAGAGAGCAGTCTCTTTTTTTGATTTGCCATATCAGATCTACATACAAACTGTCAGTGTAACTTTCAGTGAAAAGTTGGGGACTGTGTGGTCTAATACTCAGAAATGGCCCTGGTGGATTCATGGCCAAAGGCCCATCTGTTTGCTTGAGCAAATAATAGCATTTTCTCTACCTGTTAGTGCTTGTGACTCCTTTTCAGCTTTATTTTAGCATGATAGTTTCTTTAAAAGGCACTGATTCACCCTCTGTGGTAGGCAGAGCTTTATTCCTGTTGTGGATTCAGCAGCTCAGAACTGTGTTTCTTTGTCCATTTTTGCTGACCCACCTCTGCATGTACCAGTTTTTAAGTCACTTTTAAATTTTTTGTTATGAAGAATTCAAAACATATGCAAATAGAAAATAGTATAATAAATACTTATGTACCCATGAACCTGCTACAATGTTACCAAATTTTGTTGAATCCATTCCCTGCTTTCCTGCCTTCTTCTCCAGAATTATTTTGAAGTACATCTAAAACATCATTTTATTACATTGTCTTAAATGTTAACCAGTTTTTTTTTGTTTGAATTGGGATCCAGATAAAGTCCATACTTTGTGAGTGGTTGATACATTTCTTTTTTTTTTTTTTTTTAAAGATTTTATTTATTTATTTGACAGAGACACAGCAAGAGAGGGAACACAAGCAGGGGGAGTGGGAGAGGGAGAAGCAGGTTTCCCACGGAGCAGGGAACCCGATGCGGGGCTTGATCCCAGGACCCCGGGACCATGACCTGAGCCGAAGGCAGACGCTTAACGACTGAGCCACCCAGGCACCCCTGGTTGATACATTTCTTAAGTCTCTTTCAATCTTTAGGGTCTTTATCTCTAATTTTCCTTGTATTTTCATTAAAGTTGAGACATTTGTTTCTTAGTGCTTTCTACTATCTGGATTTGGCTGATTGCATTATTTTGGTGATATTTCACATGTTCCTCTGTTTCTATATTATAATTTGGTAATCCAACCTAGAGGCCCGGTCAGATATTTTGGCAAGACACTTAGTAAGTGGTGTAGTGTATGCTGTGTGCCAAGCCCTGTGCTAAGTACTTTACAGAGTTAATCTTCATAGTAGCCCTTCATAGTGAAGTAGATGCTGCTTCCTTATTTCACAGATGAGCAAATTGAGGCCCAGAGAGGTTAGATAAGAACTTACTCTTGAGTCACATAAGCCGTACGTGGTAGAATTGGGCGGTTGGTTTACCCAGGTTTTTCTGACTCCAGAGCCTCGGTTCTTACGGTCAAGAGTTGATTTATGTAATTATTTTGCTTCTATTAGGAGTTTTGTTTTTTTTTTTAAGTTTTGAATATTCTTCAGTATTAGATGGTTTGTCATAGTCATTTGAAATTTTCAAGTTTGAGGTCATACATCATTTTAGAGGGTTTCATGTTGGTTATCAATGTATAAAATGTGCAATACACTGGAACATGCAGACATGAATAAGAAACAGTTTCTACCTTCAAGAGCTTAATATCTAGTGGGAAAGAAAAGTTTTATGCACATTTAATTAATAGACAGGGAAGTATATCTGACTCTTAAATATGCAGAGCAGTAAAATGCAACTTCAAAAACTTATTTGTGGGACGCCTGGGTGGCTCAGTCGGTTGAGTGTCTTTGGCTCAGGTCATGATCTCAGGGTCCTGGGATCGAGTTCCGCATTGGGCTCCCTGCTCATTGGGGAGTCTGCTTCTCCCTCTGTGCTCCCCCCGCCCCGCTTGTGCTCTGTATCTCTCTCTGACAAATAAAATCTTAAAAAAAAAAGAAAACTTATTTATATGATTTCAGATTCTTGCCAATCAGTAACGATTATAGTTGAACCAGAGATATTTTTCTTTATGTTTCCTTGTGAAATGGTGAATGTATGAGTTTTAGGTCAGTCCCAGAAAGATACTCCAGTTTTCTGGAATGGTAAATGGTAAATTGATAAACAGAAAGTGAACTGGTTATGATTTTAATTTGGGTTTTTGAAGGTTAGAGTAACTTTGATGTTCTTATTTTGGGTGATTTTTAATGATGGATGGGTTTTATATATATAATACTTTTATGCCCTGTTTTTTTTCTCAGTCTTTTACATTAATTATTTTCTTTACGTATCCTTTAGCTTGATAACTATGGACAGCAGGAACTTGGGGATCTTTTTGTGAACTATAATGTAAAATCCCCCATGACTGGAAATGATCTCTCCCCTCCAGTATCTTTTAACTTAATGTTCAAGACCTTCATTGGGCCTGGAGGAAACATGCCTGGGTATGTATCACTTATTCTTTATGTAATGAAGTTACTGAAGTTGTTGTAATAAAAAGTGAACATCAGATCAGCCATGAAGGAAAATTTTTGAAAAATGATATGTAGAAAGTACAGATAAATATTTTAAGGAGAAATAATAACAGACATATTCTTAAATTTATTCCTTCTAATTCTTTCTGAATGTATTTTTTTTTAGTGTATGTTATTATTATTTTTTTTTGCCACAAAATAAACAGAAGTCTGATCATCATATCTTGTGGTGATAGCTGTGTAGGGCAGGAGAGGTAGTTGAAGAATGATTTTGAAAGTCATTGAACTTATTGCTGAAGGAGACTTAGAAAACATTTAGTCTAGATCAACACTGTCCAGTAGAACTTTCTGCAGTGGTATAAATGTTCTGTAATCTGTGTTGTCCAATATGGTAGCCACTAACCACATGTGGCTACTGAGCACTTGAAATGGTGTTAGTGCTTCTGAGGTACTGAACTTGAAAATATATTTAATTTTAATTAATTTAAATTTAGGCATTTGACTACTAGCCTACCATACTGAACAACATAGGTTTAGCTTGTTATTTAAAAGATGTGGTTTTCATAGTAAAGAAAGCTGAACAGTTACAATACGATCCAGAACTAGAATTTGTATTTACAGATTCCTTCTCAATGTTAACAAACTTAGCCAAAGTATTCTTCATAACTTCAGATATTTTTCTTATGGTCTCATTGTAAGGTAATTGAGGGTAGGCTTTTGTAAGATGAAGCTAGATAGATCATGTCTCCTGAAGTAGAAACTAAAGAATAGTAAAAATGAATTGTGACAGAATGTATGAGTGGAATTATTTTAGTCACACACTGTGTTGACTTGGGATATTTTATGGAAAGAGGCCAAAGGTAAGCCTTTCATTTTGGCAGTACATACAGAGAGTCATTGAATGGGCCAGACCCTCTGACCTGTCATCCCACTCCTGGGAATTTATCTGAGGAAATAATTCAAAAGGAAAGGAAGCTATATTTATCAAGAGTATATAAATTAAAAGTAGAAATAACCTATTTATCGAAAAATTTGAGATGATTAAATTATGATAGATTATTTTAGAATACTCTGCAACTGTCAAATATGAGAAATTATTATGATTATTTAGAAAATGGAAAAATAAAGAATACATAATTTTACACATGTAAATCACGCACATAGGAGTACCTGGCTGGCTCAGTCAGTGGAGCATGCGACTCTTGATCTTGGGGTCATGAGTTCAAGCCCCACGTTGGGCGTAGAGTCTACTTAAAAATAAATAAAAAATGAAATTTAAAAGTCTTATAGCTTTTAAAAAAATGCATGTAAAACTGTAGTTACACTTCTTTTGGATGAAATCTGGAAAGGACCACCAGAATGAGGAGTTGGTGTGTTAGAGTGAGAAGAGGGTACAATTGTATTTTATTTTTTCTTTGTTTTAAAGTTTTCTTCATAAACTATTTATTTTGAAGTAGGCTGCTGGGAAAGCTTTCTTAGTTGATGTTTTTGCAAAGAATATTTTCTGTAAAATTGAGAAGAGGACAGTGGCTATCATGGGGTATTTGCTTGGCCGTATCTTTAAAATATGGAGAAAAAGAGAAGAAGCTTCTGGCTGGAAATGTAGAATACCACAAAGGAGAAAATGATAGGAAAAACCTTGAAATTTGCCTGGCCTAGTGTGTTGATTGTGATGAGTGAGCTCTAATGCTGAGTGTGAGCCCATACTGGCTTCTTTGTAGCCACATAATTACACTCTAATACGTGAGTTAATGGGCATATACTTAGGCAGGGTCTTATTTTCAGAAGGATCTGAATTGTTGTCTGCCTCCTTGTTAAATGATTAATCAGGTTTTAGGGACATTAAGAGAGAGGTGGTATTTGACTCACTGGACTGATGAAATAAAATGACATTTCTAATAGTAGTATTGCCATACCAGTTGCTTGATACGTTCTCTAACACTTGCTTGAGAATGTTTGGTACCAAGGAAAATGTCTATTACTCCTATTCCTTTGCTTTAGAGCCGATATGTACTGCTTTGTGTGAAAATAGTATATTTCGGACTTTTAGGATTTATATCTTTCAGATTTTTGGAAAACTTAATTTCTTTCCTTCTAACAGACTGATTTATTTAAATTTATAGGTACTTGAGACCAGAAACCGCACAGGGGATTTTCCTGAATTTCAAGAGACTTTTGGAATTCAACCAAGGAAAGTTGCCTTTTGCTGCTGCCCAGATCGGAAATTCTTTCAGAAATGAGATCTCCCCTAGATCTGGACTGATCAGAGTCAGGTACTGCCCATATTATTCTTCCAGTAAAATTTGTGAATGATCTCGGCTTTGAATGGGAAAGGGAAGCTTGCTATGTTGAGACAATTCTGTTTCATTCTTACATGACCATGTTTTTATTTTTGTCCTCCAAAAGATGATGCTTTATGTTTGTAATCTCTGGGACATCAGGTAGTTGTGAGTAACTAATGAGAACTTGAAGGGAAAGGAAGGAAGGAAGGAAGGTGAAGAATAGATCACGTTTCTCACCTGCTCCAAAATGGTCTTTCTCCCTTGTTTGTTATATGTTTAGAGGATGGCAGGATCTTGATTGTCTAAACCAAGGCATTTTCTGGCAGTGGTGATATGTGTAAGTGTAGAGTGAGGTGGGCCAGGGTGACAGGAGGGGAGTGTCATGCTGGGTGTCCAGGGCAATCAGCAGTGCTGGAGTTGGGCCGGGGGTGTTTCTGTAACCAGTTGACATTCCTCCAGACGTTTGAGGTGCCTATATGACAGGCCAGCTAGCAGGCTTGCTTCTGTCTACTTTACTCTGCTCACTTGTCTCTATTCTAATAATCTCCCTTTGCCAGATATATCCAGGAATGTGTGGGAGGTCATATTAGCACTTAGTTATAGTTTTCTTTAGAAACTTACTGTGATTTAGCTGCTTTTGACTTGAGTTTTTTGTGATTTCTATGTATTTTCTTACAGATATCATCTCTTGGTGAAATAAATGCCATATAAAAAATAAGATATGTAGGTACACTTAGCTATCTTAGACTCTAGAAGGATTTTCCACAGCCCCACCACCCCACCCATCTCTCTTTTCTTACTCACTATAATTACAGACTTCAGTCATAGCATATCCCAGCCACTGACTCTACATCATAGCACCCAAAGCACCTGCCTAATCTTGTTAGTCTCCATGACACCCACTGAGGAAATGCCCCTATGTATTGACCAAACTTTCTTCAGGCCTGTGATTGGTTCAGCCTTCTGGTCAAGAAAGGGGGGACTGCACAGAGGAAGGGGCTTGCACAACTTAGAGAAATGGGGTGGGAGGGATTCCCTTGGGCCTTTGTGTGGAAAGAAGAGGTGGTCAGAAACTTTAACCAGCTATAATAACAATGAAAAACTTGTCAGGCTTGAGTCTGTTTTACTTCCTGGTGTCTGGGTTTTTCTGTCTCTCTTTTTCCTTTTGTTTTTTGGCTTTCCATCTGTTCCAGTAGTGTCTTCAAGCATGCTTTCAAAATACTGAGAAAGCCTGGTAAGACTGACTTTGTCTAAAGCCAGTGTTTTGGAGAAGATATATATAATATAGAGTAGCTCTTGGAAGTTATAAAAGGACCACGAAGTAAGGCAAAACCTGGGGCTTGTGGAATAGAAAGTGGTAAGTCGAAAAAGCAGCTCAGAACTAAGGAGTGATCTTAGGAGTTAACTGGTAAAAGGTCCGTGGGGCTTCCTTGGATATTTTTTATTTTGGTCATTTTCCACTTTAAAGCGTCCTGTCTGGATTCTGGCTGGTTTTTGTTCTATGCATCGCTAAGATCCTGACTAGAAGTCTATTCATTCTTCCATGAGCCAGTATCCCCATGGTTTTTGTTCCATGGATAGGGCTAGGATTTGTTTAGTGTTGTGATTTATAGAGTTATCAGGTGATTAGTCTTTGCATGGCTGTGATTTATTTAGGTTGGGAGTATTAGGCTGTTCATATGTAATTTTTAAAAGTTTATTTTTATTTTGATTGGCTGGTTCTGTCTCTAGACTACATGTATGTAGTTCTCCATGGTTGAGGTACAGTGTGTGAACTCAAGGACAGGAGACCACTGGTAGGGTCACTGTTAGAGTTGATTTCCATCTCCTGTCTATGAGCTGGGATTATTTGACAGAACAAATGGAAAGGCTCTGGCAGCAGATTATTTTGGGATTCTAGACAGGGCCCTTATTTTGATATGCTTTGCATTTTAGATGTTCTCTTGCTATCCGCCACACTATAAGATATGTGAGGACAGACATTGTGCTTCTTTGTCTCTGTCCTATTTCTGTGCACGCAGAAGACATTTGATAGTGGTTGAAAGACAAGATGTAGGTGCTTAGGACCAAGTAAGAAATAGTATTAAAAAATAAAGTTTAAAAATTAGAGCTCTTTTGCCATGCATTTCATGTATTTTTAGGTCTCATTTAAGCAATTTTTCATTGCTTTTAAAAAATCTGAGATAATCATGAAAGTGCACTAGTAAATGTGTGTGGGGGAGTGTGTTTAAAGAAGAGAGATTTGATTTTGACTCATAAAATTAACTTAAAACACTTTTCCCCCAATAGCTACTTAATTGCCATTCAGAGAGATCTCTTTAGGAAAGCATTACTATATGCATATTTATTTCATCATTATGCAGTTAGCTTGATGCTGGCCTGTTCAATTCATGTCTTACGTCCTCTGCCTTGAATAACACTTTATTCGAGAAGCTGTTACTCTAAAAAAGCCAGCTGTATGGTGCCATTATCAGTCATTTACTTGTTCAGAGCAATAAAAAGGAAGAAACCAAACTACTATAAAAGCTAAAGAACAATTTCACTTCACTTTTAATTTCCCATTCTTGGAAAAGGAAGTATCGGGAACTTCATTTAGTATATATTTATAAAGACTTGCTAGTGCTATAAGGAAAATCATTTTATTTGGAAGTCACTATTCAGTATCTCATTTCTTTTTTGTGTCTGACATTTGCTTAAGTTTTCCTAATATTAAAAACTATCTGTTCTTTAAAAATTATTTTCCATTGAAAGTAATAATCTTTTGTTGTTGTGGCTAGTATGGAAGGAAAAACAGATGGGCAGTAGTTAAGGTGGTAGAAACAGATTTTATTCAAGACTATTGCAGTAGAGGAGGGCGCCTGGGTGGCTCAGTTGTTAAGCGTCTGCCTTCGGCTCAGGTCATGGTCCCAGGGTCCTGGGATCGAGCCCCCACATCGGGCTCCCTGCTGGGCGGGAAGCTTGCTTCTCCCTCTCCCACTCCCCCTGCTTGTGTTCCCTCTCTCGCTGTGTCTCTCTCTGTCAAATAAATTAAAAAAAAAAAAATCTTAAAAAAAAAAAAGGCTATTGCAGTAGGCAGTGGGGGGAAAAGAGATCTCAGTATGGAACCGGGCTCAATTTTGCATATAGCATGGGCAAGAAAGAATTTCTAGCCAAGGCGTGGGGTGAAGTGGGGTCAGTGGCTAGAAAACTACTTAAAGGGACCATCAGGGACAAGGCAAGGGGGATTCTGGCTAAACCAACCTGATGGGATGTTGCTGGAGACAGGCCAGAGTGATCAAACACCACCTGGGGGATAGTGGAGGATGACAAACCCAAAAAGATATCAGAGGTGATCACATAGCAAGGGGTAGGGTAGAGTGGTTCTGGTTAAACTGACTTAATCAGGGTTCTTGCTAAAACTGGATTTTACAAAGAAGTATACAGATGGGCCTAGGAGGAGGTTCAGGAGACTGACTAAAATTTTGGCAAGCAAAGAATTTTTGTCATAGGACAGAAGTTAATATTTGAGGGCACCTGGGGGGCTCAGTCATTAAGCGTCTGCCTTCGGCTCAGGTCATGATCCCAGGGTCCTGGGATAGAGCCCCGCATCGGGCTCCCTGCTCCGTGGGAAGCCTGCTTCTCCCTCTCCCCCTCCCCCTGCTTGTGCTCCTGCTCTCACTGTGTCTCTCTCTCTCTGTCAAATAAATAAATAAAATCTTAAAAAAAAAAAAAGTTAATATTTGAGGAAAGTTTGATTGTATTTATTTATTTAAAATACTATTCAAGTGAGTTGTAAAGTTTTCATTAATATGTTTTAAAAAAAATAGCCACCCAAACAAATTTAATCCAACTTTTTTTTTTCTTTTCTTTTTTTTTTTTTTTGCCATTCCCTTAGGAAATAATTTTCTGGTTTAGTGATAAGAGATTCCTGTAGTATGAGGGCCTATATCATTGTAAAGTTGAAAATAAGGGCCTTGTTTATTTTTTATAGTAAAGCATGTAACTTTTATCCCTTATATTTTTGCTTCCAGAGAATTCACAATGGCAGAAATTGAGCACTTTGTAGATCCCAGTGAGAAGGACCATCCCAAGTTTCAGAATGTGGCAGACCTCCACCTTTATTTATATTCAGCAAAAGCCCAGGTCAGCGGACAGTCTGCTCGAAAAATGCGCCTAGGAGATGCTGTTGAACAGGTAAGATTCCATAGGTAATTTCATTTAGGTTATTCCAATTTAGGGTCTGCAGCACTTAGCAAATTCTGTGTCCTGGATAACAAAATATTTATTTTAGCAGTCATTTTATTTTTTATATAGTATTTGTTTTTATATACAGTATTTATCCTACACTATTATTATAGTGGGAGGAAATTACCTGAACATGCCCATTTGTAGGCCAGGGGGCCAACATGAATAAAATATTTAGCAGAGCACTTGGAAAAAAGATCTTTGAACTGTGGCCTATCAATCCAACTTTTATCAATATGTACTCCTTTTGGGGAGACATTTTGACTCACAAAAAGCAAGTCCTCTGGATTTTAATCTTTTCTGTATTACCCATAGCAGTTGGCATAAAGTCTTGCATAGGATAGTATTTCTCTAATCATTTGTCTAGAGAAGTGAGTGAGTGAAAACTTTCTGATAGTTGCTGCTGCCTGATAATGGAATGAATCTCCCCAGGGAACAATGAACTTCCTGCCCCTGAACATATTCCAGTGGAGGCTGGGTGATAACTTGCCAGCCATTTTGCAGAGAAGAGCCCTACAGTGGGTAGGAGATGGGGCTAGATGATTTCTAAGATCTTTCTGGTACTGGAATCAGAAGATGACATATACAATATGGGGTGCACAAACTTCAGTGGATAAGGGTACATTAAAATCCCCTTCAACATGTCTTATTACTTTTGTTAATTCAGAAGAAATATATCTGCCCCTCTGTAGGGTCATTATTATGAATGGCATTTTTAGTGCTCTAGATTTAGAAGGTATGAGGTATTGGGCTGAAGTTTTGCTGACCCAGTGAGTATGGCAGAAAGATTTTCAATGACTTTGTTATTATGAGCTTGTTAATTTGACATTAACCCATTTAAAAATAGCCACAATCACATTCTGGGTATTTGAGATTGTTCTGAAAGCTGGATAAATTAGCTTACCTTGTGTTTCAAATATTTTTCAGTAGAATGTGAATAAATCAAAAATGGTACATTGGCCTTCGAAAGAATGTGTATTTTTTCCTTCTTCTGTGCTTGTTTGCATATTTGCTTGCTTATTTATTTACTAACTTGTTTACTCATTGATTTTTAGGGTGTGATTAACAACTCAGTATTAGGCTACTTCATTGGCCGCATCTACCTCTATCTCACGAAGGTTGGAGTATCTCCAGATAAACTCCGCTTCCGCCAGCATATGGAGAACGAGATGGCCCACTACGCCTGTGACTGTTGGGATGCCGAATCTAAAACATCCTATGTAAGGAGAATGGAAGGCTTGTTAGCATGTGATCTTCACTTAGGAGCATGGATATCAAAATTGCTTTTTGTGTGCTGTATGTCAGAGAGCAACAAAGAGAAAAGAGGTCTTTTCCAAAGCAAAATGGAAAAAGCAGTTGCCCCCTGCCCTCTTACGAGGAAAGGGTTATGGGTTACTCTTGTGTCTCAATAGCCCTTTGTAGACTTAGATGGCTTTTACAGAGACTGAGAGTAAGAGAGACAGAGAGGGAAGGTCAATGATGGGGCAGTGCTGGTGTGTACATTCCTGGGGTGGGCAGTGTTATGAGTAATATCCCTGGGTGCAGCTAAGTTGGAGTGGCCTCCTTCCTGACAAGGACCCTAGCAAATGTTGGAAATGTGGTAGGGCTGAGTAAAGAAAGACATGGTGCTCTTTGTTTAGAGAGCTATTTGTTAGGTTTTGGTGGTAGACTAGTAGTTAGGATCTCTTGCTTAGGAACTACCTTATCTCAAATTCTGTGTATTAATAATAATTCAGGGAAGACTGCCCAGCTACCGATTCTCTGTACTTTACCACCCCCACCTCCCAAACATGAACATTCATACTGGAGCTTAGAATTGACAGACATTTGGGTATAGGAGGGCTGGCTGGTCGGCTCAGTCAGAAGAGCATGCGACTCTTGATCTCAGGGTCGTGAGTTTGAGCCCCATAGTGGGTGTAGAGATTACTAAAAATAAACATTTAAAAAATAAGTTAAAAAAAGACATTTGGATATAGAAGTTGCTTTCTGCCCTGGTAGCAGTGGGAACAAGGTGGTATCCAGAACAAGGGGCCTGAGAGCCTCCTGGCATTTCCCTTATTTGGTGCTAGAGAGGCTCTTCGGTGACTTTTGACAGTCATTCGTTCCCATGTACCCTTGGTTTCACTCTTTACTTTGCAAAATGACTTTCTTTTAATAGATTCATTTTTAAAAATAGAAATAAAAATGACTCATTTTTGTAAAATGAAAAACAAAAAGTAATTCTGAAGAATATTATGTAGAAAGTGAAACTTCCATTTGTATACATCTCCCCAAAAGTTGTTCACGTCTCTTCTACATCAGGGATCAGCACATATTTTCTATAGTAAATGTAGTAAAAATACTTTGGGCTTTGCAGATTTTTGTTGCTTCTTTGTTGTTGTTTCTTTCTTTCTTTTCTTTCTTTCTTTCTTTCTTTCTTTCTTTCTTTCTTTCTTTCTTTCTTTTTCTTTCTTTCTTTCTTTCACAACCCTTTAAAAATATAAAAACCATTCTTAGCCCCATGGGTTTTTTTAGCCACTGTTCTAGATGGCTTTACATGCATGATAAACATATATGCATGTATACATGCATAATGGTACGCAGATATCTGTAGTGGGTGTTATTGATGTTGTTTTAAATATATTCTTTTTCTTTTGTGGATTTAGGAAAGAATTTCTATAATCTGTTAAGTTTTTCTTGTTACTTTATTTTCCTCACAGACTTGCTTGACATGTACGCCAAAATGATAGCACTAGGGGCGCCTGGGTGGCTCAGTCGTTAAGCGTCTGCCTTCGGCTCGGGTCATGATCCCAGGGTCCTGGGATCGAGCCCCGCATCGGGCTCCCTGCTCAGCGGGAAGCCTGCTTCTCCCTCTCCCACTCCGCCTGCCTGTGTTCCCTCTCTCGCTGTGTCTCTCTCTGTCAAATAAATAAATAAAATCTTTAAAAAAAAAAAAAAAATGATAGCACTAGTTGTTTTTGGATTATATAGATTATAGATTCTATAGATTATAGAAATTATATAATTTCTTTACATGTTTTAAATTTTCTGGAATTTCTTCGTATTTGCACATCAAGCCAATAAAATATTTTCTGTGTTGTGTGAGAAAAGATTATTTCTTTTCTCTTTGTTCCATACCAGTTCCCTTTCTTAGTTTGCTCTGACTAATTTTGTTAAAGCAGACACGGATTCTTACTGTCTCACTTGAGATTCTGAGTGGGGCCTGGATTACATTTTATTTCTTTCATTTGTTTGTGCATTCAACATGTATATTTGGTAAGGACTGTGCTTTTCCATTCTAAATGCTTCATATGTAGTATCTCGTGTAATCCTCATCATAGGTCCTATTTCTGAGGAGACCGAAGTGCTGAGAAGTTAAGCAATTTGCTTGAGTCTCACAGTGAGTGGTAGAACTGGGGAATGAACCAGGGCTGTCTCACTCCAGGCCCGTGCGCTTAACCATTGTGCTACATTGCTTTAATAGACCCTGCGGCATTCCTGCTCATGCTTTTCTGAGTGCCACTGTGAGCTGTGGCTAAATCATCAAGTACTGAGAATCAGAAAATGTGGGCCTCAGTCTTGCAGATGTGATGAACATCATGGTGACGATAGTTAATAATGCTGTATTGTGTATTTGAAAGCTGCTAGGAGAGTAGGTCCTATAAGTTCTGGAACCAGGTGTGGTGCTGGATGTTAACTGGACTTATTATGGTGCTTATTTTGCATTATCTACAAATACTGAATCATTATATTGCATACCTGAAACTAACATAATGTTTCATGTCAATTGTACCTACATTTTTTTTTTAATTAAAGAATAAAATTGAAAAAAGGAAAATGTGGGCCCAGCATTGAGATTAGGCTACAACATTTTACATAAGGTCATTGAGAAACTAAACAAAACCAGAAGCTCGAAAGTAACAGGAACTTTCAAGAAGAGGGAAGAACTCCTTTAAAGACTTTTTATTGTTTTAAGTCCTCACAGTAGTGATTTTGTTAAACTAGTTGCTTTATAAAATGTCTTAATTGTTAACAGTTTACCAAACTGTAGACAACTGGTGCCGTTTGCTGAGCATGTTTTATAAAGCAAAGGAAATGCCAAAACCTTATCAAAGTTCTTCCGTTGCAGCCTAAGAGAACAAAGGAGACTTGTTTCTCACTCACTTAAATCAGAGAAATAAAACAGGTAAAGAGCTTCCCTCCCCTTATCTGAAGCACTCCATCAGTAGAACAGTCTGATAAATAGAAATTAGACAGTCCATGCATTCAAGAAAAGACGAACACTTCCTTTTTGTGTGCTTCATATTTTATTTTTTTAATGAAAAAAAAGTCACTGAGGCAGCTAATGCTCCACCCTTCTCTTCTTCCTCAGAGTTAACCACTATCCCAGAGTTGTTACTTGCCGTTCTCGGACATGTTTTTGTGATTTTATCTTTTAGTACATAAATATGTTGACATCTTCAGTGCATGTCATATGATCAAGTGACATGATTTTCGGTTTCATTCTTTTAATTTCTGTTTTGTTGTTATGTGTTGGGGTTTCTGAGCTTGTGCCCTCTTTAGTTCATGCACCCCATGTGGTAACATGCTTGGAAAGCTTAGTAGTTGTAACAGTTGCAATTTTTCATACTCTTTGGATCAAAGGCAAAATATAAATATTCATGAGGACTGACTAGATATCTCCTAAAAGAAGTCTTTAATATCTATGTGGTGCTGTTGCTGTTAAGTTTTATTCTGTGACTTAAATGTTACCTGCTCTTTATTGAGATCTCTTTTGTTGTGTAAGAAACTGAATTGAACACAAATGCCCACGTTCATGGTCAGCTGAGGTGTGTGTTTAGCACAGCCATTTGATGCCAGGTTGTGAGATCAATAGACACTTCATCCAAAGAGAGTAGTGGTTTCTGCCAGATTGATTTTGAATCCTGGCCTCAAATTTGAAACACATCTACTGGTTTTGTCTAGGTTCAGGTTTTATTTCTATAGTTAAATCCTAGACTCTATTAGTTTACCCCACATTCACAATATGGCAAAAGAAATCTGCCCAGAAAATAAGAAGACAACTTTGTGTACATGTGTGAATTATATTTTATAGGTTTGTGAGCTGCCTGATGTATAGAACTATTCCCATTTCAAACATTTATAAAAGTTGAGTGGAGATGCTATAATTTATCTTTGGGTATGTGAAAATTACTTACAATCTGCATGCATCTGTGAATGAACCCAGTGCAATAAGTGTTTTTATCTATTATGTCTTCTTAGGGCTGGATTGAGATCGTCGGATGTGCTGATCGTTCCTGTTATGACCTTTCTTGTCATGCTCGAGCCACCAAAGTCCCACTTGTAGCTGAGAAACCTCTGAAAGAGCCCATATCCTTTCTGGTCACTTCAGCAACTCAGGTCTAAAGTGTAAACATCTTGAAAATGGATAAATCCAAGTCTACACATTCTATGGATAAACAGATGTTTTGGATATTGTGGTAACACTTATTTAAACCTATTATTCTACCCATCTCATTGCTCCTTGCCTAGTCTCTTTTTTGTAATCTGATATACCCACCCATTGTTTGGTCTTTAAAAGAAACATATTCAGAAAAGTGCTCTGAATGTCTTTCCGAGTGTTGGCCAGTTATTCTCAGCTGTTTCCACAATACATTTCTCCACACCTGCACCTACCTATGTGCTCTTTAAATAAAGGGCACCTGGTGAATACTTTCTCTATGAAAAGATGAGTGCCATTTTATGGTAGATGAAATAATAATTTAGCTCACTTAGTCTGTAAATCAGCAAAGAAATTTCCATTCTTTAGTAGGCAGTGAGGTCGTGAACTCATCTTAGGGCTAGGCCAGTGACAGAAAGTAGATCCTGTTGTGTTTGGGACATTTCAGAAATCAGTAAATGGTAAGTAGAGGTAATTATGCTGTGTATCAGGTTATGTTGCTGATTAGAATAATATCCCTTTTATCTCACTGTAACTTTGTAGAAGTCTCTGTTGACAGTGTTTACTTATTTTCAGTGAGGTTTGTCTAATGATTTTGTGGGTAGTTATTTCATCTTACACTTGAAGTCAGTATAAACAGGATCTAGGATGCCAGTAGAGAACTAGTCATTGTTTTAATTTGATGATGGATTGTCCTCAAGATCGTTTTCCGAAATACTATGGCAGTTCTCTGTGTTTTTTGGTTCCTTGACTACTTCATACAAAACAGTCAATGTTGTTCAGTTTGAACCCAATAAGGGAGCAATTGGTAAGGCATATAAGAAGGATGCAAAGCTGGTGCTGGAGTACCTGGCTGTTTGTGATGAGTGTTACATTACAGAAATGGAGAAACTACTGAATGAAAAAGGGTAAGATTTAAGATGTGTACTTTTATATGGGCTCCACTTAGATATGTCCTCTCTGCAGATTCTGAAAGGGTAAGATCAGTTTCTTTAGACATTTTTTGCAGGTAAGTATTCTCTCTATATTTAAAGAACTGTGTTTACTGAGATTCTGGCATTATAGCCTGGAAATAGATTTGAAATGATCTTTTTTTTTTCCCCAGTAACTTTCTTAGAGGAGGAGTTTTGTCTAAGGAAGTGACTGAGGAATAATTAGAAATGACATTCTCTCATTCATTTCTTTTTTTTTCTTTTGAGCTTTGGAGTGGTCTCTGTAATTGTTTTAAGCATAAATATAAAGATATAGAGACATCTATAAAGAAATATGACAAAATCCAGTACTAAACAATGTAAAATTTACTGTGTCTGACAAACAATAAAAAACTTATAAATAGGGGTGCCTGGGTGGCTCAGTCAGTTAAGTGTCTGACTCTTGATCTCAGCACAGGTCATGATCTCAAGAGTTGTGAGTTCAAGCCCCACTTTGGATTCCACGCTAGGCGTGGAGCCTACTTAAAAAAAAAGTTCTAAACATATGAAGAAGCACGAAAACGTGACCCATATTGAGGAGGTCAGTCAAAAGAAACACCTAGAAGTGACAAACATGATGGAATAAACACATAAGGATGTTAAAACAGTAATAAATATACTTCATATGGTCAAAGATATAAGGGAAAACATGAACATATGAGGTGAGAAATGGAAATATATATCAAAAAAAGAACCGGCAGACATCTAGAGGAAGTATTGCAAATGAGAATTCACCAACTGGGATTAACAGTAGATTAAACATTGCAGAAGGAAGATCATTGAATTTAAAGACATAGTAATAGAAACTATCCAAAGGGAAGCATAGAAAAAAAAGAGACTGGGGAAAGAATGTCCTTTGGATCAATATGAGGCAATCTAACATGTGTAATCAGGAGTCACAGAGAGGGTGTACAGAGAAAATAATCTGAAGATACATAGGATAGGTCAAAATTTTCCAAGTTTGATGCAAACTGTAAACCCAGATTCAAGAAGTTCAACCTCAAGCAGAATAAATACAAAGAAAACCACATGAAGGTATATTAGAATCAAATTGCTGAAAACCAATAATGAAGAGAAAAGTCTTTAAAGTAGCCAGGGGAACAAAGACTCATTATGTTAAAAGGAGCAAAGACAGGGGCACCTGGGTGGCTCAGTCAGTTAAGCATCTGCCTTCCGCTCAGGTCATGATTCCAGGGTCCTGGGATCGAGCCCTGAGTTGGGCTCCCTGCTCAGTGGGGAGTCTGCTTCTCCCTCTCCTTCTGTCCCTTCCCCCGCTTGTGCTTCTCTCTCTTTCAAATTAATAAAATCTTAAAAAAATAAAGCAAAAACAGTAACAATATATTGTGAAATTTATAACATAGAAGTAAAATATATGCCATCTACAGCTCAAAGGATGAGAGCAAAGAATTGGGAATATACTGTTGTAAGGTGCACACATTACATGTGAAATGGCATAATACTCTTTGAGGGTAGACTCTGGTAAGTTTGAAAAAGTACATATAGTTAACTCTAGAGCAATTACCTGGAAAAAACACACAAAAACTAAATAATAAACCAGTAAGGGAGATAAAATAGAATAATAAAAAATACTCCAGAAGAAAGCAGGAGAAGGGGAAAAATGAACAAAGAAGAGACAAATAGAAAGTAACTCTTGAAGTGTTAGATTTAAACTCAGCAGTATCAATAATTATATTAAATGTAATTAAATACTTGAATTAATAGCCATCGATTGTCCGACTAGTTATATCAAGACCCAATTAAATGCTGTTTACAGGAAACTTGATGTAATTGTAATACACAAATAGGCTTAAACAGAATCAAAACATATTTCCTATACAAATATTAATCATTAAGTTAGGAGTGGCTGTATTAATATCAGATAAAGTCAACTTCAGAACACAGGAAATTGCCAGAGACAGAGTTACATTTCATGTTAAAGGGATCAGTTCATCAAGAAGGCATATTACTTCTAACTGTATGCAACTGAAAACAACCTCAAAATATATAAAGCAAACTTGACAGAACTGAAAGGAAAAATAGACAAATCCACAATTACAGTCAGATTTCTACACCCTCTGTCAGTAATTGGTAGAGTAAGGAGACAAAACAAAACAAAACAGGAGTTTGAAGATATAAACATTATTAATCAACTTAATTGCCATTTATAGAATACGTAATAACTGAAGAGTACAGTTTTTTAAGTGAACTTGTAAAATCTTTTATATTGTTTTTTTGTGCAGCCCTCCAACTGAGTTTTGCATTATTTTCTAAGTGTTGTTTAAAAAAGCAAAGAAGGGTCTCCTGGGTGGCTCAGTCGGTTAAGCATCTGCTTTTGGCTCAGGTCATGATCCTGGGGCCCTGGGATCCTGGGGCCCACGTCGGGCTCTCTCCTCAGCAGGGGGTCTGCTTCTCCCTCTCCCTCTGCCACTTTCCCCTGCTCGTGCTCTCTCTCTCTCCCCCTCTCTCTCAAATAAACTCTTTATCTTATTTTATTTTTTTAAGATTTTATTAATTTATTTGACAGAGAGAGACACAGCGAGAGAGGGAACACAAGCAGGGGGGAGTGGGAGAGGGAGAAGCAGGCTTCCCGCTGAGCAGGGAGCCCGATGCGGGGCTCGATCCCAGGACCCCGAGATCACGACCTGAGCCGAAGGCATACGCTTAACGACTGAGCCACCCAGGCGCCCCATCTCAAATAAACTCTTTGAAAAAATAAAAGTAAAAAAACAAGCAGAGAATACAAGAGACTAAAAAATAATAAAGCAGAAAATACGAGAGACTGCATATGGCCTGCAAACCGTGAAATAGTTCATATCTGGCCCTAGACAATAGGCAAAGTGAAAGAAGTCTGACACAAAAGATTATATGTAAAACTAGGAAAGATGAATCGAGTTTATAGTGGTAGAAAGCACATCATTAGTTGACTGGGAGTGGAGGGGATTGAAATGGAGCCTTGGGGTGATGGTGGTTGCCTGAGAATATTGTCAAGAGAAGTTTTATAAGATGAACCCTTGTAACAAGTTGAAGATATGATTGTCCATTTCAGTAGGAAAATTTTTAAAGCATTCTGGTCTCCCAGAATTAACATCGATTTATGTTAAAACACTATCAAATGTCATTAAAATGGACAAGTTAGAGCACTAGTTAGATACCATTATCTGTCATAAACATGACAGTTTCCTTTATTAATTATTCTCAAATAATGGCTTCTTGCTAATTTCAGCATTTTTTATGACTGTAGGCTACCTACTTTACACTTAGACTGTACTCACAGAATATATATGATAATGCTTATGTAATGGCATTTTAATGCACTTACAAACTTCAGACAGAATAGTAAAAATGGAGGAAGTGAGTGAAAACCACTCATGATGCATGAGATTATCAGTGCTAGAAACTAGCAAAATGCAGTGCAAAGTGTGCCACATGAGGGCTCTCTTCCTGGCACTGAGCTGCTTGTGAGCCAAGACAATCCCTACTTGATAAAGGTGAATTCTTATAACCAGTAGTGGAATGGGCATATCTCAGGATATGAACATAACGCAGTCACTGATTTTTGGAGGGATAGTGTTTTATATTGACATATCGAACAGAATCATTAAACTTCTTTAAGCTGATCTTCAACATAAGTGTCAAAATTTATTTTGGAATTAGTGTGGGGGTTTTAAAATTACCTTCTATAAGATGACAAGCTGGTCAGTTTTACATTTCTGGGGACAATAATGAGAACAGTGGTCTTTTTGCCGCAGGCCTTTTTCTGACAAATTTATTGTACTTATTCTAAAACTGAATTTTTTTTAAAAAAGTGGTTTTGGCTTTATTTTGATCTCAAAACCAAAGGAATTATTAATTGAGTCACTTGTGGAATTTTATAAGACTAGTCACGTTTTTGGGTGCTTCCCAGAATACTATTTGGTGCCATTATTAAAATAATACTTAATTTGGTGTTCCTTATGAAATAATTTAAATTTGACTTCAGCTATTTTATCTGGAGAATTGACCAACCTGTATTACACTTAAAAGAGTCATGGGGGCGCCTGGGTGGCTCAGTTGGTTAAGCGACTGCCTTCGGCTCAGGTCATGATCCTGGAGTCCTGGGATCGAGTCCCGCATCGGGCTCCCTGCTCAGCAGGGAGTCTGCTTCTTCCTCTCCCGCTCCCCCCTCTTGTGCTCTCTCTCTCAAATAAATAAATAAAATCTTTAAAAAAAAAAAAAAAAGAGTCTAGCAATTGGTAAAACTTTAAATTAAGAGATAGGAATGCATGTTTTCACTAATATGTGGTGTGTTTTCTTTGTAGGGAATTCACTATTGAAACTGAGGGGAAAACATTTCAGTTAACAAAAGACATGGTCAACGTGAAGAGATTCCAAAAAACACTACATGGTAAGTTTGTAAAAATAATTAAGAAACAAACACAAAAAATCATTACTCCTTAAAGTTTTTTACGTTTTATGACATAACCATTTTATAGAAAATTTGGAGAAGAAAAAGAAATACTTAAGGCCACAACCCTAAATTTGATGAATATATTTAAGGCATTATCTTTTGCCTTTTTAAAAAACTTAAATGTATTAATACTGAAAAATAGTTTATAATGCCCCCTTTGTATTTCCTATGAACTGAGGTGCATATGAAGAATATCTCTTTGATTAAAACCATCTTTTCGTTTTCTCCCATTTTAAGGAAATGTCCTTTTGTTTTTTTAAGCAAAGGGGAGAACTCACCCCTTCACTCTCTTGTGGCAAATTAACCTTTTAAAAAGTCATTAGATTAGTGATCTTTCATGCTTTTTTAAAAGATAAGGAGGTGATTATTTTTTGGAGAACAAATTACATGAATTGGGATATGAGTGTTTTGGAAAATATACAAAGGATGCTTATGGTTAACTGTGGCTGAGTGGAAGCTTCTGGAAACTTAGAGTAGTAGGTGGGTATTTGAGAAGCTACTGCTATTGGAGAGAGCATGCGTACTTTTCCATTAGTTTTTGGCTTGCCCTCTAGCCAAGCTTCAGTGAGCTGTAAAAACCGTCTGAGCAGTGATCAGAGTAAGCAGGGGATCCTTCTTGCTCTGGGGCTTTTTAGCCACCATTCTGGCAGCTGGTTCAGAACTGTACTTCACCGTGGCTTAGGTGACCCAGAAGGATGGGCAGGAGATGCCTTGGTCATATTTCTAAAATGTTATTCTTACTCTTTATCACAGACAAAAGAAACAGCCTCTCTTTTCCTCCACATATGTGAATTTTTGGTTCTACTTATCTCATTTCCCTTGAAACAGACTATCCAAGGTTAAGGTCAGTTACCTAAGATCCAGTGCTTAGCAGGCCTTCCTTTCTGAATAATAAGTCATAATGAATCCATTTCCTGTGTGCACCACAGGTGTAGCCTCCCCCATGTGAGGCCTCTGGTAAAATGTCTTTGATTGAGTGCAGATCCCCCAGCATACTCTTCTCTGAGGGCCTCTTGACCCCAGAACCTTGGGAGTACAATGGCAGTAACCTGACTTTCTTAAAGAGTTCTCATCAAGACAGCAAGATAAAAAGTAAAACCCAAAGCATGTGATACTTGTGTGTAGGAATTGTTTTTGTTAATTTTTCCAGCTATGCTGGTAGATTTTTGGTTCTCATAGTCTTATAAAAGCTCGAGGGGCGCCTGGGTGGCTCAGTCGTTACACATCTGCCTTCGGCTCAGGTCATGATCTCAGGATCCTGGGATCGAGCCCCACATGGGGCTCCCTGCTCTGCGGGAAGCGTGCTTCTCCCTCTCCTACTCCCCCTGCTTGTGTTCCCTCTCTCGGTGTCTCTCTCTCTGTCAAATAAATAAAATCTTTTAAAAAAAAAGGCTCAAAAGTTCTAATGCTTTCTGCAAGGCAAGGCAGATGATGGAGTAGCTGCTCTTGCTCATAGCTTACCAACTGTGGTATACTTGGCGTACATAGCATGCTGTGGCATACTACGGAAGGAACACTGGTACCTTGTTTCAGTTTTACGCTGTACAAACAAAGAACAATTTGGTGAAAAATTTTTTCACTCCTGCTTTCTCTTTAAAGGCATCATATTTCTTACCAGCAAATAGTTTTAAGGAATGTTCTGACTTCTTTGTCCTGATGTATAGGATCACTCAAGTCCATCTAGAATAGAGATCTTTTTAGTGCTAATAAGAATTGTTGAGAGAGGACCCGCAATGCATTATGTAGGGTTTGAGAGAATGTTATTGGATTTCTATCTCTTGCAGTGGAAGAAGTTGTTCCGAATGTAATTGAACCTTCCTTTGGCCTGGGCAGGATCATGTATACGGTATTTGAACATACATTCCATGTACGTGAGGGAGATGAGCAGAGAACGGTAAGTTATCTTGGATAGTGTGCTATTCTCTCACAGTGTCAGGGAATGAAACTTATTGAAGTACATTATTAATAAGACTCTGGAATGATTGGTTATCGAATGTACTAGTGGCATTAACACTCATCTTTGCTTAACCGTTTACAAAGCAAAGAACTTTCTTATGTTAGCTTACTTGAGCTTTGGAATATCTAGGTCATTCTAGATGGGGTTGTTTCAGTTGCCTGGTGCTCTTTATTCTGAGAGAACATATTACTGTGGGGGAACTATCTGTATTGCATCAGTGGAAGATACTGGCACTTCCTGGATATACTCATGTTTTCAGAAAATTGGGAAGAAGGGGATGGCTCAGAGAATTTGGACCAACCAAATAACTGTAGCCAACCACTGGTGAAGCGTTAAAGGGAACTTTCTCAAACTGCATAAAATTTGGGGACTTTGGGGAAAAAGGTTCTGGTCCAGAGATACTGATTCACAGATCTGAGACCTAGGGATCTGTATTTTTTTATAAGAACCCCCAAGTGATTCCAGTGTGAGAAATTGACAGGGTAGTAAATTGGGCAGTGGTATTTGGGGTAGAGCCTTTCCTAGCATTCAAGCACTGCTAAAGGTAAATGTTTCTAAGAAGTCTTCATTAACTCCCACACACTGTCTTTTGGCCCTCATGCTTCTGAATCACTGCTCCATGCCTTCCACTTTATCTCTTCACTCTGCCTTACTCCACCTTTCTCACCTTGCCATCCCTGCAGAAATTACACTCGTGTCGTTTATAGGCACAGATTTCCAGGAAAATCATTCAGAAGACTGGCTAGAGTGGAAAGGTTGTATGTGCCAAATTAAGTGAATGAAACATTCTTATCTGCATGACCATTCTGCAGCTGAGTGTACATGATGTGAGACATATAGTTCTTTCTAGGACATTTAACCTTGAAGAATAGACTGATGAGTTCTTGGTGCCAGTATTTTAGAAAGTCTGATATACTCTTGGTAATAATGTAGCTAATAAACTTACTGTTTTATTCTCTGCCCTAATTGCATCTTAATTTCTTGACATTTAAGGAATAGCTTTTCATTCATTCAACAGATGGTAAGAGCCTGGTCTAGACACCAGACGTGTAAATATAGGCATGGTTATTCTTGAGGAATGGTGGCATACTGAAAGTGTTCTTTTTACATACTAAGTTTGCTTCGGGCCTTTTCTGTTTATTTTCTAATAAAAAGGTTTTTAAAAAATCTTTTAGCTGTTTCTTTGAATCTAACAATATTGGTATAACTAGAACTTTAGAAATTTTATAAGGGCTAAGCAAGAACAAATTAGTGACAGTGTTTTATGAATTGCACAGAGATTACTCTCATGAACAGAAATTTGATTAGGCTCTGAGAAGCCAGAAATGTTTCTAAATTTTAATCACATTGTCCCTTAATCCATTTTCTTATAAATTTGGTATAAAAACATTGCCAGTGAGATTTAAAAAATTATTTTTCTATAAAGGCAGGTCCTTACTTCTCTCTCACCAGATAGAGGAGAGGAGTGGAATTCTGAATGTTCTGTGATTTGGGCAGCCATGGAGTCTAGGACTTATAGCAGGGGTCGTCACTGCCGCTTGGCATTTAAAGCTAATGGGGCTTTTGAGGGACTCAGCTGGAACCCGTGTCAGTGATTTTTATGGGACCTATTCATTCTGAGTTCCATATTCTTGCCTTCCTGTGGCCCTTTTATACAAATATTATTTAAAAACTGACTTCAGCTCTTATTTTCAACTCAGAGCGGTAGACTAGTTTGCCTTCCACAGAATATATTTGCTTTCATTATGTCTCAGTAACTCTGAAACCTACTTTAGGAGCAGTTTAGGAGGGTTGTACTTTTCGGTATAGGTATACAAAGCATCTCTTTGTTTCACCCTATTTCTTTTGAATATACATTTGTAAACTAATTAAACTTTTCTGTTTTACCTGGTCACTAAGACTCACAGATCCTTCAGCCGTGCTGAATTTCTTAAAGGACAGAATGGGATTTGGTTTTTGGCACTGCCACTTACTATTTGATGATTTGGCGGGATGTTCTTCATGGGTTTCCACGGAAAGAAGTAAGGTTTTTATGTGGTACCAAAAAATGACCATCTTATATGGTAGCTTTCTGAATGCTCTCACATCATTCAGCTTTTTACAGACGTGTGAAGTAAGCAGAGCAGATGGGAGATACCCGTTTTTAGATGCAGAGACTAAGATCTAAGTCATAAGACTTAGATCTAAAGTGGTTCGAATTTAGAGCTGAAAACCAGATCCATCTTGCTTTTTCTCTTTTGTCACACTGCTTTTCAAATTATGTTTTCTGGTATTTTGATAATGAAGTTTGGACATTAATGTTTAGATGTTTATAAACTAATGTCTTTGGATTTCTTTCTTTTTTAAAACATGTAGTTCTTCAGTTTCCCTGCTGTAGTAGCTCCATTCAAATGTTCGGTCCTGCCGCTGAGCCAGAACCAGGAGTTCATGCCATTTGTCAAGGAATTATGTAAGCAAATCCAGTTGGGTAATCTCTAGGGGAACACTGTCAAGTAGACTGAATTTTAGGAAATGTATCTTTTTTAAAATAAAAATACATATTGAATAAAGAGTAAATCTAAGTGATTTTAGCCTCTGCCCTTACTTCTAAAAGAGAGTGTGCTTGTTCAGAATGTTTTCTCCTAGTATTTGAATTAGTCAGGGTAGGACCCAAGGGTCAGATTCAAAATATCCTTGCTTCTCCTCTTGACCTTGGCGCTGCTCCCTTCATCAGGGGAATCCTAGTGGAGTGTTAACAAACTGGACCCACAGCACTGAATGGGCTGCTAGTGGTCATGTGGTGGGGCCCACCGATTTCAGAGTTGGGAAGTGGGAAGAGTTCATTGAGTTGCTTGGGGTTGTGCAAGTAGAGGTGGGGGAGTCTGGATGGGGCCCCTGGCCTTGGCTCTTAGTGTGATACTTGTTCCCCTGTAGCCAGGTGAGATGTGGGTAGGAGCTACACTGAGGCACTTAGTAAACTTTGGGGATTTTTCTTTCTTTTGCAGCTGTAACTTAATTGCTCTCTTGTCTCAGGCCCTTTTATAAGTTTCCCAAGCTTGTATGACAACATGTAGATGACATTGGAACATTGTCCGTTTTTTATTTTTAATTTACTTAATTTATTTTGGATAGCGGAAGCCCTGACCAGGAACGGCGTCTCTCACAAAGTAGACGACTCCTCTGGGTCTATTGGAAGACGCTACGCCAGGACTGATGAGATTGGCGTGGCTTTCGGCATCACCATTGACTTCGATACAGTGAACAAGACCCCTCACACGGCAACTCTGCGGGACCGAGACTCCATGCGGCAGATTAGAGCAGAGGTGGCTGGCCTTCTTTTTGGCATTTTTAACTTAGAGATGTATACTGGTTCCTTCTGATTTGGCCTGGATTTTGTTGTGTTTTTGCCCCCCCACCCCCTTTTTTCTTTTGAATTTTAATCATAGGCTTATATCAGAGTACAGATTCCCAAATCCCCTTGGCTTAATTATGAAAATACCCGTTAACAGTTATCTAATGTTTTATAACCATTTGGCTCACTCTGGGCTCATTCTCCAGCAGTTTGCTTTTATGTAATTGTTTATTTGGGCAAGAGATGTATGATCCCAAGTGGTTGCTGCCATAGTTTTATTGGCAGGCTTTGGGGGGCTTTGACATTTGTATATTTCTATACAAATGTGTACATATGTATAGATACATATGTATGTATAAACTTTTCCTGTTAATCCATTCAAAATAGCCAATAATGTTTCGGTAATTTTACTTAATGGGAAGGGATAATGGAGATGGGAAAACTACAGAAGGGGAAGGAAAGAACACCCACTTTAACTGACAACTGCCTGACTAATTTTGAGCAGAGGTTCTATTTAGCGTGCCTGTTAGGTGCTCAGCTTGCTACAGAGAGTTAATAATAGGAAAACAAAAGTAAAAGACTGCTTTTTTTCCAGAGGAGTTTATAGTCTAATTTGGAAGTCAAGGATTTCTGGTTTGTCTTTTTACAAAGCCAGATCTGGCTACTGTGGACCTACATTCCCATCTGATAGTGGTTTTCAGAGTGTGGTCCCCGGACCAGCACCATCACATCACTTGGGATTTTGTTAAATAAGCAAACTCTTCACCCCAGACCTATTGAATCAGAAACAGGTGGGGTGGGAGGTTGGAGACAGATAGAGGGTGGGCATGATGTGACCCCTGGATGATTCTGATGCACGCTCAAGTTTAGGAACTGCTGCTGAGTGGTAGCCAATGTTTGGTTGTGACTGGCCCCCTTGGTTGGGGCTCCCCGGTTTGCTAGTCTCCCCTCGCTCATTTACTTGACTAGCTCCTCCTCTTAAAGTTAATGCACACGAAGTAGCATCAGGTGACAGCGATTTAGAATAATTAGGAAAGGCTTTGTGGGAGAATTGAGTGATCCAGGGGTTAGACATTCTGGACTGGGAGAAAAGCATGAACCCAGGCCTGGGAGAAAGGTGAGTATAAGTAAGGAAGGAGGCTTCCGTAGGAGTGATGGGAAACATTCTGTGGGGGCTAGTTTGCAGAGGGATCTTGTGATTATTTAGACACTGATTTGGCTCTCTATAAGGTCTCCTGAGTTCAGGGTGAATCTTTTTTCGATGGTCTAATCAAGTTTGTTGATTCTTGGAATTCTCTTTGCTTTATTACCCCAGGTCTCTGAACTGCCCAGTGTAGTCTGCGATCTGGCCAATGGCAGCATCACGTGGGCCGATGTGGAGGCCAGGTATCCTGTCTTTGAAGGGCAAGAGACTGGTAAAAAAGAGACAATCGAGGAATGACGACAATTTTAACGACTTTTGACCACTTGCCCTAATAAAAAAATAGCTCTTATCATGTCCACTTTACAAACAGCATTGCAATTACTCCTGGGGACTGCATTTTATCCTCAGTGGCTGCCTGATCTGACCCCCACAATTAAAGTTGAAGGAATTCTGAACAAACTTGTAATCCATTTGCTCCTCTTTCTGCATTTTCAGCAAAGCTGTATTTTTCCCCACCTTGGGTAGACATGCTCATGAGTTAATGTTAAACACAGTTAATACATTTTTTTTTTTTCAATTAACAGCCGTATTGGGGTAAAATTTACATACCATAAAACTCAACAGTTTTAAGTATCCAATTCAATGATGTTTAGTGTATTTACAGAATTGTGCAACCATCAATGCAATCTAATTTTAGAACATTTCCATCACTCCAGAAAGAGGTTTCATGTGCTTTTAGTGCCACTGTCTATTCCAACTCCAGCCCCAAGCAGCCACTTACCTACTTTCTGTCTCTCTAGATATGCTTTTTCTATTCTCTCTTTTTTTTTTTTTTTTTTTTGAGAAAGTGATGCCTTGTGTTAAAGAGACAGCATTCCGTCAGCAGCTGGAACCCCTTCTAGGAAAAGCTGAGGGCGGGGGAATGGGCAGCAGGAGCAGTGGAGGAGGAGGAAGCTTGCTGCCATGGGGGCTTAGGGCTGCCAGCAACGATGTTCTGAGGACAGAAGAACTGCTTTTCTGTCTCCGGGAGGGTGTGCATTGGCAGAATCCTGCTATGTTAAGGCATGCTTGTACTTGGCTTCGCAGGTAGCCGTGGCGATCATTAAACTTCTGATGCTGGAGGAATCCCACCTGTCTTGTCTGACTTAGCAGTTCTCAACCATCACGGTGTCGTGATTCTAGCCCAGCAGTTTTGGGCTCAGCTTTTGAGGGACTTCTATTATGTTTTTGTATAGAACACTCAGAACACATATATTTGTTAGGAAAATATTCAAGGATGTGCAAATTGGAACAACTCTCTTTCCAGAGTTAGGACTTTGTCTAGTGTCTCAGCCTCCTCTCAGACAATGTGAGATAGGGGCACGGTGGTCTCCAGAATGTTTCCTTTGTCTTGGGTATGAAGAACAATTGAAGTAGTGGATCTCCCAGGGATTCCCTTCATTTTTATCTCCTCTCTGATGATGCCCACCACAGTACGTAGTAGGTATTCAACAGATAGACTTGGGATGAGTCTTGAATTTTTGAATGAACTTCTTGGGGATGAAAGCCTTTTACTGAAGCTTGTTTCTCTTCTGCCTGGTGCTTTTTTAAAGCATTCATTATTAGAAGGAACTAGATTTTGAATAAACTGAGTGTTCATTTTGTAGGGATTCCTTTCACCTCAGATTTCTTACAGCTCTTGACTTAGCATATATTCTAGCATTCTCACATTGGGGCTGGAGGTTGCCTTTGCTTATTCTAATTTACTTCCTTTTACAGTGAGTACCTCCACAGTCAGTCAATCACCACCACCTCAGACATTCTTACAAGCTCATTAATAGTAAAGATACATATTTAATACATAGCGGGATCTGCCTACTTTGGATCATAAAAGGATTAGAACTAAAACTGTCTTCACTTT
Organism: Halichoerus grypus; assembly: GCF_964656455.1. Lineage (NCBI taxonomy): Eukaryota > Metazoa > Chordata > Mammalia > Carnivora > Phocidae > Halichoerus > Halichoerus grypus. Next base: position 61,698,548 of record NC_135723.1, read on the forward strand.
TCATTGGCAAATACATCTGTCATGAGTTCAGTGCTGGATATTACTTCTGGGAGCCCTCCCTTTCTCTTCTCTGTTCTCCCCTAGGGCCAGTGTGTGATTTCTCCTGAGAGAACACCCGCTGCATTTCAAGTGACTGATTACCTGAGTGGGGAACGTGGGCCAGTAGCAGAGCTCACGGGTTCTGTTTGTGCCATATGTGCTCGATTCTGAGCCCAAGCAGGTGAAGGACTGCCTTCTGAATGAAGAGGCTCTTGACACACGAGTTTTGCGCGCACACGTACACACATACACACCTCTCACCTCTCTTCTGTTCAAGCTCAGTATGTATTTAAAGCCAGAGTCTTTCTGGCTTGTTGCTCTGTGAGTCCTTTTTCTTAATTATTTGTGTATTTGTGTGTATCAGACTGTGGGCTAGTTCAACAAGAGCTGGATAAATAGCACTGTCTCTCAGAGAAGTTACTCCTGTTCATCACTCTCTCCAAAAATAGTGATGGGGAAGGGTCAGATTCAAACTGATTTCCATGGAATGTGCGTAAGAACACAGCTTCTTTAAAACCTAGGTTGGAATTCAGGGCATTAAAATACAATGAGGAGGTTTGTCCAGAGAAGTGCTCTGTGCCTGACTAGTGCAGGAGCTCGTAAGAGTAAAATACTGAACGTAGCTGGATGTTCTAGAAAAGGAATTCATTGCCAAGTCATAAAAATACAGAAATGATCTTAGTAATTGCGTGAGATGGTACTAGAGATGTCAGATGTCAAATGAGCTCTGTGACAACTTGCAGAATTATTTTGTTCATGAAATAGATTCCTTTTAGACCTTTATTTACTTTTCCTAAACCAGTATAAACTTAGGGTAACGGTAGTGACTGTTTTAGCCAGTGGAATCTATTCATGAGAGAACTAGGTGCCCTGGAAATAAATCCAAATTATCTCTGAATATAGTTGCACTTAATCTTCTATCCCCAGGAAAAACTATTAATCTGTATCTCTTGACTGAGGCTAGGATGGAGAGGTTTTGATAGCATTGCTCACATTAAAGAAACTCTCGCCAGCATCTTTGCTGATAGCCTTTAGTTTAAGGCAGGTTTTCATTTGGCATTCGGCCAACACCATGAAGAAATTTAGCTGATTCAGTAAGTGAATGGATGAACAAGTTTGCTGTGCTTCAAAATTCACCTCTTGTTGCCTCTTCAATAATTCTTGGTTATCGGGCTGCCTCTAAGCAGTAATTGTGTTAAAATCATGTGGATGGAATTAAGGTCTCTTCTGGAAATTGGGACATAATTTGGGAGCTTCGACAGGAATTGCTGGAAAGAAGCAGCCCGTGTCCCTGTCCTCTTGTCCAGGAGCTCCTCTTGTGTTTTTGACATGCTGTTCTCTCAGCTGGATGGTGTTATCTTCCTAGCATGTTAAAGGACACATCTTTTTAAACCTGTTGCCGCAGTAAAAGATGTTAACCCTGGCCGCACAGTAGAATCACTTGAGCTTTAAAAAATACCCATGTCTGTGTCCTCTTCAAACCAGTTTAATGAATTTCTCCAAGGTAGGGCCTGGGCGTCAATATTATTTTGAAAGCACCTAGGAGAACCACTGCTGTAACGGATGTTACAGCTCAAGCCATAGAGAGCCTGAGCCCCGCCCCACCCCCCTCAAATTGGGGAAAGGTCTCCTGAATGATTTCTTCTGACAATAGGGGTCAAGTTGTCAACACCAAAGTTTCTCTCAATCTGCTCTCACAAACCCTAATGCAGCTTATGTTCTGCTTCCCTTACCTTGTGTTGGGGGATGAATTCCCCTCCTCTGTCCTACTTGCCCGGCCTGCTCTGATTCTGTCCAGAGACTTCAGTGAAGTATTGTAGCACAGTGTTTACAGGGGGAAAGGCACATTTGTAGGGGCCTACTATGTGCCACGCTGTGTTCAAAGAGGGTTCGTATGTGTTACGTCTTTTAACCCATACAATAATTTATCATTATTATCCTTTTACATAAAAGGAAAAGAAAGCTAAACCTTTTCAGGTTCACTCAGAGGGCAGAACCTGTTTTGAACCAAGTTCAAAGTACATGATCATGTCACACTGTGCTGCCCTCTGTGTTTTGCTGGTTTCTACCTTTTGTGACTAGGGATGAAGATAACTTGAGAAAGAGTGTCTTGAAGTGTCTAAGAAAATCTTGCCTTTAAAAAAATATTTCAGGGGGGCGCCTGGGTGGCTCAGATGGTTAAGTGTCTGCCTTCGGCTCAGGTCGTGATCCCAGAGTCCTGGGATCGAGCCCCACGTCGGGCTCTCTGCTCAGCGGAAAGCCTGCTTCTCCCTCCCACTCCCCCTGCTTGTGTTCCCTCTCTCGCTGTGTCTCTCCCTGTCAAATAAATAAATAAATTCTTTAAAAAAAAAATATTTCAGGATATTCAGCCTCAGTGAATGAGGAAAGCCACATGCTCTCTGACAGCAGTGGGAACTTACTTACCTTCTTAGAAGATGGAAAAGCGTGAGCTCTTGGAATCAAAATGTCTGACCTTGAACTGGAGCCATTGAATCACTACTGTCTTAGAATCGTGGAGTTGGTTTTGTGGCTTACTGGACTAACTGAATAGGCTTGTAGGTCTGTAAGGGATGGGGCTCCTGGAGAAGCCTACTAACTTACTTCCTGGCCTGGTCACTGTCCTCGCTGCACCAGCCTCTTACTCAGTCACCTATTACAAAGTTTCAGTAGTTTCTTGCTATCCGAATATGCTTATTTGTATCTAACCCTGCCCTATAACTCAAGACCTTTCCTTCTGGTCTCAGACTTTGGAGTTTGTAAAAGCTGTTCCCTCTCTCACTGTGTCTCTCTCTGTCAAATGAATAATAAATAAAATTAAAAAAAAAAAAAAACTGATTCTCAGCCAGGTTAGGAGATCTAGTTTTATCAGTTATGACTTATCTCAAGAGAAACTGTCTGTAGATCTCTCCTTGAGGAGGGTGTTGCTAACGTTAGAGAAGAAGATGAGAGAAGGTGTAAGAAGACTATTCGTAGGCTCACTGTGTGCTACAGAACTATTTCTTGTCTCCATGCGCCTCAGTTTCTGTCAACCACTGACATTGCTTAGTGCCCTAGCTGGCTAATTTCTTACTCTTTTGTCCTCCCTTCTCCCCTCCTCTCTCTTCTCCCCCTCCCCTTCTCTCTGATCTGGCACTTGCTCATCTTTCTGCTTTTATCTCTTGACTGCTGTTCGACATTAGCCCATTTGGGGGTATTTACCATAAAGGACACACAGTTTTTACTCAGCCTCAGGAGGTTCTTTCAGAGCATTCCTCTTTGCCTTGATACCTAGATTTACCAAAACCATTTAGGAATTGTTTTGTAAAACCATTTCAGATTCTTTTGCCCAGGTGAGGGCTCGTGTCCAAGAGTCGAGTCAGTGACCCTGGCAGTTAGTTAGATGCACAGTGCTGTGATGGATGCTAAGGGAAGTATTATAAAAGGAACCCTAAGGAAGGGCCTTTGCTCGGACAGGGGAGAGCTGAGTTGTCACTTGAGTCACTCTGTCCTTTTGCTACTGTCCTTGAGGGTTATTTCCTCTTCTGAAAGCTGGTTGAACAGAATGGGTTCAGTGTTTAGTACATCTGCCCATGAAACAGCTGAGTTTATGTCTTCCCTCTCCCTCTTTGAAGTTTGCTATTTGAGCTGGTGGAGAGGAAGGTTCCTGTCCTTGGCCTGAATTCTCATGCCGCGGTGTGAATCGGGCTCGGACACCACATACGGGTACAGTCCCCTTGGGCAATTTGTATAACCTAAAGCTGACAAGCCTTCACCATTAGGGAAACTCCATGTCCTCATTTACAAAGAAAGAAGAAGACTTTGTCAGCAGAGCTTTAGGCAGAAAGATGGACCTGTGTTTGGCCCAGTGGGCTGGCTGGCCCTTGTGCTAAGCGAAAAAGGCCAATGAGTGAGCCGTTTTTGGCTTGATTTTTAAATCTAAGGCCACTCCAAGCTGGCCAGAGAGGAGATTACAGAACTACAGCCCTGGACACTGGCTTGAGAGGCCTCCGTCCTCATCATGTGCAATTGGATTTCAAAGAGAAAGGGCTCCCTTTGAATTAGCAAATGTCCATCTACTCTGTGGGACCCCCCACTCTGTAATGCATGTGTTTGGGGCAGGGACAGTGTAGTCAAGATGAGCTGTGGGGGATCCCTCAGAGGAGATTGTGGTTCCTTTTGGTGTTTTCCCTACTGTTTCTATAGTTGGGAACTTTCTTCCCATATGAAATGCGGACACATTGCTCCCCCGAAAGGGCTTTCCCTTGAAAATGTGAATTTATAAGAACCTGTATCCAGTGAGATGATTAGCTAAGTGGGGCAGGGTGGAGGGGCACGTGTGCAGTGGGATTTTAGTTTCCCTGGGTGATCTCATGGAGCCACAAGCTTACAGGATATGGGGTGGGGGGCTGTGCTGGACATAAAATAAAGTGCATTCTAGTTCCGACTCTTCCAGAATCTAGCTGTGATGGTCCTGCTGTAACCCTCCATGCCTCTGTCCCAAGCCACAACCTGAGCCTGAACCTAATGGAAATTTTGTGAGCATGAGGCTGGGAAGAGAGAGCCCTTCTCTCTTTGGGAGTCAAAGCTCTCTGCCTGCTCTTGTAATGTTCTGGACTTGGTACAGAAGTGAGCCTGCATAGAATTTTTCCAGACGGTGTCTGCATTTGTTACGTCTTAAAACTCAGTCGCCAACAACGCAAAAGCAGTTGTGCTAACTAAAACAACTTAGCCTAATTAAAACCTTTTTTAGTTCATCAAAACCCACTCTTCTGCATCTGAGTGCCAGTTAATTGATAGTGAGATTAAGCACAGCGAGACTGTGGGAAAGGAAAAAAAAACACAAGCTTTAAAAAAATCCTTATTAACATTCTTTTAAAAATTGAGACCAGACCTTCCGTTTTTTTCTAAAGAATTCTGAAGCAAGCTTGCAAACCTGACCTCTCGGTTGGTAACAGCTCCTCAGTGCCCATCCTGGCTGCTTTTTCTCTTACATGCCTCATCCAGACCATCGGCTCCATCCTCACTGGATATTCAGAATCCATCCTCACCGGATATTCAGAATCAGGCCACCGCTCTGGTCTGGCCACCACCCTGGTCCGGCCACCACCATCTCCTCACTGGTTTATTGCAAGACTCTTATCTGAAGTCTGTCTCACAATCTGTTTTCAACACAGCAGCCCAAGTGATCCCATTGGTCCTACAAATTCAGACTCAGTGGTTTTTCTTCTCACTCAAGAATAATACCTGCATGGTCTCCCCCATCTCCCTCCCCACCAGCCTACGCAAACACGCATGTATGCACGCATGCACACTGGGCTTTGGCATTGACTTTTCCATCTGTCTGCAACACTTCCTGCCAGGATCAGATGCTCACAAGTACTTCCTTCGTTCTCAGGACTTGATCCAGCAATCATCCCAGGGAGGCCTCCCCAGTGATTCCACTTATAGTTTCAACCTCGAGCCAAACCTTCCTCCCCTCACATTTAAACACATACACATTCTATATCCCATTCCTCGTTTATTTTGTCCCCTTTATCGGTTAACGCTGTATAGCATATTTTCCTTGTTTGATTTACACTCTCCCCATTAGAATGTAGGTTCCATGAAGTCTGGGATTTGGGTCTGTTTTATTCATGGCTATATGCCTGTGATGCCCAGAAGACTGTGAGCACTCAGTAGGTGCTCAATAAATATTTGACTTAAGGATGCATATTCTCCAGGGCAGCTCACACATTCAGTATTTTGGTGTAAAAACTGGCTCACTTCGGAATGTCCAGCCCCTAACGCACATAACGTAACTCAACTCTTGGCTCAAAACGCAGGTCCCTCGGGAAAAGCCTGGCAGTCGCCGAGTCATTCATGCCAAGGCAGGTTCACAAATTCAGTATATTCTAGTGACCTTGATAGAGGACACCAAATCTCAAAACTCCGTGGAATACATTAGGGAATCCCCAGTTTGAGGAACTGTAGCTAATGTTTTGTATGATTAAACTGTATTTCTGTTGACACTGAAAAGGGTGTTTTAAGGTCAAATATTTTTTAAGACGATTATTAAATTTTTAAGACTTTCACTACCTTTTTAAGATTACAACTAAAATGAACATGGTAAATTTAAAAATTCGTATAAAATCGTAGCCTCAGAAGTTCGAAGCAGAGAAACTCTTAAGACCCTTGAGGGACAAGAGTTCCCGGGTCTGGGTTAGACTCCCTGAGAGGAACTGGTAGCAAGCATTGTTTTTCTTTCTTTATAAGCTGAGTTTTTCTATATTGCCAGATTTTTAAGAGGATTAAATGAGAAAGTACATGGGAAAACATTTAGTGCAGTCTGCCATGCTGAGGCCTGTGTGTGTTCACTTCTTTCCTTTCTCCCTCCAAGTTCAGCACACTGATGCAGCCGGCCCTCCTACACGCACCAATTCCTGCACTGTCTTGCTCCGTTCCACTGTGCTTCGGTAGAAGCTTCCTCTAGCAGCCTCACTTAGAAAGCTCCTTCCGACCCTGGGCACCAAGAGGAGAGAGCCCAAGGGACTAAGATTGTGTAAATTCAGTGGTTTTCAGATTCATGCTTTTGGAACCCTTGGTTCAAATGAAATCTCTTTTGGAATCCCGACATTTCCTGGGTACTGGCAATTCAGGACTGGGGCAGACAAGGCTCTGGCTGGAGACCCAACCTACATACAGTAGCTGGTGTGGGAAAAGGCAGAGCTGTGCCCTGCAGGGGAGAGGTGGACAGCAGGAGATGCAGTGAGCCAAGGGCCTTGTGTGCCAGGGAAGGAAGGAAGGAGGGAGGGAGAAGAGGCCTTGTGTGCTGGTGGCTCCCAGGGCCTTCCTGGGTGAGCAGCACTCCCGGAGCCTGTTGAAAGTGTGAATTCACACCCCCTGGGATTGTGTTTCAGGAGGTCTGGAATGGGCTCACAAACCTGTGTGACGCAGAATGCCCTGCTTCCTCTAACACAGGCAGGCTGGAGCGCCGCCATTGTGGGAGACTCTTTAATTAGCTACATGAGAGCGTTTTTTCTCTTATCTTGAGGTCACGGGCTTTTAAACTTGGGTCTGTGGTTCTTTTGAGGATTTCTTTAGAAATTTTCTGCACTATTTAATGCATAATATTTGTACATTTCATATACTTATATTTTTCTAGGTAGGGAAAAGAATCCACATTTCCAAGGAAGGACCTTTTTCTCATTCCTTCCGATGGAAATGTTGAGGGAAAAAAAGGCAGGAAGAATATGACTAAGAATAAACCATATACAACACGGGGCCCACTGATGCACATCTGAGACACGTAGAACAGGACATTCTTCAAGGGTCTCATGACTCATGTTTTACTAGATAAGAAAGGATAACCTTATCTTGACAATAGCCAGACCTCCAAGATCCTGTAAACCTCACTTTCAACATACACAAATTCCTTAGAGACTTAGCCCTAATCCCCACTAACTAAACTACAAAGTATATAATCAATCACTCCTTACACTCACAAGTGCAGCTCCGTCTGCCTGCGGGTCCTGTCCCTGTGCTTTAATAAAAGCACATTTTTGCACCGTGAAATGCCTCAAGAATTCTTTCTTGACCTTCACGCTTGAGGATCCCACATCATAAAGACCTTAACATTTAGGTGTGCAATGTTGAGGGTGTGGGGTGGGGGATAGCCCAGAATCTGTTTCAAACCGAGGACTGAGATGGATGTGGAGACACAGGGCTGGGGGAGTTCATTAGGGACTAGAGGCACAGACTCCATAGTGCACGCTTTGGAAAGCCCTGGAAGGACAGCTATTTGGGCCAAGCTGGAGAAATAAGGAAAGGGTCCCTATCCCTCCTGGGTCCACCACCTGCCTTCTCCAGAGGACACGGAGACCGGAACTGGGGGAAGCAGGAAGAAATGACAAGTCTGAATTTCTCTATCTTCTCGGGCAGAGGGGCCTCCATGGGGATCCATGATGCTGGATTGTTCACTGCACGCGGTTGGGCCTGAGGGAGCCAGAGAAGGCTCCACTTGGTGCCCTGTAGAACTAATTATGAACCACAATTAATTACTTTCTTGTTTTCACAGCAGAAGCAGAGGGATGGTTTTCTTCCAGAGCTGATGCCCCTGTCTGCTCACTCATTTGTCCAACCAGCAGTTATCAAGACTGGATGCAGGACTTGGCCTCGGAACATCCCTCTGCTTGGGTTCTCTTTCCAAAGTGCAGTAGCTAACACTTCGAAGTTTCTGGGGGCCCTGGCTTTCACCATTCATTTCTCCAAGCAGCATTTGTGGCCCCTGCTGTGTCCTCAGACAAATGTGAGGTTTAAGCAGGGTGATCATAAAGTGAATTGTCTAAGCCAGGACCTTCGTTGGGAGAGGTGCTTCCACTCCCCCAGCAGAGGACCGCGGGCACACCCCTAGACAGCAGGGGCACAGGTCTGGTCCCCTACCTCCAACCAGCAGGACGTCAGGGCCCATCAAGGCATGGGGCCCCACACACGGCGTGAGATTAACGGTCGGACACCTGCAGGGAAGTCTTGGAAGGATGGAGAGGCTCTCCTCCGATTTTCTGCCTGCACGTGGGGAGGGGATGTGCTCAGGCTGGGCCTGGCCCCCGGGCTCTGGTGGGGGGGTGGGTGTCTGGAGCTGGAGAATGGATTTTCCCCCAGTGTAAAGCTAATAGATCTCTGGGATTCTTTGCACCTTTGGTCTGTCCTGCCAGCACTGGACTCCCGCTGTGAGTTACCAGCTCTGTGGAACAAATACAAAAGGCCAGTTTATTCAGTGAATGTTTCTAGAGCTCCTACTGGGAGCAGAGCTCTTGCTGTGGACGTAAGGCCTTGAGCAGTTCCCAGCCTGGCAGTGGAGCCTGGCAAGGATTGTCATAGGGGCTTCCTGGGGGACTTGTCCGACTGATGCTGGTAGGAAGGCTTCCTAGAAAAGAGGCTCTTTGGGCTGGGTCCTGTAGAATGGACAGGATTCGCTAGATGGAGTCCACTTGGTGGTTCTGTGGTGGAGGAAGCATGCCACAGCTCTGTGGGAGGGCTTCAGGCTCTGAGCAAAGCAATCCCTACTAACAGTATCAGGGGGAGACTCAGTCAACACGGGGCAGTGATCTCAGCGCGCTCTCAGCCCACTCCTGCTAACTAACATCTCTAAGTGGGGCGGCTCCCTCAGGAGAATTAGTGGCATCTCCAGGGCAGAGCTGGAAGCCATAATAAGCATATTGGTGAATACACTTACATGTTTTGTACCTGCCTCTTTCCTCCTGCTATAGCTGCCTTCCCTTAGAGGTTTCCAGAAAGGCAGGTCAGGTCACTCACCTTCCCTTTCTATAGTAGTACGTGTGTGTGTGTGTGTGTGTGTGTGTGTGTGTGTGTGTGTGTGTGTTTTGGAAAGGAGAGACAAGATGTTTCCTTGTTAGTTCAGTGGCTCCCACACCAGACAGCAACAGAAACACCTGAGGGGCTTGTGAACGTGCAGATTCCTAGATCCCACTCAGTCTGGAAACAACGGTTCCCAAAGTCTGCTCTCGAAGAGCAGCCCCGTTGGTTCTGATGAGCCACCCGGGTGTGTTCTCAGAGCAGTGGGACCCCGGCCAGGCCCACTGGCAGGAGACACAGCTCTTTTCCACAGACCTCTCCCACATCCTGGCTGAAGTGTCACTCTAGGAAAGGACTCCCCTTGTCCTTGTCCTCTTGCAGCCCCCAGGCACGCCCCGTGTCAGCCTCAGACATGTGAAGGGGGCGACCTGTTGTGTGACAGTCCCCCTTCCCAGCCCATTGCCTCCCTGCCCATGTGCCCCATCTGCCCACGGCGCCCAGAAGATGCTCAGGAAGGAAGAGCAGCAAACACTGGGCTCCTTTTCCAGTTCTGTCTGTCTCTGTGGCAGTCCAGGATGCCCTGGACTATGGGAAATGGGCAGGGCATAGGGGAGGGCAGCTGAGGTTCTTGTGTCCCCCAAACCTTGTCTGGCTTGAGGCCACCACAGGTGTGGTCTCAGAGACGTGGAAAATGCAGGGAGTGGAGGAAAGCGCCAGCCGCAGAACCTGACTTGTTTGCCGTCCTTAGGCCTGATCCTCTCCTTGTCACCACAGCAGACGGAAACGGACACTGGCACCTCCAGTCAGGGAGGGACACAGAGCACACCCTTTCTCCTGCTTTTACCTGGTGCCGTTGGGGAGCTATTTCTTCTCAAGCAGACTGAGTTTCTTGGAACAGGAACCTGTGTTATTCGTGCTGTTATTTCCCTACGTGGCACACAGGGGTGCTCAGTAAATGGGGAACGACTGACTGGTGGCCGCGTGTGCATCTGGTGTCTGGGTGCCCCTCTGCGTGTCCCCGGGGGTCTCTCAGTGTCCCTCTGGGCCTCCCCGTGTTCGCCTCCACTCCGTGAGCCTCTGTGTGTGCCTCCCCTGCGTACGTCCACGTGTTGGTGGTCAGTTTCCGCGAGCCTCTTAATTCCCCTCGAAGTCCATCCTTTCTGCTGCTAGCCAGCCTCCTTCCCAGGAGAGCGGGGGGCTTGCGGCTGCAGCCCTCAGGTGCAACCCCCACCACAGCCGCTCCAGCAGGGACATGTCATCCGCACCTTCCGCTGCCCACCGCACAGGTGCTCCACGCCTGCCACGCCTGCTGGCGTCCTTGTCGTCTGCAGGCTCAGACCCCCGCAGGCCCCCCAGGGCCGCGCTTTGCTGACAGGCCAGGCGTTGGAGCCGCGCTGGGGTCAGGGCTCTGTGGTCTCTCACCGGGAGTGGGGCCAGAAGGCTGGGCTGAGGCATGCCCTTGCGGTCTCAGGCCTTCCTCGGCTTTACCAATCCGGGGGCTGAGAGGGCCCTGAGGGGTCCGGGTGCTAGAACCTGCCTACCGAGGAGGGGCGTCTGCCAACAAGGCCACTTTCCAGGAAAGCCAGCTCGGCGAGGGACTGCCGCGGAAGCAGATGCTCACAAGGCCTGGCGTGGCTGTGAGGGCAGGTGCCTGACGAGTTTAACCAGGGCGGGACCCGCAGAGGGTCTAATGGCTCTGGTGGCGTTTCACAGCCAGCGCCTGGCGTGGGGCATGACTGAGGACCCCAGGGATGAGGGGATGCACGGTCAGTGCAGGAACCGAGGAGGGGCCTCCTCTGAGGAGGGACCAGGTCAGACTGCCTGCTGAGCAAAGGTCCGTGACTCTGATGCCCTGCAGGCTGGGGAACAGGGCTGTGGGGCGAGGAGCCGCATCTGCGGAGCGGTGACGAGTGGCTGGGACCTCTGATGAGCACCGAGCTGCTTGCTCTACCAGCAGCCCCGGGATGCTGACGGAAGCGGCCTGTACACCGCCTCTGAGCACACAGGGAGGCTTTACAAGACACGCAAGAAAGCACAAAGGCAGGGAGCCCCACTGCCTTCCTGCGGACCGAGGCAAAGCCGGGGCCCCGCCCAGCCATTAACCTCTCCCCGCTCAGCTGCCCATGGGGTAGTCAAGCCTTTGGCAAGTCAGGTGGTTTTCATTTCTTTCAGCCAAATTTAAAGAGGACTTAATCAAGTGGTGGGCTGACATATAATTTTGGATGATAGATCACTATGCAGTTTTTGGCATACGTCTCAGAAGGAGGTCCGAGACCTGAGTGACATCTACTTATTTATGTGAAAAAGCTTCTCATTCTCAGCGTGTGGAGCTATAAAAATGAAAAAGAAAGAAAAGATGCTAAGTCCTGATTCATTCCAGCAATAAATATTCACCCACGGATTCATGAACAATTAAATTCCTATCCATTCCATTAAGATGTGTTTTCAATCAATTTTCCTTTTGTAAGGCTTTACATTTGCCTTACAAAAACTTTCAGTGTCTGTGTTGTATTAATCAATTGTACCCTATGTTTTATATCAAAAGTAGTTGTGATAACTCAATCCAGAAGATGTTTTTTTTAAAAAAACTCTTTACAAATTTTAGTCACAGAAAATTAAATAATTCTATTTCAATTTCTAAATATATTTTGTGGCAGAGAAGTATGATAAGGTGAGCAAGGAAAGACTTTCAACCATAAAAATACTGCATTAGTATAAAATTCTGTGGGGGAAATGGGATGAAGACACAAGTTCAAAGAGAAAAGGAACAATGTAAAATTTCCAGCTCTTGAGGAAGAGCTGGTTAGCTTGTTTTTTTCAAACAAAAGAGGCTGGTTATTAAATCACAGCTGTGTTTGGATTCTGAATGATATATTTTAAAGTGTTGTGGCAGTTTTATTTTAAAAGTGTAAATATTTGCTAAAAGCCAGAAATCACCTTTCTCACCAATTTAAAAAATGTGAAAAAAATATTAGATGGCAACTGAAAAATATGCAAGATGGGATACATAATAATAAAAAAAAAAAACGTTGCGGGTATTCCTAGAGCAAAAGCCCTTTTGAACCCTGACCTGATGGCTCTAGCCTCCTTTCCTCCACTCCCACCCTCTCCTGGAAACTTCCTCATGGTGTTGTTCACAAATACTGTGGGGTCTTGTCTACACTTGCCTCTGGATTTTAGAACATTTTGGGTTGGGCTGTGGCGTGCTGGGCGAGCTGCACCTCTCCTCTGTGCTGAATTAAACTGCCCTCGGTAGGAGAGGAGGGGTAGAGACCGTTTTGGGGGAGTAAGGGACAGGCCTGCAGACACACAGGTCAGAGAGGAGAACCAGCCCTGGACCAGGGCCATGGGCTCTGCAAATGAGAAAGGATCCAGCCCCCCCATCCTTGGCCACGGCACCCCTTCGTATGTCTGGTTGACTTGACCTGCGGGGAAGCTGTTTCCACAGAGGCATGGTTTATTTCACAGAGAGCCGAGATATTTCTGAAGGGGAGGCTGAAATGAAGCCCGGTCTGTGGTGGGAGCTGGGAGATTCGTTCTAGTCACCAAAGACCTAATTGGTTTCTTGCTCCTTGCCCCCGGCCACCATGCTTCTCCTCCTTGTTTCATCTGCACTATGCATCTGGTTGCCCTAGCTATGTCTTCCTTCCCCACGTGTCCCTCCCCAAGGCTCTGAGTCTGTGGACTAGGCCGAGAAGAGGTGTCCCGGGACAGGAAGCAGCATCCTTCCTAGGACCCCAGAGATGGCTGGGGAGGGGCAGAGAGACGGCCTGCTCTGGGCTGGGGTGTAGGTGAGAGCCCCTGGGAGGAAGCCAAACTAATTCTTTGCTTCCAGTTGCTGTGACCCCCCCTCCACTGCAGAGGGCAGCCCTGAGCAAGGAGGCAGAAGGCCGGGAGCAGGGAGCAAGGCCAAATGTCACCCTGCTGTTGGTGGGAAGGCCCTCACAGAGAGGGGAGCCCCCGCTGTGCCACGAACGAGCTGTGTGACTCGGGCAGGCCCTTCCTGGTGCTGGGCCTCAGTTTCCCCGCCTGTGAATGGGGCTACAGTAAGGATGCAGGGAGAGAGGCTGGTGTGGGCAAATGCCTGAAGACATGTGACCCACTCTTCTCGGGGGGTGTGTGTGTGTGGCCCCTGTGCCATCCCTCTGCACTGAGACTTTGGGCCTAGCAGGCCTGGCTCCTGAGAGCCTCTCGCACAGCCTGCTGCCGCACGCCTCTCTCCAGCCGGCAGGGCGGGCCAGCTGACGTCTCCCCTCCCTTCCGCCCCCACCAGCGCCCGAGCGGCGAGGTGGCCAAGTGAACCCAGAGAAAGGCGCCCCAGGAGGATAGGGAAGCTGTCCTGATGGCGGAGTGATGAGCGAGCGGGGTGACGGAGGGGTCACAGGGCGGCCGTCTGCTTGATGCTGTGGAAGCTCATCCGTGTGGGCGACGTGGGGATGGACATGGCCCGGGCCACGGGCACTCGGAGGGAGTGATGGTCCTGCCAGCGGTGCCACCTCTTCCTCACGGCCGAGCGCACCTGCAGGGGAGGCAGAGGCTCAGCGGGGCCTGCGGGGTCCAGTCCTGGGGACGGGGAGGCTTCTCCCCTGCTCCCTGCCCCTTGCAGGGCCCTTGAAGGGAGGCTGGGGTGCCCTCCCGACCACCACACTCACACCCAGGGAGGGACTGGCTGGTTCCAAAAGCAGGTCCTTCCCCTGAAGCCATTAGCCCCAGAAGCTCCTGCCGTCCGTCCTCATCCCTCTCCTGGAGAAGCTCCCCGCTGACCCTTCCTTGGGACACACTGCCTTCCCTGCCCCATCCCTCTGCCACCTCCTCTTTATGGTGGGACCCAAGCACCAGCTTCGCACATCTGCCTCTCGCTCTCCTGGGCACCTGCTGAGCTGTGCGCTCTTCTCGCGTACTTGGCATCCCTCTCCCTCCTGAAAGCCCTTCCTCCAGCCCCCTCCAGCCCCCTCCACCAGCTGACGGACCCTGCCTCACTGGCCATAGCATGTGCTGCTGAGATGGAAAGCTAACAGTTCTAGTCATTTCAAAACCTGATCGTTGCTGGTGCTATATTATTCTCATTCGTATTGCAACTAAAGAAGTTTTCTGCAAAACGGATTATGTTCCCCATAAGCTAAGCTGGCACGTGGCTGACCAGAATAAATGCCCCAGAGGCACTCTGTGTTTGCTTTAGCAGCTTTCTCTCCCTGCCCTCCAGCCCCGGCCAGTCTCCACTGTCAGACTTGCCCATGTGAGGTCTGCTTTGATTGCCAGAGACCTAGGTGTGCAGAGACACCCCCCCCCCCCGTCACCCTCTGCATAGGCAGGGGAAGGGCCTCAGGATGGCATCAGCGTTCCTCTTGAGTGTTCGGAAGCTCTCAGGACCTGGGGCTCTGTCTACTCTTTGCCCCATAGCCCACTGTGTGTCCTCACCGACCACAGGCCGGTGTGAGCCTCTCTCCCAAGCTGCTTATGCTGAGATTCTGGGCTCTGTGAGCTAAGCAGGCTGTCCCCGGTGCCTCGTTCCCTGGCGTTGGCCCCAAGGCGTGTGGTCTGCTCTGTGGTGGGGGAATGTGCTGGTGTCTTTCCTGCTCCCTGCGTCCATCAAGGCCTGGGTGCTCGGCTCACACCTGGCCCGCTCCTGGAATGCCTTCCCCTGTTACCAGCTGTGACCTGGCTCCTCCTTCCATGAGACCCTGCAGCCTGGGCTCCCTGGCCAGCCAGCCCTCCAAGTGCCTTTGTGAAGTGCTGGCCTATTGTTTCTGGCCTGCACAGGTGACCTTCTAGGCTGGTTCGAGACGCTTGGGCAGGATTCCTGTTTCCCAAAGCTGGGTGTGGTTCCTCCGGCCTTCCCCTCCCCTGTCCAGGGCAGAGCTGAGCAGAGCCAGGGACCCTCCACTGGGCTGGGAACTGAGGACGGCCCCAGAGCCTGGTCTCATACCTCTCCATTCAAGAAGCAGTAGAAGACAGACACAAAGAAACCCTGGAAAGGAAGGAGGGAGGGGTCAGCGACCGGCTTGGAGAGCCACTCTGCAGGGATGGCTGGGAACACCTGGGCCCGGGACCCCAGAGGCTCAGAGCTGGAGGGGAACCCACCCCTCATGGTGCGGGTGTACTGGGGCCCACTGGAAGTGACAGGCTGTCAGAAATCCTCAGAACAGGTGCTGGGCCACCAGTAGGTGCAGGCTAGTGTGACCAAGAGCCAGTCAGGGGGTGAGCTCACCTGACCCCTGGGGTGGGGGTGCCAGGGCCCGGGGCTGGGGTTCAGTGTGTGCATGCACTTGTGTTTCAGTGTGAACCATGTCCCGTGTGAGGTCTCTGTGAGGACACTGGTGCCCCATCTTTTCCCACAGCCCACCTGGAAGGATTGCAGGAAGGAGTTGAAATAGATGAACACGATCTGCGACAGGTCGTCCTCCCCGGGGTTGATGAAGAAGAGCATGTAGGTGATGCCCAGGAGGGGCAGGAGAACCAGGGTGGCCTTTACCGCCTTCCTGGGGAGTGAGAGGGCGACAAGGCTGGTCTGAGCCCACACTGAAGGCAGGGTCTCACTCAGGGGCCGTTTCTTCTGGGACCCCGAGCAAGCTCCCTGGCTGAGGACTATGAGGATTTGGAGGGCCCTGCCCAGATGCCCTCCTCATTTCTGCCCTCTGGGGGTTAAGGCACCCATCATTCACCTGTACTGGATCGTCTCTGATGTGGTGGATGCTCGCAATTTTGTCATGAGGATCCTGACGATGTTGAAAAGAAATACAAAATTGATCTGGAGTGAGGGAAGGCGAAAAAAGAAGGACCATGAGGTGGGGAATGAACTGAGAGGCAGCCACCTCCCCCTATAACCCACTGAACCACATGTCCCATGCACACATCCGTCCTACCCGTCACCCCAGCCCCTGCCTGCGGTCCCAAGGCCTATACTTCTCCCTCACCAGGATGGGCAGAAGTCCCCGTCCCCTGAAGGCTCCAGGGCCTGCTTCTCCACCTTCAGACCCGAGGGGGGAAAGCAGCCTTGGAGGCAGTGACCAAGGACACAAAGGCCACTTCTCCTGAGGCATGACTCCTCAGAAAGTCCCCCACCCCCTTGCCCCACCCGGGGATGCCACAGGTGAAGCTGCCCAGAACTCCACCCCAGTCCCTTGCCCTGTCTGCTGCAGAGTGCCCCCTTGTCGACTGAGGGTTCCCCTGAGGCCCTGCTACCCTGGGGGAGTGGACCTGGCCAGAAGGAGTGACTGATCTCTCACCAGCCCTCCCTTGCACCCAGGAAAATGTTTCCCAGGCACGTCTGAGGCCATGAAGATGAATGGGCTGCTGGGCTGTCTCCAAGGCTCCTGGAAGGGCCTCATTTATCTTCATCTTGAGCCTTTTCTTGGCATCAGAGCCGATGCACCCAGTCTCTTCCCAGGACTGGCCTGCGGGGCCGCCCAAAGCATGCTCGTGCTGTGGATGGTCTCCGTGGGCCTGCCAGTGTCTGGTCCATCCGCACCGGCTTGTCTGTGTGGCTGTGTGCTGCCCTCCAAACGCTTCGGGATGGGCGGGGGGCGAGTCTGTTCTCTGTGCTTGTGTGTGTTCACATGAGAGCCTGTGGATCTGGGGACGTGGGTATGCCGGCGTTTCTCTACATCCATCTCCAAACGTGAGCAGACAGGAAAGTGAGATTCCCTTTCTTGCGAATCTTTCCCGAGGAAGTGCCCATGGGTCAGAGGGCGTCTGCTGGCTCAGGCATATGCACCGTGTGAGTATATGTGCACACACACACACACACACACGCACGCACGTTCCGCCCGAGGCTCTGTCCCAAGAATCCGTCACTTCTTAAGCCCTCCTAAGTCTGGATCCCAGGCTGAGGGTGGGGGGACACTGGCAGACACCAGGGAACAGAGAGCCCTGTGGCCTCTGCACGACCCCGAAGCTGGAGGAGGCTCTGGGGGCCTGGAGGGCTCGGGCTGCTCCTCAACCCCAGCCTGAGGCTCTCACACCCACGGTGGCCTGGCCTGCGGAACCCAGGGTGAGGGGTGGGCGGGAAGCCTTCAGCCAGGGGCCTGCTGCACCCTGCTCCTTAAGGCTCATCTAATTTCTAGCTCCTGGGTTTCTGGTATATTCCCTTGGATCACAAAGTCAATCTTAATTTAGATCAATCTTAATTTTCTCATACAAGTGGTACAAAAGACTTGACCTTTTCTGATTCTTTCTGACTTCCGTGACAGTAGAGGCTGTTGGAATCAAAATGTATCCTCATTTCTGGCACATTCCCTGCATTCAATCTATTTACCCATCACCCATCAACCCACTAACCAATTCATTCAATTATCCATCCATCCATCCATCCATCCATCTAAATACCTACTCAACAATCCATTCATCAGTTTATCCACTCACCCCCACCCCATGCTTCCATTCTGTCAATAAGCTGCAGAGCACCCCCGGCTGAGGGTCCTGTTCCATGTGCTAAGGCAAGAGCAGGAACAGGGTCTGGTGCTGAGAGGCTGGGATACAAGCCTTGTCCCCTCTACTCATGTGAGGCAGGCAGTCAGTGATGCTGCCCCCACTCCATCTCTGCCTGGGCCTGGGAAGCCTGAAAGTCACTCTTTCCTTGTCCCCAGCCACCCCCTTCACTGCATCTTTTCCACCTCACCCCACCACAGGTGTCTTCCCTCCTCCTCCAGGGAGCCTCGGGGCCCCAGCCCACACAGAGCTCTCCGCTCTGGGACCTCCCACTTCCTCCCCCCCAAATCCGAGCTCTTCAGTGAGCACTGGCTATTGCACCCTAGCCTTGTCCAGCCTACTTTCTTTCACTCACTCATTCATTCATTCGTTCGTTCGTTCATTCATTCAGTGAGCTAACTTGCCATGTGTTGGGTCCCTGCTCCCAGAAGTCTTGTGGCCGGGCGGAAAGGGGTCAGAAAGGCCTAGAGATATGGCACTTGAGCTGGGGGCTGAAGGACGGCGGGGGATTGTGTTCCAGGCAGAGAAAAGCCAGGGGATAAAGCCCTGGGGCAGGGGAGATAGGCCAGTTGGCAGCCACTGTGGCTGAGATGAGCCCAAGCAGTGAAATCTACCTCCTTCTAGAATAGCAGCTGCAGGGCCCTCCCAGTCCAGAATGTTCCTAGGGCAGCCTGCATGGCAGGGGCTCTGGGAATGCAGAGGGGAGAGGGTGTGGGGTGAAAGGGTAAGGCCAGACCCCCTGGAGAAGCTCCCCCGGAGAAGTCCAGCCTCGTTCCTGCCCCGTGTTTCCTGGAGCTCTGATTCTGGCAGCTCCCACGGGCACGGTCGCTCCTAAGGAGGCTCTGTGGGAGGGGCGCCCCAGCCTGGTCAGAGCCCCAGCCTGGCAGGCGGTGGTACGTGTCAGGCCCAGACTGGGGATCTGGGTGTTATGGCGGCTACGGGGACAGACAAGGGAGGCTTAGTGCTCCCTAACGTGGCCCAGGACACATCATTCTAGGTTTTGTTCCAAGCACTTCATGGCTACTCCTCCAGCAGCAGCCTATGCGGTAGGTGTGATCATTATTCCCATTTTACAGATGTACAAACTGAGGTTCAGCTAGGCTCTATCACTTGCCCACGCCACACAGGAGGCACTGGTGTCAGGATTTGAACCGAGCCAGCTGGCCTCAGCGTCCTCCTCCTGACCTCTGCATCGTGCTGTTGCTCATGCAGGAGTTCATGAAATCTGGGCCAGATGCAAGGAAGCAGAGGGAAAGCACTGGCCACACCACCAGGGATGGGTGATCGGAGCTCAGGAGTGCACTGCAAGGCCCATCAGCGCTGGAGCCAGACCCGTGGCTCCAGGTACGAGGAGGACCGGCTGGAGGGGGAGCCCCAGGGCTACCACGGGTCCTCCCGGTGACCCCACGAAGCAGGGACTGGCATCGTGGTGTTAGAGGTGAGAAACTGAGGCTCCAAGCGAGGAGGTCCCCCAGGGTCCCAAATCCCAGGGGGCTGCGACCAGGGCTTGTTCCAGGATGCCCCACAGCATGGCGCCTCCCACCAAGGCAGAGAAAGTAAGCAGACCCAGCTCACGAGCGCAGAGCACCCTGGGTCCTCCCCACCCCCGGTGACGGTGAGGGTACTTGCTAAGTCTGGTGCTCAGGGGAGACCCTCCTCGACCTTCACCATCCCTTGTGCAGAGGCAAGCAGGGAGGGAGACGGAAAGGGGACTGACGTTTCTGCCTCCTGGGCTCCAGACACAGCTCCCAGCCTCGGAGGTAGGCCCTGCTCCCTCCAGGTCTGGGTACGGGGCAGGTTTATTGGGGTGCTGCCAACACAGCTCAGGTCCCGCCTCTCACTGTTCCCCGGCTCTCAGCTTCCCGCACTGCGCATCCGCCGGGTCAGTTAAACACGGCCCCTCTGTCTGTCCCACGGGGATCTGTGGAGCCCAGTTTTGACCAGAGGGACTTGGGGGTGCCCCCAGAAGCCTGGAGACCCGTCTGGGGCCTGGTCCTCACCGGGTGCCTCAGCTTTCTCCTCCTGTTGGCATGCTCTAGGCAGGTGAAGCCTCAAAGGCCCGTGCCCCGAGGCCTACTCCGCGCAGGGCCCTGGCTGGGCCACAGAGGAAGCCCGGACAACGTGCGTCCCTGCCTGGCAGGGCCCCGGACACCACGGTTCTGCAACTCCAGTGGACACATCCAGGGTACCCGGGGCCCTTCGTCCACATGCAGACCGTGGGCCCACCCCAGACATTCCCAGGGGCAGGTGGGGGGCCTGGAATGTGCATGTGGAACGGGGGCTGCCGGGGCATTGCTGGGATGCACACAGAACGGGGAGACTTTAGTCAGACAGACCCGATGCTCCGTGCCCCGAGGGAGCCCAGCCGGGGGTCCCTGCAGCTGCTGGGGACACTTCTCAGCCTCAGGCTTCCTCTGGCGCCAGGGGAGTTAGCTCAGCCTCACAACAGAGGGACCTAGAAATATGCGGTGTTCATGTCCCGGGGCGGGGGCGGGGGGGGCGACCTCCGCTGATGAGGCAGGAAGTGTGCGGAGAAGTAACCCAGCTTCCGAGCCTGCAGCAGGGGGCTATTCTGACACTCTTCCACGTGGTTGTCCCCATGGAAGCCAGCTCATCACCTCACCTGGGCTTCCTCCCCGCCTTGTCTTCCACTCCCACCCCTCACGCTGCTTCCTGGGACCACCTTCCACGTGAACGCCTGGCACCAAGTTCTTGTCACGTGGCTCTAATTCTGGCACTCGTGTGGCCTTGGGTAAGTTGCTTCATTAACCTCCCTGAGTTTCTGCGTCCTCACCAGTCCAAAAGGGACACCACAGAGCCTGTCTCAGAAGGTCGACGCGGGTAAAAATACTCATGGAGAGCCCCGAGCCCCGTGCCTGACCCCGTCCCCAGACCGGGACCCAGTAAGTGCCACATGCTTTTCCCATGACAACACAGTCACAACAGCTTCCTGCAAACTGAACCGGCCAATTCACTTCCCGGAACCCAGAAATAAGCTCGGTCACGTCTTTTAGCAGCAGAAATGCAGCCATGAATCAGGGGAGGGCAGGAGGTGGGTGAGCGGCCCCTGCGTCTCAGCTCAGCTAGCTCTTAGTGGTGACCTGGGGCAGGCAGTTTCATCTCAACGTCCTCAGCTGTAAAATGGGGATCATAATTCCTATTTCCAGGCACAGACGATGTGAGATTTGGAAGTTATGAAGATGGAGCTGTTGGACAGGCTCAGTGGGGAACGTGGAAGCCCCGTAAGTGCAATAGCTGGGTGTGGGGGGTGGGCTGGGCCCAAAGGGAGACGCAAAGGGCTCTTGGGCCAAGCGGTGCGGGTGGAAGCAGAGAAAGGGGCAGGGAGGAACAGGCAGGGAGTGGGGGCTGACACGGAGCCCTCCATGCCCATCTCCCTTTCTCTGTTCATCTCCTCACGCTGCCCAGCATCCTTGCAGCTGGGGGCTCTCTCCCCGCTATCGCTGAAGCCCCACCCAGGCCAGCCTTCTTGGCGGGGTCCCAGATTCACGAAAAGCCCTAATCCCTCCAGGATGGGCTCTCAGCAGCAGGCTGGAGGGGATGGGTCTCAAGGGGTTTCCATTCACACTGAGGGTGGGGACCAGTGACACATTGCAGCTGGGACTCCAAGGACAGTCACTCCTCACAGCGCTACCCCACCCCCCCCGGCCGACTGCTGACAAGGACTGGCTTCTGCCTCTGAAATAAGGTGGAATTTCCAATGGTGGAATTTCAGGCAGTGGGTAGAAAACCTCCCTAGACATCTCCAGTTCATATACATCAAGGGAACTCCAAAGATGGGGAGCAAATGAATCCCAGAAGAAGTCACAAAAAGGAGGAGTCAGGAAATGAAAGAGATAAACAGTAATTGTCTCCAAGGTAGACCACAGAACCCCCATTAGGCACCTGCTGTGTGCAAGAGTAGGATGGCTCTCTCTCTCTCTCTCTCCTATGTATCCCACAAGGAGCAGGTGGCCCTTTAAGGAAGCTGGTGCATATAGGAGCCTGAAATTACCAAGCCTGAAATAAATCTTACGTAAATGCCAATTTCTTATGGGGCTTTTTTGCATGTCTCTTTTTTAAAATGTATGATGTATAATGGGTTCATTTTTGCCGAATGCAGCCTCTACTTAAACTCTACCTTAATTAAAGCTTGTTGTGGATTAAAGACATTGTGGCAATTATACCTTAAATGCGAATACATTTGGCAAAGGGCGGGGAGCTGGACAAGGAACAATTGCTCATTAGGCTTCATTCTGGTACCACCGCTCCAGGCTGGGGGCGGTGGGCTGGGCCTCAGAGGGGGTCGCTGGAGGCAGAGGGGGATGTAGGTCTGGGCTGAATAGAAGTCCACACACCCTTCTCTTGCCATCAGCGGCCCCCTCGCCTGGCTGTCTCAGTACCTGGCAAGGAGATGTCAGATGTGGGAGGCACTAGAAATCTGCCAGTCAGACCCGTTCTCTGCCCAGAGGAAGAACCCGAGGGCCAGAGGTGAAGGGGCTGCACCAGGGCATGGAGCATGGAGTAAGGATAGTGGGAGGGGGATGCCAAGGAGTGGGGTGGTGTGTGCAGAGGATGTGCCAGGGGCCACATTCTTCCCCAGCATCTCTGCTGGGTGGGTCCTCTGCATCCTCCCGGTGCCCAGCCCTATCCGGGTCCCCACTGAGGACCTACCAGGAGCACAAGGATGATGGGGCCTTGGTAAATATAGTCCACCAGGTCGCCAGGCTCCTTGCCAAACCAGCACCTGCAAAGATGGGGTGGTTGTGAGTGGCCTGCTGAGCCACGGTCTGGCCACCACAGTAGACTTGGGCCCAGGGTTCTCTGGCTTGACCCTTTCTGAGACCCAATCTCTAGGGCTGTGCCTTCCCAAAATGCCTGGGTGGACGGCCGTGGCCCCTCTGACCATCCAAGCTCACCCCTGGGCTGCCTTTTGCCCTCCATGGAGGGTCTGGTCTCCCCAGCTGGACTGAGGGCAGGCCCTGGGTCTCCCCCATCCTCCTCACTCCCCTACCCTATTCCAGACTGTGGCACCCAGGGCTGGGCAGGCAGGAGGCTCACGAATGGAGAGCTGGGCTCCCCCTTGCTGGCCTAGGGCCCAAGCACCCCGTAGCACCTGTTCCTGCATTGCTCGGAACCTGCCACTCCACGTGCCAGGCACTCAACCGCACAAAGCAGCAGATGTAGAGGCCTTCTCCAGCCCTGAATCCCGGCCTTTCTCTGAGCTGAGCCTCATTCACCCAGTGAAGGGAGCCTGCTGCTACCAGAGGCTTGGTTATTCTCTGGGGATGCTGGTGGGTGCAGAAGCTTCAGAGTCCAGGGGAAGGGTGGGGCCAGGGCGCAGTCTGGCCCTGTCAACCACTCCTGTTAGACCTCAGGAAGGGCCACATGGACTTTGGGAAATTCTGACTGTGTCCTCCGAAACTTTAGAGGTCATCCAATGCACACTGCCTTAGACAGGAATCTCCCCTGGCACCGCCTCCCAGCGCTGGGGTTTCTGGTCTTTGCTTGAACACCCCCTTTGACAGGAAGCTCACTACCGTTCATGGCACCCCAGTTCGGCCCCTGCCCCCAAATCTTACCCGCTCTCTCCAGCCTCAGAGACCCCTTGGAGATTTGTATCCAGAAACTGACATTCCCTTTAAATTGGGGCACCCAGCTTCCCAGCTACTGCTTGGCTGAGCCATGGCCAGAATTGCCATCATCTGGGTGTGGCTTAGATATCAACA
The DNA here is from genome assembly GCF_964656455.1 of Halichoerus grypus. Classification (NCBI taxonomy): domain Eukaryota; kingdom Metazoa; phylum Chordata; class Mammalia; order Carnivora; family Phocidae; genus Halichoerus; species Halichoerus grypus. The sequence goes on from NC_135723.1 coordinate 61,722,010, forward strand.
TCTCGGTGCAGGGAGGGTGGCAGGATGGGACAATGTACCCCAGGCAGGGACTGCGACGCCAGAATAAAACAAGTACCCACTTCTCTGGCCCAGGGCTCTGTGAAAGGCCCATTGACACAGCCTTGGATGGGCTCTAGGCTGACAGCCTCCAGCACTTGACCTCCTCTATGTACCCTGGGCCACACTTGCCACTCCGAGGAGGAGGCCTTACCGAAGGCCAAAGGGGTCATGCATTAGGGCACTTAAAAGACCCATGATTCCTAACCCATGACACCTACCACACGGGTATCTCTGGGTGCCAGGCATATTTTCTCAATATAGGGACAATGGGAAAGTAAATCTGTCCTGGTAGGACTTCAGTTCCTGCCCAATGGCCTGGCTGGAGCCCTTGCCGGACCTTTCCTGACACCCCTCTGACCCCTGCAGGTGGCCGGTCCTACTTACTGTTCATTTTCATAGTAGAGTTTGCCAATGGCCCAGGCAACGATGATGGGGCAGGGGATGCCTGAAAGAAGGACAGACACAGGCTACAGTGGACAGACAGATGGTCGAGGGCCCTCTTGTAGAACACAGGGTGAGGGGACCACAAGGGGCCTGGGACCAATCATCCAACTGCAGGTCATCCGTGGCCCCATCCTGAACCCCCCTTCCCCCTCTCTCAGCAACCCTCTCTAAGCGGGTCAGACAGATGAGGCGACAGCATGATTTTCTGAGATTGTTTGATAGAGAAGGGGAGCTGGCCAGCTTGTCTTTCGAAACCAGAGACAAAGATCTTTGCATTGGTCTTCCCAGGCAAGGAGAGGAGGGCTATTTGTAAAATGTGCTGTTGGAGGGACTGCTTGCTTCTTCCTCACCAGCAATGGAAGGGAGGGGCTGCACCCTCGGCCTGTCCTGGGGACGGTAGGCAGGGCTGTGCACCTGTCCTTGGACCCAAGATGAAGGGAGGTGACCTCGTCAGCACTGCCCCCTCCCCACTAGGCCCCGCGGCCCCCAGGGACCCTCACACCATCCGATGAAGAGGAAGAGCCACTTGCGCAGGTGCTCGGTGGAGTAGGTCATGACGATGGCCGTGTGCAGGTAGCAGCCCTCGACGAACATCCAGAAGAAGTTGGTCACCACGAAGTAGTTGAAGATGGTGGTGACACAGCGGCACCAGACCTGCACGGGGCAGGGGCGGTCAGGGGCTGCCGGGGGCCAGGGCCCCAGTGCGCGGCACGGGCACCCGCCAGGAGCCGCCTTGCGCACATGCATTCACGACCCTCCAATCTCACTCTGGGAAGCTTCATGCTCCACCCAATTCTCTCTCGCTGTTTGGGATGAAGTTAAGGCGCCAGCCTGCACCGGGCCCTTCTTTGGCTTCTCCCCCAGCACTTTCTAATCTCCCTTTTATCATAAAGAAAGAGGGAGGCTGGCCCTGAGCTTTCTCCGGGCAGAGGCTAGGACTGAACGACACTGTTGTGTTTTCATGGTCAGTTTTTTGAGAGTCACCTTCGATCCACAGCAAGTTTTCCATTTAGGGATGAAATGGGAAATTTCACAGAGAAAAAAAGGAGTGAGTCAATTAAAAGCAAGTTGTTATATAAATAATAGTACAGGGGTTATGAAGGTGAGGTGCAGCCATCGAGGTGATTCTCCAAAATCTCTGGTTTGGGCAGATTCTGGGCTCAGGACGATCACTGCTGGCTCTGGGTGGAGGCTCACCATCTCCGGGGCAGGTTGCCGTACCCCTCTGAACCCCACTGCGACATGAGAAACTACTAATGGCATCTTACAGGGCGGCTAGAGATGCGGGCTGGCTAAGGCAGGCACCAAGAAATGAGGGTTGTTGCCATTTGCCTTTGTCCCTGTCCCTTTGAACAGAGCTACCCTCCCAAGTACCCTGCAGAGGGGAGATGCGGGTGCGGGCAGAGAAAAAGCCTGTCCAGGCCACAGTGAGCCATGGCCAGCTCTCAGGCCTCCTGACCTGGCCACTGCTCCCCAGGCTTCGTCCCCAGGGCACCCTCAGAGCCGAGGTTGGGATCTGGGGGCCAGTGGTTGGGGGAGCCCTGTGATGGGCGTTCTCTGCCCCACGGACAGCACATCCCCTCTCTGTCCGGCGCTGACGGCTCCGGCTGTCAGCTGGTCCTGTGCTCAGCTGGTCTCTGCCTCCGTGGCTTTCCCCCAGGGTCCCAGCCCTGATCTCGGGCCCCAAGAGGTTGTCTGTCTCCTCTTTTCAAAAGGGCCTGCTGAGGTGGGAAGCTAAAGATCCCTTCCTTCCAACCCTGCTTTTTTTCCCAGTTAAGCGACATTTTATCAGTTCAAGCATATGGGGCTGCAGGGCCCCCCAAACTGGGTTGGACTCAGTGAGTGCTGAGGCAGGGCTTAATGGGGGGCCAAGTTAAGGGTCAAACCAGACTGGGTATCTGCTCAGGTCCACCGTCCAAAGAAAATGTATTGAGAAGTCTCTAATGGTGTGCCACAGGACTCTGTGCTTGGCCTCGTTAGTCTTGGGTTTTGCAGTGACTTGGACATAGTACCACAGCAGCTGACACAGCTCTAGGGTGGATAGCTAACACGTGGGATGGCCTGGTCCAGATCCTGCTGGCTTAGATGTGGAGGCATCATTACAGTGTCACCTAACCTCCCTGAGCCTCAGTTTCCATGTCTGTATAATGGGGAAAATAATCCCCACAGGGCTCTCATTGGAATTGAGATAAAGCCCAATGGAGCTTAGTTCCAGCCTCTTCTTCTCTAAGGGGTTTTTGGGAGGTCCTGGATTCAGAAGATGGGGAGTGGAACAGGCTAAACCAGTCCGGCTTGCTGTTTGTGCTGCTCCCGAGACCCAGGCCTGGCAGCAGCCCCTGCCCCGCCCCTACCCAGCCTGACCCTGGGCCCAGCTCGGGAGGGACAATGATTGGGGGAGAGGTGAGCTCAGGTGCGGGTCTACACCTGAGGACTGGGCAAGAGAGGTTGGTGCCCCCAGAGCCCGAGCCCCCCAGCCCCAAGCCTCGGCCCGGTGACCTCATTGCTCTCATGCACTTCGTGGTCGATGAGCTGCAGCAGGAACCACACGACGTTGCGCAGGATAAAGGTGGTGATCAGATTCCAGTGAATCACGTTCCGCAGACAGCGGATACTCCTGTGGGAGGCCCAGGCCAGGGGTCAGGCAGGATCGGGAGCGAGCTGAGACGGGCTCTGCCTGGGGTCAGGAATCAGCTGGGACTGGGGCCCCCACCCCGAGGCCAGGTAAGAGACAGCCTCGGGTGAAGGCAGGGCTGCACCATGAGCCACATTCCCTTTCGTGGTGGCCACAGCTGGATCTCTCCGAGCCAGCTCCCCCTTTGCATCCTGCATGCCTGCCAGCGGTCAGTGCCCTGGCAGCCCCCCCAGACCCTTCTGTCCACTGGCTTCAGGGCCCCCCTACCCTGCTGAGTGGAGGCGAGACCATGTGGGAGGGGTGAAGGAGGTGCTGTGGGGGAGGGGCAGGGAAAAGCAGCAGGCCTTCTGGGGGGATGACTCACCGCAGGGCCAGGAAAAGCAGGAAGGCGGCCACGAGGGTGGCCACAGAAACGCAGTGACCCAGGTAGTTGACAACGAGGGCGACGCGGTAGTGCAGGTCGTACTTCCTCTGCTGGACAGACAGACAGACACACAGGCAGACGGAGGCATGGAGCACATGCAGGGAGGGGCTGGGCACTCCAGCTACGGCCACCCTGTGTGTCGTGACCTTGGAGGCAGAAGTGGCTTCAAGTGTCATCACCACATCTGGCTCCCAGCGCTCACTCCTGTTGGCTGTGGGCAGCTCTTGGTAGAGACAAAGGGCTGCAGTCAGACCCCCTGACATGCAGTTTGGGGGCAGGCTTGGACACAACGTCTCCTGGGATATGCCAGAGGTGAGGCTCTCTACATTCTCCTGTCTTTTTAACTCCGGACTGGGAGCTGCCACACCTGTGTTTAACCTCAGCTCAGACCCTGGCTGGCTGAGTGACTGAGGGTGAGCTGATGTCTGTCTCCGGACCTCAGTTTTGACCTCCGTATAATGGAGCCAACCTGCCCTCCTGCCTCAGAAGCAGCAAGCTCCGGGAAGTCTGGAAGGTGCCCTGGGATCAGTGTGTAGCCGATGTAGCAATGAGGGGGCGCGATGTCTGTAGAGAAGTTAAGAGCAATATTAACCCAAGTAAAAGCCAGTCTCCTTTTTATGGTCACCACATGCTGGCAGTTCTACACAGAGGCAGTGATAAAGTACTCCTTGCCAGGGCAGGCTATCCCCTGACCCCCCGCCCACCGCGGTTTGCCCCTGCTCAGAGAGGCTGTCGGGTGGAGAGGTGAGGCCAGAGGTCTGGCGGGAGCCTCCTTCTTTATGACCCATCCCACTTGCCACTCCTCTGGCCCTACTGCAGACCCCTTCTGGCTCACATTTTGTAGCATCCCTTTCTCAGGGTAGCTCAATGGTTTTCCTCTGAACCTGGACTTCTTGGGGAAAGTTGCAGCCTCGCTGGGGGCTGTAATGGGTGAATGAGGAGGGGGGTGGAGGTGGGATGTGTCATTTTGGGTCAGGAGTGAGGCGTAACTTCAAAGGGGAGGAGGCTGGCACCACATGAAGCCTGGAGCCCAGTTCCAGAGCAAGGGGGCTGCTGAGGTGTGAGCGGGACCCAGATTCCCGTGGGGCCCAGCCTTCCGGAGCCTGTGCTCGTTTCCAGGTGGAGCCATAGAATCAGATGCTAGATGGGGAAACTGAGGCCCAGAGGAGGAGGAAGGAAGTCACACAGCCTGTTAGATGTTGGGACACTGGTCACACCGTCATTCCCTTCTTGTGTCACATGCCAGACATGGTTGTGTTCTCTGCTAGCCAGGGCTCTCCCGAAGGTCTGTGTCCTCCTTCTCTCCCACAGTGTCACTGAGCAGGGGACAGGACGTGGAGGCAGAGGGAAGAAGTGCAAAAATATGTGGCTGGGCTGCACAAGGACCGGTTCTGTCACCCTTGGGATGCTCTCTGCTCAACCTGAGTCCTGATACCTGTACAGGGACGAGGGGTGGGGCAGGTGGGGCAGGTGGGGGCCACTCACCTTATCATCCAAAATGGGCTCACACTGTGAGTAGTTGATCCGTGAAGCCCACGTCCCATTCTCCAAGCACTCTCGGTAGGCATTCCCTACAAAAGATGCCAACCACCAAGAGGCAGGTCACTCCCCTCCTCAAGAACACTCCCTGGCTCCCGGGTGCCCACAGGGTAAGGTTCATACTTCTCAGCCTCTCTAGGCCAGGAAACACAACACACATCTAAAAGTTCACGGGAAAGTCATTTAGGTGAAAATTGTGCAAAAGCCTTACCAGCTGAAAGGCAGGATAAAACCCATTTTTGATACAATCTTTGACTAGCATCTTGTCTACTTTCTTTAATTTTGTTCAGAACTGAACCTGACTGGGAGCCCTGGGCTGTGGCTGAAGATTTGCTGCTTTCCACACACCCAATAATTTCCATTCTTCTCTCATTTTATTTATTTTTATTTATTTATTATTATTTTTTGAAGATTTTGTTTATTTGACAGAGAGAGAGAGAGAGCAGGAGAGCACAAGAAGGGGGAGCAGGCAGAGGGAGAAGCAGGCTCTCCGCCGAGCAGGGACCCCGATGCGGGGCTCGATCCCAGGTCCCTGGGACCATGACCTGAGCCGAAGGCAGCCACTTCACCGACTGAGCTCCCCAGGTGCCCATCTTCTCTCACTTTATACATACGAGATCCGTACTTTTTCCCAGCAGCAGTTCTGTTTTAATACCAGCTACCCTTCACAGGGTGGGCGTTCACCACAGACCGGATTATCTTTCAACCACTTTAGCTATGCTCTTCCATTCAGTCCTCCCAGCAACCCCATGAGTAATAGTAACCCATTTTACAGAAGAGGAAACTCAGGCACAAAGAGGTTAACCTACTTGTCAAAAGCTATAAAAATGAGAAGGGGTAGAGCCAGGATTCAAATCCAGGAGGTCATGCTTCAGGTTGCATGTTCTTAACCCCTCGCTACCGCGCAGTGGGACACAGGAATGAGGGACACTTGGGGAAATGGGAGTGTGTCGCCTATCTCGAGCTGCGGCTGCTTGCGAGAGCACCGTGTGAGATCTCTCAGTGTCTGACTGGAATCTGCCCAGACACTTCAGAGAACTGATGTCTGACACCCACAAGTGTGGGCTACCCCCCGCAGGGAATGCAGGAAGATCAGAGAATGCTCATACCTACCTTTCTTGAAATCCCAGCGTGACTGTCAGTCCTAGCTCCTAAGCCACCACCTCCAGGCAGCCCACCCTTAACCTCCAGCCAGGAGGAACCCCTCCCACCTGAGAACTCCGGAGCCCTTTGTCAGACTCTGCTTTGCCCCATGAGTGTGAATGTGACCTCCCCCACTTCCTTACAAATTCTGAATGATCCGTGGTTTGGGGGTGATTTGTACTGGGGTTTTCTGCTCTCTGGCTAATGGGTTGTCTGTGGGTTTTTCTTTTGGGTTGCTGTTAGATATATACTACAGAGCTAGTTAAAATAAATAGCTCCCGGAGCACGGAGTCACAGAGCTGGAGGGGGAAACTTAGATTGCTTCTGGAAAACAGTGAGTTCTAAAATAATTAAGTTACCTAAAAAACCCACCTCTGTTGAGTTGACAGTGAGTTCAAAGCAATGGGATTATTAAAGGAGCACTTGCTGAGGAGCAGAAACAATGGGGGAGAGTCTATTAGCTTAATTGTTTTTTAATTTGGTGCTCTGAGCTCAGAGGTTTTTCAGATTACGGGCTGTTACTGGCCTGTGGCTGCCCCCTCCGGCCCTGGTGGGAGTCGAGGCGATCCTGACCCCAAAGTGAGGACCCCAGCCCCTTGCCTCTCACTGTGGCACCTACATCCACTCATGGGTTTTCTCCTTCCTCAGGGCTGTTTTACTACAGAAAGGTTGTGTGTTAAGAGAATTTGATGCATACGGTTAGTGATGTTACTGAACTAAAGGACAGAGTGTGGGGTGAGTCAAAAGGACCCACGTAAAGGTATCTGGGGAGGGCTGGTCCTTTTGTAAAATGAACACTCCCTTATTGATTGGGGTTTAAGGTCCCTCTCAACAGCCTGTCTGAGGGAAGATCCGGGCTCTGGTTCAAAGGGCAGAACATTTATCTTCTAGGGATGTGTTCAGAGATGTTATCCAGCTTTCCTGAGGTTCAGTGCTAAACCCCTTCCTCCAGGAAGGCCTCTTTGATTTCTCCCATCTCACAGATTTCTCTCTCCTGAGTCCCCCATTCCACCCCACCCGAGTCCTAATAGTCTGAGCCTCACACTTCATCCCTTGCTCATAACCTGGCCTGAGTTGTTTAGGTGTGTGAGTCTGGTCTCACTGATCGGTGTGGGGCTAACCAAGGACAGGAACTCAGAATACTTTCCAAAGTATGATAGCTCATGATGGTACCAACCATGGGGTGGGCTTGAGGATGGGAGGGAGTCAGGGTAGAGATGCCGCAAATCTGAGACCTTTCTGGTCCCTTATGTCAGTGCCCCTCGGGGGGTACCAAATTTTATGACTTCTGTCTCGGCTTTCTTTTTCTGGAATCCACCCCCTGCCATCACTCCATGTGGCACTTGACATTTGCCCTAACAGGCCTGGCACATAGCCAGCTCTATGCTGAATCCCCCCTTGAAATACCCTCCTCGCTCTCACCCATGGCTCACCGACAAACCCCTTCCTATCTTCTAAACCATAGTGCAAGCACCATCTCCTCCCACAGGCTTCCCCAGCACTCCAGGTATTTAAGCAATCTCTTCTTTTTTTCCTCCAAATGCCTCCTCTAGGCCTTGCCATCTCTTGAAACACAGGCCTTCACATTTGACTGTCCCTGAGCCACACCAACACATCCATGTGGTGTCACAATCCAGTACAAACCCACCCACACCCCCACCTCCACCCCACACACGTCCTACATTAGTGAGGCCGGTTTCACAAAGCAAAATCCATCTTGACCACAGCTATGATATTTTTCTTCCTATTCTATTCTAATGATTTAATTTATTTTATATACAAATGCTGGTCATGACTCACTAATTTGACTTCACCATCCACTATTGTGCTCTGACCCATAGTTTGAAAACCAAAAATCTATTTTAGAGCATTTGCCATAATTTACTACGGGTTTCATCTTTTTGGACCTGATCCTTTTTTCTTTCTTCTTTGCTACTGAACTTAAGCCCCCTGGGGACAGACAGGTAGGCAGAGACCTTATGGGAGTCTCCGGATCCCCCGCAGGAATTAGCCATCACATCCATATGAGCTGCATCAAACCAGCTCGGATGTGCCAACACCTTGGAAAGCAGGGTCTGAGATGTGGGATGTTGTGGAAGGGAGCTTCCCTCTGGGGGCCCAGTCGTGCCTGGAGATGTAGTTCTGGTGACAGACTCCAGGTACCAGAGGCCTGGAAGACAGATAGGCCCAGCTCTTCGGGAAGCTGGCTAATGAGGACACTGTGCCCTCAAGCACAGCTTTGGACAGGAGAGAGTAAGACAGAGGAGTCTCCCCCTACCTGGGAACCATGGGAGGATGGGCACGGAAAGTCTGAGGGCAGGTGGCCAGACTGGGATCGCAGGGCTGGATGCGGTGAGGTGGGTGCCTGTTGCCACAGCAACCCAAGTGCCCCTGCCGAAGATCGATGCCGATGGTGTGCGGTGTGGTCTGTCAGGGGCATTAGGGTCTGGAGGATGCAAGCAGGCTCCTCTCTTGCAGGGCTCTGTGGCCTGGGAATCCTGGTCCCCGTTCCCTGCAGTGTGCCAGGTCTCTTCCCCTAAGTGCCCCTGGCCTGTCAAAAGCCCATTACTGTGGTCTTTCCCTCTTTCAGATGCTGACCCCTTTCTGATGAGAGTTCCTGGTGCAGGCAGTCACCTAAGTGGTTCAGAAGCCTGGCTGCGAGAAGAGAGGGGCTGCTCTTCTGGCTGTAGATTTGTCTCTGGCTGGCTGGCTAAGTGACCTTAGCTAAGTCCCTGCCCTCTTGGCCTCAGTGTCTCCTCTCAGTTACAGTGATGTACATCGTTTCTCAAAGATGCTGTTGGCATCTCAGGTAGGTCAGGTATCTGTTGTGTAGGACTTTTCAACCTGCCGAACGCCAGTACTACCGTCAAGCTATGTGACAACTCCACACATCCCTGTATCACTTTCAAGCGCTCCCTACGTTGGCCCTTCTATGTCTGATGGTCTAACTGACAAGGCATGGGAGACAGGGACCACGAGGGACCATTTTTGGGTGGCAGTTGTGGGGGAGAGAGTGTAAGAGACAGGTGGGGCACAGGGAGTGAGTGGTGGAGGGGCAGCAACATGGTCATTGGATGTCTGGGAAAACAATGACAAGAAGTTAGGGCAAGAGGTGCTGGCAGGGAGGTGGGATGGGGCCAGAAGCACTATTCACTGAAGGAATGAGGTCACTATGCAGGACAGGAACTTTCAGCACTGCGGACAGCAGAATGCCACCTCTCCCCACTCCCCACTCCCCACCAAAGCCTGTGGGCCACCTTGGAGAGCTCCTGCGACACAGCCCTCCAGCCCTGCATTCCGCCCAGGAAAGAAGATCACACTGATTTGTGCTGCTCTTCGAGGCCCCGCTTCAGCCCTAGCTCCTCCAGGTGCTTCCATGGCTGCTCCAGCCCCCTGAGGGTTCCACTGCTCACTGCTCCTAGCCCACCTTGGGACAGGACTGTTCTTTTCTGCCACCTCGGGCGTCCAGGCTCTGCCAAGCTGCACAGCAAATGCCAAACAGTCACACCTGCAGGAGGCACCCGGGTCTCCCACACAGGCCACAGGGAGGCTGAGCACCGCTGTCAGAGCTGCTGCCACCGAGAGTACAATCCCACACAGTGTAGGGGCTGTAGTCCAAAACCGCAAACCTGCAGTCAGGTGTGGTCTCGCTTCCAGGCAAGAAAGCCTCCCCTGTTCCCAGGAAAGCAACCTGGAAATGGAGTCAGTAGGCATCTTCCTGGGACTGTAAGAGGGGGAGGCAGCTTCTCCCTCATTTGGTCTAGAGAGACCCAAAGAGGGACAATGACATGTTGGGGGTCACCCAGCCACCGTGTTCTAGAAGATGCAGGAACTTGCGCCCCATCTGCAGTTGTCTTAGCCACTTTGTGTCCAGATCCCCAGGGCAGAAAATGCCTGAGGGGCCAGACACCCCACCCTCAGCCCCCTTACTGACTTTCCGTGGGAGGTGGGCTACTCCAGATATGGCCATGACCTTCCTGTCTGGCTTGAGGCCTTCTGGGAAATATTTGCCCTTCACCTTGGTCACCTTTCTTATCTTTTGTGGAAAAAATCCCCACTGCCCGGACGAGGCAATGATGCTGCGGAGCATGACAAGTTGCTTTTTGCCTCCAGTTAAGACACCATTTGGGGAAGATGCGCCACCGTCGTGGTGCTGATAGCGTAGTGCCCCTGAGCTTCCCAAACAAGGCGCTTCTCCCGGAGTCAACACCCCTGCATTGCTTGGATGCTGCGCAGCTGATGAGGGCTGGCCTGCTCGGGGGCCCAGCTGGAACATTTCCTGTCTCGGTCTGATCACAGCCCTTTGGTGGTGGGGGTGGCAGCTGGGGATGCTCCTCCAAGCTCTGAACCAGCCTGACCTAGAAGGAATGTTGGGTTGAGAGACTGGAAGTCTGCCATCATCAACACAAACATCAGGTTGGGAAGGGCCTCCCCAGGGCCAGCTGCTTATGACATCTGGGATGAGAGGCAGGGAACTTCTATTCCATTTCTTCAGTGTTGTGTGGACACTGCTCTCAGGGCCCCAACAGTCCAGCTGGACCTCCAAAAACCCTCAGCTCCTTATTTCCAAAGGACCTTTCACTCATGATGCCTTTCCATCCTTGAGTAGGCATGGCAGGGGTAAATGTCTATACTTAGAGTAGACAGTGGGGAAACTGAGTCAGGGGGCACAGAGCCATTTAATGGAGCCCACACTGGGCCCATGAAACAGGGAAGAGGTGTGATTGGAATCCAGCTCATTGTGTGAGATCACTGGCCTCCCCAGGGTTGGTGCAAGTGGGAGGAGGCGCCTACCACCCAGCTCCAGCCTCTATTGTGCGGGGCTGCCTCCTTCCAGTCATCCCTAGCAATGCTCAATGGGCTCGTCACCATGACGCCAGCCTGTGACCTGCACAGGCAAACAGGGAGGAGAAGGCGAATGGGGGACCCCTGAGGCAGAGACTGCTGTGGAGCAGAGGAACCTCAGGGTTTGGGGACCATGAGAACTTGTCAAGCTCACCCCCCAACTAATACAGAGAAACTGAGGCCCAAAGAGGAGAAAGACCTGCCCAAAGGTGAGATAAGCAGTCCATGGCCCGGTCAGAATTGGAACCGACTTTCGACCACAGTTCCTGTGAAGTAACATGGGGTGAAGACATCTTGGACTGGCAGAATCCTGTGTCCTCTCTTTACCTACGATGGCATTGCTCCAGAAGGCCAAAGCCCTGCCTCTCTCCGGAGGCCTTTGGGGATCAGACCCTCTGAGTGTAGACAGACTGCTCCCTCCCACTACACCATCCAGGGGCCACAGACTTGCGATGGCTCTCAGAGACGACAGAGGCCACACACCACCCAGAACAAGGACAACCATCTTGGCATGAACAGGACCCTCAAGGACATGATGCCAAGGATACAAATGCTCCTTATTCTGGGCCTTATTCTTTACTCCCCCTGCTGACAACGCTCCAGCTCTTCACGGGAACCCCAAGCAGCAGCATCTCCCCAGTTGTGACAGGGCCTCACAAGGACAGCATATTTTCTGTCCCCTCCACACAGATGAGGACACTGGGACGTGGATGAGGGGGACCTCGCCGTCACTCAGTGAAGCAGGGCACAGCCAGGACTTAGATCTGCCCTCCTGAATGTGGGCCCAGGTTCCTCCTGCTCTCCCTCACCCCAACCTCCACCCCTGCAGGTGTGTAACAGGAGCTCCCCCCCAGGCTCTGGAGCACCTGGTTTTGGGTGGGTAGACTGCACTTGGGGCCCTCGGAGATGGTCCCTGAGAGTCACTGGGGGTGGGGCTTTGCTGTGGGGTTCCAGGCTCTGCACTGGTTGCTCGGGACTGGGGAGGGGGTGGGCAGGAAAGGGTGCTCCATCTATGACTTTACTGAGTAAGGGGGAGGAGAGGGGAAGGGCAAGGTTTAAGTTCTCAGCCAGCCTGCATTTAGATTTCAAAGGTACATCCTGAAAATCCAGCAGTGTCCCACCAGAATATTCTGTTCCTGCACGATGGGGCTATGGATAAACAGCTGGGAGCACTACCACCAGGAGAGTTGAGGCCCATGGCCTGGACTGGCATTCAAAGCCTCCATGACCCTGTTCCCTGTACCCACGTCTCCTCTCCATCTGTTCCCACTCTCCCTTCCAGCTGGCACATCACTGGCCCAATTTTTCAAGGCCCTATCCAACAACATTTCCTTTGTGAAGTCTTC